>NC_045606.1:2400000-3028400 GCF_009762305.2 Zalophus californianus | reverse complement strand
AGCAACAGTGAAAGCAGAGGAGATCCTGAAGTGGCCAGATCTGGAGATTGCAGTCTGCTGAATCTTCAGGGTTGGCAACAAGGCAACTCTGACACGGCTCTGTGTGCATATATCTAGTAATGTGAAACCAAAGCCCCGTGCTAGAGAAAGAGAGGAAACCAACATACACGGAATCAGACACCCTCACTGGTGTTGTGGCTCACATTACATCCGTTTTCCATGATAAACACATTGCCTAATGTGTTTAGGTCTCAGCTAGTCTCTTCCCTTTGCAAGTGTGAACTCTCAAAGATTAGCTAATTCACCGAAGGTCTCAAATATGGCAAGTACCAGAGAAAGGATTTGAATCTAAGCAAGTGCAAAGTTAATGCTTAATAAACATTTAAGGAAGACTGTGTTCCTTCAGCTTGCGAGAATGCCATTCAGATGAAGGGGGTCTTTCATTCATCAGGCACCGGGGCCTCCATGGCTATTCCCTACATAAGTCTGATGGAGTTGCAGTGTGTCAAGAGATGTGTCAACCAATATATCATAGCAGATGACACTGATGGCAACTCGTCCTGGGTCCTGATAGAGAGCTGAGAGCCACCGCCAGCGGAACTCCCTGGGAGGAGGATCAGGTCATATTCATAATCAATCATATTCAGGAATCAATCCTTTACTCTCAGCAACTGATGTGGCCTGGAGTATGAGTTATACCTGCCTAATTAGCAGAAGGGCATGGACTGGAATAAAAGATAGACAAAACTCTTATAATGTATCTTCACTATCTTATAGTTGAATGTGATCATCTCAGCTTTTACTAAGATACATCTCTCCACCTCCTTCAAACCTGAGTTCACATAGAATGGGCAATGCCTCGATCATGGAGAACACTCCCCCAAGATTCTATTGCATTCAGTACCAGTGGCTCCAGGTGAACCAAGGAATGTTCCATAGGGAGAAACTAAAAATTGGAAACCCGTCAGTTAATAGGTGTTTCTTCTCTCTTGCGCTGCTAAGCCACAGGGCAAAAGGTAGTGCTCAGAGGGTGTAATTAAATCATTCTAGAAACTATTTTATTCACCTTTATCTTCTTCCTAATTGGTTTTTTATTTGCCTTTAAATTTTAATTGTCCTGATTTATGTGTATTTCACTTTGTAATGTATCTCAAATCCTTGGTGGACTAGGCTATAAAATATAAATTCCTTAAAAATATATTGTCCACGCTGTGAATTGTGCAAGACTGTTGAATCACAGATCAGTACTTCTGAAACAAATAATGCAATATATGTTAAGAAAAAAAAAAGAAGAAGAAGAAGATAGCGGGAGGGGAAGAACGAAGGGGAGTAAGTCGGAGGGGGAGACGAACCATGAGAGACGATGGACTCTGAAAAACAAACTGAGGGTTCTAGAGGGGAGGAGGGTGGGGGGATGGGTTAGCCTGGTGATGGGTATTAAAGAGGGCACGTTCTGCATGGAGCACTGGGTGTTATGCACAAACAATGAATCATGGAACACTACATCCAAAACTAATGATGTATGGTGATTAACATAACAATAAAAAAATTTAAAAAATATATATTGTCCAATAATAAATATCTCTGCAGATGCATTGAAGATCTGGAAGTGTGATTGTAGAGCACTCTTTCTCTATAAATACCTAACTAACCTTGTAAAAATGATTAAGTGCATACGCTCAGCTTCATTAGCCGACTTCCGGTACCAGGGGCAAGATGGCAGAGATAATCCATTCTTGCTACTACTGGGGAAGGCATTTTGTAAAATACCTACCAAACAAAGCCTGAATTGGCTTTTTAACTTCTTCTTCCTCTACCTTGACCATCTGGGCATAAGGTAGAGTCTGATTTAATTTTGTGCAAGATCAGTAGAAGATGGTCCCAAATGCTTGTGAAATTCTTACTGTTTTGAAAATCAAATATCACCATATTTAAAGTCATCATATCAGAATTAAAATGTGTTTCTGGAGTAATTTAAAAATCACATTTAGTGTGACAGAACTCAGACATATGCTTGTTTAATTTACTTTCAATTAAGTCATTATATAATTGAAACTCACCAAAATTATTGGATTATGTCACAGTTGAATGCACTGAAAGGTTTATGTTATCTTTTTGTTTAATATCACCAGAAAAGCAATCTAAATGAATTTCCCATTGCCTTACTTTATTATTGAATATATGAGAAAATTATCCTGGCATGAAGAAATGTAAAAGATTCTTCACAGGAAGAAATATGAAATTAATCTTTCTTTGACTGAAGCCGTTCGCATCATCCATTACTGGCTCGGTGCCCTTGTTTGAAGTTCAGTCAACCATCATGTGCCATCAAATAATCAGGTTCTAGGGACGTTTCTATGCAAATGCTTAAGTAGATCTTGTAGATGTCAAGAGAGTTGGGGTTGACTTTGGTTATGGCATCCGGAGGATAGAAGGGTCAATACAATGATGACCCTTATAGACTGAATCCCGGGTGCATTTGTGCCTCTTTTAATTCTGCAGTCAACAGACCTATTGGCACCTCTTGTGTGCCAGACGTTGTGTTTGGCATCAGAAATTAAAGGATGAAATTCCTTCTCAAAGAGCATACACCACTGCACAGGTAAAGGAGTAGGACCATTCCCCTATAATGTGGCGTACGATGTCATAGAGGTATGAGTATACCCTAACTGACACACAGAGGAAATGCACAGAAATAAGAATGAAATGTTTGGGACATCTCGGAAAACTCCTTCCACCGTGACTTGGAGAATGAGTACAAATTATTCTGCTGGAGCACATGCTTGCCCGGGGAGAATCGCAGGTGGCAGAGTGACTCGTCCGTCAGGACAATGATCGCTCACTTTCACGTGTAGTTAGTAGGCAGCTACTGAAGTCATAGAAGCCAAGAAAGCAGCATCACCGGGTAATTCTAGCCAAAGAAGAAAATGACCGGATCGTCAACTAGGACAGTAATCTGGACGAGGGATAATGAGAGATTTAAAATAACAGAAACATAACAGGAGAACATAGGTCATTTTAATTATGGCACTATTCTTCTAACACCTTGACAAGTGGCTTTAAAAAAAAAAGTGGATTTTGTTTTTCTGAGACTGTTGACCCTACAGATGGATGGGACACTGACTTTTTCGATCACATCCTTAGTGAAAGTAGCTTGAAAAACAGCCCAATCAATGTATTTATCTGTAGAACCAATACCTTTGTAGAAGGTTTCAGTGAATTGTTCAAGCACAAAATCAGTTTTATTTTTTTTTTAAGATTTTACTTATTTATTTGAGGCAGAGAGCATGAGCAGGGGCAGAGGTAGAGAGAGAAACAGACTCCCCGCTGATCATGGAGCCTGATGAGGGGCTCCGTTCCTGGACCCTGAGACCATGACCTGAGCCGAAGGCAGACGCTTAACCAACTGAGCCACCCAGGCGCCCCAAAATTAGTTTTATACGAAGAAAATCTATTATAGTGTTAAACCTAGAAAACATTGGTATTACTCAACATTCTGAAAGGGTAGGGACAGCTTATTCAAAGGACTGCCCAGAGAAAGTCTAATGAAGCGACAGCTTATGGTGATGCGTGAGGTGAAGAGAATCAAGAAGGGATAGAAAACCCCAAGGATAGCGACCTTTGTGCTCTCAGAGCTGAGGAGGCAAGACTAGAAAGCACTACTCCCAGAGCCGCAAGAACCACAGCGCTGGAGGGGACAGGTAGAGCATCGGGCAGGGAGGAGGGTCTTAGCTATTGCAAAACCCATCTGAGGAGACACAGAGAGTGGGGGACAGACACTTCCTTCCTTCCTTCCTTTCCCACGACTTTCCCACTGCGTCACCATGGACAAAACAGACTGTAAGAAAGAAAGAGGCCAGCTGCGCATGGGCTAGGCTGAGCAGAAGAGCCCCCATCCAAGACAGAGAGTGGGGGATGGCAGAGTGGGCGGGGCTGAGGGAGGAGAGTAACACGCAAAGCTGGAGCTCTTGCACATGGGGTCCCATTTGCCTTGTTTGCACCCACATCCCTGCTTTGCCTTTCAGACGCCCTCTTTGGCCTTACTTTGGTGCCATGTCTCCACTGAGACCACTTCCCAGCAGTTAGGGCCGCTCTGCTGTCCTCTGTGCTTTGCTTCTACGTCCAATTACGCTCTTTAATATTGGAAGTGTGCTTTGGGCATTTCTTTACGGAAGCCTTAATGAATAAATTCAATAAGTGAGAAATAACTAGCAAAGGCCTTGATAAATTAGCCTAAGAAAGAGAAACCTCAAGAGTGAATTTCCCGGGATCAAAGAATGTGGATTCTGTGGGCACTAGGGGATGTGGGCACCAGGGGATGTGGGCACCAGGAGATGTGGGCACTAGGGGATGTGGGCACGAGGAGATGTGGGCACTAGGAGATGTGGGCACGAGGAGATGTGGGCACTAGGAGATGTGGGCACGAGGAGATGTGGGCACTAGGAGATGTGGGCACTAGGGGATGTGGGCACCAGGGGATGTGGGCACCAGGAGATGTGGGCACTAGGGGATGTGGGCACGAGGGGATGTCGGCACGAGGAGATGTGGGCACTAGGGGATTTGGGCACGAGGAGAGGTGGGCACTAGGGGATGTGGGCACTAGGGGATGTCGGCATTAGGAGATGTGGGCAATAGGGGATGTGGGCACTAGGAGATGTGGGCACTAGGGGATGTGGGCACTAGGGGATGTGGGCACTAGGAGATGTGGGCACTAGGGGATGTGGGCATTAGGAGATGTGGGCACGAGGAGATGTGGGCACTAGGGGATGTGGGCACTAGGGGATGTCGGCATTAGGAGATGTGGGCACTAGGGGATGTGGGCACTAGGAGATGTGGGTACTAGGGGATGTGGGCATTAGGAGATGTGGGCACGAGGAGAGGTGGGCACTAGGGGATGTGGGCACTAGGGGATGTCGGCATTAGGAGATGTGGGCACTAGGGGATGTGGGCACTAGGAGATGTGGGTACTAGGGGATGTGGGCATTAGGAGATGTGGGCACGAGGAGATGTGGGCACTAGGGGATGTGGGCACTAGGGAATGTCGGCATTAGGAGATGTGGGCAATAGGGGATGTGGGCACTAGGAGATGTGGGCACTAGGGGATGTGGGCACGAGGAGATGTGGGCACTACGAGATGTGGGCACTAGGGGATGTGGGCACTAGGAGATGTGGGCACTAGGGGATGTGGGCACTAGGGGATGTCGGCATTAGGAGATGTGGGCACTAGGGGATGTGGGCACGAGGAGATGTGGGCACTAGGGGATGTGGGCACTAGGAGATGTGGGCACTAGGGGATGTGGGCACTAGGGGATGTGGGCACTAGGGGATGTGGGCACTAGGGGATGTGGGCACGAGGAGATGTGGGCACTAGGAGATGTGGGCACTAGGGGATGTGGGCACTAGGGGATGTGGGCACTAGGAGATGACCAAGGGGTTATTTGATCTTACTCAGCTTTGCTTCTGTTTTGCTTTCCTTCAAGTCTTGTCCGTTAATCAAGTATCAATGCACAATCATCATAGAAGAGAACTTCTTTTCAGGCGGACCAGAAGGAAGTCTGTACCAAGGGGGCGGGAGAGGGGGGCAGGCATGAGAAAGCAGTCGTTATTACATGGATTGCTAGCTGAAATAATATTTTGGTGCAACAAGAATTCTTGCTCAATAGGTCTCTAGTGCATGAACTCAGCCAGTTTTCTAGAATTATAGAATTGTTTCAAAACAAGAAACTACTTATTATTCATAATCTTCAGAGCAGTAGCTTATTGTTTAATACCCCTTAAAATACACTCAACAAAGAGCAGTGCCTGTTCCCCAATTTTACTCGGAAACCCCAGGTGCTCCTCTCCCAGGCTCTCCACAGAGGCTCAGAACGCCCGCTATCAGTTTTCAAGCACAGCTGTTTTAATCAAGTGCAAACAAAGGCATGTTTCACAGTCCCTGGAATTCAGGGTCATAAAAAACAAATAAGGCAAAATCCAAAAGCCAACCAATTCCCTAAGATTTATAACCCCGGTGCTTTGTGGAGAAACAGAAAAGGAAGCACATTTTGCTGGAGCGTGGAGTCCTTCCTCAAATGCCAACGGGGGGATCATGAAGAAAGAGCAAGTCCCAGAGACAGGGGTACTGGGGAATTGGGACCCAGAGCACCCTGCGCCAGCAAGTCGGGGGCGGGTCGGGGGCCGTGACTGTAGACTTAATCCAAAGCATTGTTTTGAGGAAGAAAATATTTTAAAAATGTGAAAGTGATTTGTGCATTGTGATGGCTTTATAAGGAGTGTTTATGACACTGGGCATACTAATATATTTCTACAACATCCCAGAACTTAGTTTATTGATCAGAGACGTGTATTGATATGGGAAAGAATTAGTGTTTACTCTTGAAAGCTTAGTGACTTTAATGCGCATGCGTTTCGCACTCTGGGCAGTCCCACTGCCGGGATTTCCTGCAGTCTCTACATCATTCCGCGCAGTCTGGTCCCTACAGATGGGGATTCAGCTCCACAAGAAGGGTCGAGGTTGCAGGTTGGTTCTAAGACTTGGTAGCTGAGAGCCCGCTAAGTCTGATGGGCTTTTTCCTTGCAGATTCAGTCTTTCTCTTAATTACACAAAGCAAAGCCCTGGACGCTTCCTGGATGCCTTCTGCTCTTTTCCCAATTGGAGAACCAATTGGAGACCCTTTCCTGAATCCATTTAGGCTTCCCTAGCCATAGCTGCCCTAACTTAAGTTGTCATGATTCCTGGTCTAGACTATGTATTAACTTCCTGCTTCCCCTTCTCTTTTTTTCTCCTAGAAACTCTTTCTCCATTAAGCGATGCCAGGCAATCAGCGCGTAACCCCGCCTGCTCCAGAATCCGGTTTCCACTGCTCGCTCCAATCCCCGCTCCTGCCACTGTGACTTGAGCTTTATTGGCCACTAATATCCAATGGTGAGAGTGTCCCGCTACAGAAAAGCCTTTGCCATCTGTAATTTCCTTTCCACTCCTCAAGTGGGAACTGCTACTCATCCTCCAGACCGAAGGCAAGGGCACAGAGTTTCCCATGTCTCCACCTGTGCCAACTGGGTTCTATGTGGTCTGTGTATCCACTCTCTGCTGTCTCTACTGTTACCTTATTCAGTGACAGGAAGCTACTCCATAAACGCAGGAAGTATCCACAGACACAAAGGTGACCTGCCCTGCAACCTGTAGATATCTACACACTGGGAAAGTCTGTATTGTCATCTGGAGTCTCCCTTGTCCGCCTCTACCACACTCACTTTGACACCGGATATGCTAATGAGCTATCCCACTTCCACTTCGGTAAATGCAGAACAGGGTGCTTTCCAATCCACCGCGGACCTCCCGAGCAATTTTCCGTGTCATATAATTTTTGATCTCCCTGACATGCGGGGTTTAAGCCACGGAGCTGATTATGATGTGAAATACATACTGCGGGAATTGGATCTACCTTTATTTCTTTTAGTCATTAAATGTTCAAAAGTGGATGATAAATTTTCTTGACTTCAATTTATTTCCCTGACATAAGAAGCACTAAAAGGGAATTAAAGTTTCATAAAATCTCTAATATGCACTGTACATTTCCCTGTCAGACAAGCTGTTTTTAGTAAAGACTTGCAGGATATTCGGTTTCAATCAGTGTAAATTTAAATAAATTCATTTCAATCCCCACTCTATCCCTTACAGCTATAAATCTGGGGAGACCTGTAGAATTAATCTATGCTCCTTCTGAATGTAAGATCAATGGGAAAGACATTTTATTGCTATTAAACAGGAAATTACAATAACCGGTTAGACTAAGTCTCTGGATTGGAAGATATCATAATAGAATTAAATTGAATTCTGTCACCTTAAATCAAGATATGTAAATGTAAGCTCCTGTTGTCAGGGAAAGGTAAAGCGACTCCAAAGATGATTTTTAATGTACTGTAAAAAAAAAAAGAAAGAAAAGAAAGAAAGATAGAGGAGAGAGAGAAGAAGAGAAGAAAGAAGAAAGAAGAAAAGAGAAAAAGAAGAGAAAGAAAGAAAGAAAGAAAGAAAGAAAGAAAGAAAGAAAGAAGAAAAAGAAAGAAAGAAAGAAAGAAAAAAGAAAGAAAGAAAGAAAGAAGAAAAAGAAAGAAAGAAAGAAAAAAAGAAGAAGAAAAGAGAAAGAGAAAGAATACTCTGGAAAAGGGAACAAGACTTTCTGTAGACGTATAGCCAACTTCCCTCATAAATCACCAAAGTTCATTTAATTCATGAGACATAGGAGATTGTTGCCCCCAGTACAAGTCATTTATTTATTTTTCTGTTAATTTAACAGTAAAGACTAGGGGTTGTAATCCAAGACACAATGATGGTCATCTCTCAGGGGTAAAGGAAGTCACCTCCTATACCCATCTAGCTGTGACATTCCAAGATTGTCACTGTCCGAACCAGGGCTGCGGGAAAAACCGAACACTAAAAGAGGAACCACAACTTGCAAATCTGTCCTGTGATTTTTCAGATAAATCAATGGTACCAAGTCCAGCATGACCACAGCCTAGTCGAAACTCTTGAAAACAAAAACGTATTTACAAGCCACGTGTTTCAGATACTAAGACCATAGTCAAAGGAGATCCAACCATAAACTTGGCACCGATTCGTGCTCTGAATATAAGTTCACTGGCTGTTCCAGTGCTTGGCCTCATTTATGAATTCTGATCATAACTCGTAGGACTGTCTGGCAGGCAACTCAGCCTCAGAACCATAGAAGATGCTGCCATGACACGCGTCTCTTCTGGAATGTCCCAGTTTCTCACAGTGTACGTTCTCCTCGTCCGCAAACACTGAAGACCCTAAATCTGTTGGACTCCAGGTGTGCTCCTCGTGGTCTTTAATCAGGGAAACATTGTAGTTTCTAAATCACAGGGCTACCATAAAGACGGAGTAAGCTTGTGCACCTGGTCCAAGATGAGTTTTAATAATATTGGATGTTGCTACTGGGCAGTTAACTCACTGTCTATGAACCCTTGATTGCCCTGCTTTGCTAGGCTGGAATGGTCCCTGTCATCATTCCTCTTTGGCGGCTGGCCCCATGGTGTTGGGGGGGAGGTACCCTTCAGCATACGTTCCAGGCTCTCCGTGCATCTAGAGTCCCAGGTTCTCTATGCATGGGGCTTGCAGTCACCCAACAGCTCATGCGGTCCTGCTCGCCAGCCTTACCCACGGTCTCACCAAGCCAACCAGTCAACTTCCCCACCACTTCTGGGCCACAGACACATCCTGCCAACAGCTCTGAAATTTCACTTTGGGGAGAGAACTTGCCTCCACATCTGCTCCTTTCTCTGGGACATTTTTGGCTCTGAGGTCTTTTTCAGAGCTCCCTTTCCTTCCTCGTCCTCCTGGCAGGCGGAAAGCCTCCAGCAGCAATGCTAGGAAACCAGCTGGAGAGCAGTGCCACTGGGTTGTACCAGCTACCAGAGAGAAACGGCACCAGCGAATAGTTCTGTGTGTTAAAATTTCCCGGTTTAAATGACCAGCGTGTTTTCTGTCTCTTGACCGACTCTGATGGATACAGCCACTAAAATACTGCTTTTTCTTTTTTTTATATTTTATTTTTTTTAAGATTTTATTGATTTATTTGAGAGAGAGAGAGAAAGAGAGAGAGAGTGGGGTGGGAGGAGCAGAGAGAGAGAGGGACAAGCAGACCCTGCATTGAGCATGGAGCCCAATGCCAGGCTCGATCCCAGGACCTTGAGATCACGACCTGAGCCGAAATCAAGAGTAGGATGCTCAACTGACTGAGACACCCAGGTGCCCCTAAAATACTGCTTTTTCAAAGGGAAACTAATTTATATGGATTTACTTCCATCCAGACTTATCTTTGTCTCTTACTTTTTTTTTGTTTTTTTTTTTTGGCCCTTTGACTCTGACCAATGAAACCTCAACACTTAACCTGATTGGGGGCTATTTTTAGTTTTAATGACTTGCAATTCTTAACTTATGATTCCTTGGCCAAGGTAAAGGTTTTGCCCAGTTGTTTCCCTCCAGGTTCGGGTGGGGGAATTTCTGGACAAATGCCAAGCCCCGCTTTGACCTCTGTTTGAAGAAATGATGTTTGTTACATTGTAATAACATCCAGATATCGACCACTTTGTTTCTTCCTCTCTGCCCATCTGCACTGATGGTCCCCTTCTTCCCAATAAAGGAATAGTGTAGGCAATGCTAAAGACAATATTAATAATAACAGTAATTAATAATAACCACAGTGCTAGCATTCATCACACACTTGCTCTTCTGTCAATCACTGTGATAAATATATTTTCATTTAATTTCTACAATAGTCCTACTGGGTAGCTATTATTCTCTATCTATTTTGTAAGTAGTGAAACTGAGACTTGGGGAAATTTAGTGACTTGGCCAAAATCAAGCAGCGAAAAAGTGAGAGATCGTACGTGATATAAAACCATGGGTAATTATTCAAAATGAAATGATTACCCTACAGCCCATGTGATTCCAACTGTGGTCACTTTCTCACTTCCCTGTGGTTTTTAAAATCTGTTCTATTTTCAGTGAAAACTCTCCAACTTCTGGGTTTATTCATAGCTCATGGTGTTTAAATGAATATCCCTGTTTGAATGTCCCTGATACTGTGACATTTGATTTAGTAATTATTACAGAGATGATAAAAATGGCTACAATGTCTGTGGAACTGATTTGATTGACTTATGTAATGTCAGTGAGTGCAAATACGTTGCCCTTGATGGCCCCGGTGACTGCATTTGGGTGACAGAAAGATCACCGACGATATTTTTGGTTCAATTTAATTAATTAAACTAGACTCCGTTCGTTAAAATGATGATTTATTCTTTGAAATGCAGTTCATAAGCTCATGCCTGGAGTATATTTAATCCATTTTAAAATTAACTGTTGCTGTTTGGGTAGATCAAATGAGCAAATCATTTTAAAATATAATTATGCAGGGCTACCATATACTCGGGAGGCTAGTAACCAGAAAATAGACTATAAATGCAATTAATTGGCTTTTATTCAGCAAAGTGTGCAGTTTAATTTCTCTGAGAGCAGGTAACTCCTGATGCTGGCTCTCTCTCTCTTTCACAAGTTTCTTTTAGAATAAGTTAATATTCATGCATAATTTAGGAGAAGCCCTCGTGATGAAAAGAAGGGTCTGTGGAGTACCGTCTTCCCCATGGGGCTGAAGATCAACTCTCTGCAAATACCACCTTGAGGTGGGCATCACAGGCTGTGGTGAGTGTCAAATTGTAGGATGTGTGTACGGGTGAAAATATAAAGCATCATACAAATATTCATGGGCAGTAGTAAGAAGAAGCCTGTTGGAAACCTCTGGTCTTGCTCACTCCTTTCCCTGCTGCCTCATTCTTAGATTTATCAATCCCTTATCATTGGTATTTATTTTTTCAATATCTCCAATTTTCTTATATTCTAAAATCTTTAGGCCTCTTTATTTCTTCTCTTAATTCGGAAGATGCCCTTCACCTTTGTAGCTTATGGAATTGAGGACTGAGGGGGGAAAGACAGCAGAGAAGAGCTAGGATTCTTCCATAGGACACCAGGAGTTCTGGTACCGTAATTGTGATGGCATCCAGAATATCTTCTACTTTTATTGACATTCAGTAAATTTCAATTATTAAGATTTATAATTCTACATTTTTAACAGCTTGCTTGAGGTCTAACTGATCAACATTGCACAAACCTAATGTGTATATTATGATGAGTCTGGACACACACAAACACCTGTGATACCCTCAATCATAATCAGGATAATAGACATCGGATTCTTCCCAAAGTTTCCCTGGGCCCTTCTGGTTTAGTTTGTTCTATGGTAAGAACACACAACAGGAGACAAGTGACTAATACTGTGTTGTTAAATTTTGGAGTTCACAATATTGTATAAAGCATAGTGTCTGCCATACAGCAGATCTCTAGAATTTATTCATCCAGCAAAACTGAAAATTTTCTGGCATAACTCCCCATTTCCCCACTCCCAGCCCCTGGATAACCGTTACTGTATTCTCTGCTTCTATACATTTGATTATTTTAGAGACCTTACATAAACAGTCATGCCAAATTTGTCCTTCTGTGACTGTCTAATTCACTCAGAACAGTGTCCTCCAGGCTCATCAATGTTCTTGCAAATGGCAGTATCTCCTTCTTTTAAAGGCTCAACAAGATTCCACTGCACGGATATACTACCTGTTCTGTGTCCATTAATATCCTGATGGACACTTGAGTTGTTTCCGTACCTTAATTATTGTGGGTAATGCTGCAGTGAACTTGGGACAACAGGGACTTTTTCTATCTGCCTAGAACTCTGTAATCACCATCACAGTCAGGATACAGATAGGTTTTAGAATGGTTTTATTACCACAAAAATTTCCTTTGTTCTGCCTCTTTGTTTTCCGTATACTGCTTCTCACGCTTTAGCTCCTGGCAGTTACCTATTTGCTCTCTGCTCCCTCTACAGGTGTGCCTTTTCCAGAACATTGTGTAAATGGAATCATTCATTATGGAGCCTTTTGGGCCTGACTGCTATCACTTGGAATAGTGCAACTGGGATTCAGCACGTATTTCCAGGTAGTGATAGAAGGTTCCTCTTTATGTTTGAGGAGTATTTTATAGTACAGGTTTATTAGATTTTATTCATGCCATCATCCGCTGATGGGTTATTTCTAGTTTTTGGCAGTTACGAATAATGCTGCTATGAACATTTTTGTGCTTTTGTGTGAACACACATTTTTATTTATCTAGTATAAATACTTGAGAATGGGATTTATACATTTGATGGTAAGTCTGTGTTTCACTTTGGAAGCAACCACTCGACTGTTTTTATTTATTTATTTTTATTTTTTTTTTAAAGATTTTATTTATTCATCTGAGATGCAGAGATACAGAGAGAGAAAGCATGAGCAGGGAGAGTGGCAGAGGGAGAGGGAAAAGCAGGCTCCTCGCTGAGCCAGGAGCCCGATGTGGGGCTCGATCCCAGGACCCCGGGATCATGACCTGAGCCAAAGGCAGACGCTTAAGCATCTGAGCCACCGGGTGCCCCTCGACTGTTTTTAAACAGTAGATTTACCCTTCTGCATTCCCTCAAACAATGAACGAAATTTCCAGCTGATGGGTGTCCTCATCATCCCTTGGTAATGTCAGTTCTTTTTTTAATCTTATTCATCTTAATAGATGAGAAATGGTGCTTATTGTTTTAATTTCCATTTCCCAAATGATAATAACGCTAAACATCTTTTTTATGTGATTATTCTCCATTTATGTATCTTCTTTGGTGAAGTGACTTTTCAAATTTTTTGCCATATTTAAATTGGGCTCTTTGTCTGCTTATTGTTGAATGTAGAGTTCTTTATATATTGTAGATATGAATCCTTTGTTTAATAGGGGATTTACATACCTCCCCCCAGTCTGTGTCTTGTCTTCATTTTCTAACAATTCTTTTCACAGAGCGACTTTTTTTTTTATGGCATCCAGTTTATCACTGATTTTTTACCTAGTCACAGAATTTTTCCTATATTTCCTTTGGAAACTTTAAGGCTTCATACTTCACATTTAATTCTATGATCCAATTTGATGTAATTATTTAAAAAGTTTGAAATAGAGATCAAGATACATGCTTTGCTTATATATAACTGATTGTTCCAGCAAACAGTTGTTAAAAAGATCATACTTTGCCCCCATTGAATTGTCATTACGTTTTGTCAAAAATCACTTGACCATATTCATATATATCTATTTTGTTTCACTTGCCTATTTCTCTAATCTTCTGTCAATACCATCCTTTCTCAGTTTGATAGTAAGTCTTAAAATAAGGTAGTATGAATTCTTCCATTTTTTTCATTTCCACAATTATTTTTTTTAAAGATTTCGTTTATTTTTTTATTTTAGAGAGAGAACGTGAGTGAAGGGAGGTGCAGAAGGGGAGAGAGAGGGAGGGGGAAAGAATCTCAGGCAGACTCCACACTGAGCACAGAGCCCAGTGCGGGCTTGATCCCAGGGCCCTGAGATGGTGACCTGAGCCGAAACCAAGACTTGGATGCTTAACCAGCTGAGTCACCCAGGTGCCCCCATTTCCACAATTATTTTATCAGTTTTAGGAGCAACTTGTCCACATCTACAAGAAAAATCTGCTGATATTTTGATTGTGATCATATTAAATCTGTAGATCAATTTAAGGAAAATGAACATCTCTCTCAACATCTCAACTGTGTCGACGAAAGAAAAGATGAACTCTTTCACCACTAATTATAACTTTAGCTATGTGTTTTTACTTAGTTGTTTGTTTTGGTACGTACCTTTTGTCAAGATAAGGAAATCCCCTTTTATTCTTAGTTTTGTGAGAGTTTTTCTTATGAATAAATGCTAAGCTTTGCCAAATTTTGTTTTTCTTCTGCATCTATTGAAATTGTCATGCCCTTTCTTATCTGTAACATGGTGGTTTTATTGATTTTTCAAATGTTGAACCAACCTTCCTTTCCCAGTATAAACTCCAATTGGTGACGATGGGGCTTCTTCTTTTTGTATATTGACTATTTGGTTTGTTAACATTTTGTTGAGGATTTTTATGTCTAACTTTATAAGGGATATTGGTCTATATTGGTCTATAGTTTTCCTGTTATGAATTGTTTTTCTCTGATTTTACCATCAAGATAGTGCTAACCTCATAAAATGAATTGGGAGGTACTCCTATTTTCTGGAAGAGATTATGTACAATTTCTAGTATTCTTTCCATTTATGTTTGGTAGAATTTACCAGTGAAACCAGTTTTCCTGGGATTTTCTCCTTTGGAAGATTTTTAACTACAAATTCCATTTCTTTGATAGACATAGGACTACTTCTTTTTGAGTGACTTTCATGGTATTTCTTGTATGAGCATTTGACCTGTTTAATCTAAGTTGTTGAGTTTTGTGCCTAGACTTATTTGCACTAGTCTCATCTTTTCCTTTTAATAGCTATGAGTTCCATAATGATGTCTCCTCTTTAATTTCTGGTATTGGTAACTTGTGTCATACCTTTTTCTCTTCTGGCTTTGTTTGAAATTTATCAATTTTTTTTTAATTAGCTTTTGTTTTCTCTATTGGTTTCTCCTATCTGTTGGTTTTACTTTCTCAGTTTCATTGATTTGCACTCTCTTATTTATTTTATTATATAGTTTTGTTTTATTTTGCTGTTTCCTTTTAAGTTTCTCAAGGTGTATGGTTAGATTATGAGTTTGATACCTTTGCTAGATTATGAATTTAATGTTGAAAATTGCTTTAGTTGTGTCTCCTGAATTTCCATCTGTTATTTTTATTTTTATTCAGTTCAGAATATTTTCTAATTTTTCTTGAGAATTGATTGACTGATGAATTATTTGAAAGTTTGTTATTTAACTTCCAGATATTTGGCAGATTTTCTAGTTATTGTTGTATAATTGATATTGATTATATATGTTTTTTAATTGATACTTAATTTTCATTATGTGAAAGAATATGTACTTTTAACATTTCAATTATTTTAAATTTGTTCAGGCTTGTTTTATGATGGAAGATCTGTCTAACTTAATAAATGTTCTGTGTGAAATTGAGACAGTATGTCTTTTGCTCTCATTGGGTGGAGTGCTCTACAACTACCAATCTGGTTCATCTGGTTCATGTTGTTGTTTAGGTCTTCTGTATACTTGCTGATTTTCTGTCTACTTCTTCTATCGCATAATGGGATATTGTCCACTTCTTTCAGTTCTGCCAGTTTTTGCTTTTTGGGTTATGGAGCTCTGTTATAAGGTGCATACCGATTCAGGAATGTTACATCTTCTTGGCAAACGGACGCTTTTCATCACATTTAATGTCCCTTGTTAATTGGGGATGATTTTTCTTGTGTAAGTCTACTTTGTCTGACAGTAATAGCCCCATCACAGCTTTCTGTTGATTAGTGTTTGCATGGTACTTTTGTTTGCTTGTTGTTTGGTTTGTTTGCTATCATTTTACTTTTATTCTATCTTTGATCCCAGTTAGCATCAAGCTGCAGGTCTGACTCACCTTCTGTAGATATAATGTGAGTTCAGTTTTCAAAATGTGTGCAGTGATATCCAAATCTGCTCTGTGCATGCTCCCTCAGGGCTGAGCTGGCGTCCTGGTCATTGATCTGCATCATAGTGCATTTCCCAGTTTAATTGGGTATGCTTTTTCAAGTAAATTCTATGCATTTGTATTTCTAGGTTGGGCCAGGATTTCATACACAGCTTTGTAGGATCTCTGTCTTGAGCCCCCCCTCTCTATGATTTCTTCTCTTCTCTAACACCCAGTGGCTTCTCTTTCTGGTCTACCCGCTGTAAAATTATAGATTCGTCCACCCCACGCTATCACATACTTCCTGAAACTGTGTCGACAGCTCGACAAGACAGCAGGAGGGCAGAGAGAAAAATAACAAGGATCCTCCACTGTTGAGATGGCAGAGGGTGCTCTCCCAGCCGGTTTGGTCAGGAAGGATTTTCTGTCAGTGTTAGGTGTCTTAGCAACAACTGCTACCACCAACTCCCAGAAGGATACTTCTGGGACAGAGACCTACTTAGAGGCTGGGCTGGGAGAAAATTAAAATAAAACATAATAGAGAAACAGACAAAATAGGGGATTTCCTTCACCATTCCTTAGGGGACCTGGTCTTTGAAATAAAAAAGAGGGTTTATCTTGGGAATTTTCTTTTCCTGTCTATTGAACAATCAGGGGTTCAGGCTTTCTGGGGCCTAATTTAAGAGATCTGGCAAACACACACGTAGCCCACACCACACACACATACACACACACATCACACTACACATATATATACTATACATACACACTATACATATATATATATATGCACAATACACCACAGACACACACATATGCCCCACACGCATACATCAGGCACACCATACCACACACACACCATACCACATATACACCACGCACACAAACATACCTACACACAGGCACACGCTACACAACATACATACACCCATCACCCACATACAAACAATATACCACACACACACAAACATACATCACACACATGCAACACATACACATCACACATCTACCTCACACACACACCCCCACACACCACACAAAAACATATATATATATATATATATATATATATATCTCACAATATATATCACACACAAACATACATATACACAGGGGCACCTGGGTGGCTAAGTTGGTTAAGCGTCTGCCTTTGGCTCAGGTCCTGATCTCAAGGTCCTGGGATGGAGCCCTGCCTCGGGTTCCTTGCTCAGTGAGGAGTCTATTTCTCCCTCTCCCTCTGTCCCTCCCCCACCCCTTCCCCCTGCTGGTATTCTCTCTCTCTCTCTCTGTCTCTCTCAATCAAATAAATAAAATCTTTTTAAAAAAATACATACACACAAATAAACATATATACATGTACCATACACACACACAAATACACACACACACCACAGACACACACACACACACATAATCACATGAAATATACTTCCCTTAAATTATTGTTTTATGTTTTCCATCAAGAACTTTCGGTTGCAATCAGTGGAAAAGATAATGTGAAATATCTTTACTCTATCTTTAGAAAAACCAAACCATTCTTTTTTGTTCTTGACCATGTTGCTTTTAAGATTCAGTATATGCAACCCTTTAGAGCTTGTCCAATACTTCCTCCTGGAAACTTTGGGTTCAAGGAAATACCACCCCCACCCCTGCCTTCATCTTCATTATATCCCAAAGGGATTAGCAAATGGCCATTCACCAAAGAGCAGAAACATTTTAATGGGCCCAGAGGGCTAACTCAGATCTCAAAGCCTCATGGAATATGGAATATCAGCCCACAGACACAGCCTTTCCAACCCAACAGGGTGACCTAGAAGAAGAAAGATCAGAAGGACTGCTCCCCACCCTTCCTTAGCTGACAAGGTAAGTTGAGTCAAGAGACTAGTGCCTTATCCCAGAGAGCTTGGGGTGAATAACTAACCCTCTCAAGTACCTTGAGGAGAAGTGGTTTCTGTTTTGCTTTGTCTCTTAATTCTAACAAGGCAACTGAAGCTTCCATGAGATCCTGCCTTGCTCATTAGGGTTTTATATGGGGCTTCTTCATTCATTGGTTATTGTCTTTTGTGTGGCTACTCCCTTCAGGCACCTAACAGTGAGTCATAGCTTTCTAGAACAGTATTCCAGTTTCCTAGATCCATTGTGCAATCTTCAACTTAATCTTACATCCGGTTTTAATGTGATCTCAGTAATTGCCAAGACCAACTGCTGTTTTCTACACACCTCCTCAGCCAGTCACAGAACTCGGTCACAGTGGCGCTCATGTGAGGTTCCCACACTGTGCAGATCTCTCCCTGACCCCTGTCAAGGAGATGCACCACCCCTGTCACATTGGGAGCACAATCCACCAGACTCAGACCCCAAACGCAGCTCCAGTGAGCTTGAAGGTGCCACTTAAGCTCCTTGAGCTTTTACCCTCACATGTGTGTAAAGAAAACAGGGTTCCCTATATCACTGGTCTGGGTAGATTCAATGAGGACATGCATATAAATCACCTCACACCCATAGTTGGCACCAAATTGCTCCTAAAAGAAAAATAATGTACCTTCTCTTCCTCAAATTCTGTTTCTAGGTTGGAATTTTCCAGAGTGCTCCACAGAACACCCATCCTGTGAAATGGCAGTTTGGGGGCCAGGAAGGAGACAGGATTCTATGGTGGAAACATCTGGGAACTGCCAGAAATCTGAACTTGTGCCCAAAGGCTCACAACTCTTGTCGACATATTGAGGGCTCTGGAAAGTCTCAGGTGACACAATCACCATCTCTATTTATTCCTGAGAACTGCAACCAGTTGGGAGTTGGGCCATTTTTTCTCAGCTAATTTTCCTTATTTTCTGGTAAATGTATGTGCCAAGTTTTCTCTCTTGAGTTACTACTTGCAGGACTAAGAGGGTCAGTCTTAGCACCCTCTTAACTCACGCAGCACCCGGCCCATACAGATCCTGCTGAGCAACATGCCAAAACACTGTGTTTACTCTCCTCTGCCAGCCTAGTCACTGGGCATCCTCTGGGGTTCTTGCAGACTCTGCATTTGAGCCCGTCTGCTTTCCCACTCCTCCAGCCCACTGCTAATCTCCACTAATCTGCAAGGTGTTGGTGATTAGCTCAGTAATTATCACTGCAACAGGATGACAGCCAGAAAGCATCTGAGTTTCCAAGCTGTTTTTATGAAAATTTTGTCTGGAAAGGTGATGAGGGAGAAGCACAAGGAAACATTACTGGGCCAAAAGTTTAACACACGCCTTCCCGCACGCCATCTGGCTTTGTTGAGTCATTATGCAACGCTGGCTGATCAGCCATGGATGAGTCTCTCTGGTTAACGAGACTTTTCCTTCCTTTCTACTTTGTATTTGTGGGCCTTTTTACCCCACTTCCGAAATTGAGCAAATACTTAATGAGTCCTATGGAGGGGACTATAGAGAATAGAGAAGGAATAATGGTTTTTGGTTTTTGTGGGTTTTTTTGTCCTTCAGAACTCAAATTTTAGCAGCCAGCATAGGCTTATACATGGGTATAATCAAAGGGTGGCTTTGATAAATGTCATAACAGGGCCACAGGGAAACAGTTAGGAGGGTGACAGACAGAAAGGCAGACATGACCCCTCCTGGAGGCATATGAAGAGACTTCTTACAAAGTAATGGGATGTGGCCAAGACTGAAGGGAATTCTCTGTTAGACCAACCACAGCAAGTGAACTTCTTCCTGGAGTTTCTCCAGCTCATGGCACAATGCCTGGGAACACTGAGGAGTCCTAAAAAGTTTTGGGTCCCGTTATTAAATGTCCAGGATCTTGAAGATTAAGTTTGCTAACATGGAGGGACAGGCATTTGGGGTAGAGAGAAAATCCTAAATAGATGTATAGAGATGGTTATAATGTTCCAAGTAGCTTCAAGGATTAGAGAATGACCTATCACCAGGGAAGAGCTGCAGATCTGGGTTTTAGTCTCTACTTTGCACATACAAACTCTATAGGTGTGGTTGGGATGTAGACTCTCCCTATGCCTCTTTGTCCTCAAGTAGAAGGTGGAGACAATGATATTAACATTTATGGTTGTTTGCAACCACGGTTCCCTGGATCCAAACTCTGAAAACCACTCCAAAAGTGAAGGTGACTCAGAGCTGAGCATACACATATTTAATTCCAACTGTATTCATCTGAGATGCAGTTGGGTTTTGCTGTTGGTGGTGGTGGTGATGGTTGGTTGTTTTCCTCATCGGCAGGGGGATTACTTTGCTAATTAAATCTGATGGTGAATGTGAGAGTCTGGGTTTTTTTAATTTTGGATGCAAGTGAGGTGTAGAGGAAAGGCTTGAGACACAAACCTGTGTCGCAATCCCAGTTCCCAAAGTGTTAGTTTTTACCAATGACGTGATCTGGAGGAGGTTGATCCATTTTATGCCATTCTGTTTCCCAAACCTAAGAAGAAGTACTTGCAGAATTTTATAGCTTAGAAATAAGCATTAAGCAAGGCTCCTTCACACCTTCTAGCACACAGAGCAGGGGTTCTGAGCATTGCTTTCCTTCTCTGTGCCAACCCTTCCTCGAGGAACTTTCTATCAGGGCATCATCTGCCTCTGGGCTTCAGTAAACTGAACTGGCAACTGAGATCCACTCCATTCATATAGAGATACAGTTTCTCCCTGAGTGTCTAACTGGGACAAAATTGAATAACTCCTAATTAGTGTTGAAAAAATCAACTGGAGCATTCCAATGGTGCTATCTGAAGCAGAGCATGAGGAGGGTTGAAGCTGTCGCTGCGGGCTCCTTCCAGTGCCAACGTGAAGCATCCTCTTATCAGCTAGGTGACATCACATGATGTCCTTTCCTTTGATTCTCTAGAATAGTTTCGTAATTGCACTTCCATTCCACACACAGGAATAATCTTTGACGATTTTTTTTTTAACAGATCTCACAGAAAAACATCATCTTAATAAAAAAAGGGTGGGGGAGAAAAAGTATCCCGCTATATATACATCTCTGGTTAATTCATTCACATAATGCAAACATGAACAGAGCTTTTTTAAGGTATGAAAAGTTTTCCTGATGAGAACTCAAAATAGGAGAATTTTAAATTGAAAACTAGGCCACGAGCTCTGAATTAGGTACTGTTGAGCAAGAGTTCCAAGCATATGAGGACTTGGTGTATCTTTAGTGGTCATCTACCCAATTTCTGCATTTGGAGGGGATTCGAATTTGAACACAGTGGAGACTGCGGTCTGTGGTTACACTGCAAGGTGGTGGCAGGAAAAGAATCAGCTGCCTTTCCCCTCACCTTCTGGGGCCAGATAAGACACTCATTCAGGAGACCTTGGGGCCCACCTGGCAGCCTGCACCCAATGCACTCTCCAGCCAGAGCGCCCCAGAGAGAAGACTGGTTATCAAATAGGCACTAGTTTTTCTTTACAAGAAACACCAAAGGAATTCCGTTGTTCAATAGTGCACATTTTAACAACAATAACAACAAAGGCTATATTTTTGCTTGCTCATGACCACATTTACAGGTGGAAGGCCAAATCTCCAAATGATGCTGTCACTTTCTCACCTCTGATAAGGTTAATTCAATCTCTCCGTCTATCTCTTCTGCCAACAGCACGACTGCGGCCATCCTTTCGCTCTGGTGTTGCCGGAACCTTCTTTCAGACTTTCCTGCTAGTTCCTATGCCTACTGTGAGCTGTCACGATAGAAATCTTTTATTTGGGGCACCTGGGTGGCTCATTCGATTGAGCGTCGGAATCTTGGTTTTGGCTCAGATTCTGATCTCAGCATTGCGAGATCAAGCCCCACGTTGGGCTCCTTGCTCAGCAGGGAGTCTGCTTGGGATTCTCTCTCTGCCTCCCCCTCCGCCCCTCCCCCTGCTCATGCTCTCTCTCTCTCTCTCTCTCTCTCTCAAAAAAAAAAGGAAAGAAATCTTGTATTACAATGATACATCTAACTCCACCCCTGCTGAGAGGCCTCTGTCAGTATCTTCAGGATGACACCAAACACCTTAGCAAATGTAATGTTGCTAAAGATCTTCAAGACCCACCCCCCCAACTCACATTCTAACCATGTTCTGACACTTGGAACTGAACACATTACCAAAAAGAATGATCGTGGCTACGTATCCTTTTCCAAGTCTGTATGCCTCTGGTCTGCCTGGAATGCCATATCCATCTTTAATCCCCCTCCCCCGGGATTCCTATCTATGATTCAAAATCTGTGTGCGGTGCAGAAGTGGGTCCTCCCACAGCAACGACACTGGCCTGGAAGAGCACCAAGTGCTTTCTAGAGCCTCTGTGCAGCCAGGGATTGACACACATCCTGGCCCATGATAGCGCGGAGTGCCAAGGAAGGAGGAAGAGAGCAAAACTGTCATCCCAACATCAGCACAGGGACGCCTGCCAGCTCATGGCTCACGTTGATGCTGGAATGTTCTTTCTGCCCACTGTGAAACCTCCCTGGTTGCGTCACCCCGACGCGATCTCCTCCACTGCGATCTTTTTCCAGAGATGCACCGTTTGTAAAGTGGGTTATTTTCTGCCAAAAATAAGACATGAAATGGTCACAGGTGTGTAGCTGTTACACTTAACAACCTTTAAACTGGCTCAGCAGGAAAGAGGTAGGAGTCTGAAGTTCTTAAGAAGACGAGTGTGTGAGGGTGTGGATGTGTGTTCAATTGTGTGTGTGTGCATATGTGAGTTTGTGCATGTGGGTGTGTGAGTGTGTGTCTCATAACAAAAAACACCGTACACTTGGTTGACACAGGCCAAACAGTTCCCCTGAGATTTATTAATAAGCCCCTGTGGGACTGAAAGCTGGACAGAATAAGTAAACGAACTGTGAGGAAATATTAAATCTGTAGCAACCTCATTTGTAGAACATATGCTTTATACTACATTCTAGTAAAATCTCATTTTTGTCAGAAAGCTTATGCTACTGTAAGAGCAAGTACAAATCTTAAAAGAAATTTAAAAATTTCTCTGGTGAACAGAGGAAAGAGACCGCCCCTGTGTTCTTCTTAAAGTATCTCCTTTAGAAAATGTAATTGCAAATCCTTCCTCTGTCCCTTCGAGATGTATGTAAACCTTTTAGAAGCTAAATAAGCTTCTCTCCAGTCTGACAATCAAGCAATGTTTTTCTTAAAGGCCTGGGAGCCATCTCTTTGAAATATAAACGTCAAAAAGTGAGCGCCCCTGTCTCCTCTTCAGGTGGAAGGCAAGAATTGAGCATAGGTTGAGCAGAGGCACCTGGTTCCCAGTTGCAAACTGACCTGCCTGGCATACAGGCATGAAAAGCTCCATTTTTCTTCTGGATAAGGGCAATTAACTGAAACAGATGGGCATCTTAATGACCAGAACTTAGGATGAACTATGCGTGACGATTAGTGTCACCGTCTCTTACCCGAGGACTCGTTCACATTTATCCTGAGTGAGTGCGTGCACTGGGTTGGATCTGCCTGTCTTTCTGTCTGCTTCTGTGATGTCTCTAGGGAACTGTTTGTGCCGTGCTTCAGTCTGACTGGATGCCTACCCAGTGATAAACCTGCTCCGCTCTACATCTGCAGAGAGGTCTCCTGAGTTGGCAGGAGATTTTTCTTTTAATCATTTCCCAACACTATCACAAACTCTCATTGCCCTGTATTTAATAATCTAGAAGTTTGGGAAAATAGTTATCTTTGTTTATTAGGAAAACTAGCAACCACAATAATAAAAAGAAATGTTGATGTCACATGCTACCTTTTCTGGTAATTTGGGAGAGGATGGACCTTAGAATTTCCATGGTGCTGTCAGCATTTGTAGGTTTGTATTCTGAATACAAATAATTAAACATATTTATTTATATATGCAAATCGGTTCGTACCAAGTCTATGGAGTGTGGCTTTGTACAACATTTATGAGGCAGACAATTTTCAAGCATTTTTTTGTTCATACGGCCGATGTGCAAAGCATCTACTTTGTGTCAAAAACTATGCTGGAGGGCTCCTGGGTGGCTCAGTTGGTTAAGCGACTGCCTTTGGCTCAGGTCATGATCCTGGAGTCCCTGGATCGAGTCCCGAGTAGGGCTCCCTGCTCTGCAGGGAGTCTGCTTTGCCCTCTGACCCTCCCCCCTCTCATGTGTTCTCTCTCTCTTATTCTCTCTCTCTCTCTCTCAAATAAATAAATAAAACCTTTTAAAAAATTAAAAAAAAAAACTATGCTGGAAAATACCTGACTTCTTTTTCTTTTTCCTGTAGCAAATGTAAGTACTTAAGAAATAAAAATATGCAAAAATACTCAGATTTTGTTCTCACTGTAACGTTTAGGACGGTCAAAATGATCAGTTTGGTTCGTTTTCTTACAAGGAACAATTTTGATTGAGAGAACCTAGTTTTCACAAGTGTGTCAAGTGTTTCTTCTGACGAATTCAAGAAGCTTTTGAAGCTGCAGTGAAGTTTGCGTCAGTCCCATTATAGAACTAATAGGTGCGTCGATCCATTACATGGTACAGTGATGGCGGCCTTTCACCAAGGATGCCTTAAAGAGACCATCTGGGGCACCTGGGTGGCTCAGTCGTTAAGCATCTGCCTTCGGCTCAGGTCATGATCCCAGGGTCCTGGGATCGAGCCCCGCATCGGGCTCCCTGCTCCGCGGGAAGCCTGCTTCTCCCTCTCCCACTCCCCCTGCTTGTGTTCCCTCTCTCGCTGTGTCTCTCTCTATCAAATAAATAAATAAAATCTTTAAAAAAAAAGAAAAGAAAAAGCAGAGCTCAGTTGATTGAGCATCTGACTCTTTAACAACAACAACAAAAAAAGACCATCTGTAAGAGCACTGTGAAGATTAAGGGATCTAACACAATGGCTGGGACCGTCAAATCAGATCCAGGGAATCAGGAATACTCACCAGGAACAAGATTTACTGATAATTTCAGAAATGCAATCACCAAGTTCAGACAGAGCAACGAGAGTTCTGGGACATTCTCCCCAGAGCCTTCCTTCCCACCTTGGACACACACCGTCTGACCCAGGCTGAAACAAGGGCTCACCTCGCACAGTGGTGAGTATTTGTATAATGAAATATCTCCATTGCATAGACCCAGAGAGCTATGTACCTATAGAACATTCCCTGGAGAGTCGGCCCTCAAATATTTGCAGGTTTTTGTTTTTTTTGTTTTTTTTTTCCCATACACAACCTCACTCCAGAGACACCAACTATTAGCGTGCCATAGATAAAGGCTTTCCTTTGACTAAGATCATTCTTCTTAATGCTAGGGGGTCAAGTGAACAAGGTTTTGTTTTAAAGATTTGTTCATTTATTCGAGTAGAGAGAACACGAGCACATGCACTTGCGTAGTGGGGAGGGACAGACGGAGAGGGAGCGAGAGAATCCTAAGGAGGGTCCGCGCTGAGCACAGAGCCTGATGTGGGGCTTGATCTCATGACCCTGAGATCACAACCTGAGCCCAAATCAAGAGCTGGACTCAACTGACTGAGCCACCCAGGCGGCCCTCAAGTTTTTTTACAAGCAGATCAGACCAGGTCACCATTCCTTTGGTGGATGATGAGCCAGCATCTTTAATTCCAACCTCTGTGGGAGGTAAGGAGATGAGAGCAGTATCTGGGCTCCCCCCCTCCACAGCTGTCCGATCTGACCCGTCCTCTCTGAATCTTAGCATTTACATTTCTGGACCTCTCTTGATGTTAATTGTGACAACTACAACCAGAACCAGGATATCCCGGTCCTTGAATCAAGTCTTGGTGTCCACCATCACCTGCACATAAAGCAGACCTAACGGCATGGAGAAAATCCCAAAATTTCCTCTGTGGTCGCCTGCATCAAATCACCTCAAGTTTGCTTTGTGTTAATGAAACTATGGGGCCCCATCCCTAATCTACTCAGAGTCTTTGGTGATTGAACCCATGAAGAAACTGCATGTTTAGAGTTCCCTGGGTTATGTATATGCACACCAAAGTCTGAGACGACCTGTTCCACACGGTGTTACGAGGGCACAGAGCCGGTGGAAATTGAAGAGAATACACATGAAATGTCAAGCAGTGCTCAGCACCTGATACTCCCTGATTAAGCCACTTCGGTGATAACAAGCTCAAGCCACCACCGTTGCTCTGCTCACCGCGCTCAGATACTTAAAACTCAGCCTGTGGGATCATGAACCATCATCATTTCTTTAGGTTAAACTGGAGGTGACAAGGATAAAACAGAAGAAAAATAGTTTGGCCCAAACCAACCTGGCCCTACTTTCCTAGTAATGCACAGTCAGCAGAAATTTACTGGGACCCGGGAGCTGCATACATTTCGATGATGTTTTTTTGCCAAAACCAGAGCTGGAGTAAACTAGCTGTCCATCGTGATGGAGTCTTCGTTAATCTCTTACGGGCTGCGTGGGCAACCCCGGGAAGCTACAGAACTGGGCAAAATAATCACTTTGCCTATTTCTTTAGTTTTAGCTTCCTGGCTGCAACAGACACGAGGTAAGAGGTCATAAATCTGAACTCGGGTCCTCTGCGCCTCAGACAAGTTATTTTCCTTTCATCTTCCCCCAAATTATCTTTCAAATGGAGCCCAAAACCGAAATCAAGAAATATACGCGAAAACACCCAGCACTGTGCCTTATGGGGTAGGCACTCAAGAAAAATGCTTTCTGTGTCCTATTTCAGGTTTATATCACAGCAAAATATTATTCAATAGCACACATTTTTGTCAAAAGCTCTCATCACTTGTTCAGATCTTAAAATGTAGGGAAGGCCCACGAGAGAAGACTATGTGGTTTGGTCTTTAAATCTGAGTTTTTGGGCGCCTGGGTGGCTCAGCTGGTTAAGCGACTGCCTTCGGCTCAGGTCATGACCCTGGAGTCCCAGGATCGAGTCCCACATCGGGCTCCCTGCTCAGCAGGGAGCCTGCTTCTCCCTATGACCCACTTCCCTCTCGTGCTCTCTATCTCTCATTCTCTCTCTCAAATAAATAAATAAAATCTTTAAAAAAAAAAATAATAAAATAAAATAAAAAAAATAAATCTGAGTTTTTGTCCCAGTTGACTCTTTGCTCGATTTCCACCTCCCCATATCACTAGGCTGTACTTTTATTCTTGGCTCTGCTATTTTGCTTCATGAGTGATCACTGACTCATTCACGCATCGGGCACAGGGCTTCCTCAGCAGCTGCCGTCCACCTGTGGTGAGTAAGTTCCCCAACAGATTGAAGCCGTGGTCCTAACTGCCTCATTTCCTCTGTGCCCTGGACCTTGACGCTTCAGGAACTATATGGTTCTCCTGACTTCTGCGGACTCCTGAGTTCCTAGTTTTTTTGCTTGACTAAAGAGATTTTCTATCTATCATCTATCAATCTATCGTCTATCTATCTATCAATCTATCATCTATCGTCTCTCTGTGCTTAACTTAATGGTATAACATTATCTATGGATGGTTTGGTTGTTGGAAAGCCTTCTGTGTATTTTTAAATCTCTGCTGATGCATATTTTATTTATTCTTAAAGATAAATGCATTCTTCAAATCTATTCATACCTTATTTCAAGTATTAAAAAAAATTCTATTTCCAACATGTTAAAAATTTAATTCTTAAACTGGGTTCAATTTTGATAAAATTATCATGACTGGTGTTAAAGGAGCAACTAGCTTTTTTAATTGTGTGAAAGCTATAGGAGGTACATTTGTGGTTATTTGATTTTTGACAAAGATTCCAAGGCAATTCAGTGGGTAAAGGATAAGGTGTTTTTTTTTTTTTTTCAATAAGTGATTCCAGAAAAAAATGGGTATCCAGAAGCAAAATAATGTATTTAGACCTCTACCTGACACATTATCCTAAAATTAACTGAAATGAAAATTAACTCAAAATGGCTCATAGAAGGAAATGTAAGAATTAAATCATGGAACTGATTTTATTTTTTAAAGATTTATTTATTTATTAGAGAGAGAGCTCGCTCACGGTGGGAGGGCAGTGGGAGAGAGGGTCTCAAGCAGACTCCCCACTGAGCATAGAGCCCTGCACGGGACTCAGTCTCACAACACTGAGATCATGACCTGAGCTGAAACCAAGAGTTAGACACTTAACCGACTGTGCCACCCAAATGCCCCTAAAACAGAAAACTTTTAGAGAAAATCTTCATAACTTTGGATTGAACAAAAAGCTTTCAGACTTGACATGAAATGCATGATACCCAAAGGAACAAATTGAAAAACTGAATTCATCCAAAACAGTAAAACTTTGTGCTTCAAAAGACATCAGTAAGAAAATGGAAAGGCAAGCCACAAACTAGCAGGAAACACTTGCAAATCGTGTACATGGCAGAAGGATGGTGAAGGGCTCTTGATTTTTCAATAATAACAACTCAATTTAAAAACGGGCAAAAGATTTGAATAGACATTTCATCAAAAGTGATATACAGATGGTAAATCAGCAAATAAAAAGGCGCTCCACATCATTAGTCACCAGGAAAGTGCAGATGAAAACCCAACAACCCCCACTGGAAAAGCTACCACAAAAAGGAAGAGAAAACCAAGTGCTGGCAGAGATGCAGAGAAACGGAGCCCGTGCCCACTGCTGACAGGAACGCAAAGCGATACGCCTACTTGAAAACAATTTGGCATTTTCTTAAAACAAAATCAACTTAGGTCCCAAAATTGTGTTCCCGGAATCCAACTGAGAAAAAAAGTGTTGGAAGTGTTGACTCTGGTGACTGATCACCTTTCTTTGGGTCAGGATAATCTATGGTAAAGTAGGAAATTGTACCTAAGTGCAGATCAATAGTTACCTAATGAAGCAATCAGAGGTATGATCTATTAACAAATCCCAACTTGCCTCAAAGAGTTAAACTTAACCTAAATAGGACCTTTACCAACCGAAAAATAAAGCAACTGCCAATACATGAAATTTGTATAGGTGATTATAATTTAGCAGAAGTCAGAGAAGCAGTCATTACCTTGGAGAATTAACCCACCGAAAATATAGATTTTAGGAAGAGGAAAAATGCAGTCAGTTAGACATAAGCCAGCCTGTTCTGCCTAGTGAAAAATTAATGACGGGGGGAAACTAACAAAGCCTATTTTGAAATTTCCTACTGCAGAGAAACTAATATAGAAAAAAGAGAAATATTTACTGACACTGTGGCAGGAACAAAATAACCAACGGATCACACCAAGAAAGATGAGTGGTGTACAGATCCACCTAGGGGTGCTGAGGGTTGAGCAAGGAGGGAATATGTAGCTAGAAGAACACTTATATAAGGTATACAGCAAGGGAAAAGTGCCGAGTAAGAGCTGAAGAGATGGGGTATGCTGGGAATTTAGGAGAAAAAAATGCCACCCCATGCAGGGAACCAGGTCCTTCCTGGAGGTGTCGGGATGCAAGGGGTCCCCTACACTGGGAGATACCCTAGAATATAGCACCTGAGGCTCAGATGCAAAATGTGCTAAATCTTCCATTCCAATCCTTTTATTATTTCTCAGGATTGAAGCAGGAGGAAGAAAGAAAGGAATACATGAGAGTTAATCCTGTTTATGGGAAGTCGGGGCTGGCTGGGCTCCCTCAGGCTTTGCATAGGAGAGAATCCCAGAAAAGGAACAGTTAAGACTCTTGCAATTTCTGTTTTGAACAAGGATTTGGCCCAATTAATGTTGACAAGCTCATGAATGTGACAACCGCTCAACCTCCTGCTTCCTTCACGGCCCACCAAGATAGGCAATGGTCTTTGACACGCATCCATCTCCAGGCTCCCCCTTCCAGGGCCCTAAGCCGTGCTTTCTGCAACATTAAATTCCTGAGGTTTCTGTACTAACCCCCGCTGCTCGGAACTCTTCTCTATTGTGCCTCAACACCTGGTCATTTTTATCTGCGGTACATACTCGTCCCTGGGTCTGCGCACATTTATTCACTCCGACCCACGATTTATTAACTCCGTCATAGCCATGGACATAATGCATTTGGATGTGACTCCAGAACTTGCTGTTCCCTCTGAGATTTATTTCAAGGCACTCTGTGACCCTGTAACTTTGAGAGGCCCCATATAAAAGAGGGTGTATTATTAAATCTCACACAGGCAGGGTGCCTTTCCTTCACGGGTCCTGCGGCAGCTCTGTGACCTCTTCTTCTTTTTACTTCTTCCTGTGGACAGGGCCTCAGTTAAAATGTAACAAATGCAAATTCAAGCAGGCAGGGAGTGTGTGTTCCAAAAATGGCATCCCAGGAGTTTGTCTCTTCTCAGGCAGGGAAATAATACGTTTTTTATAAAAGGAAGCATGACAAAATCCTGATAGTTACATTATCCTTTTATATATATATATATATATATATATATAAAACTAACTGTAAGATCCAAAAGATCAGTATAAGGAAAAGGTGGGCTAGCATGATGGCCGTGGATTATTCCTAATGAAAGCCCAGAGCCTGAATTGTGCAAGTTCTTTAGAATTTCCTTTCCTCTCGTGAACACAGTCACTTTGGAATTATACCAGCCACGAAACAACCAAATGGGAAATCAGCTGTTGCTCGGACCTATGATGCATGCCCACGTTGTGCAGTGCGCGACAGCCGCACCTGAACTTCATTATCAAAGTTCAGTTCAGACACCCGGTGATGTCTTTGGCAAAGCTGGCCATTGCATTCCAAAGCTGCATGCTGTTTTCACTGAAGCTGAAGATATACACGCTTCTCTATGGAAATCCAGCTTCCTTTGCTTGTGTGGTAGCAATGACATCTAATAGTAAATCATCCCAGGGTAACAGAATAAAATAAAAACAAAAGAAAACACACTGACCCATCTGTCTGCTTTTAATACAAAGGAACTTCCTGGTGGACACATTTGTGACTGAGGCAGCAACCATCTTGGCAATTCATCAAATTATTAACTGTACTAAATGCTTCTCTCAGACAAGGGAATGACTTTGCACTCAGATGATTCCATTAAGATGTTGAAGGAGAAAAAAATCTGCTGCTTGATTCAGGCCTCTCAAGGAATCAGGAATTCCTGGGACCACCACTAATTTCAGATCGGGTGTCCAGAGCACTGTGAATCCCTGCTTCCTGGGGTACCTCCTTCAATACACGTCCAGGGTGTTAAAAATTACTGGAATGCCGGGGCGCCTGGGTGACGCAGTCGGCGAAGCACCTACCTTCAGCTCAGGTCATGATCCTGGGGTCCTGGGATTGAGTCCCGCATCGGGCTCCGTGTTCCACGGGGCGTCTGCTTCTCCCTCTGCCTCTCCCTCTGCTTGTGCTTGTTCCCTCTCTCTCACTCTCTCTGTCTCAAATAAATAAATAAAATCTTTAAAAAAATTACTGAAACCCATAGACAACATCCCAAGATTTGTGAATTGCCCACAAGAACGGTTTAGTTTTCTGCCTCCATTTTGAAGGTGATAATAAAAGATGCCCTAAGGCATGTGACACCAGCATTATCGTTGTGCCACCTGGATAGTGCCGTCCTGTTATATAATTATGTAGCTTACTTCTGCATGTGTTTGTGATCAAATGCATGGCAAACGTTATTTTAATTTTAAGGCAGTCACCAGTAAAGAATTAAGGTAGATTTCCCCTGTAAATTGTTCATTTGTGTCAAATTACTTTGATGTATGCTGTCCATATGAATGTCTCACTTTTCTTAATTGAAAACCTTTTTGGAAGAGATTCTCTCCATCAGGCAGGCACTCCTCTGTCCTTCGCCCCGGAGAAATGGTCTTGAATGAGAAAATGTACTCTCAGGGATATGCATCCTCGTGAGTCAGACGGAGAGGGAGCCAATGAATTGATACACACACATTCATTCATTCATTAGAAAACTAGAATATCACGAAAATGTGCTGGGAAGGGAATATGGTTCTATGGACATGCCTGGCCAGCAAGCTAACGCTGTCTGATCGGAAAGCTTTCTCTGATCTGAATGGTGAGAATGAAGCTGCAGGACGCATGCCATTGGAAGGAGGATCCCAGGCCGGGGACACCTCCTCGTATGGAGTCCCTACGTCTGAACCACACAATTCTGCACACGCATAAAAGCCTCTGTGCTGGAGAACAGGTAGCTAGCCCACGGTTGGTGTGGAAGGAGGTTGGCGCAGCACCTGTGGGAGATCATGCAGAAGTGTGTAAGTCATGGCAAAGAGAGAGGATTTATGCTGAATGTGATGGGAAGCATTTGGATGGCTGTATATATGTATTTTTAATTTTTTAAGTTTTATTGATTTATAATTGACAAATAAATTATAAGATACTGAAAGCGTACAGCATAATCCTTTGATCTGTGTGTACATTGTGAAAGTGTCCCCCACCAAGTTAATTGACACACTCATCAAATTTCAAGTACACGTAGTGTTATTAACTAGAATCACCATGTTATACATTCGATCCTCAGACCTTCTTCATCTTTTTTTTTACTTTTTTTATTATGTTATGTTAATCACCATACATTACATCATTAGTTTTTGATGTAGTGTTCCATGATTCATTGTTTGCGTATAACACCCAGTGCTCCATGCAGAACGTGCCCTCCTTAATACCCATCACCAGGCTAACCCATCCCCCCCACCCCCCTCCCCTCTAGAACCCTCAGTTTGTTTCTCAGAGTCCATAGTCTGTCATGGTTCGTCTCCCCCCTCCGATTTCCCCCCCTTCATTCTTCCCCTCCTGCTGTCTTCTTCTTTTTTTTTTTAACCTATAATGTATTATTTGTTTTAAAGGTACAAGACCTTCTTTATCTTGTAGTTGAAAGTCTATACCCTTTACCCACCTCTTCTTAATCCCCTGACCCTCCAGCCCCTGGCATCCATTTTTCTACTGTCCATATCTAGGACTTTGACTTCTTTTAGATTCTGTATATAAATGACACCATTTGGGGTCCACTTTCTCTCTCTGATTGATCTCACTTAGCATAATTCCCTCAAGGTGCATCCATGGTATCACCATGGATCCATCATGGATAGCAGGATTTCCTTCTTTCTTATGGCCGAATAATATCACATTATGTATATAATATGTTTGTAGTTCCAGGGGCGCCGGGGTGGCTCAGTCAGTTAAGCGTCCACCTTTTGATTTCAGCTCTAGTCATGATCTCAGGATCTTGAGATGGAGCCTGGCATCTGGCTCTGCACTTGGTGGGGAGTCTGCTTGAGATTTCTCTCCCTCTGCCCCTCCCCCTGCTTGTGCTCTCCCTCTCTCTTTCTAAAAATAAATAAGTAAGTAAATCATTTAAAAAATAAAAATATGTACATAGTTCCATATATTCCAGATGTAGAAATATTGTGAATATCTATTGATCACTCTATTGATCGATCAATCCATCTACATATGCATGTGTATATATGATATCTTCTTTTTCCACTCATCCATTGACAGACATTTAGGTTGCGTCCATATCTTGGCTATTGTGAATAACCCTGCAAAGAACATGGCAGTGTAGATATCTCTTCCATATCTGGTTTTTATTTCATTTGGCTCTATGCCCAGGAATGAGATTGCTGGATCATCTGGTAGTTCTATTTTTCATTTATTGAGGAACCTCCATAGTGATTTCCACAGTGGCTGCACCAATGTACATTCCCACCAATAGTGCATATCCTCACTCCACACTTGTTTTCTCATAAAGGTGTGTAAGGTATAAGGTGTAAGGTGATATCGCATTGTGGTTTTGATTTGCATTTCTACAATGATTAATGATGTTGAGGACATTTCATGTACCCACTGGCCATCCAGATGTCTTCCTTGTGTTAGTTGGGAGTACCCTTCTGATTATGTGGTTCTATGGCAGGGATGGGGTTTACGGTGAGACTGTTTCAATCTTTCTGCTCCCATTTTAATGATGGTGATGTGGTTATTTTCTGATTTGCCCAACATGTAGGAGTCACTCAGCTGGTTTCTGGGCTTCTCTAAGAGGAAACTGCTCTGTGTTAGCTGTAGATTCAGTGTACCCATGTGAGGCAGTGAGTTCAGGAGGTTCTTATGTCACCATCTTGGACTGGAACCCTGGATGATTGTAAATGGATGGAAATGTTGTAAACTGATTTTCGCTCATAAATAACAACTCAGGGTGTTGTGGAGATAAATAACAATAGGGAGTCAGGAGAAAAAAATGCATGAATAAATGGCTTAGGTGACTATTGTGATCTAGATGAATGAGGTGAGAAAGAAGTGTGATGGAAGTGGCAGCGGGGAAAAGTAAAATAATTCTGTATATATTCTAAAAGTATTGCTGCTGAGGACTTTCTAAGAGCTTAAGTATGGTGGCTGTAGAAAAGAGAGAGGTCAAAGTCCACCTTGGGTTTTTGATTTGAGCCATGAGGAAAAAGAGCAACTATTCTTTATCGAGACAGAAAAGACTGGGGAGACAGCAAGTTTTGGGGGAAAAGGAGTCAAGAGTTCTGTTTTGCCCATATTCATTTGAAAATACCAATTGGGTATCCAAGTGGTAATGTCAGGGAGATAACGGTATATGAGTCTGTAGATGCCAAGACTTAAAGAATGTCCATATCATGTGAAGATCCATGGGATTTAGTAACATGACACAGAGAGAGAAAGAATGAGAAAGAACCCTGGAGCACTTGCATTTTGAAGTCAAGTTGATGAGGAGGCAATACTGATCACCTCACTTCTCCAAAAAGGAGAAGCCGGGCGTGTGGAAGGGAAATTATTCAAATTCCCATGTCCCTGCAGTCAAGAATAGAAAGGTTTCCAGAAGTAAAGAGAGGGCTGCGTGGGATAACGATGTGTGACCCTGGGATTTGACACCAGTGTCGTTGACAGCCTTCGTAGGGACCGTGTCAGAGGGGACACAGCAGCAAATGAGGAGGCTGAAGATCAAAGATGCTGTGAGCAAGTGGAGACAGAAAATGTAGGTAATTGCTAAGCAGTCTTCCTGTGGGAAAGTTGAGGTGAGGCACTACCGAGAGCGTGGAAGGATATGGATTTTTAAAGGGATTTTCCTTTTAAACTGGAAGATATAGAACCAGGAGAGACCCTGATGGGAATGGCCCAGAGTTGAGGGAGAAACTCGCGCTGCATGACAGACAGAAATTGAAGAAGCCAAATCTCGATAAGGTGAGGGGATTTGAAATCCAGACACAAGTAGGAGGGTTAACTTTTAATAAAAACTGGGACATTTCATCCAGGTAATTTATGAGGAAAATCTATACAGAATATGGAAAAGGATGCCCGTGAAGTGGTAGTGACGGTCGTGGGAAGATGAAGAACCATATTCTGAGGGCTTCTAATGTCTCCCTGTCATGGGAACAGGGCAACTGAGAACATTGTTGTATGCATGCCTGTGTGCTTGCTGGTGACGGGGCGGCAGCATAGACGGGGTTGGAAAGAGAGAAAGCATTGTGAAATGGAAGTCCTGGAAAATAGGAAAACTAACATATGAAGAACATGTAGTAGGATTTGGGGATGGTGTTTAATTCCCAATTTGAGCTTTTGAGCATGGATTTAAAGTAAAATCCTGCAGCAAGTGTGTGTGAAAACTTACCTCCAGTGAGGTTAGCTGTTCTGGGGAGGTGGAGAAGAGCTGAGCGGTTGGGTTGAGCCGGACCTTCGACGGTATGATGGACATAAAAAATGGCCAGCGTTCAAACTGAGGAAAATGGTGTGGGCATCAGGTCATGCTGCATGTGACAGATACACAGAACTCAGAAAGGCCCACCCCAGAGGAAGTTCACATTCCCATCATGACTGGCAGTTTAGCTTCAGAAAATCATAATGCACTATATTTAATTAATGTGAATTGGAATTTAAATTCTGTCGGTCGATGCATTTTGACCTTGCAGGTGTATTACAACTGTAAGTGTAAGCAGTTTACACAGAGATTTACATCTGAATATGTTGAGTACATTATAATTCATTTAAGTCAAACCTGGTTTTGTCCTCTCTTAAGAAGAGTCCTCCATTTTCAAAGTTTGAGAAAATCTCATCATGGTGATGCTCCACGTTAACCAGATGGACCACAATGCCAGTGTTTCCAAGCAGCGTGAAAAACGTAATTGTTAAACGGATGGATGTGCCCTATGCCCACTCTCTGTGTACAAGCATTATGGTAGAAGATGAATTAAAAGCAAGAATTTGATTGAAGAGTGGGAAATCAAAGTACAGAAATCAAAGTACAAGCCCATTTGCTTTACCAGGTGGACATCAGGCTGGTTGCGGTCATCTGCATGATGGAGCCCTCCGTGGCCTTCTTTCCCCCCTCAGCTGGCCCGGACCTCTCTCTTTAACTTGTAGAGACACTGTGCCATATTTTTATTCTGCAATTCACTATGTTTCCCCTCCCCACATTCGATGCAGACCCCTGGTTATTAAAGAGACTTAGATGATTTTTCCAAATTTGCTCTTTCCTAAGTGTAAGAACCAGAATCTTGTCTCATCCTTTGTCTTTGTTATTCATATCCAGTAATAATTTGGAAGCTCATCATTACAGGAAAAGGGAGGAGAATGTCGTTGTCTCTTTTGAGAAGCATTTTTCTCTAGGCAGGGGCTGCAGTATTATCTCATCCCGTGATCATAATTTTATCTTACAGGTTTTTACGAGAGCTACCAAGGCCCGTCACTAACGCGGGGAAGTTGTCCCCCACAACATCTGGATAATCTCAATCTCTTGACCAAAGGATCTTGTTAAAGTGCACATCTGCTCTTTCTCAGACACCACGCATCCAGAATCGATGAGTTCTAAATCTGCCCTCTCCAGAGTCTAATCAAGTCCAAGAACCGAAAGAGATTTTTAAATACTCTCAGGTTGAGAGTAAAATGAGATGAGATAAAAAGAGTAAAGAATGAGGGTTTTTATGACTGTTCATTTGTCAAAAGTATTGATTGTATTTGACTCATTACAAATGAATACATTATGCGAAAGACACTTAAGATTCTTGCCTATGACGATTCTTTTTGCCAAAGTTGGATTACCTGGAATCAGTCAAATGTGATGGTTTGTTTGCTCTTTATATATTTGAGGCATTCGTTTTGTGGAAAATAAAAAAATATATCAGAACAGTGGGTGGAAAAAAGCTTAAAGAAAGTACACCAGGACGAAGGATCTTGCTTCTTAAGCAGCACACACTGTAGTGTCTGTGGCTTGAGTTGGAAGGCAGACTTTGGTCAATGAACTGCTTTCTGGCTTGGTGAATTCTAGCTGATACTCCTTGGTCCCCTCACCCCTCATATGGAGGCCATAGCTGCTCAGGACTCTGCCTGGTGCCCGATATATTAATATACTATGACACTATTATATACATATATGAGACATTATCATCTATACTTTATTTTGTTTTAGCTGGCTATCTTTGCGTCTATAAAGGTAGCTAGAACAACACCATGGGGCGTGGGTTCATATTCTGTCTCTACCACTTAATTATGTGATCTTGGTCCATATCCTTTGCATATATGATCCTTCAGAAATTTCATAAAAAGATCTCCTAGGTCAGCACATATTTATGAAAGACCGCTGTCTACCAGACATTGTGTGTGCTAGGAATTTCCTATATATTGTAGGTGCAACTTAGCAAATTCCATGAGGTAGGGACCGTTACCCCATTTCACTCAACCGGCAAATGGCCGAGCAATGTTACACCTAGGTTATATTAAATCCAACATCATCCGAAGTATGGAAATAAAATAATGAATTTGGGCCATACTCATTCTTTATTTTTTTTAGACTTTGTTTATTTATTTATTTATTTATTTATTTATTTATTTATTTAGAGAGTGTGCACACACAAGTGGGTGGGGGGCTGGGTGCAGAGGGAAAGGGAGAAAGAGAATCTCAAGCAAATTCCATTCCCAGTGCAGAGCCTGACACAGGGCTGGATCCCAGGACCCTGAGATCATGACCTGAGCTAAAATCAAGAGTGGGACTCTTAACTGACTGAGCCATGCAGGGTCCTGGACAATACTCATTCTTTTATTATTATTATTATTTAAATTCAATTAGCCAACATATAGTACATCATTAGTTTCAGATGTAGTGTTCAATAATTTATCAGTTGCATATAACACCCAGTCCTCCTCACATCACATGCCTTCCTTAATGCTCATCAACCAATTACCTCATCCCCCCACCACCTCCCCTCCAGCAACCCTCAGTTTGTTTTCTAGAGTTAAGAGTCTCTCATGGTTTTCTCCTTCTCTGATGGCTTCCCATTCAGTTTTCCCTCCCCTCCCCTATGATCTTCTGCACTATTTCTTATAGAAACCATATGATAATTGTATTTCTCTGGTTGACTATTTCGCTCAGCATATACCCTCTAGTTCCATCCATATCATTGCAAATGGCAAGATTTCATTTTGTGATGGCTGAGTAATAGTCCATTGTGTATATGAACCACATCTTCTTTATCCATTCATCTGTCAATACTCATTCTTTAGGGGAAATATAGATTTAGTAAGGAGAATGTGGCCAAAGAAAAAGGATTTAAAATGATGTTTTAGGGGCACCTTGGTGGCTCAGTTGTTAAGTGTCTGCGTTCAGCTCAGGTCATGATCCCAGGGTCCTGGGATCAAGCCCCGCATCGGGTTCCCTGCTCGGCGGGGAGCCTGCTTCTCCCTCTCCCACTCGCCCTGCTTGTGTTCCCTCTCTCGCTGTCTCTTTGTCAAAAAATAAATAAAATCTTTAAAAATAAAAAAATGATATTTTAGAGCTGTGTATTTTTCTTTTCCTTTAAAGATTTGTTTGTTTATTTATTTATTTAACAAAGAGAGAGAGAGAGAGAGAGCTCAAGCAGAGGGGAGAAGCAGAAGGAGAGGGAGAAGCAGACTCCCTGCTGAGCAGGGAGCCCGATGTGGGGCTCGATCCCAGGACCCTGAGATTATTACCTGAGCTGAAGGCAAATGCTTAACCGACTGAGCCACCCAGGCACCCCATTTTTTCAAAGGTTTATTAAGGTTTGTTTACTTATTTGAGAGAGAGAGCACAAGTGGGTTGGAGGGGCAGAGAAAGGGGGAGAAGCAGACTCCTGCTAAGCAGGAAAACAAAAAAAATGTATATTTTTCATATACCTGAAGATCCACAGTGGGAAATTAACCAGAAACCATCTTTTGTGATGAAGTGAAGAGGTAATTTCCTTTCATTCTAGTTTGTAAAGGTATCAACTCCGACATACTCATCAGAGATGCCAAGAAAGAAATAAATTGTGATTTCAGTTGTCCCTACCTTTTACTGTTTCCTGCTATGTCTGCTCCTATATTCATTCATACATTTTAAAGCCGAGATGCCCTTCAACAGACGAATGGATAAAGAAGATGTGGTCCAAAAGATACAAATGTAGGGATCCGAAGGGGTACGTGCACCCCAATGTTTATAGCAGCAATGTCCACAATAGCCAAACTGTGGAAAGAGCCAAGATGCCCATCGACAGATGAATGGATAAAGAAGAGGTGGTATATACACACAATGGAATATGATGCAGCCATCAAAAGGAATGAGATCTTGCCATTTGCTACGACATGGATGGAACTGGAGTTCCAGTTATGCGGAGTGAAATAAGTCAATCAGAGAAAGACATGTATCATAGGACCTCACTGATATGAGGCATTCTTCATCTCAGGAAACAAACTGAGGGTTGCTGGAGTGGTGGGGGGTGGGAGGGATGGGGTGGCTGGGTGATAGACATTGGGGAGGGTATGTGCTATGGTGAGCGCTGTGAATTGTGCAACACTGTTGAATCACAGATCTGTACTTCTGAAACAAATAATGCAACATATTTTAAGAAAAAAGAAAAAGAAGAAGATAGCAGGAGGGGAAGAATGAAGGGGAGTAAGTCGGAGGGGGAGAGGAACCATGAGAGACGATGGACTCTGAAAAACAAACTGAGGGTTCTAGAGGGGAGGGGGGGGTGGGGGGATGGGTTAGCCTGGTGATAGGTATTAAAGAGGGCACGTTCTGCATGGAGCACTGGGTGTTATGAACAAACAATGAATCATGGAACACTACATCAAGAACTAATGATGTATTGTATGGTGACTAACAACATAATAAGAAAAAGAAAAAAAGTGTTAAAGGAAAAGAAAAAATAAATAAAGTTGCTCTCACAAGCAAAGAAGGGAAATACACCAATTACATGAAATACCATTTAGCTGGATCAGTTTTCAACCAGTCTGAGGTGTACCAGGGTGACAATCACCTGGGGCTGGCATCTGTGCCCTCGTCCCACTGGCCTGACTCTCGAGTCCTCTTGGCTTACTCTCTCTGCAGATGAGAATCAATACAAATGGGGCGCCTGGGTGGCCAAGTCAGTTAAGGGTCTGCCTTCGGCTCAGGTCATGATCCCAGGGACCTGGGATCGAGCCCCACGTTGGGCTCCCTGCTCAGCTGGGAGTCTGCTTCTCCCTTTCCCTCTGCCCCTCCCCCTGCTGGTGTGCTCTCTCTCGCGCTCTTCTCTCTCTCAAATAAATAAAGAAAATCTTTTAAAGAGAGAGAGAGAGAGAATCAATACAATGAAATGAAACAGAATGAAATAAAAATAAATAAAATAAAATAAATTAGGGTATGGACCACCACTCTACAGAGAAGAATACAGTTGACTACCACATTTAGGTCAGCTAGTACACTATGTTCCCCGCAAAATACAAGCTTGTTAATTCTGCTGGAAGACTTCCCAGTGAAATTAACCAGAGTTTACAAAATGCAAATGAAAGCTGACTGAGACAACTTTCGCCACAGCACGAATGAGAACCTGAAAGATGTTTTCCAGAGTTTCCAGCATCTTATCCTGGTTACTCACATTAGTAACCAGGATAAGACGCCAAATCATTTTATTGGAAGTTAGCTACCGAGTTCAAAGAAGTATTTCCAGTTTGGGCGAGATTTAATCTAAGTCTGTCTCAAGTTTAAAAACAGTTAATAAAGGAAAAATATTTTGTGAGGCCTGGAAAATCCAAGACAACATTACCTTTGGTCATCAGGCACCCCAGATATTAAAGTTAAAATTGATGTGTCTGGATCCATAATCACAGCTATCTTCCTATTTCAGTGGGGTCACACCATAAGTAAGGCTATATCAGCTGACTTCAGCCTCTAAATATAAATCTTATGTTTAGGCTAAAAATAGTTAATTCACATGCAGTGCAAGAATTCTGGATCCTGAGGTTTATTTTGAAATTGCCCTATTCTGAGTTGAATGGCTGATCTGTAATTTGTCCATGTTTCTGTGGGGGAGTGTACCAGAAAACCATTCATTTTTAATGGAACGGCCATATAAATGAAACTAGCATCCTTCAAAAATGCAAAGAAAATATAGTTTCTGTATTTTGAATGAACCCTCACCAAAAGAATAGAACAAGCCACAAAGATACCGATCAGACTTTACTGTACGGGTTCATTCTTCAGAGTAATCATGGGCCAATTTAGTGTTTACTTGGCTCCATGATCAGGGCCATTGAACAGTAAGAGCATTTGATGATTCTGGCTCGCTGAAGTAAAACACAAGGTTGGAGTTTGGAGACTGTTTGCATATTTAATGGCCTCCTTGGAAAGTGTTCTCAGGGGTCCCTGGCCCTTCAGGCAGATGTTACCTAGAAATGAGGCTTTTCCCTTTGGACACCAGCTCGCTGTTGCCAGCCTTGTTGCCTCTCTACACCCTGAGTCATAAACAATATGATCTGACTTGGTTCAAGTGCAGCAGTTTGGATTAAAAAAAAAAAAAAATGCTGTGCTTGGAGTTTACAAAGTGTGCTGGAATCATCTGAAGAATTGGCGGGTGGCTTGCAAATGCAGACAAGCCCTCACCCACTGGGTCCTATATCAGGTCTCCTTTGGGGCAGCCCACAGGGCCGCTCCTACGTCTGCAGTAACCCTTGCCCACCGCTGACCCGAGAGGTGGACCAGCACTCCAGGATGTCACAGACAAGGGCAGTGTTCATTAACCTCTGAGTGGAGGGCTAAGACCAGTCACCCCTCTGCACCCTGAATTGGCGTCTGGGAGTCATCTACAGGGAGGAATGGCCCACAGGCAGGGGGGGATGCCCTCAGAATTGGGAACTCAGTCCCAAGTCAGAGGAAAGTCATGTTCACATCGATGTTTCAGCTTTGCGGGACCATGAGGAGCCCAGATATTCAGCTAAACCTTACTCTGGTTGTGTCCGGGAGGGTGTTTCTGGCTGACACTGGGATTTGAATCAGCACACTGAGTAAAGCAGAGGGTCCTCCCTGGTGTGGGTGGCCTCAGCCAATTCATCGAGGACCTGAGTAGAACACAAAGGTGGAGAAGGGAAGAATTTGCTCTCTTTGCCTGGCTAGGCTGGGCCGTCAGTCTTCTTCTGCCCTTAAACTGGGGTTCTTACGCCATTGGCTCCCCGGTTCTTGACCTTCCACACTCCAACTGGAACCGTACCACTGGCTCTGCTGGGTCCCCACCTTGTAAACTTGGGACTTCTCAGCTTCCAAGCATAATCTTGTGAACCAGTCCCATGCATATATAGAACCTGTCTGTTCTGTTTCTCTCGAGAACCCAGATTAACACAGGGCCTACCTGGAGGCTACAGGAGCTGAGTGCCCAGACCATGGGCAGGACTGATAACTGATTACTGAGTAAGGAAACCCAGACAGACCTCAGAGGCATCCAGCCCAGTGTCTGGGGCCCACAGAGAGACACTGGGTCTCAAAGAAGGAGAAACTGACTTGCCATGTAACCGCTAATTCTTAAAAAGACAAAGTCATCGCATCCACTGGTGTGACGATGCTCCTCTCAGTCTGGCCGGGCAGGGAGGACAGTGCAGAGATGGAGGCACCAGGGCCAGTGCCCCATGATAGCTGTCCTGGTGAGGGGACACAGTGAGAAAGACTGCAGATGAACAGTGTTTCTGGGAGCACTCGCCCGCTGATCGCCTGGTTGCTGCTTCATTCATTCATTCATTCATTCATTCATTCATTCCTAAGAATTCCTAAGACAGTTCCTCCCACCAAAACGCAGAATTAATTTCCTGCCTCAGTGCTAGATGAGATATGATGTCTCCCTTCAAAAAGCTGAGAAAACAGTCTGAAAACCTTCTGGAGAGGCTTAAGGAAGAGGAATCTACAGTGCAGGTGAAGCATCTCTGTCCACAAACTATTATCTGAACAGAAAGCAGTGGTCCTTCTTTCTCTTGGGGAACTCCACTGCATTCTGTCCCTGTGTACGGGGGCCACCCTGCAAGCAGCCAGCGCGGTGGGTGGAACCGCGGTCCCCTCCACCCGACGTTGTGAAGGAGGACAGAATATGGGTGTCATCACGGTGACAGCCTCCCTCACGATCACCGAACCCCTAACCCAGCCAGACAGAGCCACCAGAGACATTGAGGATTGTGTGCTTCAAACAAGCACCCCAGCTGTACTCTTGGGAAACAAACAAACGAACACATCTCACATCCATGTCTGGACAAACAACAACAGAAGACAACGTATGAAAATGTTAGGGGGCGGTGGGGAAGAACACCTGGGAGGAGCCAGCTTCAATGTGACGGTATTAAACAGACACATAGGATGAGAAAAAATAATGTTTTATATGTTTCAAAGAGCTCTGATCCATATTCTTTAACAGATTAAGAAGGGAGTGCGGCTATGGCGTGAGAACCACCAGGCGGGGGGAAAGATTGCTTTCAGATGAAAAACACGGTTATCACAATTTCAAGAACAGAATCAATGATGGTATTGAACAGGAAGGAAATTGAATACATTGTTCAGAAGACATTCCCCCCAACTTAAAAGGAAAATGTACAAACAGATGAAGACTTTTGAGTGAGAAGCATACGAGCCATAAGCTATAGATCCAGGAGGAAGAGAAACAGCTCTGTGTGTGCGCAGAGGCATGTGCATGCCTGTGGGACAGGCGAGGGCGCGCGTGTGTGTATGTGCGCGCGTGCATGCATCCGCCTACACCTCTCCAGGATGTGACCACCAGGCAAAGTCACAGGACTCACAGAGAAAAATATTCTAAATCTGAAGAAAGTTTTCAATGGAAGAAAAAATAATGAAAGGAGACGAATATCCAGACACACCTTGGCAAATTTTTGTATTTTTCCAAAATAAAGGGAACCAATATAAAAATGTGTAAGAGAAGGAAGGGAAAAATGAAGGGTGGGGGGGAATCGGAGGGGGAGACGAACCATGAGAGACGATGGACTCTGAGAAACAAACTGAGGGTTCTAGAAGGGAGGGGGGTAGGGGGTGGGTTATTAAGGAGGGCAGGTACTGCATGGAGCACTGGGTGTTATATGCAAACGATGGATCACAGAACACTGCATCAAAAACTAATGATGTACTGTATGGTGATTAACATAACATAATAAAATTAAATTTAAAAAAAGTATAGGATAAACTAGAAGAGGTGGGGGGGAATGATTGTCTACCAAAAAAAAGAAAAAAAAAAGAAAGGGAGAGAGACAGAGAAAGTTGGCATTAGGAAGATAATAAAGCCCGTAGAGAATTGTGTTGAGAACAAAGCAAAACCATGTAAGCAGCAGATACCTGCATGGGGGGAGGACAAGGTCCTGAGTCAGCTTTCCGGAGACATGCCCTGTCCTGTGGGAGCTTCTTCTTTCCACCCTCTCCCTGGGCCACCTATGGTGTGGGCATCGGACAGCACACAGCTCTGGAGGCCCAGGCCCGAGGGTCAGATGCATTTGTATTTTGCAGAGATGGGATTTTTTTTTTTTGCCTTTTTTTCTCTTTTGTTCTTGTTTTGCTTTGTTTTCTACACAGCTCCCCCTAGAAATTCCCGCTCTGTCATCTGTTGCAAGAGGCATTGTTAATTTATGTACCACTAAGAATATGAAAACAACAACAAAAAAGCCAATTATACTCGGACATCTTATCTGATCGATGTTAAAATGCAGAGAAGGAAAAATTAGTTCGTTAGAATTTGGAAAATTCACTATTTTCCAGGTAGTTCCGTGTCGAGAACCACACCCAAAATTCTTTTTGAGGTAGTTCTCAAATTTTCCATATTTCTTGGACGTCCACCTTCCACGCTCTTCGAACCCAAGCCAGGCTGCGCCTGACCAGCTTGGAACGAGAGGTGGGAAGTTAGTGGCTGTCCCTGGAGGTTTGCCTTGGCTCCTTGTAACAACCCAAGAGAGGCTCCTCTGGGTCTGTGTCATTCCATGCATTTCCTCAGGCCTGCCTTCATACTGGGGCTTCACAGAAACTGTTGTTTTTCACCCCGTGAAACTACATAATTGTGACATCTCTGTCCCTTTTCATTTCTGAGAATTGGAGTATCCAATCTGTCTCCTTGCATTAGCTGAAAACTTGGGGGAGTTCCTAAAACACGGTTTCTTCATCTGGAGAAATGAGTTGCCTTGTAGAGTAAATAACTAGGTGTTTGTAAAGCCCCAAGAGACAGAACATCACGTCAACGTGCCTCCAGAGCGATAACCGGCTCCTGATGCCTCTTGTGTGGCTCAGGTGTCCGGATGTGGATGTGGAGGGTGGACCCTGTGCCTCAAGTTCTGTCCCAGTGTGTTCTCGAAGACATGGCACTGCTGTGGCCTTAGCCACCTCCTAGAATGAAATGCACACTTGCATGAACCATTATGCCAGAAATGGACAAATTCTAGCATGTATTACAGAGGCCTGAGATAAAGAAGTGTATCAGGCTGAGAAAAGCGAACTCTTTTTCTTTAAACTATTTATTATTGAGACAAACACATAATAGTTTTACCTTTGTTCTGCAAAGAACATAAGACTTTTACTGAGTCAGTGGATTTTGATCTTTGGTACTAAAACGTGGAACGTAGTCAACTACCTTATATAAAAATTCCTGTGCTGAGATCCGCCCATCTGGTCCAAATCCTCATATTCAGGGTATTTTAATTGTAGTCGGCAGCTCCTGTCAGTCAACACCCCCGATGCAGGATGTCTAGCCTATGACCATTTCCCATTGAATCTTTTGCTTAACTAAGAGGCTCATTCAAGGGAGGGAGGAGGTCTGGGGTTGGGGGGAGGGAGGACATACGGGGGGGCAGAGGGAGGGGGTACAGATGACCAGGGGAGGGAGGTGCCATAGGTGAAAGGTGTTTTTAAGTCTTCACAGGGCAGAAATAGTTAAAAGAGCTAATTTTTCTAAACATGTCACCCAGGAAATCCCATACCTGGAAACTGAACTCTAGCCTGGACATACTCCTAGAAACCTGCCCATTTTGTCCTAGGACACTCTTCATTTTCTGAAATCCATGGAAGTAAAACCCCAATCAGAATTTCCTTTTATTTTAAAATTTAATGTACTCATTTTCAAATGTTTAATCAGCCTTTGAGTTTTAGTGCATAACATGGTTTTAAAGGATGGAAACAATTCAGGCATTAAAAAGGCAGACAGTAGAAACTATATGGAATCACGAGTGAAATCCTCCCACGCCCAGCACCTGCACCCATTGCGGAAGGAAGCACAGTTAACATGATTTCCCAGACACCTTCTGCACATGTACAAATTGCTTTGTTAAGTTGTCTTTCTAAAGAAATGGGACTCACACTGTACATGACGTTCTACAGAATATTTCTCCTTCAGGCAGTAGATAAAAGCCAAGGGAAATCAGGACAGAGAAGCATATCGTCTTTAGGGCGAGAGTGGATGCTGCAGGTGCCCAGCGCCCAGGGAGATGCACAAACCCGTCAGGCAATCGCAGGGCCTGGAGGAGACAAACCCCACATGAACACAAAGGCTGTTCACTCGCTGAAGTCACTAGCTCTGGGAGGAAAGTCTATCTAGTGCGTCAGTGCGGACACAACAGGGTAAACACATCCTGGGAGACCAGAATGCTGTGTGATGCCAAGGATGCTGCAGGGCTTACCTTCCTTGTCTGGTCTCAGACTCTTGCATGGATCTCTGCTTGGACTTGTGTGCTGAGAAATTCAACATTTGCAGTTAGCTGAGTTGGCATTGCTCGTCCCGCGAAGGCCCGTTTCTGGATGTGCTTTGAAGGTGCCTCGTCTGGGAAGCTGCTCCTCCCCAGGCTGGTCTCTGGGCCCAGGGAGCACCCTCCCAGGCTCCCCAGCCCGCCCACCTTCGCCTCCTCTTCTGGGGCCCAATGCCTGGCGGTTCTCCTACTCTGACAACCCCCACAACCCAGTCGCCATAATGAAGGAGGCCTCAAAAATGCTCTTAGGAGGCAGCCTCATAGAGAGGCCCCAGGGCTGCTGACTCAGAAGACAGAAATCCAAATTCAAGATCCACTATGCACCAGCCCTGGGCTTGGAAAGCCTGCCTATGCTCCCGCCACATCTCTCTTCTGAGTTGTGCAGGATGAACCTCCAAAAGCCTCGAGACCCTTTTTCCTACAAACCCTTTCCCAAATCTCATACCAAGGGGCATTTTTCTATTCTATTCTACTTTTTGCTCTGGTTTTTAGTGCCCACTTATGAGTCACTTACGAGCAAGTTGAAAGCGAGAGTTAAGCACAGTGTCAGGGATTTCCAAATGACAACCCCTCCTTCCACCTTGGCTCTCCCCCACATCCCTACCTCATTCACTCAGTTGCTTCACCCCTTCAAACGGCTTGAGGTGAACACGTGAAAGATCCTTCTGGGGAAGATGAGAGACAGAGCTCTGGTCCCTTCCCCAAGAGCACACATCCAGGCCATGGCCACGTTGGCATGCACGAATGTTGCTTCTTCTGAGAAACCTTCCCTCGGTGCTCCCTATTATTGTTGTAATTGCTCCGAATACCGCATGTCTGCCTGCGTGTTGTTGTAGACACCCCTGGACCTGGAACTCTCCAGACACACAATGATCAGAGAATGCATGTGTCACAGGGGCCTGAGGAAGGAGACCGTGGGATCTTCCCCTGCAGGACCAGGTGTTCCAGAGGTTAGCAGAATAACAGACACTAAATAAGCACTCCCCCACCCTGCTCCATCCCACAAATGTCTTCCAAAGGAATGAAAGAAATATGGGAAGTGAGAAGGGTTTGCCTACACGACAGGGAGCCCCCAAGCCTTGTGCATATTTTTAAATTAAACAGTCAAATGAAATGGTCAGTTGTTTCTTTTATGGCTCATCATTCCTGATTGGTCTGCCTCAACCATCACTGCCTCCCCACCCCCAATCCCCGCCCCCTCCCGGGAGCAGACAGGCCATGTTGCTTCTGTTGGATAATTTGACAAGGAAATGCAAGATTTATGTCTTAAGAGATGATTTTGTTCAATGGAACACCATGCAATTTGGCAAATGTCAGCCTCAAGGGCACCTCGGTGGTTGAGTCCGTGAAGCGTCTGTCTTCTGCTCAGATCAGGAGCCCAGGGTCATGGGATCAAGCCCCACATTGGGCCCCCTGCTCAGCGGGGAATCTGCTTCTCCCTCACCCTCTGCCTCTCCCCCTGCTTGTGCTCTCTCTCTGTCAAATAAATAAATAGAATGAAATCTAAAATAAATAAATAAATAAATTTAAAATAAATAAATGTCAGCATCAGTGAGAAATGTAAATGATAACTATAGAATTTTAATCAATGGTTTCCTTGGGAAATATCAAAATATACACCCAAATATTAGACCATCCCCGCCCCCTGGGCTTCATTAACATCCTTACATAATTAAACAACCATGGCTCAATGGCTTGAAAAATCAAATGTTCTTGAAACTTAAAAAAAAAAGTTTACTTAATCCATATGTTTACTTATAACACATATTTGGCACAGAGTTACAAAATTACCAGAGTTTTAAGGTATATATTATTTTGAAATTGAATTTCCGACTTTCAATTAGTGGAAAAACACAAAGTCTAAATCCAATTCCTGGGCAAAATGAAGTGATTTATTTCTTAGTCATTTTTAATTTTTATTAAAATTTCAGCTTATATATTTTCAAAATAGTGCTTTTTATTTAAAAATAACCCAGAAGTCCTCTGACTGTCACATTTCGTCTAGAACCATTCTTCTTAAAGACCTACAGAGTGCTTTTTTCTGCTCTTTGGAGACATTTCTTGTTTTTGTTTTTGTTTTTTTTTAATTATTTTATACCTTTTTGTGCCATTTCTGTGTGTTTACCTTGAGCTCCTCCTCTTGGCAAGAGGAGATGCAAGGTGGTAGCATTTATCAGGCACGAACCAATAAAGCCACCAATATTAACCTTATTTTGTCATTTCTGGTGTCTCCCTTCCTGGTGCCAAGACTCCTTACTGCCATAACTTCCAGCTAACAGATCCTTTCTCCTCAAGGAGGTTCATCTATGTTGACCTCGTTGGATTCGGCTGCCTCCCCTTTCATAACTCCCCTATACATTCCCCAACTGACCAATATTGACCCATACGTAGGAACATCTCTACGCCCCTGTTCAGCAGGAAGACGTTACAGAAGATGAGACCTTCCACCTTCAACAACCTTAAAGATTTAAGGGTCAAAATTGCTCAGGGGGGAAATGATGAGGGAAGAGAAGGCTGGCTGAAGACAAAGCATAAGCCAACACCCTGCAACCTCCCCTCACCCCCCACTCCTGGGGGGTGTGACCTTCTTCCAGGAAGCTCCCAACTATCTTCATGTTAATGCCTTCCCAGAGGGGAAAAACAACCTTAACTTGACAATGGCAAGGCCTCCCGTACCCTGTGAGTCTTCTTTAACATATGAAAATCCTTTTGAAACTTCCCTTTTTCCTAACCTCCCCCCAACCCCATAGTATAGAATCAGTCACATCTCACAATCCCAGTGCAGGAGCTTGTTCTGTCCCCATGCTTTAAGAAACTACAATTTTGCACCAAAAAGAAGAGGAAGAAGAAGAAGGAGAAGGAGAAAGAACAAAGAAAGAAAGAAAAAGAAAGAAAGAAAGAAAGAAGAAAGAAAGAAAGAAAGAAAGAAAGAAAGAAAGAAAGAAAGAAAGAAAGAAAGAAAGAAAGAAAGAAAGAAAGAAAGAAAAAAGAAAGCAAGCCACCGTGCTGTCGTTATAACGCGTCCTAGCAAAGGGATTCCGTGAGGATGGGGCTGCTTACCTGGGCCCTCCAACACAGCAGACACCAGCCCTGGTGCTGCAGGGCATGTGGAATGTGACTGGTGGGATGGCAGGACTGAATTTTTCATTGCATTTTAATTAATTAAAATTTACATAGCCATCCAGGGTCAGTGCCTGCTTTACTAGTCCACACACTTCTAGAGTCTCCACAGCGCGCAAGCGAAAGATATTTTCTTTAGTTACGAGGATGCAGAATGCATCTGGAGTTTAGTCCCCTGCATATTTATTGGAGAATCGGCTTCCTTCGGTCCCCCTACCACCTCAAGACTGGGCTCGGAGGATCATCGTCCTGTGGGCATCTGTCTCCAAGCTTCAGCCAGAGCCCAGCTCTTGTGTTGCCCCCACAGCCGAGCCCACCTGATTTAAGAGACTGATGACAGAGTGATGGGCCTCCCAGCAACCCAGCCAGCCTTGGGGGGCCTGGTGCTGAGAGCTAGACAGGACCCCGGGCCTGAGCCTCCTTCTGGTCCGCTGCATTGATAGAAGCTGTGCAATTAAGATTCCTTACCCCCATTCCTTTGTGATAATTGTTCTCCTGCTGAGAATGCATCCTGCCCCTGAACCACCCACAGGTTTCTGGCTACCTGCTTGCATCTTGGTGGACCCCTGGGCACCAGCACTGGTTCCTGCATTTAGCCAGTGGTTCAGCCAATGCCAACAACATAGACAGACTGCTTGTCATACATTGAGATTTCTCCACCAGGAGATCCAATGCTTCTGACCCAAACTTACCACTGCCAGTGGAAGCCCCATCCACCCCCCACCCCGCCCCACAATCAGTCAATCTGTCATGGCCTGAGTCTCTTATGGTTGGCTGGTGCCCACATTTTGAATGTTACTCCTCTCTGGGCTCTGCAGCACCTCCCAAGCGACAACCCACTGGGAAAACACCCTCCTCCTTCCCGTCCTGGGCTTCTCTCCAATGCCACCAGCTACTGATAGGGTTTGTTTCACATTATAAAAACTCCATTTTTCTGAGGTGCATTTATTTTTCCCCATTTTTTAAAAAGGTTGTATTTATTTATTTGAGAGAGAGAGAGAGCATGAGCAGGGGGAGAGGCAGAGGGAGAGGGTGAAGCAGGCTCCCCACCGAGCAGGGAGCCCAATGCTGGGCTCAATCCCAGGACTCCAAGATCATGACCTGAACTGAAGGCAGACGCTTCACCGTCTGAGCCACCCAGGCGCCCCTATTTTTCCCAATTCTTTGAGAACTTTCTTTAGAATATTCCAAGGAGTTTGTTAAGGCAATGACTGAGAACTAAAATGAGTAGATGTCACATTTGTCCATGTTTGCAGCTCAGGACGGAGCGATGTGCACACAAACACTGACATTCACAGAGTAAATATGTACAAACTTTGGGGTGCTTTTGCTGGTAATTATCAGCCCCTTCAAAATGATGATACTTTCAAACTATGAGTTCTACCTTAATAACCCTTAGGATGCTGGCACGTCTGACAAGAACATTTCCACAATTATGAGAATCAGAAAACAATCTAAATGCCCCATGTAAGAAAATACTTATGTGAATTATGATGAACCCTCACCATTGGATCATATACATTCAGCCAAACTACATTTAAATATATCGATGCCATGGGACATATCATTATTATTAGGTAAAATCAGGATCAGAGGAATTTCTTTTAAAAGATGGCAAATGAAGTTTATTTATTTATTTTTTTAGAGAGAGAGAGTGCGTGAGCGAGGGTAGGGTGGGGGGGGCAGAGGGAGAGAATCTCAAGCAGACTCCCGACTGAGCACAGAGCCCTATGTAAGGCCCTATCCCAGGACCCTGAGATCATGACCTGAGCCTAAATCAAGAGTCAGATGCTTAATGGACTGGCCACTCAGGTGCCCCTTGAAAGATTGCAAATAGGGGCGCCTGGGTGGCTCAGTCGGTTAAGCATCTGCCTTCCACTCAGGTCATGATCCCAGGGTCCTGGGATCGAGTCCCGCATCGGGCTCCCTGCTCAGCGGGGAGCCTGCTTCTCCCTCTGCCTCTGCCACTCCCCCTGCTTGTGCTCTTTCTCTCTCTCTGACAAATAAATAAAATCTTTTAAAAAAAATTAAAAAAAAATAAAAGATGACAAATAAATTTTAATAATGATAATAGTAGTTTGTCACAAATGATGGGATCATGCTCAACATTATTATATTCTAAGCAATCTATACTTTCCAAATATCACAGAACAAACACGCCACTTTTTAAAATCAGAAAACAGATTTGCATGTACACGAGCGTATGTGTGTGTATATACATACAGTGTTGGGTGAGGTTGGAAAGACAGACAAGATTATATCACTGGATGTGCTCTCAGCTTTACTTAGTAGAAGAATTAAAATACAGAGAGAGAAAAGTAGTTTAAGAAGGCATAAAAAGTGATTGGGAGTCTCACTGGATACACCTCTGTCCTTTGGCAGTGTTTTCTGCGTTGATTTCAATGAGTGTAGACTTGTTCCGGAATCGGCTGGAAATATCACAAGGCAGGGCAGCAGCCGTGGGAATGGCTGAGCCCCACGGATGCTCATGTCCTCCCACGCTGGATGAAGAATGGTGTATACTTGCTTTATCCACGCGCTTGCAAACACACTTCCCGTATGCTTGCTCACCTGGATGGGCTCTGGCTTTCTCTGCTTGGTTAGAAAGTATAAGAAAATACTCTTAAAATATACATGAGTCCGTTTGGATTGTTTGGCGCTTTGGTCCTTCCTGAACACTTAACACGAAACATTCTTTTCATGTCATTATATATGTTTCTTTTTCCTCTTGTCAAATTGGTCTTCCAAATAAAAAAAAAACAAAAAACCCTGGGTGTTGATGTGGTTTGGGAAATTTACTTTTTGTTCTGTTGTGTTTTATTTTATTGCTACGGAAAAGCAAAAAGAATAGAAGCACACTCTTGGGCTAGACCCACCTCCTGAAAACAAAGTGGACTTCGCAAAAGCTGCTGAATAATACAATGTCTTTGCATGACCCTTCCCCTCCTTTCTCCCCAATGATTTTCTTCAACGGGCCACTTTTTCAACCCGAAAGAAGCTTTCACAATCCCGGGTCGGGAGCTCCTGGCTGGCAGTCCAGGGACAGCAGACCTCGGAAGGTCCATCCAGTAAAAGTCTACATCCATCCGCACGTGCAGTGGGTTTGGGGAAAGTTGCTTTTTTCTTCCTTGGAGATATTCCAGTCTCGTGTTCAGAAAAACACACTCACCGATTTCCCACAATCATTAGTCCATGCAGTTGTTGCTATAAACAACTGAATCACCACTGAAGCAATCCCCCCCGCCCCGGAATAAAATTCAGACCGTCACTCCAGACTCATCCTTTGCGAATGTTTCTGAGACTTGAGCTTCTTCTCTCTGTCCCAGTCAATTGTGTTAGGAAGCAAGATTTCAAGTGATTGGAGACATGTATATTTATTCCGAAATCTCTCAGCGATTTCAGTCTTCCTGCGAGTCTCTGGGGGAGAGAGTGTCGGAGGAAAATCAATGCAGATTAAAAGTCAGCACAGGCAGGGCTGGGAAGGGAGAAGGTGGTTTCCCATTTCAAGTGACATGGCAGAGATAACAGAATAGAAACAAAGAAACAGTGTATTTCACCTATTTGCAGCTTCTGGATGTTTCCCGCGGTTTAAGCCCTTTGTGGGGGAGGCTGATGGCCTGTTACGGAAGGGGACAGCACAGACGAGGGAAGGTGACAGTGACTGTCTTGGGACGGGCCACACAAATGAGTGATGATGGAGACATCAAATGGACATGGTTTTCCATATTTGCAAAACTTGGAAGAAGCCCATTTCTTGCAAAGCGGAGATTGTGGTACGGACTGCATGGTGACAGTCAGGCAAGCCCAACCTTATGCATTTTAATGAGCCGATTTTCCCTACACAAGCACTTTCTAAAAGACAGCAATGAGGTTTCTGAAGGAAAAAGAGATTGTGTTTCATGGTGATTATATTGCCCATGAATTATATGATTGTCCCTTGTGTCTCTTTTTGACTTCAATCTAATCTGCCCCAGAATATAAAGAGGACATCCTTCTTTATCTTGTTAGAAAAGATTACATAGTTCTGTCTCATCCCTTTTCAGGCTGTATTAAAAAGAAACACAAAAACGTGTGGAGGGAAAGCAGAGCTCGGCGTAGACTGCCCAGGCTGCCTGGGGACCTCTGCCCCGGGGGTGCCACAGGGCCACAGAGTGCCTGCTGCTGCCACAGCAGCCACGGAACGAAGCACCAGGTGTTGGGAAGAGCACGGTGTACCTTACTCTCAAGGTTTTATGTCGCGACACATCCTCCATTAGCCAGTCATTTGCTTCAGCATCAGGTTTTTGTGGAGCACCTAATATGCTCTAGGTTTGCCTTAAAGACACAAAGGGGAAAACCACTACATTTTACTATATCCATAGATCTATGTATACCTTTCCATCGTTCTATTTATCTAACTACCCGTATGTAGATAAACTGATTGATTGGGAGAGATCTAAATATGTGTGTATATTGATCTACTTTTTTAATAAAGATTTTATTTGTTTATTTGAGAACACACGAGAGAGAGAGAGAGCATGAGTGGGGGTTGGGACAGAGGCAGAGGGAGAAGCAGGCTCTCTGCGGAGCGGGGAGCCCACGTGGGGCTCGATCCCAGGGCCCTGAGATCATGACCTGAGCTGAAGGCAGACGCTTAACCACTGAGCCACCCAGGAGCTCCTGTATTGATCTATCTCTGTACCTACCTGTCTCTCGATTTCTCTGTCTTCCCACCTCAGGAGAGGAAAGCCTCCCTCCTGCCTCTCAGAATCTGTGGCTGGCCTAAGAATTAAACCAACCTAAGACAGACTAACAGGAGAAAAACCTACACATTTATTGACCACTTTTACATGTACAAAGGAGTCTTTAGAAGGAAAATAGGGACTTGCGGGGAGCTGCCAGGCCCAAAGGCTTCCACACGTTTCTACACAAAGAACAATCAATCGTGGGGCTGTGACAAGACGCCGGGCCCGGGCCACGTGGTGACTTGCAGGCCAGGGATGGGAGAGACACAGGGGAGCGAGTGCAAGGGCATGCTTATTCAGGGCGTGTGTTTGTCCAGCTCCACGTCAGGGTCAGCTTCCTGTCTCTGGTGAAAAGAATGTTCTTCTCTTCCTGGTGCAGGGAGGGCCCCTCCTTCAGGGGAGATCTTAGGACTCACTTTCAAGTAGGAAAGGGGAGGTGAGAAAACTCTTCTCAAACTGTTTCTCAAGTGCTTTCAGCTCAAAATAATCAATATGACAAAGTGGCATAGTTAGGGGTGGCATGTTCTGAACTCCCTTACTATCATCCATCCATCCATCTATCCATCCATCCACCCACCTACCCACCCAACTATCCATCTATCTATCTATCTATCTATCTATATCTATAAATATGGGGGGCCCTCAGACAGTAACGATCTGGAGACAAAAGATCCCCCCAGGTGAGGGGCTAACTGATTATGTTGTGATCAGACTGGTCAAATACATAATAAGCACCCCATTAGAATGATGTTTACCAGACAGAATGCTTATTCCGTGGGAAGTGGGAAAGCAAAATACACAACTTCATTAAAGCATGATAACAACTATGATCTAAAACTGTGCTTAGAACCAAGAGGAAATACAGTAAAATGCTAACTCCGATTTTATGGCTAAAAGGGATTTGGGGAAACAGTTTCCTTCCCCGACTATATTTTTAAAATTTCTACAGTTGGCGCGTTCACATCTAAATGAACGTATTTTTACTTAAGAGGGACTCATCGCTATGCCAAAAAACATGTCAACGCGTGTTTGCTTTGGACACACTGTTCCTGCGTTACTCTCAGAGGCAGAGGGAAGGACAGTCGCTCAGGATGGGCTTGAGCATAACGAGCATCGGCAGCTGAAACTCTGAGGGGTCCTCCCTGGTGGTGGGTGCAAACACGGGGCAGGCTGACAGAGGCTGCTCACAGAAGCTCCGTGAGTGTGTGTGTCTGGCCCACCATAGACAGAAAAGGTCCATTTATATCTGTTCACAGGAACTCCACAGCTGCTCCCCGAGGGCCCATGACCGGGAGAAGAGCTCTGGGTTAGAAACCCTGCCTAATGCTTCCCTCCGTCTTTGTGGCTGCAATCCCAAGTCCTCACCGTTCAAACTGACACAGACCTAAGACCTGATCTGCTGCCATGTAGAGGAGACCCAGATATGCCAAAGATGGTCCCAGTTTATGTAGGGCTGGGCAGGCTTCTAGCTGCCAGTTAATATGTGAGACATTCCTTTTTTTTTATGTTATGGTAATCACCATACATTACATCATTAGTTTTTGAGGCAGTGTTCCATGATTCATTGTTTGCATATAACACCCAGTGCTCCACGCAGAATGTGCCCTCCTTAATACCCATCACCGGGCTAACGCATCCCCCCACCCCCCCTACCCCCTAGAACCCTCAGTTTGTTTTTCAGTGTCCATCGTCTCTCGTGGTTCGTCTCCCCCTCCGACTTACTCCCCTTCATTCTTCCCCTCCTGCTATCTTCTTCTTCTTCTTTTTTTTTAACATATAATGTATTATTTGCTTCAGAGGTACAGATCTGTGATTCAACAGTCTTGCACACTTCACAGCGCGCAATGTGAGACATTCTTAACTGTGGTAAGAGTGCTCTGGCATTTTGAATTAGTCATCCAGACACATCCTCTGGGTCCAGAAACCCAATGGCAAGGAATTTGAGAAGATGGAACTTACTCGCCAAGTGAGTGTGGTAGACACGTTTAGAACATCTGGTAGCCCAGACAGCTTTTGGACATGCCAGATTGATGGGGACAACACAGAGGCACGTCTCAGGGAAAACCAGCATATATCCAGAACTCTAGCCCAAGGGCCAAGGGGGGCCAGAGGTCTGTACTTTTGGAAATGTCTGGATGAGTGACAGTGTGAAACTGTATTTGGTTATACCCTAACCCAGCTTCCCACTGCACCACACCCCCCCCCAGGCTCTGGTTAAACAAAGGGTTAAACCCTTCTATTGTTAAAAGCTAGAGAGAGCTACTCAACAAGAAATTCTCCCATTCCACGCAGAAGAAGAAAACCTCTGGCTTTAGTGGTTTGTAAGCTGGTGCCCAGTGGAGGCCCGCAGCTCCAAATAGGGTCAGCAACATCACGGACGTTGGCATGTTAGCTGTTAAGAAGGATCACAGGCAGTGCTGGTAATATTGTTAACAGTGTTAGCCTTCTAAAGGCTAGGGACTAAAAGAGAAGAGTATCTGTAAGAAAAATGAAAATGTGCCCATTTCCCTGCAACTAAAGAAAGGGATATATTCCTTTGCATCCAGAACTGCCCATGCAAGGAGTTTTGGGGTTTTTTTGGGGGGGGTGGGTTGTTTGTTTTTCAGCAAAAGAGTCTTATTGTAATCTCTGCATCAGGCACAGCTACTAAGGTCTGTGAAAGTAAATTAACCTCTAGGAAGTCTATAATTTTACTGAAGAATCTCTGGTCTTGGTAATGCCGGTAAGTTTTTATTTCTGCGTTCCCAAGGTAAAAAAAAAAAAAAATGCATTGATTCAGTTTTTGTTATTTTTTGCGATCTTACTTGATCTCTCCTACAGCTTTGTTAGATTTCTTATTTAAAGAAACAGTTTAGGGGTTTTACCTACTCAATTAAACGTTGGTGACTTCCTGTGATAAAGAAGTATTTGTAGGGGCGCCTGGGTGGCTCAGTTGGTTAAGCGACTGCCTTCGGCTCAGGTCATGATCCTGGAGTCCCGGGATCGAGTCCCACATCGGGCTCCCTGCTCAGCAGGGAGTCTGCTTCTCCCTCTGACCCTCTTCCCTCTCGTGCTCTCTATTTCTCATTCTCTCTTTCTCAAATAAATAAATAAAATCTTAAAACAAAAAAGAAGTATTTGTAGGAACTTGTTACAGAAGTCATAAACATTATAAACAAAATTGAAAGCAAGCAGCAATTTAGAACAGAATACATACACTATATGACAAGTGATTACAATCATTGATTTATGAAGCCATCTTAGAGCACAGTAAGAGAAAAAGTCTTCTAGGAAAAAATGATTAGAGATTTGGAAAGACAATTAAAAAATAAAAAAAGAATAGCTAATATGAAAAACTCTCAGGCACAATAGTAATCAAAGAAACTTAAAAAGCAATGAGAATAGATTGTTAAAAATCTATCATTTTAGGGGCACCTGGCTAGTCAGTGGAGGGTGTGACTCAACCTCAGGGTTGTGAGTTCAAGCCCCACGTTGGGTGTAGAGATGACTTAAATATAAAATCTTTTAAAAAAAATCTATCATTTTAGAAAACTTTAGATAAAATAAAGCTGTATTGACCAAAAAAAAAAAAAAAAGAAAAAGTGGACAATCAGGTGTTAATAAAAGAGATACTGGTGAACAGTGGAGTGGATGGAAAATCAAAACCTCACTTGCTGACGAAGGAACCAAGCTTGGAACTTGTCTTCATTTCTCCCCCTCTGGAATCAGAAGAAAGGACACTCTATTTGTCCTGCTGTATTTTCCCACTAGACAGCTTCATATGTTGTCATCTGGGGGCAACATTTGACTCCCAGGGACTCCCCCACCCTGGAAGAAATACTCAAAGTAGGAGAGTCGAGCCAAGCTCCCCTGGCTCATTTTCATATAACAGCTTTATTGAGATACAATTCACGTGCCAGAAAATTCACACTTTTAAATATGCAGCTCAGTGGATTCAGTACAGCCACAGAGCCATTCAATCAGTACTGCTGTGCAACCTGAAAGCCTTTCATACCCCAGAAAGAAGCCTCAGCTCCTCAGCAGTCACCCCATTACCCACCTGGGGCTTACAGCAGAAAAAGGGAAAATGCAAACCCTCTCTAGAGAAACAGTCCCTCAAACCAGGATCTTGGGATTCCCAAAGATTTAGGGAAGTGAAAAATTAACTCAAAAATAAAAAGTGAGGTGCACTTGGGTGGCTCATTTGGTAAGCAACTGCCTTCAGCTCAGGTCATGATCCCAGGGTCCTGCGACAGAGCCCCGCATGGGGCTCCTTGCTCAACGGAGTCTGCTTCTCGCTCTGACTGTGCCCCCCCATCTCGTGTTCTCTCTCTCTCAAATAAATACATAAAATCTTTAAAAAAATAAAAATACAACGTGAATAAGACAGCCAGCCTCTATAGAAGCCACCTCTCTATAGAATGAGAGGAGCAGCAAAGACAGTTGTAGAAGCCCAAAGATAATTCAGATTACCAGAACCAGAACAGAAAAGGAATAATGTCCAAAATGTTCAAATGTAAGTAATTGAAAACTGTAGGAAAGACTGAGAGACTATGATAACCAGCATGGCTATTTAAAAAAAATAATAAAATTTTAGAAATTAAACTATAAACATCGAAATGAACCTATGGATAGTTAGAAACCAGATGAGACAGAACTGAAGAGATCATTTATAAATTAGAATATAAATTAGGAGAAATCAACAAAATTGCAACACAAAAAGAAAAACAAATTTTAAAAATATGAAGGAGAAACCAATGTCCAGAAAAAACAAATGAGCAGGCCTAACAAACATCTCCCTGGGTTTCGGAGGAATGAATTGAAAAAATGGGATAGACGGATTTTCAAGTCTCTGAAATTGAGCAAGATTTGAACCTGGAGGTCTGAGCGTTCAATAATTCTAGATGAGGTAAATGGACGATCTTCACCTTGAGATGTCAGGGGCTGAGCATTGTAAAAGTTATTCACAAACAAGAAACCCACAGACAGGGGCCCCTGGGTGGCTCATCAATTACGCGTCTCCCTTCAGCTCAGGTCATGATCTCAGGGTCCTGGGATCAAGCCCCTATTGGGCTCCCTGCTCAGTGGAGAGTCTGCTTCTCCCTCTCCCTCTGCCACTCCCCCTGCTCATGTTCTCTCTCTCTCTCTCTCAAATAAATAAATAAAATCTTAAAAAAAAAAAAAAAAGAAAAGAAAAAGAAGCCCACAGCACACAGGTCATGGCGAATGCCAATGTAGCTGCAGAAGGGCTGTGAGCACATTTACAGGAAACATTTTTAATGGCGCCAGCAAAGACCAGAACTTCATAAAGTAATATCAGAATGGTGTGAGAAAGCAGCCAACCTGTATCCTGTACCCAACTAAGGCTGCCCTCTCCTTTGTACAAATACAGTGAAGTTTTATCATATGCTTGGAGCAGACATTTTGCTGAGCATGAAACAAGTTTCATGTGAAACATGAATGTGAAACAGTCACACCCTGTTTACATATAAAACCCATATTAAACATTGTCTACAAAAAATGTGTACTGAATGCCCTGAAAAATGTCCGGAAAATATAAGCAAAATCAATTATTAGTGGTTACCTAGGGGAAAATGGAACCAGGTGAAGCTGAGGGATACTTTACACTTTCCTGTAGTATTCCCATTTTTTTTAAAGATTTTATTTATTTATTTGACAGAGAGCACAAGCGGGGGGGGGGGGAGAGCGGGGGCAGACTCCTTGCTGAGCAAGGAGCCCGAAGCAGGACTCCATCCTAGGACCCTGGGATCAAGACCTGAGCTGAAGGCAGACGCTTAACTGACTGAACCACCCAGGTGCCCCTACTATTCCCAATTTTTCATAAAGATAATATATACACGGGTGCCTGGGTGGTTCAGTTGGTTAAGCATCCAACTCTTGATGTCAGCTCAGGTCTTGATCTCAGGATCCTGAGTCCAAGCCCCGCTTTGGGCTCCATACTGGGCATGGAGCCTACTTAAAAAAAAAAATAATATACACGAATATGACTTGTATACCTCTTTTCAAACAAAGAAAAAGGAGAAGAAAAACTGGTATAATGGAAAGGCTTTGAAGTGAGGAAAAAAAATAAAAGCTAACAACCACAAAAAGTTTGAATCTCTCCTCACCCGCTGCTGGCTCAGGGATCTGATACATATTCTTTATCTCTTTAGCGAGGCAAGGACTGGTTTGTATTTGCATTGTGTCCCTGGCTCCGTGGCACATAACAAACCAGTCATACAGCAGGTGGGCAATAAATGTTTGTTGGGTGCATGAATCTCAGATTTTCAGGTAACTACAATAGGATATGAAACACACTTGACATGCAGGAGGTGCCCCCCAAATGAGATGAATTCAGACGAATTCTCAAATCTCTATGTAGCTATTTTCTCACATATGACTTCCAAAAGGAAGATTTGTATCTTGAAGGTCTCTACCTAGTTACCTTCCTGGTTTTCGCACTGGGTTACTATCTCCCCTGTCTCAACCCCTAGACCTATAAATGTCAGTATTGTCTTGATGCCCTCCATCTCTTTCCCAGACCATCCCTAGTTGGTTGCCCTGTTTTGCAGATTTTGCTTCTGACATGTTTCTCAAATTCTGTGTGGATCCAGGGAGGGCCCTGCACCATCTCTTGCTAGATGCGCGCAACATTCAGCAGGTGCTCCCACTGCTGGAATCCTACAGCAGGCTCAGGATTCCTGTTCTCAGAATGGCCTTGGATCACTTTTGTCCATCATGTGATGTCATGCACATGTGAAAATTCTTTAGAAACATACTAGACATCCTCATGAATATGTAGATAATATTCTATCATATCAATGCAGCATATTTTTGGTTGTTTCTAGTTCTTCATGATTGGAAATTTAGGTCCAGTGAAGAATCTTACAAATAGTTGATGACAATTCCATGTTTTAGGACAGTCTTGATGTGAGATAGAGTCTTAGCACATTGACATTTTCAGTACATGAACATTTTTGAGATTCCTCATGCCAAAGTGCTTCTAGAATGTTCCTATCAACGTTATACATCCTCTCACAGTAGGGTTTTAGTAGACCGATCTTTGCTAGCACTAAAAAATACCATAAATATTGTTTTCCTTTAAGCAAAGGAAAGTTGAGTAAGTTGCTTACTCAAAAGGCAACTTCAAACCAAACAAAACCAAAAAACCTTTCATATGTTCATTATCCCTTTGAATTTTCTCTTTTATGGATTATCTCTGTGTCTTCATTGCCTATTTTGTTTCTGGACACTGGTGTTTGACATATACAAATGCTTTGTCTTTTTAGAATAATCCCCCATGGCATGTATTTACCCTCTCTATAAGTTTTAATGCTTATTTTTTTATTTGCAATTTTTAAAAATATTATTTGTTTGAACCCATCCATATCTCTTCTCATTCCTTTTGTGGTTTTTATTATTGAAGTATGTTGTCCCGTCTTGGAAATCAAATAAATCTTAGTTTCAGTTTTCTCTACATTTTTTAAAATTATTTTTTCCAGCTTTATTGAGATACAACACGGTGTAGGTTTAAGGTGCACAATGTGATGATTTGATGCACATATATATTGGAAATGTTTACCACAGCAAGATTAGTTAACCTGTTCTTCATCTCACATAATTACCATTTTGTTGTTATTGTACTGAGAATATGAAATGTCTACTCTCATAGCAACTTTTAAGTATAAAACTGTTTCATTAACTATCGTCATCACGCTTTACATTAGATTCCTGGAACTAATCCAGCTCATAATTAAATGTTTGTACTCTTTCACGAGCATTTTCTCATTTCCATCATGCTCAGCCCCTGGCAACCACCATCCTACTGTGTTTCTATGACTTCAGTGTTTTTAGGTTCTGTGTGTTAAGTGAGCTCAGATGGGATTTGTCCTTCTCTGTCTGACTCGGTTCCCTTAGCATATCCTAGAGGTCCAACCGTGTTGTAGCAAATTGTAGAATATCCTTCTTTTTAAGGCTAAATAATATCTGTGTGTGTGTGTGTGTGTGTGTGTACATCATGCTTTCGTTATTCATGTATCCATCAGTGGCCCACCCAGCTTGTTTCCAAGTCTTGGTTATTGTGACTAAGGCAGTGAGCACGGGAGTACAGACATCTATTTGAGAGAGCAATGTCATCCCCTTTGGAGTGGAATTGCTGGATCTTATAGTAGTTCTACTGTTCATTGTTTGAGGACCCTCCATACTGTTTTTCATAATGGCTGCATCATTTTACGTTTCCATCAGCTGTGCATGAGGTTCCCCCTTTCTCCACATCCTCACCAGCATTTGTTATGTCTTTTTTTTAAGATAGCCCTTCTTACAGCTATGAGGTGTTACCTCATTGTGGTTTTGATTTGCATTTCCATATTAATTAGTGATGTTGAGCTTCTTTTCATGTACTTGCAGCCATTATGCATCTCGTCTTTTGGAAAAATATCTATTCAAGGTCTCTACTTTTTTTTTTTTGCTATTGAGACATCTGGATTCCTTAAATATTTTAGATTTTTTAAAAAATTTTATTTATTTGTCAGAGAGAGGGGTAGAGCACAAGCAGAGGGAGCAACAGACAGAGGGAGAAGCAGGCTTCCCACTGAGCAGGGAGCCCGACACGGGACTCAATCCCAGGATCCTGGGATCATGACCTGAGCTGAAGGCAGACACTTAACTGACTGAGCCACCCAGGCACCCAGATATTTTAGATATTAACCCTTTATCAGATACATGGCTTGCAAATATTTTCTCCCATTCCATAGATCACCTTTTTATTTAGTTGTGCTCCAGTTTCTTTTGCTGTGCAAACGCTTTCTGATTAAGTGTAGTCCCACTTTGTTTTTGGTTTTGTTGCCTTTGCTTTCGCATCAAATCCAAAAAAATATCATAAGCAAGGAGATCTCCTCCTGTTTTCTTCTGGAAGTTTTATGGTTTCAGATGTCAGGCTTATGTCCTTAATCAGTTTTGAGGTAATTTTTGTGAGTTATGCAAGATAGGGGTCCAAGTTCATCCTTTTGCATGTGGCTGTCCAGTTCTCCCAGCATCATTTATTGAAAAGATTATCCTTTCCCAGTGAGTATTCTTGGCTCCCTTGTCAAATATTATTTAGCCATATATTCATGGTTTATTTCTGAACCCTCAGTTCTGTTTCATTGGTCTAAATGTCTGTTTTTACGTCAGTACCATACCGTTTTGATACTAAAGCTTTGTATTTATAGTTTGAAATCAGAAAGTATGATGCCTCCAGCTTTGTCTTTCTTTCTCAAGATTGCTTTGGTTCTTTATGGTCTTTACAAATTTAAAGACTGATTATCTGTGGAAAATGTCATTGTAATTTTGTTAGGAATTGCACTGAATCTATAGATGGATTTGGGTATTACAGATATTTTAACAATATTATCTTGGTCATCCATTAACACAAGATATCTTTCCATTTATTTGTGACTTCCTTAATTTCTTTCATCAGTGTGTGGTAGTTTTTAGTGTATAAATCTTTCACATCATTGGTTAAATTTATTTCTAAGTATTATAATGTTTTTGGTGTTACTGGAAATGGGATTTTCTTTAGTTCTTTGTCAGATAATTCATAGCTAGTGTATAAAAACACGATTGATTTTTATATATTGTTTGTTTCTCCTGAAACTTTACCAAATTTATTAAGTTTAACACTTTTTTGCTGGATGCTTTAGGATTTTCTGTGTACAAGAAGAGCATGTTATGTGCAAACAGAGACAATGTCACTTCCTTTCCGATTTGGGTGTCTTTTATTTCTTTTTCTTGCCTAAATGCTCTGGCTAGGACTTCTAGTACTCTGTTGAATAGGAGTGGTTGAGAGTGGGCACTCTTTTTTTGCTCCTGATCTGAGAGGAAAATCTTTTAGCTTTTAACCATTGAGGATGATGTTAGTGTAGGCTTGTCATATATAGCCTTAATTATGTTGAGGTGTGTTCCTTCTATATCCAATTTTTGAGAGATTTTCATCATGAAGTGATGCTGGATTTTGTCAGATGCTTTTTCTGCATGTACAGAGATGATTTTTTCTTCCATTCTACTAATGTGGTGTGACACATCTTTTGACCTACATATGGTGAACCATCCTTGCATCTCAGGGATATGGAACACAATCATGATGTATGATACTTTCAGTGTACTACTAAATTCAGTGTCATAATATTTGGTTGAGAATTTTTACATCTATATTTATCAAGGCTATTGGCCTAATTTTATTTTATTGTGGTACTCTTATCTCATTTAGGCATCAGGGTAACAGTAGACTTGGAAAATAGGTTTGGAAGGGTCCCTCTTCATCAGTTTTTTGGAAGAGTTTGAGAAGAATTGGTTTAATATTTAAATGTTTTGCAGAATTCACTCATGAAACGATCTGGTCCTGGGCTTTCCTTTATTTGGACGTTTTTGATTACCAAGTCAATGTTCTTAGCTGTCACTGGTCTGTTCAGATTTTCTTTAAAAAAAAAAAAAGATATTATTATTTATTTGACAAAGAGAGAGGGAACACAAGCAGGGGGAGTGGGAGAGGGAGAATTAGGCTTCCCACAGAGCAGGGAGCACGATGCAGGGCTCGATCCCAGGACCCTGAGATCATGACCTGAGCCGAAGGCAGATGCTTAATGACTGGGGCACCCAGGTGCCCCAAGATTTTCTATTTCTTCATGACTCAGACTTGGTAGATTGTATGTTTCTAGGAATTGATCCATTTCTTCCACATTGTCCTATTTATTGGCATATAATTTTTCACAGCAGCTCTTATGAACCTTTGTACTTCTATAGTTTCCTTTGTAATGTCTCCTCCTTCATTTATAATTTCACTTATTTTTGGTCCTTTAGCTTTTTTTTCATGGTAAGTATAGTTAAACGCTTGTCAGTTTTGTTTATTTTTCACAAAAAAACCCCAGCTCTTAGTTTTGTTGATCTTGTCTATTGTTTTTCTGGTATCTGTTTTATTTATTTCTGTTCTGATCTGTGTCATTTCATTCTTCCTATTAATTTTTGGTTTGGTTTGTTCGGGTTTTCCAGCTCCTTGGTGTGTAACGTTAGGTTTGTTTGAGATCTTTATTTTTTTCTTCCTGTAGTAATTTATCACCATAAATTTCCTTCAGCACTTCTTTTGCAGGATCCTGTAAGTTTGGGCATGTTTTGTCCTCATTTTCATTTGCTTTAAGATATTTTTTGAATTAGTTTTTTATTTCACCTCTAACTTAGTGGTCGTTCAAAATTGTGTTGTCTAAGCCCCACCTGTTTGTGAATTTTCCAGTTTTCTACATTATTGATTTCTAGTATGCCACCATTGTGTAAAATCATACTTGGTATGCTCTCAATCTTTTAAAATGTGTTGAGACTTGTTTTGTGATCTAAAATAGGATCTATTGTAGAAAATGTTTTGTGCACACTTGAGAAGAAAATGCACTCTGCTGCTGTTGGATGGGATGCCCATACATTGCTCTGCAGCCCTGCAGAGGTGCCCGCACATTTGGAGAAGCAGTCATCTCTTCCAGACTGACGTTGGTGAGGAAAGACGTTCACCTATGGGTGGGGGCATGCTGAAAGATGCCAAAACCCCAGGCCTGCTGGTGCACGGTGTCAAAATGGGGGCATGCAGTGGCTCCAGATTCAGGGAAATGTGATATCTCTTTAGATCAGGCTGCTGGTGTCCACAGCTTTGACAACTGGTGAGTGTTGCAGGGTCTCCACTGAGGCTGGAAAGGCTTTTGGGGATCCTCAGCAGTACCTCCAGATCCAACAGCTAGGGACGAGGGCAGTTAGCCGTTGTGGACAAAACTGGTGGTATGCACACACTCAATTACGGGGACTAGCTGCACGTGTCTACGTAAGTGGCAGAGGTGGGTTACAGACAGAGAAATAGTGGTGGAGGCCAGAGCAAGGCAGCTCCAGGGGCCCTGTCAGTCAGTTGCACTGCTGTGTCTTCTGAGTCTCAGCACAGGGGTATGGCAGTAGAGGCCAGTGTTAGGAGTCAGGCCCAGGGTGTACGGGTCACAGCCAGAGGGGCTAGCTGCAGGGGACCCCAGTGGGGCAGGCCAGTAACAGAAGACAAGGTTAAAAGTAGGCCCACAAGCATCTTTGGGGGCCTTAGCTATTGATGCACATTTACCGTGGCTTCAAGATGTTGCCATGGAAGCACACACACCAATGGAGGCCAGGGATAATGGCCGATGGTGTGCAAGCATGCTGCTGGAGGGGCTAGCCCTGAGTGCACACATGGTGGTGGGGCCCAGCTGCAGGGGACTAGGCTGGCTGCTGGTGTGGATACCAAGCTCCGGTGGGCCCAGGAGGGTAGGGACTAGGGAGGGACTCGGCCAGTCTCAGTGAAAAACTGGAGAAATCTGCAGAGGGTCCACAATAGTTGGGCTGGCTGTTTCTTCAGTGGCGAAAGCCTCTAGGGGTCATTTGCAGAGGTCTCTGGGAACTGTGGCCTCTCCGCTTGCCTGGCTGAGGGTGGCAGCCCCTACATTTCTTCCTTGTTCCTGACCTTCTCTGTGCATCTCAGCCTCACCGGTGTGGGTGGGGTGAAACCAAAGCACGTTCTTCACCCGATGCCCCAAAGGCTGGGGAAGCTTGTGGCTCACCCCCTCTCCCTTTTCTGGCGAGGGAGCCTCTTTCTAGCTGGGGCCTTCCCTCTGGACACTGAGCAATTCTGCCGGGGGAATGGGAAGATGCAGGCACGATGAGACCATCTTCCTTTTCTTCCTGTGAGGTTATTCCCAAGTGTTTGGTTCCACTGTGTTGCCGACCCTTCTTAAGAAAACTCCAGAGCTCTGGTAGAGATGTTTTTGTTCACGGATAGCTATGTCATCATCGATCTTTGTGGGGGGATGGAGGCTGGGTCTTCCATGCCGCCATCTTGGTCATTCACCAGATTCTTAAAATCCGTTTTGATGATTATTCCAGCAAATAGTCACTTTGATGGCAACTAGCCAGACTTTCCTGATGGACAAGTTCCCCAACTAATTTATAACATAGTCCACATGTTCATCACTGATTGAAGATTTTCATTGATCAGTTTTTGGCTTTTATGCATACGAGGTTTGCTTTCTGGGCTTCATATTCCGAGGTATTGATCTATTTATCTCCTTTTGTGAAACAGCCTCAGTTGTGTGACGACTCTTATGATTTGATTACATTATATTCACCTGTAAGCCAAGTTCCCTCATTTTCTACAGCAAAGATTTCTTAGCGAAATAAAAAAAGATTTCTTAGCTATTTTGCGTGATATATATATATATATATATATTTATATATATATATATATAAAGACTAAAATATACGAAAAGAATTGTTGGCAAACAAGACAAGAAATTGTTGGGATATTAAAGAAGATACAATATTCCAAAGCACACCCTGAAGCCCGGCACAGCCGCTTTCTGACCTACTTCTATCACTGAGGAGCCAAGTCGGATCAGTTATAATTCTGAGGCCGCCAAGCATCACCCTTCTGCTCTGATTTGTAGCTGAAGCTCAAAGCTGTCTTTCATCTCTGCCACATTGCTCCATGCATGCAAAAGAGAAGGGTGCTCCAGAGAATCGGCAACTCACCCAAGGGCAAAGAGATGCTTTGTGGAAGTTTCCAGCCCCGTGCAGATCTTGGAATTACAGAGCTAAACTTCACAAAGAAGATAGATTTTTTTTTCCTCCCTCTAAATCTCACTTAGAGATCTAGGTAATACTATGCAAATTGCTTAGGATAAAAGGCAACTTGAAAGCCAGAGGATTGGAGAAGGGCATAACCATCGAGAGTGCTGATATTAGACAGGATGATTGATTAGGGCAAGGCCTCAGAAGTGTTCCAAGGCCGTCAGAACAGCCTCTTTCCCTTTTAATGATTTCAAGTATCCAATCACTGTGTAGCAACTCTTCAGATACTTTCAAAGCCTGTCTGCTGTTGAAAGGCTGCTGAGAAAAAACATTTATGTATTTCTACGGCAAATGTTTATAATGTCCACAAGCAAGAACTATAGTTGCCGATGAGAACCAAGATACATAAGTGAGAGGTTGAGTGTGGTTGCGACATGGAATCCGGGGCTCACCTGAGTCAGGAAGATCCCCCTGAGAGTTCTGCACCAGAGGCTACAACAGATAAAAGTGTGCTGGGATCCACAGAATTAGCCATCGACTTGCTTTGAGTCTGAAGCTCTTAGTTCTCCTAGAACACCAGTTACCCCATTAGGTTGAGAATCGGTATCCGCTCCTCAGGCTTTTACAAGTAGTGGGTATCTGGGGTTTCCCCTCAGACTTCTAACTCAGAAAGTCAATGATCTGCACTTGGAAGATCAAACTATCCAAGTATTTCTGAAGTTCAGCCACGTGGGATGCACTGGTGCAGACCAATGTGTTCGTGGTGCCCACTCTCTTAGGAAACGACCCACGCTATGCTATTAGGTTGGTGTCTTTTGATTTGTCATAAATTGGAACAACAGACTTCAGAAGCGTCTTTAAAATTCTGCCTTTAGAAGCTAACAAATAGTTGTCCTTAAATTATTGTATTTCATTAGACTATATGGCTTTCTTTCTTGCTACCGAATAATCCATGGGAAAATCACTAATCGTATCACCCCGGTTAGGGACGGAGGCATCCACTGTGTAAAATTCATCAACTTCAGTAACTGAAAGAACAAAAACTTGCTTGGAGATGGTGACGAATGTCAAAGTCGCTGACTATTTCTACTCTTGACCCGGCTACAAAACTCTTCCTTCTCTCCTTGGTTAGTCCGTGAGCTCTGATCTATAGTGCATCCTTTATGGCACACACTTCTCTCACGGGCCCCTCTATGTGTGTCCCTTTGCTTCCCCCTCCCACAGAAACACACGTTGGATGGTCATCATTAGTAGTGACTAACATTTCTATGACTTTCTAGAGGTGAACCAACTGCCTGACGTGTGGGAACATTTTAAGCAATCAGAATGTCACATGAATGATAAAAATGGCAGGGCCTGAGCAAGGTAGCAGAAGCCAGCACGAATTCTTTACTTCACCCCCTTAGTTTTTGAAAACAAAGCTGTTGGGACACCTGGGTGATCACTTCTCAGCCTTTTGGCTAAGATCATGTGTGGGGCACCTGGCTGGCTCCATCCGTTAAGCATCTGCCTTCAGCCCAGGTCATGATCCCGGGGTCCTGGACTCGAGTCCCGCATCAGGCTCCCTGCTTAGTGGGGAGCCTACGTCTCCCCTACCTCCTCTCCCTGCTTGTGATCTCTCCCTCTTTCTCTGACAAATAAATAAATAAAATCTTAAAAAAGAAAGCAGAGCTGTTGTTCCTTTCACTCTTTGGAATTAAAATCAGTCTGTGTTTGGGTGTTGGGGGCGCTTAAATCGCACTTGCTTCCCCATCTATAATCCGCAGACCTCAGGGTTACTCCTACCCATCCTTGAAGACTGTGGACTGTTTCCATGCAACGCAATCTCCACAAACCACCTCTGCAGCTCAACTTCTCTCTCTCTGCCTGCACGTTTTCCACTCTTTTCTCCAGGAGCCCGTTCAGAGGATGATGCTTTGAAACTGTGTCCCCTCAAATTGCCAAAGTCTTGGAGTGCAGATAGCTCTTCAAGATACTGAATTTAATTTCCTTTGAGTAAAAGCCCAAAAGAGGGAAAGCTGGATCGGATGGTGTTTCTGTGTTTGATTTTCTGAGGAACTGTCCCATACTTTTTGCCCAGTGGCTTGCACCAGTTTGCATTCCCACCAACAGCGCATGAGGGGTCCCTTTGCTCCACATCTGCACTGACATTGTCTACAGTGTCCCCTCCCCTGGCAGGCATCAGACCAGTGGGGTCCTTCCAATTTCCAGTCCTTGCCCTCCAGTGCAGATAAACCCTCCAAAACTCACCTGAAGCCTGAGCTTCCTCTTACCCTCTCCAAAGTCATCCTCAAAGTTTCCATCTTGGTTCAATCCTTTTTCTGCCTGCTTCCCTGTAAGGAGACTGGCCTGGCCTGGCGAAGCATCATTTTTCATCCTCTGAGAACACTGTTGACTTTGCATATCAAAGAATCATTTGATGAAGTACACTATGATTTTATTACTAGAATGGTTTCTGATTGTGTTCTGTCCACACATCATTAGTCCTGGTATTAGGACAACTAGAACCATTCATTTCCAAGATGAATGGATGTCCCTACCTGGGGCATTGACAGATAAAGCATGCATATTCATAAGGAAAACTGCTTTCTCCCCAATACTTAACTGATTTTTGTTATGCTTTTATAAGAAAAAGAACCAGAAGTTTAGGGAAAATGTTCAGGCCCTGGATCACTTTCATTCCTGGGTGTGAAAAGCAGATCTTTGGTATATCTTTGAACTGCAATATCATTGCTTTTATCTGTAAATCCAGGATATGAATATATACGTAATAGTAATTGGAAAGACAAAAGAATACCACCTATGTGTAATTATCTCATGCTTATCACTGATTCAGTCATATGGTAGGTGCTTAATATACAATTTCCTTTATCCAAAAGTGTTCATCTCAATCGGTGCTTGTTTCACAAAGTTGGAGAAATGAATTTAAGTCATCTTATTTTTTTCATATATGAAGGATCTAAGCATTGTGTTCTGAGTAAGTCATGGTAAGAAATAGCCTCTGTGTAAGGAGCCTTGAAAAGTTCACCAGAGAAGATCTTCTTTTATTTTATTTATTTTTCATAGAGATTTTATTTATTTACTTATTTGAGAGAGAGGAAGTGAGAGAGAGAGCACAAGCAGGGGGTGGGGCAGAGGGAGAAGCAGACTCTCCGCTGGGCAGGGAGCCCGACGTGGGGCTCGATCCCAAGACCCTGGGATCATGACCTGAGCCGAAGGCAGACGCTTAGTGGACTGAGCCACCCAGGAGCCCCGAGGATCTCATTTTAACAATAAACTCCCACAGATCCTGTCACGGATCCTTACAACTGCCCATGTCCCACTTTGGTCAGAAGTGCAGATGCTGAGAAGCCCACCCTCATCCATTTTATTATTTACTTCACATTCTGAATTCTAAGACCGTTCATTTCTTTCTCATTTCAATTAAAATATTAGCATCCAAATGAAGCAGTATACTATATCCAATTTTATAATGTGCCGATGTTTTACAATTATACACAACATTTGTGTTTATATTGCATTTGTAAACCTACCCCTATGTGCTCTGGTCACAAATTATAGAAGGTGAACGTGAAAATAGGACGTCAAATTTTGGTACTGAATATGTGCAATTATGTCTAATTTAGTTGGTTTCTCTTACAAATTAATTATTTTTAAGCAGAAATCCAATCTTTTTTTAAGATTTTATGTATTTATTTTTAGAGAAAGAGAGGGAGCATGAGCAGGAGGGGGGCAGAGGGAGAGGGAGAACCCCAAGTAGACTCCACGCTGAGTGTGGAGCCCAATTCGGGGCTCAATCCCACGATCTTGATACCATGACCTGAGCCAAAACCCAGAGTTGAATGCTTAACCAACTGAGCCACCCAGGTGCCCCAGACAATCTTTGATAAAAGCCTTTCAGAGGTAAATGTCCAGTCCCTCCCTGTGCTCCCCATGCTCCGTCTCCTTCCCACGTAAGGCATGCAGCCCTATAGATGTCTACCCACAGGGACTCAACTGAGTGGCAGGCATAAAAGAGGGTATGGCTAGACATACTTGGTCCCCCAAATCAAAGCGTCAGAAAAGTATTATAGTTGGAGGCATGAGGCCTGGTTTTCAACCCTAGGCCAAAAATATCCATTCTTAAGTGTAGTAGTTAGAATGGGTCAGGTCCCTTCCAGATAAAAGTCTCCGTAGACTTTTGTAGCTTGTACTTTTTGAGGTTCTATTTTAACACAAATGAAAACACAGCAAATTATTCTTCATCTCTCCTCACAACAAGGAGGTGAAGGGAAGAGTGTTTAACCACCAAAGAGAACAAAATCAGCCTGTGTTGGTGTCTGTCCTTCCTGCCCCGCGTGTCACCTGTTCCCTTCCATTCCCATGACCTGGAGGGCTGTCCTATGACTATCAATCCAGCCTGAAGCCCGAGGGCTTCCAAGGAATGGGGTGGTTCTGCAGGAGCATCCCTCCCGAAAGCCACAGATGTTTTCTGGATCCCCAAGAAAGTGGGTGAAGAACAACATGCATTGTCATTTACTCACACAACGGAATATGACAAAGACATGAAAAGAACAGAGCACCCTTGGCCTGGATAAATCCCATAAACATTCTGTTGGGTGAAGGAGACCAGACCGTGAAAAGTCCATGGCGTACGAGGCTTCGCATATGAGCTTCAAGAGCAGCTAAGACACATTCTGATAGAAGTCATGACAGTGGGCACCTCTGTGGTGAAGACCGACTGGAAAAGAACATGGAAGAACTTCCTGGGGTGGTGGGAGCACTCTACGTCTTTATCCTTTTATCTCTGGCAGCCACCCAGCTATAAACAGGCTGAGTTGTACACAAGATTTTTACAGTTTATTGTATGTAAATTATACTTCAGTCCTTCAAAGGCAAAGACTCAGCAGTGGGCATCCCCCAGCGGGCTGAACCCTTGAGATTTTCCCAACATTGTGAAAAAAATACAGTTTTTAACTTAGAAAGCCAGGAAAAGGTAAACAACATCACCAAAATGTTATTTAAAAACAAGACAAGTACAAAGTATTAGCGCTAATTTTTATATACACCAGTTCCTCTCTCTTTCTTTGTTAATGATGGAGATGAGCAATTTTTTTTTTCTTGAGTGGAGCCCAACACAGGGTTTGAACTCACGACCCTAAGATCAAGACCTGTGCCGAGACCAAGAGCCACCCAGGCTCCCCAAGAACCTCATCATCCAAAAGGAAGCTGTAGTATCTTTTATAATAATAAGTTACATTTACTGAGTGCCATCTATTCACTCTATATGCTACAGAGGTCTGAGTGCTTTGTTCTGCATGGAGCACTGGGTGTTAAACGCAAACAATGAATCATGGAACACTACATCAAAAACTAATGATGTAATGTATGGTGATTAACATAACATAATAATAAAAAAATGGTGAAAAAAAAAGAGGTCTGAGTGCTTCATTTATATTAACTAATTCAGCACACTCACAAGCAACAGTCAGGTTAAATGACTTGCCCCAAATCACAGTATGGTATAAGATAGATTTTAAGAGTTCCCACCTGGCTTGACCTACGTGGCATCTTATTATTTATATTTTTCTTTTCTTCTTTTTTTTCTTTTTTTTTTTTACTTTCTTATTACCCTGCTTCTCTCCTGTACTTGTTAGCCTCTCCTGCTGGTTCACTTTGACCTGCCTGCCCAGGAATATCAGTGTTTCACAGGATTTTTCTCATCTTTTTCTTCAAACTCTCAGTCCTTCCTGAAGACATCAGGTTCAACCAGCATGTACTCTGCTCTCTGCTGGACTTGTACATCCACCTGCATTTTCCAGAAGCACTTCTAACCTCCCTGGTCTGTAACTTAATGCAGTATCTTTGTCCCAAAACTTGCTTGTCCACCTGTGCAAGTTGGACCTTCTACTCAATTGCAGTCTGTGGGCACCTGTGACGACCACCCTACACCCATGACCACCCCACACCTGGGTCCTCCACAGTTAATGCTCCAGGACTTTCTGTGCCTGTGCTCACCCTTCGCTCAACCCCATTGACGTCACTCAGCTCAGCTTTCATCATCTCTTGCCTAAATTTTCAGAAGAATCCCCAATTTCACCCACCAAAACCTGCTCTCAGACCATGGAGCACACCTGGGAGGGCTTTCTAAACTTTCAATCCCATGATTTTAATTCCCTGTTTAAAGAGCCGCACTTGCTATGGGATGAAGTCTACACTGGTGAGCCTGGTGTGCAAGACTTCTGCCCTCAAGCCCAGACCTCCAACTCTGAACATGTCAGCACTGGGAGCGACCGAGGCTCTCCCAGGTAGGTGGGCAGAGTAGAAAATGGGATCAGGAGCAGCCCTGGTAATGAGAATAGGATCTGTAGGTAGAGGAGGCATGGAGGTTGTTCTGAAAGTCAATGGGGTTAGTACTGATACTTTTTTTTTGTTTTATTTTATTATGTTATGTTAATCACCATATATTACATCATTAGTTTTTGATGCAGTGTTCCACGGTTCATTGCTTCCCTTCACTCACATCCTTACTCTTCTCAGAGGAAGAACAAGTTCACCAGCTTGGCTTCGAACTAGATCCCCAGCTACCTCCCCGCCCCTCCACGCTACCCCAGATGCACCCATGCGCTCTCTTCCTTGACCGAAGAACGAGAAAGAAGAAAGGTCAGGTTCCCTGGTCACTTTCCATGAGCCGGTCTTCTCTGGGGATTCTCCATTTTCCTGCTAGTCCTCATTGTATACCACTCACTTCCCTCTGCCTCCTTTCTGGTCCTCGGTTGGCTCATGCAATCCTTTTCCTCTGGCCTGATTCTATGGTAGAGGCAGGAAACCTAAATACTCCTGTGTCCCAATCTTCAGTGGAGCACGTGCTGCTCACGGGCCCCAGATCTGGTCCGTACCGCAACAGCAGACACACGCCGCAGCCTTCTCTTCTCCCTGGCCTTCTTCCTGCCTCAAATGCAGATGGGATGTTGGAGCTGCAGCAGGAAAACTGGCCGTGTGTCTGCTCAGGAACCCCCCCCCCCCCGTATGGCAGAGTCAGGGGTGGATGTGAAAGGGCCGTATTGGCCGGGGACCGACCGACTCAGGGCTTCCCGTGATGCAATGCAGTCAAGTCCTATTTGTTTGTGGTACAGTGAGATGCGCTCCACGCAGCTGATACAGTCTTTCCCATCAACGAGGTCTAAGATGAGCATGATTATTCTTCACAGAGAGATTATTCTTGCAGCACAGACAAGGGACTTGCCTTGTCTGATGTATCTTGCAGTGAGATCTGAGCCCTTCTCTATGAAACAAAGAAGGCCATTTTCCTAGGATCCAGCCTGGTGTGAAATCCAGCAGTTGTTTTGTTCTGTTTGGGAGAAAGAGGCCAGGTGCTCAGAGGCGTTGACACTTGCCAGAACCTCAAGCAGGTTCCTTTGATGTCTCTTTCCTAAGTCTGGTTAGACGCCAAATCGCTGCAGCCGAGGCAGCCAACCACTGAGAAGCCTCTCGCTGTCTCAGTGCAAGGAGCTGTCCTAGACATTAGTGGGAAATTTTGCATCATTAAAAATACGGTGTTAACAGTTATAGATCTTCTCTGTCCTCACAGGTAACTTTATACATTACTTCTTAAATACCACAGCCTAATGGGTTGTGCCTCTAAAGATATGCATCTTACCCTAAAATTTGCTAATATTACATTAAGGATATAAGAAAATGTGGCCCTGCTTGACAGTGGTCTTTGAATTATGACACCAGAATTACTGTGGTTCTTTCCAGTGTTCAATAATATAACCAGCTCCCCAAGCGTGCAAAAGTATTTCAATAAAAGGGACAGAAATTGCAGAGCCCTGATGCCAATAATCATTGTCAGAGGCTAAAGGGGACTGAGGGCCAAGCTGAGAGGTGAAGAATTCTCTGCCTTGCATTTGGGATGTGGCAATCCCATGCTCCTACATAAGGGAGCTCAAGGTTTCTATGCAGACACATCATTAAGAAAGGACCTGTCACCTCTGGACATCCCCCATACTTCGCCCCTTTCCCATCCTCACATATTTATCTTTTTTGACTCAGAGTTCGTATCTCTGAAAGTTCCTGCTTCATGCCCACCTTGGCCCTAAACTCTGACATGAGCTCTCACCTCTACTGCTGACCTGCTGGGTCCACCCCTGGGGCTTATGCAAAAGTCCTCTCACCTCCTCCCTTGGGATCAGATGCAACACCCCATCTCCCGCTGAGGCCGAAGCATGGAAGTCCTGGTATATCCCAAAGAGCAGAACAGGACCAAGTAGAGGTCTTGCCCTGTTGTGGCTGAGAGCATGTGTTCCCATCTGAGTCCTTGTATCTGTGATGTCATTTGATCTCTTTCTGCCAGGACGGCTCTACTGACAAAGAATTCCCTCAGTTACTGTTTGTCCCAGAAAGTCTTCATCTCTTCTTCAGGTCTGCTGCTTCTTCCTGCTGCATATCTGGCAGATATTTTGTGTTTATTTGTTCGTTTTACCTTTCAGCATTTTAAGAATGCCATGCCTCTGTCCTCTTGCTCACATGATTTCTGATGAGAAGTCTGCAGGCCTTCTTACCCTTGTTCCTCTGAGGCTGATGCATGCCCCCGTGTGTCTTCAAAATTCTTGTTTGTCCTTGGTTTTCAGTAGCTTGAAAGTTATATGTTAGGTGTGTGTGTACTTGCAGGTCTGTGTGTATCTGTGCGTGTCTGGTATTGATCCCGGTTCATGTTCTCGGAACTTCTTAGGTCTGTGCTTTGGTTTGGTGGTTTGGGAAGGTGCTCAGACATCATTTCTTCAAATCTTTTTTTCTGTCCCTTTCTTATTAGACTTTTTTTTTTTTTTGAAGACTTTATTTATTTTATAGAAAGAGAGTGCGGAGGAGGGGCAGAGGGAGAGAGCAGACTCATTCCTAAGCAGACTCCCCGCTGAGCGCGGAGCCCAGCTCGGGGCTCAGTCTCATGACCCTGAGATCATGACCTGAGGCAAAACCAAGAGTCAGACGCTTAACTCACTGAGCCACCCAAGCCCCCCTGTTAGACCATTTGATACTGCCTACAGTTCTTGGATGGTCTGTTCTTTTTTCTTTTATTTATTCTGTTCTTTTTTGTCTCTCTGCATTCCAGTTCGGGAAGTTTCCACTGATCTCGATGCAAGTTCACAGATTCTCTCCTCAGCTGTGTTGAGTCTAATGATGAGCCCATCAAAATAATGTGCTGTTTCTGTTGCTCTGTGTTTATTTCTAGCTGTTTGATTCTTTCTGCTACATTCCTGGAAGAAAACCTGCAAAGGGGTGGGAATCTCTCCTAAGACTCTGGCCCTTAGGAATGTCCCACCTTCAGCCTCTGAGAAGTCTATAAAATTCCCATTTTTAATTTTTCTCTTAGTTTACATGGTACCCATTGGCTCCTGCATTAGGTAATCCAATGCTAGGGGTCTTTTCTCCAGATCCCAGGATGTCCATTTTCCTAGAAACCTCAATTCTCTGATGGGTCCACAAACAGTTACTGATTTTTCAGTTTGTTCAAATTTTTGTTGTCTTAAGTGTGGAAGTGATGACTTCCGGCTCTTTATGTGTCTGAGCTGGAACTGGAAATCTGTAAGTCTGTAGTAAACACTGAATGCTCAGTGTCATTCTATTTTACACCAGGATCAAGGAATTATGTCCTTTGAATAAGGAGTCAGGTGATGTTTTAGTTAGAAACAATGTTACTTGCACCATCACCTCCCATAGTGGGGACTAAATCACAGGGAGAAAAGTCAGGGATCCATGATTTGTGAAGAATTAGTAAAGGGGGTTTGAGACAGCTGGAGTTACGTGGATTTTTCCTAAACATTACAGCTTGGATGTTTTTAGGCTGAACAAAGACTAGAACTCCTGTCCTGCCTTCAAGCTGGTATATTCTCCCCAAAGCAGTGACTCCTTAAAATAATCATCTCTAAATGAAATTATTCTTATTTCGCACCTCAACATGCTTCATTGAGGCTTAAAATATGAGTTAGTATTGTTTGTAGCTTAGAGAGCATTAATCGTGACAAATAAATGGCAAACACATGGTTGTGTGCTGTTGGGCATACACTCTACCAACATGGTGCTTTGCCATCTTTTGGGGGCGGAAGATGCACAGAAGCAGGAGACAAGAGAACATCAAGAGCAGTGATGGACAAGGGAGTGTTAAATGCAGGCCTATTGCAGAACATATCAGCTGAAAGGCCCAATACGGAAATGTGGGAATTATGACAGATGAGGGTGTCCCATTCAGCCCGGTCGTTTGGGAGGGATCACACAAAGGACTCACTCCTGCCTCTAGCCCTGTAGATGGAATTTTTCTGGGGAATTAAAAATAAAAGTAAGCAATCTAACTATCTGCCATTAAGGTAACAGGAAATACATTTGTGTTATTCAAAAAGGACATCATCAGAACTAGAGTTCCACACGGGGCCTGTAGTCCAGGTTTTCCCCAGTGAGCTGTCCTGGCCACCCCATGACCCACTTCCCTTATTTGTAGAATCGGCACAGACCCTCCCTCGTCTGGATCTGTGAGGGCTCCCAGAGGAGCCTGAGAGAGGAATGGTGGCCAGCACCCCATGCAGCAGGAGACCAAGACTTTCTTTTTTATTTTTTTAAAAGATTTTTTATTTATTTATTTGACAGAGAGAGAGACATAGAGAGAGAGGGGGAACACAAGCAGGGGGAGTGGCAGAGTGAGAAGCAGGCCTCCCGCCAGGCAGGGAGCCCTATGCGGGGCTCGATCTCAGGACCCTGAGATCATGATCCGAGCCGAAGGCAGACACTTAACGACTGAGCCAGCCAGGCGCTCCGAGACCAAGACTTTCTGCCCCACATGCTTCCTTTGCCATTCTGTGCAGTGTTGAGCGATGGCCACCCAACACACACGTCACACTAGGCACAGAGCGCTGGGGCTCATCCTGGGTGGGATTCAGGCAGCGTCTGACGGGGCAAAGTGAGAGACCAATCCTTTGACGGTTATGAGGCTTTTTGTTAATACCAAATTTTAATACCAATTGATACCACAGTGAACTCACTCAGTAGCTGGGGCTGTTCAGGTAGCTAAAGAGAGTCCTGCAACAAAAATACGCCCAGTTTCAGGGACACATTTATGAGAATAACATTCAAATTATAAAACATTATGGGCATTTGAAAGAGAAGATTTTAAGTATGTCTGTGTCTGTGTGTGTGTGCTCTCTGTGTATGTATGTATTGGTATTAAGAGAACATCAGAGAATCCCAACAGTAATTAACCTTCTTAAATTGTTTTCACTGAAAATAGAAGTCTCGATCCAATGATCTTCAGCAGATCTGCCATTTCTAACCCCCTAATCTAAACTCTTAGTCTACTTGGCTTCGCCTTTCACTAACGACACCGAAGCAAAGCCCACTGGCGGTGTCCTTTCAAAGCAAATGCATACTAAGCATACCCATCACCCATGGCCAAAATATCTGCTATAGACACATGGCTCCAACATCCTTAACGTGCCCTTGGCCAAGAGAAAGACAGTAGCATGTGCCGTGTTATAGCACGTAAAGAGGTCCATCCTCACAAATCTTTCTTCGTCTCCAAATTCGTCTCATGGCTCCGAATGCATTTGTCATTCTATGAAAAGCACGCCATGGAACATTCCGCCACTGTCAATATTTACCTTCTGTCTTTTCTTTTTTTTTAAACATAAACAATGAGTTCACAAATATCAGTTTTCAAGATACCTATTGATCCGTGAGTAAATTTCTGAAAGACCATAGGAGAACCTTGGTACTATAATCTGTAAAGCTTTTAGAACCCTCTGCTTTGCAAGGAACGAAATCTTAGCTTTTCACACTGGGCACCATAACACAGCAACATTGCATGAAGAACCATGAGTGGAAAAGTTATGTTTCGTGAGTCCTAGCTAGTGTCATCCTGTCACATAATGTTCAGCGTGACTGCATCACATAGGATGCAATTTCTAATTTCAAAAGGAAAAAGGAAAGTAATTTCAAGTAGACCTCAGGCATGAGGTCCCTTGGGTAAGGCATAGATTCTGTGTGATTTAAGCACAGGTCTGCTGGCTTGAGAGCTCATGCATGTGAAGTGCGTTCTACCCTATTCCAACATTAAAGGGGTTCATCATAACAGCCTGGAAAAGTTGGAGGGAGACAAATATTCCTAACGCCTCTTATTTTCATAGGTAAAGCATCTGACGTGCACGCTAGACCTACCCAGGATCCTGGGTACTTCAGAAGTGAAGGAAGAAAAGCCCAGTGTGGTCTGCACCCCTTCCAGACCCGTCCCTTCTGCATCCCCCTGCCACCGATCGCAGCACTCACACACTTCACACAGCCAGACACTCTGTCTGCTAGAGTGATGCCCTTGAAATGCTATTCTCATCCCCGAACGTGTCTCTACCTTCTGCCTGGAAAATCCCACTCAAGCCTGACACCTCGCTTAAGCCTCACCTTTTTCCCGAAGACAGTGAGTCTTCCGTCTGTGTTCTCACAGAAGCATTTTAAATATCCGTTTTATTCACTTGTACCTACTGAATGTCAGGATTATGACAGTCCGTTGTGTATCTCCACAGCCCGGCACCCAGCTCAGAGCCCAGGACACAAAAAAAGTTTGGTAAGGCCTCGGGAGACCAAAACGTCAGATGGTAACCCCCACAGACCTTGACAACAGCATCCATGTGCCACGACATCCAACCGTCAACCACTCACTCTGCTGTTCTTCTCTTCTTCTCATTCCCGCAGTGTTAATGAGAAACACTTCAGTTAAGTGCTCAGTAAGCAGGCAATTACTAAGAAGGCATTTGAGGTCTGCTCTATTATTGTCTCTAACAACAACAACAACAACAAAACGATCTAGCGAGAAGTACAGATAAAACTCCAACATTTAAGGATCATGACAGGCTATTCAAGATTATTCCATGCCATGTGCATTCCCTGTTTAGCAGGTTGTGCTCTTTGCTAATTGGTTTGGGAGTCATGGTTGAACGAGTAATACAAAACACCTTTTCTGAGAGCTAATTGACACCGGTAAGGAAGTCACACAGCACTGAATTGGCTAATTTTACAAAGTACCTTGTCTTCCTTGGTCTGTTTATACTTGGGTGTGCTGATTTGTTCAGAATGACATCATGTGTAGAAAACAGGAGAACTTTGATGCCCGTTGACCTTGGAGGGGCCTTCTTTTATCATCTATTCATCCCAACTGAAACTCCCAGCCCTCTGCTGTGAACCCCTGCACCGTGCTCTCAGGAGGGTATCACAGAGATCAGACCTAGAAGTCCCAGGCATGAAAGCAAGTCTGATTCTGTGACTTATTAGCCGGTGCAGTTGGCTCAGCTTCTCTGGGCTTCAGTTTCTCCTCGATAGAATTGGAGAAGTAGGCCTACATAATAATTTCAAATGTTTTTAAATATTTTTCATTTATTCTAGTTTGTAGTGATTGCATTTATTTCTCTCTTAACGTTTTGTTTTATCAGAATAACACACGTTTGGGTTTTAAAATGAAACAGAGTTTTCCTGAATTCCACCTCTTTCCACCGCTAATTCCCACTGCTAGGGGCAAGGACTTTAAGCTTTAGCCTTTTCTTCTGGTTATGATGTACACCTGAATTCGCTTTTTAAAAATATTTTATTCATTTATTTGAGAGAGAGAGAGAGAGAGAGTGAGCAGGGAGGGGCAGAGAGGGAGGAAGAAAGAATCTCAAGCAGACTCCGCACTTAATGTGGAGGCTGACACAGGGCTCAGTCTCACGACCCTGAGATCATAAGCAGAAACCAAGAGTCAGACGCTTGACCGACTGCACCACCCAGGCGCCCCTACACCCGGATTTCTAAATATCGGCATACACTATGAATTCTTATTGCTCAGTTTTGAGCATTGGCTACTGAATATGAGGATTATATTGTTAGACACCACGCACGTGCACACACGCGCACACACACGTGCAGGCATGCTTCATGTCTTCCCATCTTCCCAGTAAAGTTTTGATTAGATCAGTATTCTATATCATAATTCTATCACTAAATGTATATTATCCACTCTTGATAATGGGATATATCTGAGTAAAATTATACTTCATATGCATGTTTTATCCTCATCTCACCCTACGTTTCAATTTTCTCTAAACTTCCTCATGAGTCATGGCCTAAGTCCAGCTTCCTCCAAGCTTCACAGAGCCTTTCCGTGAGGTATCAGTGAACAGGTCATGAGAGACCCTGAAAGCCCAGGCTCCCTGCAGCTGGGATTTTGGCTGGGCCTTGGCATGGGCTGGGTCCAGAAGATCCACCAGGAATGCGATCAGGAGGAGGGAATCTCTCCATATTTATCACTCTGTATCTCGTCATGACCCAGTTTGAGCTCTCAGAAACAGGGGGCACAGGACCACATCTCAGTGGAGAGGGAAATGAGAGTCCTCGGCTGATGGAGGAGGCTGAAGGAGGTCGTGGTTGGCCAACATAATCCAACTGCAGGCAAGGACATGGGCAGGAGGCTTGGGTGCCTGTCCCCTTTATGATGGCAGCATCAATGTGCCTTTTCCTGGAACAACCTGCTTGGACAGGTGCACGCCTGCACCTGGGCTTCCCTCACTGCTCTCCCGAAGTTCTCTTGTATCTCCAATATGGCATCTCCTCCACCCTGGCTTCAGCACGGGCTTCACCCTCACTTTATTCCCTCTGTTTGGTAGAGCACATCCTCTATCAGCTGATTAAGAAAGAGTGAAGGGAGATAAACTGCAGAGACCTTGCATGTATGGAAATATTTTTATCCACTTTCATACTGAAGTTGGCTAAGTCTAGAGTTATGGATTCGATATGATTTCCTACGGCACTATGAAGTCATTGCTCTCAAGTATGACATCTGAAATCATTCAAATTCTTGAGTGTTTTGGCACAGCCTGGAACCTTTGGTGCCTTGGGAATTATGTCCATGAATCTTTCATCTTCATCTAATGAGAGCATATCCCCCTCTATTTGAGCATGGGCTGGACTGTTCTATGTTCTCTGTCAGCTTCAGTCCAAATTGGTAATTTCTTGAGATACACAGTTGACCCTTGAAAAATGCAGGGGTGAGGGGCACCGACCTCCTGCACAGTCAAAAATCCACATACAACTTTTGACTCCCCCAAAACTTAACTACTAACAAAAAGCCTACTCTTGACTGGAAGCCTTACCAATAACACCGATAGTCAGTCAACAAAACCTTAACAAAAAATTTCATATTGCACTTTTGGCTTAATGTTTGGACCCCCTTTTCCTGGCTCTATCCAGGAATACAGTTTGAAAGCATTTCTTTATTTGGGCATTATTTTACAAATGGTTGCTGCTTATGAGGTCATGTGAGAGGGAAGAAAGATGTCATAACTTGAGGGTTTTGAAAATTCTTAGCCTCTCCATAGAGTATACTAGTTACCCCAAACTTACCTCTTCCTGCTTTCCATACATGTTACACATTGGACTTCTTGGATTGGTCTTAATTTCTCTGTTCCTTCTTCCTTCTGTCTCTTTGCTCTTTCAGCAAATTCTTGATTCATCTGCCCTACCCCCACCTCTTCCTGGCCCCTCCAGCTTCACTCTGGCTACTCCATCTTCAACCCCCAAGCCTCCTTCTGTTCTCGAAATACAAACTACCCTTTGAGCCAGATTGCAAAATCACGGCCCAGGGGTCGAATCTGGCCCACCAGCTGATTTATAAGTAAAATTTTATGGGCACACAGCTCACTCATTCATGTAAGTGTTGTCCAGGGCCATTCACGCCACAGCAGCGGGGCTGGGTGGTGGCCCAAGGCCTGTGATGGACTCTGGCTCTTTCCAGGAAAAGTGCAAAGGCTTCTCTAGGAATTCCAACAGTATGTTATGACCTTCTTCCCTCTGCTTTGTCTCTGTTTTCTCCAGGTTGCTTTTCTTTCCTTTATTTTTGTTTGTTTGTCAGTTTGTTTAGGTTGCAGGTAAGAGGATCCTCTGAGATATCTGCAGATCTCCGTGAGCCACCACTGCCTGTCTGCTCACACCCGAGAAGGCTGAGTGACGGCGTGCTCCACATCGGTACGGTCACGACCTCTGGGCCAGACCTTCTCCTTCCCTGTCTTTCAGTCTGTCCTCACACCACCGCTGGGAATTTGCATCTGCTGAGAGAGACAGATGTCACTTTCAATGGTACAAATGGAAATTGGAGTTGCTCAAGTAGGAGTGTTGTTGACATCATAAATACATTTGCAGAAAAGTTAGTCAGCAGAGTCTATGGTCATTTGAGATGTCACACTAATAAAGGAGTATTATTCATGAATTATATAAAACTACCACACAAAGATTATTTTGTGTAATAGTAAGGGCATGTTATTATTATTAGTGTGTCACTATTTGTAGGGCCACAGCCCTCTCAGGAGCTGTCCTGGCGCAATCTGAAACTAACCCCATTCACAGAGGGTCAGCAGACAGGGACAAAAGAGACCGAGTCACTCCAGGTTGGCAGGTGGCAATTTCAATAATAATGAAGAGACCTTACATACAGGCTTGTCTTGAGCAGCAACAAGATGAATGGATCCCCACACCCACCCCCAAATCTTAAAATGGATCCCCACACCCACACCCAAAAAGAAGCCCTAACTCGGCTTGGTCACATGTACCCTGTAGATATTTTCTTTTTTTTAAAGATTTATTTTCTTTGTTTATTTGAGAGAGAGAGCATGTGAGCAGGGGCAGAGGGAGAGAAAGACAATCTTAAGCATACTCCCCGTTGAGCTTGGAGCCCAACATGAAGATTGATCTCATGCCCTAATACCATGAGCTGAGCTAAAATCAAGAGGGGGACATCCAACCAACTGACACACCTAGGTGTAGGTATTTTCCACATCATGTCACCATCTCAAGGCTGTGTCCTTGGAGCAGCCTCTGGGAGCATGATAGGCAAGGGGCATCTACATTCCAAGGACAGGGGAGCAGGTGAGGAGCCTCCAAGGGCCCAAGGGCCATTTCATAGGTCCAACCACAGTCATGTGTTTTTGATCACGTTCCCCAACATTCTACCGGCTGACTGCCCTTACAATCTCACACATCCCCCTCTCTTGCAACGTGTCCTGATCTGTCAGCAAAAGGTTCCACCGGCTTGGAGGGGGCTCTTCTGGCTGCTGTCTGGCTACACTGGAGGTAGATGCCATAGCAACAATGCAGACACATGCAAGAGAAAACGCAGATTAAGACAATTTCTAAACTCAGTGACAACTTTTTCCACCAAGGGCCTCAGGATTCAATCCATTGATTTATTAAATTCCTAGGCTGGGGGTTGGAGCATTCAGGGCATTGACTTGTGTCCTCATCTGATTTAATAAAGATGATGCATTAACAGACTCATCAGATATGAACATACAACATCCTCTTTGGGTAATGATACAGGTGCCTCCTTGAGAGGCAGTAACAATGTCCAAGGCCATCCTATTCCGAGCACAGCTTTTCTCATTAAAGACATTTCAGTGTTCAGGAAGGACAGGCTTTGTTGTGTGTCATTCAGCGCTTGCTGAGTGAATTTAGTGAAGGCTTCTATGTGAGCTATAATGTCCTCCAAGCCTATGGAGGGCACAAAGACAGCGGCCAAACGATCAGACCGGAGAAAGACAGGGTTTACCTGGCCTTGAGAAGAGGGAGGTTGGCAACTTTAGAACCTTGACCTGGTTGTGAACACCATACATGTTGGCCAGGAGAGGCAGCAGTATCAGACATGAGGAGATTGACTGGGGGTGAGATATGCCAAACCAGGACCCCCACTTCTCCCCTGTCTCAAGGCGTTTCATTTCAGGCACAGGGCACTTCAACGGGTCCAGCTGGTAGCAGGATAATGGGATCCCAGGGGAGATCAAGTGGTTCCCCCTCACCCAAGGCTGAGGAGAAACTCCCCAACCTTGGCGGGACGTCCCATTGCAAATTTCTGTAGGTAAATCCTTTCCCAGGTGTGATGGGGCTTGGTGTGCACAACAGCGTAGAGCATTGATCCGTGGTAGAGTCGGGACAATGGCTGTTTCCCATGACTTCCACACTGTTTTGGTGTTGGATTTCTTGGCAGGGGTCCCCACTCTGGCATGTGGGGCAACAGGTCCTACTGGTTGATCACTTAAATGTATTAAAGCCTGGGGGGGCACTTGGGGGGCGCCTGGGTGGCTCAGTTGATTAAGCGTCCGACTCTTGATTTCGGCTCAGGTTGTGATCTCAAGGTTGTGAGATAGAGCCCTGCTTCAGATCATGCTGAGCACGGAGTCCCCTTAAGATTCTCTCTCTCTGGGCACCTGTGGGGGGCGCTACGGCTCAGTCGGTTAAGCATCTGCCTTTGGCTTAGGTTCTGATCCTGGGGTCCTGGGATCGAGTCCCGCATCGGGCTCCCTGCTCAGCGGGGGGTCTGCTTCTCCCTCTGCCCCTCCCCCACTTGTGCACACATGCTCTCTCTCTCTCTCTCTCTCAAAAATAAATAAATAAAATCTTAAAAAAATAGATTCTCTCCCTCTCCCTCTGCCCTTCCCCTGCCCCACTCACGCATGCTCTCTCTCTCTCTCTCTCTCTCTCTCTCTCTCTCTCTCTCTCACATAAATAAATACATAAATGTATTAAAGCCTGGACAGTACTTTAGTCCACCTGGCCAAGGTGGTTTTACTTGTTAACAATTTACTTTGCTGCTTTAATATTTTCCCTTTTCCCTCATCAGCCCCATTGCAGGTGGTTTGCAGGTGGGAGGATAGAATCTTTATTTAATGTCATGGGTTTTTTGGTCCAGTCTTGCATATCATGGCCTTCCAGATGCGACCCTCCAATCACTATCTATTTGATGAGGTTATTGATATGGACCAATATGTAATCAGTACTTAATTTTTCCAATCCCTGGTTTGCATGCAGCAGGGGAAGGCTTGGGTTCGGCCAAGTGTAGGGTCCGCGTGGACAAGAGCCCGTTTAGAACCCTCACTCGGAGGAAGGAGGCCCAATATAATCAACTTGCCTCTCTCACCATTTGGGATTTTTCTGGTAAGTGGCTCTCTATTCTTTTGGCAGTTGCCTTGGGCAGTGTTTAGAACATGTGGGACAGGCTGTTACTATATTAACCAAGTCACTCTATTATAAGGGCAATAGGGCATCCTTGGCAACGTGCCATCCTACTCAGGCATGGTGATGGCCATTCCTTCTATGCACCCAATCTGTTGTACCTACAGAAGGGTCAGGAGCTAAAACTTGTATCCGAGCTAGGGCAGCTTCCTAATTGCCTGGGGGTGTCAGTGCCTACGAGCTAGGACGTGGAGGACAGTGAGGATCACCTTAGGCTCTTGCAGATGGACCCAAATGTCTTTTTACACATTTTAACCCCATATGGGCTTATTTATAATCACCCACCACTCGGCTTTCCATTGTCTGAGCCCTAGTGTTAATCGTCTCAGAACAGTCTAGCTGTCAGTACAAAGGATTAATAACCAGGGCTCATGAGTGATCACCAGCCAAACTGTTCTGAACTCAGCCCACTGGCAGCTGTGTGAGAGGCTGTACCACCAGGAGCTGGTGCTGTATGGGGGTTTATAGGCTTTCTGCCCCTTCCAGAACTGGGACCAAAATCTAGGGGCATTCTTCCCTTCTGTTGTTTCTACCACAGTGCCTAACCATACTTTTGGGAATCATAGACACATGTAACTCCAGTGGGAACCCTGCTTGGAAGATACCCAAAGCCTTAACCTGCTTTCCTAGCTAGAATCTTTGCCTTCTCAAAGACAGCTTTGCTGTTCTGATTCCCAGACCCATATGTATCTTTTTTTTTTTTTTTAACCAGGTGACATAAGGGATGAAGGCACTGTGCCAGGTATGGAATAAAAGTCCTCCAAACCCCAAAATCCTTATAGAGGCTTGCATCTCTTTCACCTTCTTAGGGGTTAGATAGGTTTGTATCTTCTCCCATCTTCTCCCTGACAGATGCTTCAGCAAATCCTGCAGGGTGTCCTACAGCAGAGACAATTCTTTACATGTTAGCATTATATTTTCAACATAATGGGCTCATCTCACTTATGTGGGGATGGAGAACAGAGACAGGTGCCCAGCTATATCCCATGACATATGGTGAGGTTGTGCAAGTCACCTTGCAGGACCACTTGACAGGTGCATCGTTGTCCCTCCCACAGGAAAGCAAATTAATCTTAGTTAATCAGAAACCTGTACTTACCATAGACTTTTCCATGAATTTCCTGGAAGAAGAAGCACTTTTGCAGGAATACATCTTGCCAAAGCATCAGAGTAAAACAAGAACTCATGAAAGACTTAAAAGAGGCCCAATGGCCAAAGATCTGATGAGAGTTTCTTATACACTTGGTAAAGGCACAACACAGAAACTTTGTTTTTCTGGGCAGATAAAGAAAGAGCTTTGTTCATCATTTCGTCTCAAGAGCAGACCAACAATCCAAGAAAATTTTGTCTTTTTAACAGAGAGAGAGAGAAAAATCAATCTTTTACCAGTGTACTTTCAAACACACTTACCCCAGTCTCAGTCCTGACCATGCATAAAATTCTTTCATCCCAAAGATTCCCCTTCGCAAACCTTCTCAGACTTTCTTTCCTCATTTAGATTTTGTCCTGCATTGTCCCTCTCTAAACAGCCAGTCTCGTTTCGAGACAAAATGATTTTCTTTTCCCCTCAACAAAAGTGTATTCTCACTTTGCTTATGCTTATGCTTTTCTGACACATTTCCTATTTTCCCTACAAGAGGGGTTGCATTCCTTATTGTCTGGCAGTCTATATTTTAAAGAGCCTTCCCTCGCGTTTTCTTTTCTTCCATCTTTGAGGGCGATGTTTTTGTTAGCTCCTGGGCTGTTCACATTTTAAAGACAGGATAAGATTTACAGCTTCAAGGGAGACAGGATGGGAGCTTTTCTCCTAGGAGTTTTGGGGATAATTTCCATTTAAAACTTTCCTTTGTATTAAGAGTCAGAAGAATTAGGATGTTTGTTTCCTCATTAATTACTATAATTTAAAAAAAAAATTCATCACTTTTTTAGGGATTCCACTTCTTAGTTTCCTGAACAAGTGCCTGACCTTTTTTTTTTTTTTTTAAATAGTCTCCACACCCAGCGTGGGGCTTGAACTCACGACCCTGAGATCAAGACCTGAGCTGAGATCAAGAATCAGTTGCATGCTTAACCAACTGAGCCACCCAGGTGCCCACAAGTGCCCTGACCTTCATCCCTGGTGGCTTTGCAAACGGCACACAAAACTCTCTCACTTATTTCCCTGCTCTCTTACCTTGTCTTCCAGCCCCAAGAGCCTTGAGGCTGGGGGGACATCCTCGTTTTCTAATCCCAGCTTACCTTTTAACATCCAGACATGAGCTTTAGCCTCCAGCTGGGCATTGGTAGCCAGCAGAAGTGCCCGTAGTAGAGGCCAGCCCTCTGCGGCTACCAGGCGACCACCGGCTTCCCTTCCCTTCCACAGCGTGCAATGCCCAATTCCTCCAGCAAGTGGCGTTAGACTGGCTTGTGTTTTCTGGGCATCCCCATACGCATGTGGCTGTCTACAAGTATCTGACCTAAGGGCCACCCCTCTCCCACCCAGAGGTTGATGGCCAAATGGGGATTTTCCCACTGGATGCCTCTTTCCCAAGACCCAGTTCTTTGGTCTCCTGCCTGGCTCTCCAAGTGTAGGTTCACAGCCCATTTGGGAGCTTTCCTGGTGCAGTCTGAAACCTACCCCATTCACACAGGCAGGGAGAGAGCAAAGAAAGAGATGGCCACTCCAGGATGGTAGGGTGGCAAATTAATAATTGCAAAGGAAACTTACATACAAGGCTTCTCTTGGGCAGCAGCAAGATGAATAGATCTCTGCCTCTGCCCCCAAATCTTCAAAGTTCAAGAAGAGGTCCTAACTCAGCTCAGTCACGTACAGAATGCAGGTGTCTTCAACATCACGTCCCCATCTCAAGGCTGTGTTCTTGGAGCAGCCTCTGGGAGCAAGAAAGGCAAGTGGAACCCACTTTCCAAGGTCAGGGAAGCTTGTGAGGAGCCTCCAAGTGTCCAGATCCGGCTCTCTGCTCAATCAGTGGTCATACCTTTTTGATCATCTTCCCCAACCCTATTAACCTTATTATGTGTTATAAAAATAAAATATAATTAAGAAAAAAGATTTCTATTTGAGTACCTTTATGTGCAGCTTTTCCCCCGGCCTTTGAACAAGAGTCTCCTTTTTTATTCTGCACGGAGCCCTAAGAATTATATAGGCAACTCTGAAAAAGCGTCTTGAACAGTATCACTTTCTCAATAAAGGCACAAGGACTTCGGCTTCTCTATTCCTCTCAAGAAACCAGGACAATGTATATAAAAGAAAATACCCCAAAATGTGGTTAAGGTGAGAGCAGAGTATCCAGTGAGCTTGAAACTGGGGAACGTCATGGTGATGAGTTCTCAGAGTTTTATTTTTGCCTCATACATACCAGGCATGTTGCTGAAGGAGCTAACCACCCAGAAATGCCAATGGGTGCAGACAAAAAAGCCCCTAAAGCAAACAAATCTACTCTCTCTAGCCAAAGGACCAGGAAGAAGAACAACCTAGAAAGAGTATGACCTTTTATAAAATTACCACTCCTCTTTGACTGAACACCTCAGATGCCACTGTGGCCCCACCCCACCCATCAGCTAGGGCTGAGTGAGCAGCTTAGACTTCCGCCTCGTGACACTGAAACAGAATGTCCAACATCCCATTGGATGTGAAGAAAGCTAAACCAGAGGTGGACAATTTCATCACCACTGACCAGTCACAAGGCACCTATGCCCCTTGTTATCAGTGGAGACAGCATGAGGAATGGAGACTCCCACTCCACCCAGCGGTAACAAGAGCTGTCCCTTGGGTGGACCTGGATTTATAAGTCCATTGCTGGTAATGAGGTGACATCACCTCCCTTCCCATGCTGGAGACATGTCGAAGAAAGCCAATTAAGTCAGAAAGTTTAAAAATCACCCAGAATTCTCATAACATAACATGAAAATGTCCAGTTTCCAATCAAAAATCACTTGTCATCAAGAGAACCTGGAAGATCTCAAACTGAATGAAAAAAAAGACAATCAATATATGTCAACTTTCAAATGCCAGAGATGTTAAAATTTGTCTAACAAAAGATTAGAGCAACCATGGTAAAAGTGTTTAAACAAGCAATTACAGACATTCTTTGTTTTTTAATTGCAGACATTGTTGACACAAATTTAAAAAAAAAAAACAGAATGCCTCAGCAAAGAAATAAAAGACATAAAGATTTTGAGATAAAAGGGAGAGAAGCTGAGGACAGTGCTCTACTGCAGTGAGCAGAGTTTTGAGGGAATAGATCATTGAAAATTTTTACTTTGTGGTCGTATTTGTTTGCTGGGGTTGCAGTAACTCAGTCCCACAACGTGGTCCCGTACATTTCTAGAGGCTGGAAGTCTGAAAACAAAGTGTGGGCAGGGTTGTTTCCCTCTGAGACTGTGAAGGAGCTGCCCCAGGCTCTCTGCTTAGTGTGTAGACGGCCATCTTCCCTCTGTGCCGCTTCACACCCTCTTCCCTCTGTGTGCATCTGTCTCTACACTTCTTCCTATAAGGACCCCCTCATACAGGATTAGGGGCCCACCCTGCTCCAGTGTGGCCTTATTTTAACTAATACAGCTGCAACCACCCTATTTCCCAATAAGGTCATAGTCTGATGTGCTGGGAGTTAGAACCTTGATGTAGGGATTCCGAGGGGATACAACTCAACACAGAACAGCGGTGTAAATGCATCACCTCCAGCATGATTTTTAGAGCTCCCAGGAGGCAGTCCAGTTGTTTCTCAGCTGAGTGAATGAACTTTCGTCTAACTGTGGCAAGAGGCTGCTTGACCACAAACTGGAGTTTACAGGGATGAGATAGAGTCTTGGGTCTGCCAGTTGTCCTTTCCATTCTCCTCCAGTGTGGTCCCGAGAACCAGAAGGGGATGGCAGTTTGTGAAAAAGAGTGAAGAGTATAAGACTGTTCAAACGCTTTTATTCTAGATACCATACCTCTGTTGAAACCAATCTTTTTTCCTTCACGAGGTAAAATATTGCACTAATAATGAACCAGATGAAGAAAACAACCTGTACGTTGAGGACATACCGTTTTGCCTGGCGACTCCCCTCCCTCCATTCCATCACCCTCCTACTCCCATAAGGAATACAGCCAGTCTGAAGACTGGACATGCACTGACTATCAGCACATATGAAATGGATAAACATTCCCGGACGTAGTAGTCACAGGCTCAGCTATTAGGAAAAAAAGGAGAAAACCAAAGTAGCGACATACTTTTATGTGTTATATTATTAACTTTGCATTTCTTTAAAGGTACAGCTTTCTAATGAGCTGCAAAATTTCAGACTGTATTAGCAATGCAAATGTTTTTAGAATCCAAGTTAGAGTGTTTCTATTATAATTGGAGCTCATGAATGCAAACAGAAATGTATTTGGAAGAGGTGCTTATCACTGCTGACCCGGTTAGCTTATTACATTCTATTAGACCAGAAAATGTACAAGCAATGCTAAAGCCGGTGTCAGAGAAAGTGGAATGTTTGCTGAGTGCTGTGACCCCACTCAATTCTCATGATTTTTCTAGCAGCTTCGATGTCTTAAAAACATTCTTTTTCTATTTTAATGTTCACTGCCAGATCATTTAAATTGGAGCTGGCATTAACATTGTTTGTTTCCTCAATGCTTCCTGATAGTTCTGAGTCATTAGTCATCACTGACATGAAGGGCAAGCATCTCAGTGAAGCCATTCAGAAACCTTGAAAATCTCATTTTCTATTATTACATGGAAGGGGGAAAACTTAGTATTTAAAATTTTGCCTTAATTTAAAGACTTCTAGGATATTATGCATGTTGTGAGTATTTTAACTGGTTCATAAGCATGAATCTTTCCAACTTTTCTATACAATAAGGGAAAATAGGTGAACCCATGGGTGAAGCCCACACCTTAAAAACTTTATTTTATGACAATTATCTTGATTGCATTTATCTATTTTCTCTGCATGATAAATAATTCCTAGTTTAAAAAAGATTAGAAACCAGAGTTATATCATTTTTCATTAAAGTCAATTTTACAATGTTTGTATTTTTCAAAGTCCGTATCCCTTCTTCTTTTATTTTGAGGTTATTTATTTATACTCTACATCCATACAAAAGGCAGTATGAGATAAGCAGATGAGATAGTAAATTGAACATATTTCTAGAAATTCTTTTTTTATGCAGAAGTACATAATGTGAATGCTCAAGTGCAGTGACAAAAAATAATAATAATGAACTAAAATTCAGGTTCTTAAGAGCCATCAATGTTGGACAAACGTTTGTAAACCAAGGAGGAACATTGGGAGGAGATCTATCTCAGGCAGAGGGAACCGAATGAATACAGGTCTCAAGGAGAGTGCAATTTTGGGGGCGAGTTTGTGTGGAGCTCAGGTGAAAAGGAAGGGAGAAGAGGAAGGACCCCAGGCCTGGAGAGGGGACCCCAAGACTGATTCTGTCACTCTGTCTCACCAGCAGCAGGAACAGGCATGGAGTCAGTGGTGACAGAGGGCAGGCATGATGTCTCCACCATAAAAACACAGGAGAGAGGTGGGACTGGCCATGTATTTAGGGTAGGGTTACCAGGGGGATAAAGATGAAGTCTAGGATTTGGGGTGCAGGGAAGACTCAAAGAACAGAGACCAAGGGAAGAAGGAGAAATGAGAAGGAGCTCACATTGTACAACAGGACCACCTGGAGAACATCTGTCTAGAGCATCCGTAAGTATGACGAGTGAAGATCTCCACTTTTGTCAGATCCGGGTATACAGAATAACTTAATGTTCCATGCAGCCTCCACTCTGTAAAGTTTGGATAATCCTGGAGACATTTAATCGATTGCTTTTTAAACCTTAGCTTCATCTGTTTGTACTAGCTCTAACAGAAATGGTGGCCAAGATGAGAATTAGCTTGGAATGGGGCGTAAAATTTTCTCCACATTCAATACCCTCTCTGAAGATTGCACAGTAAAGGTAGCAGGTGCAAAAGGGATTCAAAATGGAAAAGAAAGAACCTGCCTGGGAAGAACAGAGCCCTGTGGTTTCTCTCGGTAGAAAGGTAATCATAGACACTCTTTGCTCAAAGGAGCCTCCTCTTTAGTTAGCTGAATAACAAAGACCCAGGCAAGGATCATTGTTTTACAGGCATAGAACTCTCTCAAACTAGCCAAAACAATAAAAGGGGAATCGGGGGGAGGGAAGATACAAGAGTATCTCCAGAATGTAAGGACGGGAAGATCTCTTGAGAAGCAGGTGCCAATAACTGGAAGGGAACCACCTCAGGATGAAAGGATAGGAGACTGTCTCCTTGCTATCTATCTGGTGTTACGTGGCCATCACTGTTTCTCTCTGGATGTCTCCTTTGTTCTTTTTCTCTTCACTGAGCACCAGGATTTCTCTAGCTATCTCTGTTCACCTTACCCCTGTTTCAGAAATGACTTCCCAGATCAAGTTTTAGATGTACATTCCATGCAGGGGTCCAGCAGAGAATAGCACATGGCTTTGAGACTCACCTCCATTTCATGGGAATGGGGTGGGAACCTGATCGGCCCCCTTGGGCTAGGTGCCCAAACAATTTCCAACCCCTGTGATTAGGATTTTGTTATAAACAAGGCTGTAAAGGCTCTAAAGTGGTAACTAGACAAGCAACCACCTGCAGCAGGACCAACTTCCATCCCTTGGCAAGAGGCAAGTATAGAGCAAAAAGCAAGTGCTCAGTAAAATGCTTCTGAATCAGTTGACAAATGATAACGAAATGTAGGGAAAATCAACCTTCCCGGCGTGTACTGCCACAAGCATTGTGCTTCCTCCAGGAAAGGGGTGTTTCAACGGGAACGGGGAAAATAAAACATATGCACTTGCTGGGGGTACTGTTGAAAGGAGGCAGGCATTGGGACGGTGGTGGACAAGGCGATGAGAATTCCCCATCGATCGATGTATTTATGACAGGTCAGAAGCTTGACTTCTTCGAGGTCAAACAAGAATCATTACCTATACCCTTCCTCTTCCTGCCTGGTTTTCCTAATCTCATTCTTGGATCTGGATTTACTTTTAACAGTTTCATGGTGTTTAACTAATCTGGGAGTTTACGTGCCCCTCCTGGTGAACACCAGGAAGACATAAATGCTTAGAAGCAATTTCACCAAATATGAGGGGCCGGGAGAAGCTCTGTTCACGCTTCATGCGTTAATGAACAGCCCATCGCTTTCCTTCACCATCCAGAACTTGAAGGCACAGCTCTCTTGGGTTAGCCTTGGGGTAACACCAACTGGGTGGAAAAATCCCCCACCTACCACTTATCCGTGTGCGACCATCTTAGGAGACATTGTTTGCCTCTTTTAAAACCTTTGCTTTGGAAAGGCCACATAAAACATGCAAAAGAAATGCCATCTATTTAACCATTGTATGTTCCGATTTTATAAAGTTTCTAAGCTTGAGGTATCAGGAGAGTTGGCGAAAGAGCAATATTTCACCATTAACTCATCCCCCAGTGGGAATGGCTTTCAGTACCAACAAGTGGGTGCAATTTCTACTGCCAAGTTCATCCTAAAGGGGTGCTTCAGAAAGACTTTTGGTAATAAAGTCACACTCCAAGTAGCACCTGTTGTTCAGCTGAATTTCCAAAGACAGAGGCATTTCAGATCCAGGTGGTTGCTGGGACAACAGCATTGGGAATTATTTATCCCACTCTTTGTGGATGTCAATATGACACAGTTCTTCAGCACCTGGTTTGAAGAAGCAAAGGAAGCAGGAACAAAGCCCCCGAAAATATGCTTGTTAACAAAATCATAGTGAAGTTGGAAGACGTATCCATTCACCCTTGGCACGTTTGAAATCCTCACAGGAGACACCTGCCTCCACCCCCAGCTTCTCTACAACAAGTGATGTCACTCATGAGGCCTCTTGAATTCAGACTACCACTTCTGGGACACAGCAAGAGGAATGCTCTGTGGATTCAGGTGCGTGGATGCAACAAAAGAAATAAATATTTCAGAAGATTAAAGGGGCATGTCTAGCACATCATTTGGTGACTGGCACATGCTTAGTAAGCACGCGTGAGTGGAAAACAGACACCAACGTGCCCTGTGCTGGCTCTCCTGAAAGATATTGACCTGAGAATTCACAGCGCTTTAGTGAGTTGTTGGAAGAAAGAGGCAACATGGGTTTCTATTTCCCAAGCCCAACAGAAGAGTCAATGGCAAACGTCGCACTCTGCATTTATTAGGACTGGGTTGGTTACCAGTAACAGAACGCTGGACGAAAATGGCCTTATGTTTCCCCCAGAACAGGAACACTGTGAGTAAGCAGCTGTCTGTGCCCGGGGTTGGGCAGTTGGGGTGATTTGGGAGCATTTCCAGTTGACAAATCCTGTGGCAACCCCAGGTTCCACGTCCACGATCACATTTAAAGTCAGGAGACTAGAAACACTGCATTCTTCCTTGGGTTCCTCTTATTAAACTGTGTTTGGAAAGATCCCACTAGGAAGAATTCACCCAAAATCATTGTGTTCCATCTCTCCCACCAGTTCTGGGAGGTTGGGGTCCGGCTTTGCAAGCGTCTGTGGGAGAAGGGGGTGCTAGGAATGCCGTGGCCACCACATCCGCCACAGACTGGTTACTAGAAACTATAGAGACTTCCATTTCAACTCAATACAGAAGTTTCCAGGACTCACAGAGAACAGTGTAACTTCTGGTAAACTCCTTCATTGGTATTCAGAGAGGCTACCTACTCTGTGGCATGTGCTGAATTATGCACTAAGATTATAAAGTCAAAAAGATCAGAGTGTGTTCTGGAGTAGAGTTTACAATCTAACAAAAGTCTAAGACACCGGTGGCTCTAGAAGAGTGCCAACTAGGAACTCAGAGGACGCTCTGTCCTCCCCTCCACCCAACCGTACCATCCCACGGAGGACAACCTTTGGAAGTTTTCAGGGTAGGACTTCGTCCCTCACAGGAGCAGCTCTGCCACTCCTCTCACACAAGCCTTGTGGGACCACTATGACCACTGTCTTAATTCAAATCCCAATCCCTCTTCCACACTACCAGTGGCCCCAAATGCCTCTCTGTTGGTCCTTCCTCCATGCTCAGGCTGACAGGACATTTCTGAAGTACAGAGATGTTGGCTGCCATCAGCCTGCTATATATGAACTGTTCATCCCTGACTTTGCTCCTGCTTTGGATGAAAGCTTGTGTGTATGTTTGGGATGGGCTAATGGTGCATGAAGGACAGAAAGAGATTTTAAGTGATTCAAGAAGAAATCAAGGGGGAAATAATCACATTCGGTCAAGCTCCTCTGGATTTACATAATTTTAAAAAAAATTTAAATAGTGAGAAAAACAAGAGGAATGTAGGGGTCTACAGTGGAGGGAAAATGATTGCAGGTATGCCCATCTATCCCAATATTTTATATCCAAGAGATGAGGTGTCCATACCAGAGACAAGTGCATGTATTTGAAAACAATTTATCTACGAACCATGGGAAGAATAGGGTAGATAAACTACATCTAGACCCTGGAAGCCAAAAATCCAATTGCACAAGGTGCATGGAGACACACACGATACCAGCAGAGAGGGCCCCAGGCAGGTCTCCTCGTCTGTCCGGCCAACAAGAGTTTCCAAAGCATGTCCACGAGCACCGGGTGCAGCAGGAGCGCAGAACACTTCAGCTTGTCCGTGCGTTGTATGTGGTGACTCAGTGAGTGTCCATCTTACTTCCTACTGATGAAGATTCTACTTGGACAGTTTTGTGGTTAAGAATTCTGGCGGGGTGGCTCAGTCGTTAAGCGTCTGCCTTCGGCTCAGGTCATGATCCCAGGGTCCTGGGATCGAGCCCCGCATCGGGCTCCCTGCTCCGCGGGAAGCCTGCTTCTCCCTCTCCCACTCCCCCTGCTTGTGTTCCCTCTCTCGCTGTGTCTCTCTCTGTCAAATAAATAAATAAAATCTTTAAAAAAAAATGAATTCTGGCAGGAATTTAACAGATGTACCTTACCCACATCTCAGTGTTCGCAAAAGCTTCAAGAAGAATCTGGCAACAGAGACAAACAACAATGTAACTCCTTCACCTGAGAAACTTGGACCTAAGCATACTGAGCAAGTGACAACCCAGCACAAAATTATTTCATTGTTTCTTCCAATATTGAAGACATGCCAAAGTGCTTTGTTGGCTTTTTCTTAATCTTAGAAATAGTGCCTGATTTTCGTAAAATGTTTGGGAACAGAGAGTAATATCTAAACAGGAATACGGCAACAATCTCTACACTCCAAGTGGTGATAGTATATCCTTGCTTTTTATTTGTCCATAAGACATGAATATTTCTCATGTCATAGTTTAGTAGCTGCAAATTTTTTTTTGGTATGGACGTACGATAGTTTAGTTCACCATTCCACAACTTTTGAACACTTGCAAACTTTGTGCTTCCTTTTTGGGCTCTGTAGTTAATTTCCCCATAAGAGATTCCAAGCAGTGAAATTTATGATCAACAAGCATGAATATTTTTATTATGTTTAATGCATACTGGAATTTATCTCTACAGAGTGTTTATCTGTTTGACCACATTTTTTTCCAAAACTGGGTGCGATCATTTTTTTTTTAAATACCATGAAGGTACAAATGCATGGTGTGGCTATAATTTTAGTCATTTGAATATTCATGAGTTTGGATTTCAGTATGTTTATTAATCACTTTTTTTTTTATCTTATGTCTTGCCTTTTGATAGACACGACCTTGTCTGGGTTATATGTTTTCCTTCCTGATATCCATCTTGCTATATCTATTCATCTAATATTTTAGGAAGTTGAAGTGGTGGGTAACCAAGGTGGCAGAGGTCTGGCAGTCAGACTACAAACACAGGACACAGAGCTACTGACATTATTTTGTGCAGAACCTGCTGTGAATCCCAGGCTGGGAGTTTATGTGTCTCATCCAAACCTTGATGAGTCCAGTACAGGGTCCAGGGCATGGAGAAGCTACAAAAGGGCCACCACATGTAGGATTGCAGGAAAGGTTTGCAATGGCCTGGGGGGAGCTCCCAGCAGGAGCAGAAGGCACTGGATCATGTCCATGGCACTATTTTACCAGGATCGGCCATGGTGCTTTGCTTCACAGAAAGAATGATCTTGTTCAACTAGCAAGGATAATATTGACCTGCAAAAAGTTCAATAATATATAAGAAAATCCTCTCAGATACATCTGGTTTTATCTCTAGATAATGCCAGGGACACGGAGCGTTCTTCCTCTTCCCCACTGAGCACTTATCGTACTGAATGCTTGAACTGAGAGCACTCCAGTCTAAGAGGGTAGAGATCCACCATCATCAGCTTCAACTTGGAAAGGCAAAGAAGGCACGTCTTCTTCCCTGCTTGGTTCCCTGGCCAGCTTGTGTCTGAGGACCCTAACAGGCTCTCCAGGATGCACTAGACCCTCGTGTGAATGCACTGGGGTCTAAAAGCAGGATGAGGAGGAGCAAAGAATTCTCCAGATCAGCAGCAAATGCTTATGGACTGGTAGGAATCTGGTCTGGATGCCAAGGGTGTCCTGACTGGCTGTAAATACGACTGCATTCTTTCTGGTGATGAGCTCTAGTGCACATTCATAAAAAATTCAGAGCCAGGAGGCAGGGGTTGGACAGCATGGTGGGCATCCTTTCCCTGACCAGTACTCGGTCCCTTACAAATTCAGCCCACCGGCACGTCCCCATCTGCTCGTTTACTTCCTATTGAAGTAGACATACGACTTGCTTTGGAAATGGGCTTGCTACCGATCAAATGTAACTCATTAAAATGAGGTCACACTGGGGTGATTTGTTACTGCAAGGTCACACGTCTTCCTATTTTATGCAGAGATCTGGAAATACCTATATTCTATATTGTGTGGAAGGTAAGTCCTGCACTAAAGCATGTTATGAACCAAGAGACTCCAAACAGGCTTCACGCAGGTCTGAGTGCCTGGTCTACACTCCCTCGAGGTTTCCGGAGCTCCTTTGATCTCTTTGTGGGGCATGCACCCAAGGGAACGATGAGGAGAAGCTCTGGTGTCCAGAACCCCAGAGTGGTTACGAGGTAAGAATTACTCTACCTAATCTACCTGTGAAAACATAGCGTTCAAGCCTCTAAAGACCAGAGCCCAAATCATGGAGTCATAAGTGGTGGAGCTGAGATCGAACAAGGCTTGAGACTCTGGTTTGTCAAGTTGAAAAATGTCACATGGTCTGAATTCTTGTTAGCTGATCACTAGTTTTATAACAGTTAAAAAATAGATCCAAAAAATACCACCTCTTCAAAGGTTGATGTCCCTGTGGTAACCTAAAAATATCTTGAGGAAAATTAGGCTATCTTTGAACATAAGAATACTTGTCATGCTGCGCTTTTCTTGTGATTTCTGAGCACTATCCTCATTAATCCTTTCAAAGACTTGAATGGATTGCGAGCAGACGTGGGGCTTTGTAGCTGTTTGACCATGTGGCTTCACAGCACCTCAGGGCCAGGACTAGATCCAGTATCTCTAAGGCCTTGACCCTAAGTCTCAAAATCTGAAACCCAATCCAATATTGGGGAGCTCTATGCATCACACAGGGCACATCTTGCTCAAAAGATGGACAAACAGGAAAACATCCAGTTGGTTCCTCAGAAAGTGGAGTCGGACCAAGAGGAAGGAGGCCTCCAGAGGAAAACTCTCCAGACTATTCTCTTCACCTGCCACGCAGTATACCTCTCCAGGTGCCCAGCTGCTGCCTCCTTCCACTCAGAGAACAATTCATCTCAGACCTTCAGAATGGCATGCCCTCACTTACTATGGCACTTGGACATTTTTTTCAAACCCGCAAATATAGAAGATCACACCCCAGAATGACCTGAAAGCCTTAGAAAGCAGGATATGTGGCTGGAGGAGTGTTATGTATATCATTTTGTCTTCCCCTTGGATTTAAGTCATTTTAATAATAATGTAATCTACAAATAATGAAGTGCTCCTCAATGTACCCAATGCCCGGTCAGCATTTCTTATTTTATGACTTTTATTCATTTATAGGCATTTATAGGCATAAGAGTCACTAAAATCAATAGCCTTTTTAATCCCATCTGGACCACAATTTTTAAAAAATTATGCTTTCTCAAAGCTCTCATTTTCCTTGACCTTCAAGAGGAAACATACTTCTGGTTTTTCTTATAACTTTGGCCACTCTTTCTCAGCGTCCTTTTGTAGATTTCTTGTTCTTTTTCTGACTAATATGTACATATCAGTGTCTCCAGAAACACATTTCTTCTTACTATATACACTGTCTTTGTATTTTCATTTACGCCTATGTAATGAATGACTCTCTTTAATGACAATCATTTCTAAGTATTCAGCTCTTGACCAGATCTCTCCTCTGAGCTTCATGGATGGCATCTGCTCAACTTTCTCTGGGGAAGGTCTTACTGGGTGTTTGGAGGCACCCCAAGCCCTAAAGTGGAACTTATCTTATTTTCTTCAGAAAGCCTTCTCCATCATCACTGTGAGATAATAGAGACTATATTTGGTCTCCATCCCCTGTTCCTGACACAGGTTTCCCATCACCCTAGTGATAAGAACACTAGGAGCATCTTCCGTTCCAATGAGGTGACACTGACAGGCTCCTGGATATCGCCAGGTTGGGGCTGCTCACCAGAAAGACCAAGCCATGATTAGAAGCTTGGGATTTTCAGTCCCGCACCCATCCTCCAGAGAGGTGAGATCAGGGTGGATCATGTCTGATGAGGAAGCCTCCAGTAGGAGGGGGTGAGAGTCTCCAGGTGGTTAACGCATCCATGTGCTGGGAGGGTGATGCACCACAGCTCTATGCAGATTGATGCTCCTGTGCTCAGGGCCCACCCAGACCCATCTTAGGGTCTCTTCATCTGGCTGTTCTTCTGAGTCCCTTATCATGGCCTTTAATAAACTGGCAACGGTAAGTGAGGTTTTCCCTGAGTTTATGAGTCACTTGAGCAAATTAATCAAAACTGAAGAGGGCACTGTGGGAACCTCCAGTTTATATCCAAATCAGGCAGAAGTTGTGGGTGATCTAGGGACTGACTACTTGCAGTCAGCGTCTGAAGTGGGGGGACTTATGAGACTGAGTGCTTTGACACCTTCTACCTGACACCATCACCAGGTAGATGGTGTCAAAATTGAGTTAAATTGTGGGGCACCTAGCTGGCGTCCCAGAGAATTGCTTGGTGTGGGGACAAAAAATTCCCACACATTTGGTGACCACAAGTGTCAGAGTGAAGTGTCCCACATGAGGGTAAAGGAGACACACATGACAGGAACACAGGAGTTGAACCAAACAGGCTTTTCCTTCTAAACGACACACCCGGAATCCTAAGACAGAAAATTTGAACCTCTCCTTTTCTCTCCTTTTCCCTACCACTACCCCCAGACTCGTCACCAGCTGTTTCCTTTTTTCTTCCTTCAAATTTCCCTTCATTCTATTCTCATTACAAATGTCCATGATATAGAACATTATCATTCTAACTATCCTACCATCAAGCTATTAGCTTGTCTGTTTCCATAATTATCCCATTTCCAGAAATTCTACACAGTAAATCCAGATCATTTTCCAAAAACCAGATCCAAATATGCCATCATCCTGTTTTCAATGCCTTGTTAAATTCCTATCGATTAGAAGATGACCTCCAAACTTTTCACTGTGCCCTGTGAGGGTCTTCCTGATCTCGCCCACCCCCACCTCTCCTTCTCTTCATGCCTCAAACTCTTCCACGTCTGCAGATGTGCCGTTAACTCCCTCTTCTCTGGAAGACACTTGGTGTCATTGCTTGGAAGTTCCAATTCAGTCTTCAGAGAGCAGCTCAGATATCAGGTCCTCAGGAAGGTCTTTCTCGAGAAACATAGTAAGTAATGGTAAGTCCTTACCATTTGCTGATACTATCAAATAAGTGAACATCACACATTTTTACAATGACTAGTTTAATTGTTGTTTTTCCTGCTCTCATATAAGCTTTTTGAAGGGCAAAAGCCACTTTTCTTACTTTCACGAAGCAGAAGGTACACACCGAACACCTTTTTTGTTGAGTGAATAAATGGGAAATTTTCCTAAATCCTTGAATTGATGTGATAAATTTAGTTGTCATGGAAAATGAAGGTAAATTTACCATAGAAATTATCTACTGTGGGACACCTGGGTGGCTCAGTCAGTTAAGCGTCTGCCTTCGGCTCAGGTCATGATCTCGGGGTCCTGGGATCGAGCCCCGCGTTGGGCTCTCTGCTCAGTGGGGAGCCTCCTTCTCCCTCTTGCTCTTCCCCTGCTTGTGCTCCTTCTCTCTCTCTCTACCGGATAAATAAATAAATACCATCTTTAAAGAAGAAGAAAAAGAAATTATCTATTGCTGTATAACAATTTACCCCAAGCTTTGTTCCTTAAAGCAAGCGTTTATCTCAAGGTTTTTGTAGGTCAGGAGCCCAGGAGCATATTATCTGGGAGGCTCTTACTCGAGGTCACTTACAAGGCTGCAATCGAGGTGTTGACAGGGGCTGCAGTCTCATCTGAAGTCTCTCATGGCAAAGATCCGCCTCTCAGCTCATACAGTGATGGTCAGCAGGACTCAGCTCCTTGACAGGGTGGGCCAGGGGCTGTTCCAGTTCCTTGCCATATGGGTCTCCCCAGGGCAACTCATACCACAGTAGTGGGCTTCCATCGATGGAGCATATCACAGAGAGGCCTCCCGAGACAGAAACCACAGTCTTTTTGTAACCTAATTGGAAAAGTGAAATCTCATCTCTTCTACTGCCTTTTGATTCATTTGAAGTGAGTCACTAAACTCAGCCCAGACTCAAAGGGTGGACATTCCATGAGGCATGAACACCAGAAGGGGGGATCATCACAAGCCTGTGCTCACCATATGTGCTGTTGCATTGTAGTGGATTTTTTATTATCTAGAATTTTTATGCCCCTTTTGGACTTTGTTATATGAAGGTTTCCCAGACTTCGGAAGTTTTTAGAGGTGGTGGATGAAGGTTTCCTGCACAAACTTCCCAAGTTTATTTAATGCTATTACCCTCGTGAGTCTGACAGAGTCACTTCAATCCAAAGGCGTCCTGGATTTTTGAAATGGCAAGTAAGCAAGAGGAGAATGTCTCAGCCTACATAAGCCTGGGAGGGAGGTGATCAGGTCCGCTCAGTCCCCATGCTGCGTGTGACGGGGATGAGGCCGAACAGGTGTCCCAGCACCGGGCGTCAGGGGAATCCCTCCTGTGGTCATATTCCAGGGAGAAATACAACACCCATCCTATCAGCACACAGACACAGAAAACCGCCCATAAAACTAGAGCACAGAATTATCAGATTAGAAAACACGTAGGTACAAATAAACAGAATTAATATAAATAGCTAGCACTTTGCAGAGGGTATTCTGTGCGCCGAGGGTATTCCGTAACACCTCCAGATATGAACTGATAAAGACAGTAACTAAGAGGAATATTGGACAAGTCCTCGTGTGGGGATTGGAGTGTGGGTTCTAAAATAGATCCACACACACAGACGCACACAGCACCAGACACACAATCACCCACACAAATATACACGTATCTACACACACAAATGCAAATACGTATACAGAGCCCAAGCACACACATAAATCCAGACACACATGCACCATGCATACACACACAGACACAAACCTGGACACACAGAGACACAGACACACAAACAGATACACAAACACAAAGACACACTCATAGAGGGACCCAGACCAAGATACACACACAGATACTTAGACATGCAGATACAGACACGCACGTTGCCAGACTCATGGGCCCGAGGACCACGTGGGCCACTGAGGTGAGACACGAGAGAGTGACTGACACACGTTGGGGCAGAGGTCCCGAGAGACCTGCTCACCAGCTCCAAATGAAGAAGCACTGCATCTGAGAAATGAAGTGACTCCAGGTTCTCTGCGGTCGGTATAAATATTATGCTCCAGGTGACAGTTTCATAAAATGAATGTCGCTCACGCAGGGTGTGAGCTCACCCGCTCCTGAGAACCCGGCTGGGCATCTCACTCGTGCTCCGGGGACCCTGGAGACTTTGTTTCCCGCAGACTGGTGAACAAGTGCGCCCCAGCCCCACGGTCAGAGTGCTCTGTCCAACAGGGTCAAATGCCCTAAGCGAGCTTTCCAAAGAAAGCCTTCCCTCCTGGGTGCTCTGTGCCCATGTGGCTCCCGGCCACACGTACCCACTGACATCCCGCTACCTGCTGATTGAATCTTCAGCGCGTCTTAAAATGTAATTTTATGCATATCCCTTACTTAAAATTACTGTACTGCATTCTGAGAATTAATAAAGTGCTGGAGAAGAACAGTTGCATTTTAAATAAATACTATTAAGGTGACATGGTTACAGATAATTTCATTTCCAATTGCATCTCCGATATGCAACATGACACAGCAAGACAGAAAAATGAAACAAAATCGCCTAGAAACTAGTGTGGTCTCCTGGTTAGATAAATAAATGGACTACAGTCTAACGGTTTCATTTCAATTCCCTAGTGTAATTTGGGTTAAAATACCATGCAATGGAAAAATTTTATTTTCATGGAAAAAAAACAGAGCTCTGGAAGTATTTTCGTGGCAACTCTCCTTTTTATTTTGTTAAAGATTTCCACATGTTATTGCCTTGTTTTAATATCTGGCTGTGTTATCCTTCTAAAAGCCATTAGCACAGTTTTAAAACAGTAGAGTGTTGCATTGGTCTTTCTTGATTGAAGATATTTTAGAGCTTTTGGTATATCATCCCTTCATTGCTTCAGCAAGAAGATGAACCCCACAAGGCAGTGTACTAGGGTCTTGCTGGCACACAAGGGGAGGTTGGGGACAGTCCCCTCCAGTGTTTATTCTGATAGCAGTGCGAGATTCCTTCCCCCCATGCCCTGTGCTTTCTCTCTCTCTTTTTTTTAAAGGTTTTTATTTATTTATTTGAGAGAGAGAAAGCACATGAGAGGGAGGAGGGTCAGAGAGAGAAGCGGACTCCCCACCGAGCAGGGAGCCCAACGCGGCACTCGATCCCGGGACTCCGGGATCATGACCTGAGCCGAAGGCAGTCGCTTAACCAACTGAGCCACCCAGGCGCCCCCTGTGCTTTCTCTTGTTGTGCATCTGGCTCTATGCTAAGTCCTCCTGAAAAAATGGTAAATCCCTTTCACTTGCAAACGGAGCAATATGGATTAGGCAATATTGTGCACAGACTGCATCTATCTCGGGGGGGGGGCTCAAATGGGGGCACACTGTCCGAGGATTTGGGAGCAATCTTGATCTGAGCAACGCTGTGCACTCTATGAGTCTAACTGGAACAGAGCGAGCAGAACATTCTAGGAGAAAGTCTCGGGCTCCTGGGCTGATGAGTATATGCCATTTCTGGAGTATCCAAGAAGGAGGAGGGGAAGGGATGAAGCTTTCCTCTCAGCCCGCAGACCAGCTCTGTCTTCCTTCTTTGCTTTTCTTCCAATCCTTTGCAGGCTTCACCCCTTTGGGGACGAATCTTCCTTCTTCGTGTTCTATTCTGCAGACTGTTCAGATTGGCTGGCCATCTCCACTCCTGTGAAGCCCTAGAGCATAAACAGCCCCATTCTGTCTCCCAGCATCTTGAGATCGGACGGTCACATCCTGCAGCTTCCTCTCGGATTCCTGCCCCATCATTTTCCGCCCAAGGAGCCCCACGGGCTCCATCCATCACTGCCCTGAGACCTGTGCCCCAAGCTTCTCCCTGGCACACTGCAAGTGCACAGGACGGCTCAGCAGAGATACTGGCTCATCACCGAGAAAACTGCCTCCCCGCGAGTCTTGTCCAGCCTGAGGATTTATTCCCTTCCCAGCTCCAGCACTGAGATGGTTAATAGTCTCCATGCCACTATGCTTTCTACCGTAAACCATTTTCATGGTTTCTGTTCACAGCGGCATTGGGGATGCCCTGTTTCTCTCCATCCACCCTTTCCTCTCCGGTGAAATTCCATGTGATACCATCGAGGTGTGCCTTTATATTTATTTTTAATAGCTTTTCATTTTAAGTCATCCCCATCCCCCACTAACACATCTCAGAGCCTCGTCTCTCCAGGCTGTCTGTGTTTTTCTCTTCCCAGGGGCATGATATGTTTCTCCTCGGCCATCGGGGTTGTATGCATTACTCATTGACGGGCACTTGCTCAACAAGAAAAACATCAGTATGTCTACAGCCTTACACTGAAGTCTCTGACATGTCTTAAGATTGGGACTCATATTCCTGAATCAGTAAATCCCACTTCAAAGAATTTGTCTCGAGTGATCAGTGATATAACCAAACATGTACCTGGCTGCTCAACACAGACTGTGTAAACCGGGGAGAAATCTGTAACCATTTTAGTGTCCAAGGATAATGTTTAGAATCCTTCTGCCTAACACCGTCTTTTCATGGATAACTGTGAAATCTGGGTGTCAATGAGTAAAGTTCCTCTGAATAGACAATGAAATACAAAATACGAATTCAGAATCATTAATGTAGAAATGCCATTAACAGGAAAAAACCCCAATAACTTTGGGGTGGTATTTGTAGTCATACTCTTCATTTATTAATTATGGAAACGCATTACTTCTTCGGTAATGTGTTCAAATCACTTGAACTGCTAGGTTGGCAGGTTACAAAGAGATGAGATATACTAGAAAAATAACTGCCCTTGGGGCACCTGGGTGGCTCAGTTGGTTAAGCATCTGCCTTCAGCTCAGGTCACGATCTCGGGGTCCTGGGATCGAGCCCCGGGTCGAGCCCCGAGTCCAGCCCCGTGTGGGGCTCCCTGCTCCGTGGGGAGTCTGCTTCTTTCTCTGCCCCTCCCCCAGCTCATGCTTTTGCTGTCTCTCAAATAAATAAATCTTTAAAAAAAAAGAAAAAAACAGCTGCCCATTTTTCCTGCAAAGCTGTGAATATGAGGTAATGAAAAAATCCATCCATCTTTAAAGAAAATTCTGGGAAAAAAAAAGGATGAGCTCAAAACTCATGTCTGGAAATATGCTTGCCCAAAGCCTCAACAGGTAATAGTCACCCAAAACTAGCTTTGCTCAGAAGCAAGAATTATAGCTCTGTGCAAAGCTACAGGCTTCCGGGACCTGAGGGTAAGAGAAGAAAGCAAGTGTGTGGAGTATGATATAATTTGTGTAAACAAACAAACAAAGTATATATTTGTATATGTTTGTGTATATTTTGTCAGATATATATTCAATATTTCTGTATATTCTATATACATTCAGCAAATGCTCATGTACATCAAAATGGACCTACAGTCGGTGCTTACCTTTGAAGACAAGGCTTAGATGTGGGGTGGGGCACGAATTTCACATTCATTGTTTATCTTTCTGTATTCTTTGCATTTTCTCATTTTATTTTTTTAAGATTTTATCTATCTATTTATTTATTTATTTGAGAGAGACAGAGCCCAAGCAGGGAGAGCGGCAGGCAGAGGGAGAAGCAGACTCCCCACTGAGCAGGGAGCCCGACTCAGGGCTCCATCCCAGGACTCCAGGATCATGACCTGAACCAAAGGCAGATGCTTAACCGACTGAGCCACCCAGGCGCCCCTGCATTTTTCTCATTTTAATCATTCACTTCCTTTACTTTAAATATGAGTGCCATTGAGGACTATTTGGAAGTGAGATTAAGGACCACATTTTGTGTTAGTGTCTCTGTGTGTACCTTCCGTATCAAAAAGACCGCTTGAATAATATGATTGGTTAAATCCTATTCCCCTGTGATAAACCGGAAACTGGCTTGCTTTAAATAGTTTCTTGGGATTATAGTTTAAGGGCAGCATATTAAGGATAAATTTCGAAGGGCGTTTGGTTGGCAGTGGCAGGTGTTAGCCGATTCATGTTCGACCGCCATATTTAGACAGGCAATACTATTCTTGATGGTAACCTGACCACATAACTTAGTAGATTCCATAGTGCAGTGGGAATCTGGATTTCAGATTTGAACTGTTCTCTGTGAATCTACTTCTTCATCTGTAGAATGAGGTAAACTCTAGGATTGTTTCCCTCTCTAATGTCCAAACATTTTGGAAAGTACAAGCTCGCCATCAATTCATTTTGTTCTTGTCAGGATGTTGTAACAGTAAACGTCCTGTTTACTGGATGTAAACTCATTTTATGATCAAGGACATGGGAGATTACCATAAAATGAATTTGATAAAATTTAGTTTAGCCTTTGGAATAGATTTTTGTCTTTGGTAGGTGGTTGACTGTGAGTTTAATCTCTTTAATTAATATGGATTAAACACTTTCAATTTTCCATTTTTCTCTGTCCATTTGGATAAGCTGTGTTTTTCTAGGATTCGGTTAATGCCATCTAAACTTCCAAGTTTGCTCATATAGGTGTGTGCGAAGTCATTCTCTTGTGTTTTGAATGGGTATCACATCGTAGTGATGGACTTTTATCATTCATGGTGTTGACTATATTCTCCCTCTTGCGTGCATACATGCTGTCTCTTCTCTCTAGTCTAGGTTATTGCCTCTTTTTTTTTTTTTTTTTTGCTTTCTTTTTGCTCACTAACTATTCTTTTGTTTCTTTAGATGGATCTTTGGAAAATAGATCTTTAGCCTCTGTCTTTTCTAAGATATGTGGTTAGCTGCCACGGTCCCTCCACCATGGCTTAGCTATATCACACATGTTTAATTTTGAGCATTTTTACTGTTACCTAAACATTTCCTAAACGCTACTGATTTCTTCCTTGATACATGGGTTATTACACGTGAATTTCTTAATTTCTTATAATGTGAGAATTGTCCAGTGTTATTTTAACCGTGCATTTCTTGCTTGCTACCACTGTCATTAGAGAATATTCTGTGTGTTTTGGAGAAGAATAGCTTGAAGTTATTTAGTGCAATATTCCATTCCATGTAAATAATGTCAAATTTGATGATAATCTTTTTAAAATCTCCTATGTCCTTGATCTATCAGTTACAAACAATGTGTATTTAAAAACCTGTCACCTATGGGCGCCTGGGTGGCTCAGTTGTTAAGTGACCGCCTTCGGCTCAGGTCGGGATCCTGGGGTCCCGGCATCGAGTCCCACATCGGGCTCCCTGCTCGGCGGGGAGTCTGCTTCTCCCTCTGACCCTCCTCTCTCTCATGCTCTCTGCCTCTCATTCTCTCTCTCTCAAATAAATAAAATCTTACAAAAAAATTTAAAAAGAAAACCTGTCACTATAATTGGGAATTTTTTGTTCTTTTTTAATTTAAGTCATTTTGTCTTCATGTGTCTTATAAAGAAATTATTAGGCAAATAAAAATCTAGAAATATCAATATTTATGATATTCTCTTATAAGTTATAAATAAATACAAAATATGTAATAGATGAAATATAAGAAAATACATAACATAACACCTAGGTAATATGTATAACATAAAATACCATAAAATGTCCTTTATCTTGACTTATTTTTGCTTTAAGTTTATTTTCCATAATATTAAACAGCTATACTAGCTTTCCTTTTTTTAAGATTTATTTATTTTTATTTTATTATTTATCTATCTATTTATTTATTTATTTATTTGACAGAGAGAGACACAGCGAGAGAGGGAACACAAGCAGGGGGAGTGGGAGAGGGAGAAGCAGGCTTCCCGACGAGCAGGAGCCCGACGCGGGGCTCGATCCCAGGACCCTGGGATCATGACCTGAGCCGAAGGCAGACGCCTAACGACTGAGCCCCCCAGGCGCCCCAAGATTTATTTATTGTAGAGAGAGAGAGAGCTTGAGCAGGGAGAGGGGCAGAGGGAAAGAGAAAGAGAATCTCAAATAGGCTCCCCCGTGAGCACAGAGCCCAGAGGCAGGACTCCCTGTCTTGGGGCTCGATCCTGCAACCCTGAGATCACAACCTGAGCAGAGTTCAAGTGTCACACGTTTAATAGACTGAGCCAGGCATCCTGCTATGGTAGCTTTCTTTTGGTTACAGTTTACATCATATATCTTCTTAAACCCTTTTTCTTTCTCCCCCTTCAATAGTGTCTCTTATAAGAAACATATAATTGGATTTTGTTATAACTTTTTTCTATCTGAAAAGATTTGTCTTTGAGTACTGAATCCATTTGAATTTAAAGCAATTTTTGATACATTTAGGTTTTACTCTAACTTTTTGAGGTTCTTTTTAATCCATATTCCTGTGTTTGATTTCTTTGTTGACTGTGTATATTTTTAAATTATTTCCTTTGCTCTACTTGCTTGATAAGTATATATTCCTTTACAATTTTTGTGGTTTTCTCAAAGAATGCAGCATGCAACCACAACTTATTACAGTATGCCTTTGCACACACACACACACACACATACACTGCAAAGACCTTACAATATATTAACCCTATTTACCTTCTCTCAAATCTATACTCTTGTTATCTTGCATATTAATTTTCTTGATTATAACCACATTATAGATTATATAAATGCTATAGTCGACCCTTGAACAACACGGTTTGAACTGGGCTGCTTCATCTATGGGGAGATATTTTTGGATAAATACAGGACAGGTCTGTAAATGTATTTTCTCTTCCTTACGATTTTCTTTTTTTTTTTAAAGATTTTATTCATTTATTTGACAGAGAGAGAGTTAGTGAGAGCAGGAACACAAGCAGGGGGAGTGGGAGAGGAGAAGCAGGCTTCCCGCGGAGCAGGGAGCCCGATGCGGGGCTCCATCCCAGGACCCTGGGATCATGACCTGAGCCGAAGGCAGACGCTTAACGACTGAGCCACCCAGGCGCCCCTCTTCCTTATGATGTTCTTAATCACATTTTCTCTTCTCTAGCTTACTTTATTGTAAGAATACAGGACATAATACATTTAACAAACAAAATATGTGTTAATTGACTGTTTATATTATCACTAAGGCTTCCAGTCAATAGTAGATTATTAGTACTTAAGTTTTGGGGGAGTAAAAAGCCATAAGTGAATTTATGACTACACAGGAGGACAAGCCCCAAACCCCCACGTTGTTAAAGAGTTAACTCTATGGATAAACATATAAATATTTCTATCCGTGAATGAAATATATAACACATAAAAGGAGCACGAATTTACTCACAGATATAATACTTCAGTATTAATGAATGTCTGTTTTAATCTGAGATCATTTCCTTCTGAATGAAAGGTTATCTTTAATTTTCCTATTGAGGATCTGTTGATGCCCAATTTTGTTTGTCTAAAATGTATTTATTTCTGGAGCATCTGCATGACTCAGTGGGTTAAGCATCCGACTCTTGGTTTCAGCTCAGATCATGATCTCAGCATTGTGAGGTCGAGCCCGGGGTAGAGCTCCGCACTGGGCGTGGAGTCTGCTTGAGATTCTCTCCCTCTCCCTCTCAAAAAAAAAAAAGTAAAATGTATTTATTCCCATTGTATCATGTATAGAATGCATTGTCTTGAAGACTGACACTTGTGTGTGATGTTTTCATTCTCCTACCGAATTTTTCTACATCTTCGCCTTGTCTTCTAGTTTCCATTGATCCTGTGCAGAAGTCCATTTAAGTTCTCACTGGGGCTCTTTGGACACTGACCTTGTTTTCTCTCTCTTCCTTAAGATTGTTCTTTTAGTCTTTAATTTTCAACTTTTTTAAAATCATATTTCTAGGGGCGCCTGCGTGGCTCAGTTGGTTAAGCATCTGCCTTCAGCTCAGGTCATGATCCCAGGGTCTCAGGGGGAGTCTGCTTGTCCCTTAGCCCCCTGCCCCCAACTGGAGCACTCTCTATCTCTCTATCTCTCTCCTATAAATAAATAAAATCTTTTTAAGAAATCATATTTCTAGGTGTATTTTTGGGATGCACCCTTCAATCTCTTGGTGCTTCTGAAATCTGGGGTTTGACAACTGTAAACATTTTTAGAACATTCGTACCATTATCTCTTCAACTACTATTCCTGCCATTAGATCCCAATTATATGTGTCATATTTCCTGCATCTGACGTATCTCACAACTCTTTCTTCCGAGTGTTTCATGCTTTTGTCTCTTGATGCATTAGTCTGGATATTGTTTTCTAATTCATCTAGGTCACTAATTTTTTGGTCAACTATTCATAATGTGGTCTTACATACCCATTATCTGGATCCCCATGGACATGTTTGAGTGTACTTGCTCTGGTTTTCTGCCAGGTAGTCTTGTCTTCTCAAATTTCTGATTGTTTCTATTGAGCATTCGATATTGTATATGAATGTTTCATGGGTGATCTGAGGCTAATATGATGCCGCCTTCCGCCTGGGCCACTTGGGATCCCGGATCGATGTAATCCAATCAGATACCAAAATGATTCCCAGCTGAACTTCAGTCCCTGCAAGGCCTGGTCTATTCAGTATTCACATTTACTCTCAGGTAGTAGCTTTGTGGAGCCCAACACAGAGCCTGGAACTAAGCAGGGACCCTCCACCTTGTGGTCCCTGAACTCCGGCTTTTGTCTGTTTTCATGGCAGCTCTGCTCTCTTCCTGGCACCTCGCCAAACTTCTGAAATCCACAGAGACCTCTCCATCAAACGAGCTCTGGAATGGCACACTTAACCCTTGCATACTTCTCCCAGATTCCGTTCACACATTCTCAGTGCCTTATAGGTTCTTGAATGCCTTTATGTATTTGTTAATTTTGTGTTACATGGCCTGACTTCCTGATTTGATCTCAGTGTTGGCATTTACCTGAATGTCCTGATCCAAAATGGACGTTAGCAGAATTCCCCACAATTATATCTTAAACCCTAATTTAAAAATGTGGCATCAGATATTAGCTTTTCTGGAGTACCTACCATTCACCTGTGTCCAAAGAACTTCCCTTATAATTTTACATCATTGTTGATTAAATACTGACAGGAGTAACAATTAAGATTGTGTGGAGTTAAAATCCCATTTAAAGTTATCTTTTGAAGATCAAAATTATATTAAAATACAGCTGACGAGAAATGTTAATAGCTCAAGAAGAGAAGAAATCATAATGCATTGCATTTAAATATTTGGTATTTCTTCCTGGGTAAATTGTACATTTTTACATCTCTGGTGGCCAAGATAACAGGGTTAAAGTATGTTTCTACATGCTTTTTTGGAATATCATGATAGGAATTTTTCTGATGGGAAAAGAATAGAACATCGTATATCATGTCGACTGGGAGGGAATGAGGAATTTATTACATGAGACAATGGATAAGAAAGCATTATTAATTTTAAACATCTTGAATTTTTCATGGGTCGCCATGAAGTTTTTGAATGCAGGCACAATACCATGGAACTGTTTTAGCTCAGCATTTTGGACCAGGAGGCTAATAGCTTTAAGGTTGACGCAGGGGGACAGGGAACCTGCCTCCGACCCAGCACAGCTCAGCCCAGTTCTCTCAGTAACCCTCTAAGGAATTGCTTTTTCCTCATTATTTTGATAGAAGGACTCCAGGGCTCAGAGAGTTTGTGCTAGTTGACCAAGGTACCCAGGTAAGTATAGTAGAATTGGAACTAGCATGATTGCTTCCCTGGGACCTAGCCCAATCTCTCACAATTCCAGCTTTTTCCTGCCACGTTCCCCAGGGCGGTCCCTTAGCCCCTGCCCTCCAGTATCTGGGGCGTGCCTGTAGAATGCCCAGGCAGCCCATGTCTCCTGAGAGGGTTCTGTCGCATGGCTGCTGTCCTCTGCAATCCTGGGTGGTGAAAACTTAATGCCACTGTATCACAGCGCCTCATTTTCAAACTCTTACCTATCTCTCTCAGAATAAAGCAGTCTGATTGCATATGGAAGAATGTACACCAACGGGGCCAATCATTCCTCACTCGGAATCGGGATATATTCCCTGAGGGAAGGATATGTTTTCCCACAAGGTTTTCCTACTGCCCTGTGTTTATGTTGGGGAACTCCTTCCCTTCTGTCTGCATTCTTTCTCTTCCCTAAAAAGAGAACATTCTTTTCAGCTATAACGCATTTCTGTAATTTCACAAAGGATCACAAATCATCCCTCGTAGTGCATCTGGGGTGTTCGTATTGGGCATCCAAAGCTCTTTCTCTTGTTTAATGGTTGCCGGCCGTTGATGGGAGAGTGATCTAAATCACAAATGTTTTGCTGAGTGTTTAAGGCTGTGTTGGGTTTATTTTGTTGAGAGAGCGGCAGGTTCCTCTCCAGAAGGGCAGGTATCCCCCGGGGGTCCTGTGGTAATCATATCATAGGCTAAGACAGCGCTATCTCACCAAAGTTCCAACCCACCCTCTTTGCCCCCGCAAGTAAACCATGCCCGATGAATGAGTAATATTTACTATTTGATAAATAAGCCCATGATCGCTAACCCCCTCCAGAATCACTGCAACGTGAAACTGGTATTTGTACCGACACGGGGAAGGGCTAATTCTTCACGAAGGCGGAACATCGCTGCAGAATGTATTCAGCAAACCAGTGGAATCAGTCAGCGGAGCCTGGGAGAAAAGGTCAAGGCGATAAAATAAATTTGAGGAGAATATGGAAGTACTCATCAAGTCGCACTTGGGATGTCTTGTTGACCTTTATGTGCAAGGCAGCATTGTTTCTAACATTTCAAAGCAATGCTATTTTTTTTTTAATTTTACATTCATAAAAAAAATAAAAGCGTGCCCAGTGCCTGGCATGCGGTGGAGAAATTTGTAATTTAACCTGACAACTGCCAATTCCTGTATCCTCCTCTGTTTTCTTTAATAGTAAAAACAGTTCCTGTGCATTGTGACAGGTGACACGCCCCCTCTGTGACCCTTTATATAGACACACGGTCACCCCTTTTACCAGGTCTTTGAAGTAGGGTTTTTTGTCCACCATTCCCGTTTTATAGACAAGAAAACCCAGGAAAGGAAAGCCAATTATAAATAAATTTTATGGATCATCAGACATAACTAAATGATCGATTGAATTGTAAAGAGTGTTTTAGGAATTATAATAGATCCAGGGCGCCTGGGTGGCTCAATGAGTTAAGCATCTGACTCTTGGTTTCAGCTCAGGTCATGATCTCAGGGTCGTGGGATCGAGCCCCGCCTAGGGCTCTGCACCCAGCCAAGATTCTGCTTGGGATTCTCTCTCCCTCGGCCCCTCCCTCCCTCCTCTCTTTCTCTCTAAAATAAATAAGTAAATCTTAAATTAAAAAAAAGAATTATAATAGACCCTTAAAAGGAGAGGACCTATGAGCTTGATTACAGGTCTTGGATTTCAGTTCCTTCTCCACACTCACACGGGCAAAGCAGAGCAATCTTCTCAGCTCCCATGTGAGCGTGAGTCTGCACCTGACCCCTTTCCCTCAACTTACTTTGTGAGATCTGTCCTCACGCCGGCTTCTGGCAGAATCCACTCCCTCCACCACATGGCGTTCCATTGACAGAAGGATTCCATACCCATACTGTCGTCTGTATCCTCCTATCTTCAATTGCCTTCATTTTATTATTATTAGTAGTAGTTTGCTTTCATAAATGCTGTTGCTATTGTACATTCATGCAGGGGTGAATATGCAAGTGCTCCTGGAGGGTGATGCCCAGTGTTGCATCTTTGGCTATTAAAATTCAACAAAGAATCCCAAAAGGACTTCTAAAGGGATCCTAGCAAATTTCTCTCCCATGAGCACTGCATGTGAGTTCCTCTTGCTTTACATGTTGCCAACATCTAAAGTAATTAATTAATAAAAGTAATTCTTCATTAATTTCTCCCAGATAATGTGTGCGTGCGATGCTGTCCCATGGTTTTAATCTGCAATTCCAAAAGAATTGTAAATGCAAACTAAATTTGTAATTAAGGGCGAGAAGAGTTGTTCCCTATGTTATTTATTGGGGCAGCTTTGACTGCAACCAGCTCTGTCCGGGCTCCGGCGGTTCCCACACAGGGAGAGCAGCCCTGAGTTATCAGGCAGACACAGGTCGTCCAACACCACTCTTTGTCATCTGTGGTCAGAGGAAGATGAGATACTGTCAAAAACATCACACACTGTAAAAAAAAAAAAAAAATTGAGAGTGAAAGGTGAAGCATCATTTTTCTCTTCTGGATGAAAATTCTCTAGGAATATAAATCACAGCTAGAGGCTGAACAGGAAAGGTAACAGTATTTACCACAAACGAAAAAGGGGAAATACAATGTGTTTTAGATTTCATTTAGGTTCCAGATTGATTATTCTGTAACTTCAGTTGTAGCAAATTTCTTAATAACTCCATTGGGGTGGCTGATAAATGGCATAGAGGCAATACATAGAAAGATTAACTGGGAATGAAAATGTTCACAGTTATTATTACATGACAGAAAATAGGTAACAAACAGGACGTACCAAATGACCCCAATTCTGTTAAAAGATACCCACATGAGTGAAGACACATAAAGGGATTTCTAGAAGTAAACATCACAACATTTTTGAGAGACGGATGCCACTTCTGAATTGTGGAATTATGTAAGATTTTTGTTTGCTTATTTATGTTTTTATGTCTTTGCAGTTCCCCGGATTGGGCATCTGTAGCTCTGTAATAAGATAACTTGCCTTAAAAAAGCTGAATGACTGAGTCCAGCAAAGGAGCCTGTCAGCAGCCTAATTCCTTTGCACTCCCAGGCCGCATTGAGGGTGTCGAGGAGAGTTCTAGGGTGGGGCAAAAAATATGCAGCAATAATGGGAACAAAACAGAGCATTTGCAGTTATGTAGGGCTGCGTGTGTACGTGTGTGCGTGAATGTGTGTGCCAAAATGGTAATGACCATAGGGGTGATCGGTATCTTCCACTATGTTTTTTTCTGTTTTAAGAGTTCCTTTCCACAGATTTGATCATCTGTTAATGCACATGTGCTAGCATAGTTTTTTGTTGTTGTTAATATTTACACAATCTTGAAAATTATCTGTGCCGCTTGGGCTTAGGAGCATTTCAAAAACCTTCAATACTAACCATGGCCAATGCATCCATCATAGGACAACATAGGCCAATCATTAAAATCACCAGAATTATTTAATCAGCTATGGAAGAATCTGGTTAGTTTATAGATTAAAAAGGGTGAGGCGCTTTCTGATATTCAAGAAGGTAAGTTTCACAGTTGAAGCTCATAATAAATTAAAAATGTATTACATGTATAGCAAACAAAAAGACAAATATACAAGATTCTTCAGTATTTTATTTACTTATTTATTTATTTGACAAATCATGAATATTTTGTATATGCCAGACACAATTCTAGACTTTGAAGATATAGCAAAGAACCCAATAAGTAAAACTCCTGCCTTCTGAGAATTGCATTTCAGTAGATACAGGTAAACAATAAAATAAATAGGTAAATTATACAGTATGACAGAAGGTGATAAAAGCTGTAGAGAAATATAAAGCCTAGAAAGAGAAACACAAAAAGGGCAAAGGGTTGCAATTTGAAGCAGAGTAATCAGGAAAGGCCTTACGGAGAAAGCTGTATTTGGGCAAATACTTGAGGGAGGAAAAGAATGATCCAGACAGATCCTTGGACTAGAGCAGTAAATGTAGAAGGAAGAGAATGTGCAAAGGCCCTGAGGCAGGAAGGAACATGGCCAACATTAAGCTAGAGGGCAAGGGGAATTGGTAGCAGAAGGCCATGGAGCATTCTCTAGGTTCTTATGGACCATTGGTAAGACTTTGGATCTTGAATCATATGAGAAGACATTTTGCATGGATTTTCGCCCACCTGGGAAGAAAAATAAAAAACAAGCTATACTATTATGAGCTCCATATTTTGCTAAAATTATATACAAATTGTTGGGATCTTTTTTTATTTTCTTCTCATTGGGGCGTCTGGGGCTTTGAGACCTCACCTTTATGTCACTCCATCATCTTAGTGGCCAGCTTCGGTGTCCACACGACCACTTGAACAAATGTCAGTCTTCGAAGATTCTTGGCATGTGCGAATGCTTTAACTGTCATTTCGAAAGTATTTCAGCATCCCTCTGTTAGGTCACAACCTATTTCTTTTCACGTACTACCCTAAACCAACCCAGCTCTAACGATTTAACCCTCATGATGGTATGCTTGCCTGTTAACCACAGGGATGCCATGGCGCTCCGACCTAGCATAGTCTCTGAAGAGGGTGAACATGAGACCGTCTACACAGCAAACAGGAGTGTCAAGCAGACCATGTGTGTCAGTGTGCATGGTAGAGAGCTTTGCTGGTATGGAGTAGAAAGGAAGGCAGTGAGTTGGCCTTTGGGGTCGGGACCTCGGTCCCTCATTCTCCGGTGGCCTTGGAAATACGAAAAGATTGGAAAGATTGGTATTTGTGGATGCCGGATTTTCAAGAGAATCAGGCTTGTTTTGGAACTAGTCAAGGAAAATCACCGCGGGGGAGTCGCCGGGAACCAGGTCAATGCTGACTTCCCCACAGGTGGAGAAGAGAGAAGGGGAAAGGACAGAAGCGTCCCTTAGGAGGATGGGAAGAACCGTGCTCCAGAGGAAGAGACAGAAATGTCAAAGTTTCAGAAGCTTTTTGAGAGGATCAGCAACCAGCTTTGATAAAGCCTGCAAAGCCCTTAGCACAGTGCCTGGCTCATTCTAACAGTTAGATGGAAATTGGTCCTATGCTAAGGTCAAGGAGGTGCTAACAGCCCCCTTCCAAAGAGCAAAGACTCAGATTTTGGTCTGGTATCAGCTCCACCACATACTAGGTGATGACATCTTTAAGACTCTGACTTCCCACCAGCAAAACTGAGATCATCACCATATTCACTCTATGGGAATGAATACATTCAATGAGGTAATGCATAGAAAATAATTTTGCAAAGCATGATGCATGCCATGAATATTTAATAGCTGTTAGCTATTAATATTTGTCTAATCAATATCAGCCAAACATGAAAGAAGTCAACTTTCAGACCTCTGTTCCCGATCTTTGGTGATCTGGAGCAAACACACGTGCCTTGAAAGGAATATGGAAGAAAGCAAATGTAGTCCTGACTCAACGGTAACACTGACTGGAGGAAAGGAGTTTCTTCACAAACTCAGTACCAATACGGTATTTAGTGAGTGCGGGGTGTCCCCAGCACTTTAATGAAAGCATGATCGCATATCGGCAGTGCTGGATTCCTCTCTAAAGTGCAATGGGATCTCTACCCCTGAAAAACAGTTCAGGGCTAAGAAACCAGTGTATTAAGCATCACTGGAATGATGTCAGGTAGCCAGTTGGATGACCTTCCGCTCTCACCTTGTAACTCAGTTAGGAAGAGGAATCTGAGTGTTACCAGCTTAGGAAAGGGGAAGTGTTGGGCGCCTGGGGGGCTCAATCCGTGAAGCGTCTACCTTCAGCTCAGGGTCCTGGGATCGAGTCCTGTGTCTGGCTCCCTGTTCCGTGGGGAGTCTGCTTCTCCCTCTACTCTCCCCTCCTGCTTGTGCTTGCGCTCTCTCTCTCAAATAAATAAATAAAATCTTTTTTAAAGAAAAGGAGGGTAAGTGTTGGACAAACACTGTGGGCAAGACACTCTTCCAGGTTACTAGCCCTCCATGGCCAAGATCTGCCAGGCATGGATCAATACTGTGGCTCACTATTTCTGCCCCTGGGAAAGGAAAATGTTGTAACTCTCTCTCTTCATTTGCTCCTTCGACTCCATTCATTCATTTGTTCGTCTATTCATTCATTCATCCATTCATGCATGCATGCATGCATTCATTCATTCAGCAGGAATATTGGGCAGGCTACCTGACATATAAAACATAGCTCTACACTTACAGTTTTGCAGCCTTGGCAGGTTGATAAAAATATCAAGATAGAACTGGATGGGGGTGGATCGCTTCTTGGCCTTTTGGCCAAGATCAAGTGTAGAACTGGATGAGGGGGGCTTAATGGTATGCAAGGGCTCTGAATTCAGTGCTGGCAACGAGATGTTAGCATCAATGAGTGGAAGGAACATTTCAGACCGTGACACTGAAGTAGCAATGCAGAGGCTTATTGAAAGAATAGTCAGTGGTCTTGCTTGGTTTTTCATCCCAGGTGCAGTGTGGAGGGCAGTCAGAGGTAAGGATGTGCATCTCGGCTGGAACTGAACATCCAGGACTGAGAAATCATAACGGTTAAAAAAAAAAATCCTGGTTTCTAATAATCGGATGCTATTTTGATGGGATATTTTACAGGGGGTTGTAGAAATGTCTAATTGCCTCTATGTCATGCTATTCCTTTTTCTGTGAGTTGCCGAACAGAAAGAACATTCCAAGGGAACTGACAGGACTCTAAGCCGGAATTATAATACCGATGCCTATCGAAGTAGGCGGAAAAATATCAATTGCTCCTTTTTTCTCTCTGCTCGTATTAGCCCTACTTTGCATGGGCACAGTCTGCAGGAGTGACCGCATTCTATCTTGCACTGCTCTTTATATGCACAGTGCGGGACAGAGATCCTCAGATGAAACCTTGCCTCTGTCCCATAGCTGTCTGCTCTCTCTTAGGGAACACGCAGCTCCCTTGTCATGGCAGGCGACCGTGCACTGTTTTTCGTAAGAGCCAAAACGTATTTCTTGCCTTAGAGGAAATACTTCTCCCATTCCCTGCTAGAGGCCCACCTCTGGAAGGACAGTAGGAGACTGGGCAGTGAAGGGGGCACCCTGACCTCCTGCCTTCCCATTTCATGCTTCTGTTCCTCTTCCAACAAATGTGCCAACCCTGTTCGCAACCCTCCGGGAAAGTTCTTAGCTTGATTGGTCCTTTGTGCTGACTGAACATCAGGGCTCTCTGCACCTGGCAGGGATTTATACCTGGCTCTCTTTCTCCCAAGTGCTGACAATATCTCCCTTTGGCTCCCTTGCCGTGGGTGCCATAAAGAAACAACACACCTGTTTGTTTATGCGTTATTTCGGTGCCATGAATCCACCTCCATCTTATTTATACAGACAGTATAGACCATCTTCTTATGATCTTGGGGGGAACCTTCAGTGTTTCATTACGTATCATGCTGGCTGTAGGATTTTCACTGGTGCCCTTTACGCTGGAAAGGAGGAATCCCCTCCTACTACCATTCTGCTGAGAATTTTTCAAGAACGGATGTTGGATTTTGCCAAATTTTTTCCACTCCTCTTGAGATGGCTATATGGCTTTTTTTCTTTTTTAAGGTGCTTATAGTACATTACAGTAATTGCTTCTTTATTGTGGTTAAGTTCACATTATGTGCAATTAGCCATGACAAAGTGCCCGATTCGGTGGTCTTTAGTGAGTTGACCGTGTTGTGACCCACCACTTCTCGTCACGGCCGTAGGATTCATCACCCCAGAAGAATACCCCATGCCTCCAAGTAATTACTCCCCGTTCCTCCCTCCTCCCGTCCCCCGTCGACCACTAATTAGCTCCCTGTCTCTATGGATTTGCCGATTCTAGATAAATCATATAAAAGGATTCATATAATTATGGGACATTTTGTGCTGCATTCTTCCAGTTGGCATACCATTCAATACTCAGGATAATATTATTCAATAATATTCAAGAGTCATCCAAGTTGGAGCATGGATCAGCACCTCATTTTTTATAGCTGAATAATATTCTACTCCATGTATTTACCACTATTTGCTCGTCCATTCTCCCATTGGCAGACACTGGGCTGTTTCTATGTTTGGGCTCTTGGGAATAATGCTGCGATAAGCATTTGTGTACAAGTTTCTGTGTGGACGTTAAAACTTGACATGTGTTCTTATTTCCTGTGGGTACATGCCTAGGAATACCACTGCAGCGTCATATGGAAGTTCTACGTTTTAGAGTCATAGCCAGACTCTCTCCCTCCTGCATCCTGTTACATGCCCACAAGGAATGTATGAAGACTCTCATTTCTCCACATCCCAGCCAACGCTTGTTAATTCCATTTTTTTAAAAAAATTCCGACATTCCTAGTGTGTGTCAAGTGGCCTCTCTTTGTGATTTCAGTTTGCATTTGCTTAATGACCAATGACGTTGAACCTTCCTTCTGTGCTTGTTGGCTATTCGTATGCTTTGTTTGCAGACAGATCCATTCAAGGTTACCGTCCGTTTTTAAAACTGGATTGTTTGTCATTTTGTTGAGTTGTAAGAGCTCTTCGTATATTCTGGGTACCACATCCTTATCTGATACATGATTTGCAAATATTTTCTTCCATTAGGTAGGTCGTCTTTTTACTTTCTTGATAATGTTCTTTGATGCACAAAAGTCTTAAATTTTAATGAAGTTTATTCTAAACTATCAAGCTTATCTACTATTTTTTTTTCTTTTGTTCCTTGTCATTTTGGTATCAAATCCGAGAACCCATTAACAAATCAAGGTCATCAAGAATGATCCCTATGCTTACCTCTGATAATTTCATAGTTTTATCTTTTATTTGTAGGCCATTTTGAGTTCACCCAGGCTGTTCTGAAGATGAAATTTGATCATTGCCTCACACACCGTAAAAGCTTAAAAAGCACTAGGGTTTTTTTTGGGGGGGTTCCCCTTTTTTTTCTAGACATCTTATAGTTTTGGGTTTTATTTATTTATTTTTATTATGTTATGTTAATCACCATACATTACGTTATTAGTTTTTGATGTAGTGTTCCATGATTCATTGTTTGCGTATAACACCCAGTGCTCCACGTAGAACGTGCCCTCTTTAATACCCATCACCAGGCTAACCCATCCCCCCACCCCCCTCCCCTCTAGAACCCTCAGTTTGTTTTTCAGGGTCCGTAGTCTCTCATGGTTCGACTCCCCCTCCGATTTCCCCCCCTTCATCCTTCCCCTCCTGCTATCTTCTATTTTTTTTTTAACATATAATGTATTATTTTTTTCGGAGGTACAGATCTGTGATTCAATTTTTTTTACAAGGACCTCTATCAGCTTTATTAGCTGCAATGATATGCATTATTTGTAATTATATTATAAATTACATATAACATGTAATTATAACAAAAACTTTAGTTTTACATTGTATTCAAGAATTACATAATTTCAAACATCTTCCAAAATACAGCTTCCTAGATTGCTACAAAAGAAAGCAAATTCAATAAGAAATTTAAATCATTAAATATGTTTCACTAGTATATACATACAGAATGCCAAGCAATTAATATTTAGCCCTGGAATGCATACCATGTCTTCTGTTTTTCCTTATTAAAGAGAGGATTGAATCTCGCACAATTCACAGCTCTTGAATCTTGCACAATTCACAGCGCTCACCATAGCACATACCCTCCCCAATGTCCATCACCCAGCCACCCCATCCCTCCCAACCCCCACCACTCCAGCAACCCTCAGTTTGTTTCCTGAGGTTAAAAATTCCTCATATCAGTGAGGTCATATGATACATGTCTTTCTCTGATTGACTTATTTCACTCAGCATAACACCCTCCAGTTCCATCCACGTCGTTGCAAATGGCAAGATCTCATTCCTTTTGATGGCTGCATAATATTCCCTTGTATATACAAAAAGCACTAGGTTTTATGTTATTCGTAGAATGCAAAGTTTTCAATTCATATTTTACAAAGTGAGCAAATAAAAGCCCATAAATTTGAATAGATTTCTTCAAGATCACACACACATACACACACACACACACCACACACACACACACACACAAACCTTATTTTTACTTTTTGACTCCCGCTAGTACAGATGGGAAGTCCTGCCAAGGTATCACTCTGTGCCCAACCTCAAAGTCAAGTATCCTCCATTTTGGCAAATATTCCCCCTGTGAGCAAACAAAAGGGCTCCTTAAGACCCTGGTGGTTCACAGGACGTGGTCAATGTTGACCTGGAAATATGGATCCTAGGAGGGAGCCCTGCTGCCTAGGGTCCATCAGTGCCATGGGGCCTGCACCCCTGTCTTTCAGACGGAGCTTCTCTGGAGGGTCAAGCAGGCTGGACATAAACAGCAAGGAAAAGATAGGCCCAAGGGGGAGGTATGAGAGAGAAAGAATTAAAAATACGGCATTGCAAAGTTTACAGAAACACACCAGTATACCAACAGATCGCTGGAGGCACCCCAAGGTCTTGGAAGAGACCCATGCCATTTTCTTTTTAATTTTTTAAAGATTTTTAAAAATCTTTTTATCTGAGAGACACACACAGAGAAAGAGCACAAGCAGGGTGAGGAGCAGAGGGAGAGGGAGGAGCAGACTCCCCACTGACCAGAGAGCCCGACATAGGACTTGATCCCTGGACCCTGGGATTGTGACCTGAGCTGAAGGCAGATGCTGCACCGTCTGAGCCCCCCAGGCGGCCAGAGACCTGTGCTGTTGAAGACACCTGCATTGATCCTGCCCAGACCTCATCTCCTAAACTCTCACCCACAGTCAGGGATTGTTCCTTCTCTGGCACCTGGCTATCTACATTCACGTCTTCTCTCATTCCAACTGGAGGCACCGACCATCCTTCCGGCAGTCAGTTGAAAACTGTGTCACTGCTCACAGTTTTACTGGACGAGCTTCTTAACTCGTGGAATTAAGACACAGAGGGAGCTTAGCGAAGGTATTAATTCGCTTTGAAAATACTGAGCAGATCTCAGGTACATTCAACTGTGCCGGATGCCCCGAAACACACGGTTACGTAAGAAAAATACGGCTTTTGTCCTCTTGAAACATGAAGTCCAATTAGCGGAGTGGAAAATAAGTCAATAATTCACTATGCCTATTAATTAATGTTGTGAAACAAAAGAAGGCAGGACCTTGTTTAAAGAAAGTGGTCAGAGATCAGATATAATATTTGTGGAATCCCCACTGAAATTCCAGTGAGGTACATACATTTAAATATCATTCTACCCAACGTGTTAGTGATCACTAGCTCTGTCTTATAGGAGGAAACAGGCTGATGTATTTTGCCCCAAGGTAAAAAAAAAAAAAAAAAAAAAAGCTACTGCGTGTTAGGACTGCAGAGGGAAAGGACTTGACCCCAAATCAAGGCTCTGGCTCTAAACGCCCGACTGGTGTGTGATGGTTGCGGGGGGGCTTGTTTTGCTCACGGCCACGGTCAGAGTCCTTCGCAGAAATGCAGCGAGGCCACCCGGGCCATCCAGAATCAACTCCATGTCTCCTCAGTGAGAGGTGAAAGACATGAGTGATTGGACGATGGATTTCTCTCCTCTGTCCTGTTTCTCGGTGGCCTGATGAGTACACTTCCTGTGGGACACAGACAGCAACACCCGGTTTTAATGATGGGCACGGAGCCCAGCACAAAGGCCGTGAGCTCATCAAACACACAAGGGCAGACCACGAGGTCAGGAATTCTCTGGGGAAACTCAAAATTATTTATTCTATGCCATTTTTTCACCAGAAGACATGAGGTTGTTACCTTTTAAAAGTTGGCATCAGATACCAGCTCACCGATTCAGAGGGTCCCAGAGCATCACCCCAAACCCACGTCAAGTCCCACGCCCTCGGTCTTAAATGCTCAGACTGAGTTCCAACTAACAGGTAGTAAACTCTGAGTCCTAACACACGGGTGGCCCCAAGATTTGGGTGAGGGAATGTAGAGCTGAATCATAGGCTCTGGAAGACCCACGCTGTTCCCGAAGTGCCAAAATTCCAGGATTTACAACATCCCCAGTGGTGGTTCCAGAGGGAAAGACAGACATATCAAAACATAACCTTATTACTGTCTGAATTTTCTCTCGTGGGTCTGCCTTATGAAATGCTCCTTCTGCTTCTTAGATTTTTTTTTAAGATTTTATTTATTTATGTGACAGAGAGAGACACAGTGAGAGAGGGAACACAAGCAGGGGGAGTGGGAGAGGGAGAAGCAGGCTTCCCGCGGAGCGGGGAGCCCGACTCGGGGCTCGATCTCAGGACTTTGGGATCATGACCTGAGCTGAAGGCAGACGCTTAACAACTGAGCCACCCAGGCGCCCCTCTCTGCTTCTTAGATATTAAAATAGAAATTCCTAGCTCAAAAAAAAAAAAAAGTCTATTTTTTTAACTATATGGGTGTAGGAGGCAGAAAAATCTCCCCTCCCCGACAATGGCTGCATCCCAATCCTTGGATCTTGTGAATGGGTTACCATACATGGAAATGTAACTATGGAGAAATGATCAGAGATGCCTTCTCCCTGGTCTTGAAGATGGAGAAATGGAAAACCAGGAGCCCAAAGAAGACCAACAGCCTCTAGAAGAGAGAAAATACAATGGAACAGACTCCCCCCACCCCCGCCAGGCTCCGGAATGGAGCCCAGCCCCGCTCCCACCTTGGCGGTAGCCCCCAGCACTCACCTTGGACTTCCGAACTACAGAACCACAAGATAATAAATTTGCTTTGCTTAAATCACTAAGGTTGTGGTCATTTCTCAGAACAGTAATGAGAAATGAACACCACGATGGCGTTTCTGTTTTGTGACTAACCACAACATCCCTTCTCTGTAACTTCCTTGTAAGTATAAATACTGTGTTTTTTTTTTTTAAAAGTAAGTCCGTTAATAAAAAATTTCAGTTAAGAGCCTTTGTTCTATGTCAGAGGTTCACATCTCACTGTAAGCTGTGAAAGGATATACCGACTGTAAGTGGAGATGGTGTGAGAAATCTAGTTTGCTTGGAGGAGCTAACGTCCCTCCGAACTACAGAACCACAAGATAATAAATTTGCTTTGCTTAAATCACTAAGGTTGTGGTCATTTCTCAGAACAGCAATGAGAAATGAACACCATGATGGCGTTCCTTGGACATGGCAGTGAATTCTGGAAGGGAAGCCGGGGGTCTCTTCTGGGGTCTCTCTGGGGTCTCTTCTGGCTAGATTAGTAGGTGAAACTGTATGAGGAACACTAACAGCAAGATGCAAAAACAGCTTTAATGCTAAAAAAAGAATAAATTTATGAATATTGGAAGTTTAGGGGATTGGGTTTGGAAATTAGTATATTCGCACATAAATTTACAGAGGTAATGTCAAAAACTAACATGAAAAGATGTTCAACCACATTAATAATATTTTAGTGAAATTTTTTTTTATTTGGAAAACTTACGTTTTAAATTAACGAGACCCAGGATTTGCGATGGTATGTGAATGGGGGTCTCCAGTGCACTCCTCCTGTGAGTTATAAATTGATAACATTTCTCTGCAAAGCAATCAAGCCATATTTTAAAACCATCTCCAAACTAGTAAGAAGCAAATCTTTACACAAAGAAGTATCACTTCCAGGAATGTAACTCAAAGAAATAAACAAAACTCACAGAGATATATATGTGTAGATATTCACTATAGTCATTTTTAATAGATTTTATTTTTTTTAGATCTATGTTAGGATTATGGAAAAATCGAGAAAACAGTACAGAGTTCCCATACACCTCACCCTGTTCCTTCCACTGTTCCCATCTTAATTTAGTATTATACCTTCTTTTTGCAATTAATGAAGCTTTTTGCAATTAAGGAAATTTTTTGCAATTAAGGAAATTGAACTAATGAAAGTCCATAGTTTACTTAGATTTTCTGAGTTTTTACCTAATGCCCATTTTCGGCTCCAGAGCCCCATCTCAGATCCCACACTACATTTGGTTGTCAAATCTCCTCGGGGTCCTCTTGGCTGTGGCGTTTGTTCAGACTTTCCTTGTTTTTGTGCTTTTCACTTCTTCTTCTAATGACCATGACTGGTTTTGAAGAGTAAAATACGGCGCCTGGGCGGCTCAGTCGGTTAAGCATCTGCCTTCGGCTCAGGTCATGATCCCGGGGTCCTGGGATGGAGCCCTGCGTTGGGCTCCCGGCTCGGCGGGGAGTCTGCTTCTCCCTCTCCCTCTGCCTTTCCTCCCTGCTTGGGTTGTCTCTCTCTTTCTTTCTGTCTCTCTCAAATAAATAAATAAAATAAAATAAAAATTGAGGAGTAAAATACGTCTGATCATTTTCTCATAGTGAGACCGGGTGGGGACCTATTGGGAAGAGAACCACAGAGTGGAGGGTCATTTTCACCGTGTCATATCGCATACACCGTGTCATTGCGATTCAAGATGGTTGATGGGGCTCTTGGTCACCTGGCATGGGATCGTCGGTCAGGTTTCTCCACTGAAAAGTTACTTTTTCCCTATTTTCCAGCTGCCACACTTGGAGGGAAGTCCCCCTGTGAAGTCTGCCCTCGGGAGCAGATAACTGCACTCCCCTCCTTGAAGATCCAGTGTCCACATGAGGATTTGGAATTCTTCTGCCTGGGAGCATCGTTTATGCTCCTCAGCTTATGAATGTATTCAATCATTTATTTACATCAGCGTGGACTCAAATGTGTTTATTTCATACTTGGAGTTATAATCCAAAACTATTTTATATATTTTGATGCCAAAATCGTTCCAGTTTTGGATGTTGAGAGCACTATCAGCTCGTTTCTGGGCCCGTTTGACATACCCCCAACGTGTGAGTGTGGGTGTGTGTGCACACACATGCATACAGTGTGAGTGTCTGGGTGTGCATGCGGGTGGGTGTGCAGGTAAGTTTGCATGTGAATGTGTGTGCTTGGGTGCATATCAGCATGCATGTGGTGTATGTGTGCATGCATGTGGCTGTGCATGGTCTGTGTGCATGTGTGTGTGCGCAAGTGCATTTGAAGGCTCCCTTTCTTTCTAGTGTTGTAAGATGCGCCAGGCTCATCGGGTATGTTTCCCTCACAAACCAGTCACTTCTCCAAGGAGCCCTGATTCCTTTTATGGGCAAATGATACTAAAAAACAAGATTTGAGTCCTGGGTGTCCTTCCTGTTAGTGGGCTGTTTTTCCTTTTACACACCCCCCCCGGCCAGAGCAAAAAATACACATGTTTATATGAGCTGTGATACACCACACATCTCTAAATGTTCATCTGCGCAACCATCTGTGCCTACAGGAAGGTACACACACCTCACACGGACTTTCCCTAACCTTAAACCATGACTGCGCAGATCACTCTAGCTTCCTCCACTTGCTTCTTTGCAAACTCCCACCCCAGAAATGAGAGCCCTGGCTCCACCCTCGGCCATCCATTTTCTGGATTCTTCCATTTTGGCACGTGTACGGCGGTCGGTCTCAGCATGGCTAACCCACACTCCCATGAAAGTAATGCGATCGAATGGAGTATTACACAGACATGCGGGAGTGTGTGAGACTCCATTCACTGCCAAAGTCACTCACATCTACTGGACTCGTCTTCCACACCCTCCCCTGAGATCCTTTCACGCCTCAGCCCCTCAGTTAGATCCACATCTCCCAGCCTGCTTTCCCCCTGGGGTCCCCAACCTCCTACATGATTTTTTTTTAAATATTCATCCATTAAGGTTCACTCTTTATGCCATAAAGGTCTGTGGTTTTTGCCAAATACTTAATGATCTCTACATTCTCACACACAATGGTTTTGCTTCCCCCAAATTCCCCTGTGTCCCTGTCTTCCTGGACCCTCGAAATCAGTAAGCATTCTACTGCATCCACAGTTTTGCCTTTCCCGGGATGCTCTATACCTGGAATCGTCCCATGCGTGGCTCTCTTACGCTTTGTCTTATCAATTGTTTTCTCCATGGCTTTTTTATGGCTTCATAGTTCATGTCGTCTTATTGTTGAATAATAATGCCCCACTGGATACATGTACAAAGTTTGTTAATCCATTCACCTACTGAAGAGCATCTTGGGAGCTTCTAGATTTGGCAGTCATAGCTGAAGCTGCTGTAAATATTTGTACAGGTTTTTGTGTGAATACAAATTTTCAAATCAATTCATTAGGATTGAGGAGCCAATCGCTCAACTGCTGAATCATACAGTGAGACTATGTTTAACTTTGCAAGAGATTACCAGACTGCCTTGCGTTCCCACCACTAGTGTCTGAGGGTTTCTGTGGTTCCACATCCTCGCCAGCATTGGGTGTTGTCCATGTTTTGCCTTTCCGTAGTTCTAATAGGATATAGAGGTATCCCACTTACAATTCCTTAACAACACATGATGATGAGAATATTTACATATGCTAATCTGCCATATGTATATCTGCTTTGCTGAGGTCCCTGGTTTTTGCCCATTTTTTAAGTGGGTATTTTTTCCCCTTATTGTTGAGTTTCCATAATTCCTTGTATATTTTGGAAACATGGCCTTTGCAGATACGTATGTTGTAAATATTTTCTCCAGGTCTGTAGCCTGTGTTTTGATCTCTCAACAGTGTCTTGCAAAGAGCAGGCATTTTTAATTTTAGTATAGTCTAGTTTATTATTGCTTTCCTTCATCTGCCATGCTTTTGGGATTGTATGTAGAAACTCATTGCCAAAACCAAGGTCATGTAGAATTTCTACTGCTTTTGTCCTAAAAGTTTTACAGTACTGCCTTTGTTTTCATTTAGGTGTATATTTACTTAAATATAATTATATTTAGGAACATTCTGAGTTAACTTCTGTGGGGTATAAAGTCTGACTATAAATAGATATTATTTCTTCGTATGGACATCCACTTGCTCCAGCACCGTCTGTTGAAAAGTCTGCCTTTTCACTATTGAATTACCGTATTTCTTTATCAAAGATCAGTTGAAAATATTTGTGTGAGCCTATTTCTGGGTTCTCTCTGGATTCATTGATTTATGTGTCATTAGTTTCCACCAATACCAAGCTATCTTGATTACTGTAGATTTATACCAATTCTTGTCAGTCCGCCAACTGGGTTCTGGTTCAGTATTATGTTGGCTCTTCAGGGGCTTTCACCATAGAGAAATTAAAATTAATTTGTCAATATCTACATAATAGCTTGCTGAGGTTTTGATTGGGACTGTGTTCCATCTCTAGATAACGTTGAGAAGAATTGACATCTTATCAATACGGAACTTTCCACTCTGTGAACACAGAGTATCTCTCCCCATTTATTTAGATCTTCTTTGATTTCTTTCCTCAGAGTTTTATGACTTCCCTTATAGAAGTCCTGTGCATATTCATCAAAGTTATTTAAATAGTCTCTCTGATGATTCCAGATTGTGCATCAGATCTGAGTCCGGTTGCTTTCTCTCTTCAGACTGGGTTTTATCTTGTCTTTTAGTATGCCTTGCAATTTTCTGTTGAAACCCAGATGGGATGTATCAGGAAATAAGAGGTGAGGTAAATAGACCTTTAGGGTGAAGTTTACATTAATCTGGCTATGAGTTGAGCTGCGTTTAGTGTTTGTGGAAGCTGTAAGTGACAGATGCGTCAATTTCGTTGAGTACCCTTCTTTAGGACTCTCTGTTATCTCTGGGTTTCCTTAAAAATTCCTTCTGAAATAGGGTCTGAGCCTTGCGGCCCCCTCAGCCCTAACTGTTAACATTCTACCAGAGCCTGCTGATGAGGTGGCAGGGTGTGGGCGTGTAGGCATCCTACTTCCTGATGATTAAAGCTCAGTCTTTAGTGCAGCTGTGTCCCTCAGTGGGGATCAGAAATGTTTCTCACCTCTTTTGCCCACCTTAGGTGAGACAGGAAGGCTAGAAAGTGCAGAAGGTGGGAAATTTCTCTTCCCCCCGGTCAGATAAAGCCCAGGAGAAGTCCTCCCCTAGGAGTTTGGTTTTCCTTATGGAGAACATTCTGGAAATATTCAGAAATGTTTATATATCTCCGCCCAGCCCCTTCCACTGGAAATAGGAGGGTTTTTCTTGGCTTTTCACTGTGCGAGCTTGGGGGGCCCCCAGAGGTAGGAACGGGGCAAGTGTGGGGCCTCCCAGAGGCCTGAATTCTGCCTCTAGTGAGGGGTCAGAGGCATCCTAAAATTTGAGTGCTCCTGCCAATTCCGGGCTTCAGCACCTACTTGCAAAGACCATCATAGATGTGACTGCACTCCCCTGGCTTTCCGCATTGTGGGATGATGGTTTGCCCTGGCACCTCACCTCTCCAACGGCCCAAGAAAAGTTGACGATTTTCAGTTCGTTCCCTTTTTTTCCTTGCTGTAAGAACAGGGACAACTTCTAAGGTCGTCACATGTGGGAGCTGAAACTAGAAGTTCCCGCAGTCCGATCTTAATAGCAACCATTAGAAAGAATACTGATGTCCAAAATAGAATCCACTGAGGACTAGGGAGTCTCTAAATGACATGGAGCTCCCGTGATCGACTTGGTAATATGTCATTCAACTAATATTTATGTTCTGGGCCAAAAAAAAAAAAAAAAAAACCCAGGAATTAGCAAATTCCCCAAATCCTCAAAATGTGATTTGATTTCCAGTGGCCCATGGTGCTTTGGAGGCCTGAATATTCACCTGAAATGCCACAAAATGTGGCAAGGAACACACTTAGCCCAGTGTCTATTACTCAGTTCAATATATATTCTGTCTTCAGTTCTTTTCATAAAGAAAGGCAGTAAGTGGGGTGCCTGGGTGGCTCAGTCGGTTAAGCGTCTCCTTTTGGCTCAGGTCATGGTCTCAGGGTCCTGGGATCGAGTCCCACATCAGGCTCCCTGCTCAGCAGGGAGTCTGTTTCTCCTTCTTTCCCTCCCCCTGCTCATGTTTTCTCTCTCAAATAAATAAAATCCTTAAAAAATATGTAAATAAACTGTTGTCTCTCACTTCCAAGCACACCCTCCCGTGTCCTGCTTTGCAAGGTTTGGGCCAGATGCTGTAGTCACCTTCCTGCTTTCCAGCTCCTGTTAAGGTCTGCCAAGAGAAGGTATCAAAGGGACCGCCAGGCTGGGGGACAAGTGACAGCCTCCTTCCTGTTCGGTCCCCTTGTCTTCCTGCATCCTCATGGCAATACACCTTCACTCCAGCCATGGCTGCTTCTCTAGAGGGTTGGGGTTGCCGGCTCAGGGCACCTCCTCTGGGCTCAGAGACAAAGCACCAGCTCGACCAGCCCGCCCTCCTCAGAAGACCGGGCTGCAGTCTGAGGCACCCCCGTCCCCCACACCATCCTGTAGATACAACCTCCCTGATAAGTGAGTATCCACTCTCCACCTGCCCCCTGGTTAACACATTCTACCCTGTTAACAATTCTTTTTTTTTCTTAAGATTTTATTTATTTATTTGAGAGAGAGTTAGAGAGAGAAAGCACACGAGCAAGGGCAGAGGCAGAGGGAGAAGCAGACGACCCGCTGAGCAGGGAGCCCCACGTGGGGCTCGATCCCAGGACCCCAAGACCATGACCTGAGCCGAAAGCAGACACTTAACCAACTGAGCCACCCGGCCACCACCCCCACCACCGTTAACAATTTTTTTTCTTTAATACCGTTAACAATTCTTAATATTCCATTCTGTCTGTGCAAGTAACTGGAAGGGTTTCTGCCTTTTGACTGATAGATCAGTAAATTGATAAACACATTTGATTGTACAAAATGAGTAAACATCTATACAATTACAAGAATATCTGTAACAGAGGCAAAGGATAGCTGGATGAGCTTATATGTAACAGTGTCAAGAGCCCCAAGAAATCAGGTCACAAGGAAGCACCCCACCTGTGTATCTCACACTGTTACTTTTGCGAATGAGAGAATAATGACAATATCAAAAAATACCTTTGGGGCGCCTGGGTGGCTCAGTCGGTTAAGCGTCTGCCTTCGGCTCAAGTCATGATCCCAGGGTCCTGGGATCGAGTCCCGCATCAGGCTCCCTGCTCAGCAGGGAGTCTGCTTCTCCCTCTGCCCCTCCCCCCACTCTTTCTCTTTCTAATAAATAAATAAATAAAATCTTTAAGAAAAGAATAGAAAAAAATGTTTAAACCCAAAAGTGTTAAAATGAAGTAGCAAAAATTTTAGTAACGATAGCTGTTGATGGTTTAATGACATACATTTTAGCACATAGCTTAGGTCTGTAAATTGAAATATCTGTCTCACAAAGCAGTTCGGCATAGATTTCAAAACCCCAAGAAAGCATTCAGAGCCAGGAATGTCACTCCTGGGAATGCATAACGGTGTTTTACCAAAAATTAAAAAAAAAGAAAAAGCAAAGAAAACCTATAAAAATAAAAATAATTGTCTTATTTGGTATTGTGTGTTAATGAAAAATTCGGAATCAGACAAATCTGCAAAACTAGGATACTATTTAGTTATACAAAGGCAATCGTGGTTCATTGGCCTGATAGCATAGAATGTAGCTGTTAATGATTTTAAAGAGTACGTATTAGCATGAGAAAATAATTCTATTAGTAATAAAGTAACCAAAGGAGGGGCGCCTGGGTGGCTCAGTCGATTAAGCGTCCGCCTTGGGCTCAGGTCATGATCCCAGGGTCCTGGGATGGAGCCCCGCATCGGCCTCCCTGCTCGGCGGGGAGCCTGCTTCTCCCTCTCCCTCTGCCTGCCTCTCTGCCTACTTGTGCTCGCTCTCTGTCAAATAAATAAATAAAATCTTTTTTAAAAAGCTGGAATTATATTGTTTTTAATATTGATGTAATAAATTAAATATGGCAGAACTTCAATATTATTTTTAAAGGTCATTTTCCTCAAGGGATTTTGCAAGTGATACTGTTAGTGAGTGATACATTTTGAATTTGAAAGATTGGGTGCAACCTTGACCGTTAGCCTCAATATTGCAGAAACTACTAACCAAAGGGAGGATTTCTGTTTGTTGGAAAGAGGAGAGGAAATGCTTTGCTAAGAATCACCAAAATAAATGGTGGCTTTCAGCACATGTAGTTACTGAGAAATTTAGCCCTGACTGTTCATCAAATACATAACATTTTGAAAAGTCCAATGCAGCCCTGAAAATATTAGTCAATGTCAGTTTTACTTAATCTCTAGGGTATCATTTGTTCCAGCGACTAAGGATGAACTTAAACACGGTATTTTTGAAAGAATCAGGCCATCAAATTGTGGATGCTGCTTTTCGCTGCTGAGCAGGAAGGCAGGAAGTAAATGCTGAAAGAAAATTTGGCTTAAACTACTGGAATGAGAACACAGAATCTGCTTTCTAGATTCTGCTTGCACCCTGACGACCTCCCCCCGCCCCCCCCCCCCCCCCCCCCCCCCCCCCCCCCCCCCCCCCCACCCCACCCCCCCGTGCTCCAGATCTCGTTTCCCTTATGTCTGTATCTCCAGCTGTAAAATGATAGACCTCAAATACAGGTCTTGCAACAACGGTGGTTGTTCTGAATTGTATCCAGCCCGGGAGTAACTCCTGTTGTTAACTAGGTGGCAATGTCTGGCACAATTCACCAGGGGCATTTCATATTAAAGATGAAATGGTGACATAGTTTATCCAAACCTTTGCCCCTAAGGAAGCTGAGATGTGGGGAAGGAAAGAAGACAGATCGCAAAAGATTACGCCAAAAAGAAATGTCCTTGGCACATCGGATACTACCTTAACACGCGATAGATCCTCTCTCAAAGCACGGGAAAGCTTAGCAGTTGTGGCTGGATCGTACGATTGTTCTGGATGACTTGCTTCTTCTCCATGGGGATGGCGTGACTTTGGGGGCTAGGCCACCTGAATCGCTCTGCCCAGTGCAATAGTACGGGTGGTTTACGTGAGCCACCTGCAGACAGGACCTCTGAGAGGACATTGAGCGAGATGGGTCTTTCACTCCCTGCTCGACGGGACAAGCAGGGTCCCGGATCAGGGCTGCGTGTCCAGGTAGGGTCCCAGAACAGAAATGCAGGGAGGAGAGCTGCTGCTGGCCCACAGCTTTACGTCCATCGTAAGAGGGAGAACCGGACACAGTCTTAACACTCATAGAATCTTTATGCAAATCAGGGTATGCTAAACGGATTTTAAGAAAGACACACAAAGACGAATATTTATAGAGCATGATGGCCGCAAAATGAAACACGAGACCAAATCTAAATCTCAAAGCCACTGTTATGTGAAATCGTTACATTTGAATCCAGTTTGGGAAAACAACTGAAAACATTGGTACTATGGCACGCTTTGCTTTTTTTTTTTTTACAAATTATTTTTTAAGTGAATCCAGGAAAAGGTATTTTATAGATTATAGCATAAGCAGCCTCACATTTCCTAGTGAGAGTTGATTATAGCTATTGCACACACACACCCCCTATTTATAGAGCTTTGTTCTCTGCAGAGGTAGCTAGTTAAGGAATAAATTTCTGGGGGCGCCTGGGTGGCTCAGTCGGTTAAGCATCTGCCTTGGGCTCAGGTCATGATCTCAGGGTGCTAGGATTGAGTCCTGCATCAGGCTCCCTGCTCGGCGGGGAGTCTGCTTCTCCCTCTCCCTCTGCCCCTCCTCCCAGCTTGTGATCTCTGTCTCTCTCTGTCAAATAAATAAATAAAATCTTTAAAAAAGAAAAAGAGAGAAAATAAAAATAAAAAGAATAAATTTCTGGTGTCTTCCACACCTTCTTGGTTACAAAGGGCACTTGGGCAGACACTGGAGGGAGTCAAATTCGTCCAGAAGGGTTGGAGAAGCTGCAGTAAATGAAACGGATTACCAGAACTATGAATCAGAGAGACGCCCCTTCTTTACTTCACCCCCGCCCCCAGATGCCTCAGAAGGACACTGCCCTGCACATCGGAGACAAGAGGAACAGCCGCTCTCCAGCTCAGGCCGCTGCCACAGAGAAAGCCCTGGATGCGATTTGTTCAAAGTCTGTTTGAAACGTCTGTTCTTCGACTTCCCCGTGCCGGACCCCTCGAATGTTTTCAGAATGTTTCCAGATCTTTGTCTTGGAATCATAACACTTTATTTATGTGAAAGAAACTCTATTAGGACCATTTGGACTGAAGCCAGAGTTAATCAAAGAGTCTGCCTAAATGATTTGCATTTCTAAACACCACGCACTGCATTTTAATGCACTTAAATAAGAGAATAATCCCCCCGGGCTACCTTCTGAGTTTGACATAATGCATGGCAAACAGTCACTGCATTTAGAGGAGCCCACGATAAAGCACACAGTTAGACGACAACATTTTTATGCACTGTGAGATCAATTCACTTGAATACAGCTTTTTTGTTTAATATTTAAAGGAACAGAAAGCCAAACATCTTTATATCATACCAGATCCCACGTGGCAGAAACTCCTCCCGGCTCCATTTCAGGGAAAGCGGGCTTCTAGAAAACTAGCTAGTTTGCTCACGGAGATAAGAGACTCCAGCAACTACAAGTGCCTCTCCCCTGACTTGGGTATTATAGGGCCCCGGAACAGATTCATAGTGACTTCTAGAAATGCTCCGGGACTCCAGGCTATGCATTTAATGCACCACCATGCTCCTGCCAATGGTTTTTATCGTGATTTGATCTCCATTTGGATTCCTTCCACCTTTGCCTTGATTCCGTATTGTCTCTGTATTTCTCTTAATTGCCTCGCGTGGAAGTAAAGGAATGTAGGATGCCTGATTTGCTTTCCTTAGAATATAAACAGTAGCTTAGACAAGGTTTCTGGACTTGGTGACCCGGCCTGCACTTGGGCAGGAAGAGAGCCTAGCCCTTCCAAGGGTGAGCTCTGGAGAACACAAACCTGCAGCACGCAGGGCTTTGCTCCTGACTCCTGGGAAGCCACAGGACGCTGACTCCCCTGAGGTGGCCTGCCCAGCGTGCCAGGGGCAAAAATTCACCTTCCGTGGCCCTGACTCTCGGGCCAACCAGCTTGGTCTCCACCTACGTTTCTTCTCAAATCTGTAACTGTTCTGAGGGCTCCAACAATTAAACCTTTTTCTTTCTTAAAGAAGCGAGTAAAATCCTCTTCCGGAGAAAGTGATATGATTTGTTGGCATCTCACAAGGGCGAGGCTCATCATTAAAATTTAATTAGTCAACAATATGGTACCTTAGAACCAACGAAGTCAACCATGGAAATGGGGGTGTAAATCGTCTACCCCCAGACCCGCATGCCCCACCCCTGCTCCCCCAACCCCATGCTGGCCCCCGGGGCTGAGCTGCGGGCAGCCCACAGGCCTCCTCCCGCCTCCACCAAATCACCATGCTTATCTTGGGTCAGGGAGCTTGGCTCTTCACGACGGAAAGCCAGGGTCGCCAACGTGCCGACTTTAATTGCTTTTAGTCGTGTCCCTTCAAGAGAGAGCAAAGTGGGAAGGCCCTGCCAAGTTGGCCTGTGGGCAGGACATGCTTTGCTTTCCTCCCGTTCTCTGCCAAGCTCCGACATGCCAGCAGGTGAAATGTGGACTCAGGACGCCCGCCCCTACCCACCATCCTCCTACTCCTCAGACGGAGGTTTCGATCCTCCAGCAAGACCAGTGAGACCTGAGCTCTCCAGACCTGAGCCCTGCGCAAAAACATAGCGTCGCCTGCCTCCTCATACCCAACTACAACTGCAGGCCCCATCAAACACATTAGCACGCATTCTGTCTGTTCCACCATAAATAAGTCTGAGAGTTGCTTCCCAGGTGACGCTGCTCCAGAGCTCCCAGTGGATGAGTTACTTGTTATGGGTCCATACCTGCAAAAATGTAAACATGGAGACCAAGCACTCGGGAGCTTTCAGAGGAATTTCACAGATTAATGTTATGGGCATTGAATAATAATTCATTAGGGCTTACAGCATTTTGTTTTTTTTGTTGTTTTGTTTTTTTTTCATTGTTTCTAGTGTCATAAAATAAAAATACGGACACCTCGGTGTCTCAGTCAGTTAAGCATCTGACTCTTGATTTTGGCTCAGGTCATGATCTCAGGGTCATGAGATTGAACCCCATGACGGGCCCCATGCTCAGCGTGGAGTCGGCTTGAGACTCTCTCTCCTTCTCCCCTCCTGCTCTCTCTCTCTCTCTCTCTCAAGTAAAATAAGTAAAATCTTAAAAAAATTATAAATAATAAAAAAATGAAAGTAAACATTTAAAAATCAAAAATAAATAACATTCTTTCTAGTGTCTCATCCTCATTCCGTTTTAAACGTGTGCATCCACCACTGGCTGAGGAGTAGAACAAGGGAACCGCAGCGGCTGGAGAAGCCCCACGTGGGACTGCCCGCCTGGGCTCCGCAGGGAGAGCAGAAACGGCGCGACGGCTGGGGCCAGTCATCATACAGCACCTTCCAGGCCGCCCTGCTCTGGTTTAAATTTATCAACGTGAAAGATCCGTGTTCAACGTGTAGCAGTTAATGAACCAATAACACCGTCCCACACTGCTCTTACCACCATCGGAACACTCTTCTGCACACATCACTGGCATTGACACAGCCTTTGTATGTTTTTATGCAAAAGTACACATTTTTTGCAATGTTATCTCAAAAACACTCTGTGGCAGAGGTGTTACTTTTATCTCAAATGTGTAAAAAGGAATGAGGGTCAACAGGCCTAATAATCTGTGGGAATGGCAAAGCCAAGACCAGAACCCATGACATTGGATGTAAAATCCATGTGTTCCCCAAGGCCCCAGGGGATGCCTCTCCATATGAGCGTCTGTCGTGCAACTTGTCCATTTCGATGGGGAAATGATGGGTATTTCAAACTCTACATGTCCGGCACAATTCCGTCATACTTCCCCTAAGCCCAAAGACCCCTGCAACATGCCCAGCGACCCCACCCATCCCCATCCACCCACGCCCACCCCGCCAACCCCCACCCCATGCCCCCATCCACCCACCGGCCCACCCCGCCAACCCCCACCCATCCCCATCCACCCACGCCCACCCCGACAACCCCCACCCATCCCCATCCACCCACGCCCCACCCCGCCAACCCCCACCCATCCCCATCCACCCACGCCCACCCCGACAACCCCCACCCATCCCTCCCCGATCCCACCCACGCCCACCCCCGACAACCCCCAACCATCCCCATCCACCCACGCCCACCCCCGACAACCCCCACCCATCCCCATCAACGGCCACCTCAACCAAGCCTCACTCACCCTACCCACCCCCACCCCACCACCACTGTCACAAGGTTATCAGGGGATGGTGTCGCTGGCTTCTCGTCTACTCATGCCCAAACATGGGAACCAAGCTTGCTTTCAATATCTCAGCAATATGTGTGGTTCGAATCCCCAAATCTCTTGAATATATCATCTTTCTCTGCATGACTGTAACCACTTATATCCGCCAGTCAAATAGAACCAGTAGCGTGTGTGTGTGTGTGTGTGTGTGTGTCTGTGTGTGTGTGTGTGTGTGTGTGTGTGTGTGTGTGTGTGTGTGTGGAGAGAGAGAGAGAATTGGCTCGTGTGACTGTGGGGGCCAAGCCCACATCTGTAGGCAGAGCAGCAGGCTGCAGATCCAGAAAGAACCAATGTTGCAGCCTGAGTTTGGAGGCAGAGTCCCCCCTTGGAAGACCTCAACCTTTTCTCCGAAGTTCTCCACTTGATTGGATGAGACCCACCCATGTTATGGAGGGTCATGTGCTTTACTCAAAGTCCACTGACTGAAATGTTAATCTCTGAAAACACCTTCCGGAAACATCTGGAATAATACCTGACCAAATACCGGGTGCCCCGGGCCAGCCAAGCTGACACATGAAATTCCCCATCACCCCAGTCAGTGTAGCCCAAACCACTGTGTACTCTCACCCAGGCCACTGCTGTGACCCCACTTGCATCCTCCTACAAAACCTCCTCACTACAGAGGGACCTTTTAAAATGCAAGCAGGACCCCAGGTTTTCAAAGTTCTTCGGCTCCGCATCGTTCTTGGAGTCTCTTTTCCCAGGCCTGCCGCAGCTGCCATCCCTCCTCATGGCTTTTGGGCCACCTGGTTTCAATCCTGTTCCTCTAGTCACTGACCTCCGTGCTGAAACCAGCTTCTGTCTCCAACTCCCTGGTTTTCCCATGGCTGCCTCTAGTTTATCATTTAGCCTGAGCTCAGATGTCTCCTGCTCAGAGAGGGTTCCATCTTTTCCATGGGCAGGCAAGATATATCTTATACACACCTGTTAAACAAATGAGTGATGGCACAAGTTCCCACGTTTGTCACCCCATCACCCGGAATGCGTCTGGATTCTCAGCAGACGGTGAGATGGCGGTATGAAACAGTTAAATTCTTCCCTCCTCCGGCCCTAACATTCTGAGGCCATACTTTTTCACTCACACCTGGCAGAGTTATGGCAGGGGAGCCTGATGGCCAGGAGTGAGTCAGGTACCAAATGGGTACTTGCAGGGTAGAAACCTATCAGTCAAAGTGTGCTAGAGGCATCTCTTGATTCCAGAAAATGAAAAGTTTATGAGCTTCATGTCCTAGAATCTTTAAAGACCTTAGGGTGTTTTTTGAATTATGGTTTTAAAAGAGCAGAACCATTTTAACTCGCTGATTAAGGCAGGGATGTTGCAAATAGAACCATGTTACCTGTATCCTCTGTATTGATTAAAAACAAACTCAAACCTTATTTCAGCGACTCAACTGTAGACTTTTAACTGCTATCGCTTATCGAGTGAACTTGCTTGCCTTTGCCACAGGGTATAGTGAACACTCCTGAGTCTTGGAGGGGGAATGACACCACAAAATAGAAGAAGTGAATCAAAAAAAAACTTATTATGAGAAAAAAGTTTAACACCTGCTAGACGAATAGTAGGAAAGGTATGATACTTTAATGGAAAAAGGAGTGAGATGCTTTTTCTCTTCACCTATGAAGTGAGATCTATTAAAGGACACCTATTTAATTTTCTCACTTGGACTGCGCAGCAAGACCATTTTCTTAACAATTTTCGACACACTTCACTCCATTCTTAAGGCTTGCAAAAATATTATTAACATCTTCCAGTACAGAATTATGTGCAAATGAAAGGTATTCTCAGGTTTTAGGCATTTGCCTTCTTTACAGGACTAATTATGGATGTGACATAATCTCAAACCTTGGACTCTCGACTGACAACAAGTAAGCTGTGAGGGTCAGGGAGGTCTCAAAAAATGGACATGCAGAGAGTCCCAGCTCTGCACTATAAGGCAAGGAAGAATCTGCTTCTGGGGCAGAGTTCCTCTGGCATTACCCAGGAAAAGGAATTACATTCATGTTGAATTATTGTAGGAACAATGTCCTGTAAGCCTCCGGCAAAAGTCTAAAGACTTTCCTCTCCTTTGTCCTTTGTTTCTTTGCATTGTTTTTGTATGCATTTGTGAATGAATGCCCACGAAGTCCCAGGAAATGTGTCTGATATGGGAAGTAAAGGTGAATAGGATGTGGTGTCTGCATGACAGACCACAAACTCAGTGGTCAGGTAGATGAGTAAACACACAATGTAGACTTGCGTGTGCTTCAGGTAATGGTAGCCTAGGTGATTTGGATCAGCTGCTCCGATGAGGACTTTCAAAACTAGTGCAAAAATATGTCTCAACGGCTTTAAAGAAAGCACTAGAATACTAATAAGTCACTTAAGACTAAGTGCAGGAAAAGAGCAGCCCAGGATTCTCAGCCCCACATTTGGAGCTGGTTTTCCCCGTGCCATCGGGGAGTCTGGGAGGAAAAGCATCTCATGGTGATTCCACAACTGTGAGTGTCCAGGGAGAAAAGCGCGAGTGGTTGAGGATCCACCACGGAATGCCCCTGCAAAACATCCTACCCTCTGGACAGGAACCAAAGGGGACAGGTCCTCACAGGATGAGAAACTAGCTTCAAACAATCTCGCTTCCTGCAGTGACACCAGATTGCCATTTTTGTCAGGTACCTGGCGAAAGCAAAGCGAACTCTCTTTGAAAAAAGATAGCATCCTCCTAGGCTTAAAATTATATTTTACAAGTAATTTTTCAAATACACGATTTATGGAACACAGTTAAAAATAACCAGAAAGCTCAAATGAGATTCAAAGGAAACAAACGATAGAAAGGTACCTATAGGAACTCATAAATAAGAGTTAGTACCTAAAGATTTTAAAATAACCATTTTTGATAGTTTTTAATGAGATCAAAGAAAAAACGGAAGATGAAGTAAAAAAATTTTCAGTTGCAAATTGAGAGAACTTGTCACCAAATCTGTGGGAAAACAATTCATAAAGGACTGCATATTCTAAATGTAAACTAAAAATGCTGAGTGATACAGTTCAGACACAGGAGACACAATGGCAGTAAAACAATCCACGTGTGCGTTAAATGTGAATGAATACTTCTTTATAAAAACAAGGACAATAACTTTTTGCCCCATTTTATATTATGTAACATATATTAAATAATAACATATGATTATATTTAACATATTATATAATATGTATAATTAAAATACACAACAAATAAGGCAGGAGTACAACGAACTATTCCAGGAAAAGGACTAAACTGTCAAATAACATAAGTGCTGATGAGCAGATGGTACCTACTCGATCTCAGAGTAATTATTAAGGAATAATACCAGAGTGGAGAATAGCCAAGCTAATGCAGAGGAAAATAGAAAAATTAAAGCAAGCTATGCGAAAGAATATAAGGAAGAAGGGGCAATAGGGGCTCCTGGGTGGCTCAGTCGTTAAGCGTCTGCCTTCGGCTCAGGTCACGGTGCCAGGGTCCTGGGATCGAGCCCCGCATCAGGCTCCCTGCTCATTGGGGAGCCTGCTTCTCCCTCTCCCTTTGCCCCTCCCCCCTGCTTGTGCTCTCTCTTTCTCAAATAAATAATAAAATCTTAAAAAAAAAGAAGGGGGAATAAAATTAGCAGAGACAGGGCAAACAGAAAGCTAAATTATATGTTAAAGCCCAAAATATCAATGATTGCAATTAATAAATACACCAAATCCTCTAAAGACAATGATTTGATTTGATTTGATTTTTTAAGACAATGATTTCAGAACTGGACTTTAACATATAATCTCACTGATAATGAGGAATTCTTCATCTCAGGAAACAAACTGAGGGTTGCTGGAGTGGTGGGGGGTGGGAGGGATGGGGTGGCTGGGTGACAGACATTGGGGAGGGTATGTGCTAGGGTGAGCGCTGTGAATTGTGCAAGACTGTTGAATCACAGATCTGTACTTCTGAAACAAATAATGCAACATATGTTAAGAAAAAAGAGGAAGAAGAAGAAGATAGCAGGAGGGAAGAATGAAGGGGAGTAAGTCGGAGGGGGGAGACGAACCATGAGAGACGATGGACTCTGAAGAACAAACTGAGGGTTCTAGAGGGGAGGGGGGCGGGGGATGGGTGAGCCTGGTGATGGGTATTAAAGAGGGCACGTTCTGCATGGAGCACTGGGTGTTATGCACAAACAACGAATCATGGAACACTACATCCAAAACTAATGATGTAATGTGTGGTGATTAACATAACAATAAAAATTTGAAAAATTAAAAAAAAAAGAACTGGACTTTAAGGCATCAAGCCACTTGCTGTTTTGAGAGACACCTGTAAGACGTTAGAACATGAACAATGTATCACGCAAACACCAGCCCCAGGGAGCTGGTGTAACCCCGGGATAGAAAGCCTGTAGGATTAATCTATAGACTTAGTGCCATCCCTTCTATCCTCGAAAACTGTGAAGCTATCAGAAATTTTAAATAATGCTACTTACATCTGAAACTATTGATGCACTATAAGTTAGCTAATTGAATTTAAATTAAAAAAATAAAAAATAAAATTATGCTAAATTTGTATGCACTTAACACGCAGCCAAAAATGTACAAGGCAGAAACTGACACAACCCAAAAGAGACATAGGAAAATGCACAGGTCAAATTGGGGGTTTCGGAACACACCTCCCTCAGTAACCTTGACACAAAGAAACCTATAAACTTCATACTTTATGGTAAAATATTAACTTTCTTCAGATACGGGTACTGAGAGGGGCCATTCTACTCAAGGTTTCTCAGAAGCTCTGGGCCAGGGCAGAAGGGCTGGGAATGAGACGGGATAAAGACTATACAGAGAGAAACAAAAGCGAGTCATTCATAGACAATACAGTAGCTCAGGTAGAAAGAGTCAAAAGAGGGGTGCCTGGGGGCTCAGCTAGTTAAGCATCTGACTCTTGGATTCAGCTCAAGTCATGACCTCAGGGTTCTGAGACTGAGCCCCAAGTCAGGTCCAAGCTCAGGCAGGAGTCTGCTTGTCCCACTCCTTCCCCCCTCCTTGCATTCTCTCTCTCTCTCTCTCTCCTCTCTCTCTCTCTCTCAAAGAAAGAAATAATTCTTTTAAAAAGTGAGTCAAAAGAAACTATCAGTAATGAATAGAAATGATCAATTGCTAGATCTTACACCACAGAGGCACCAACTGCCCTTTTACAATGTGTGTAACCAAGGAAGGATTCTTTGTGAGTGAAACTGAGTAAAGATACTCAATGGAAATCCACAAGAAGAGATGGAAGAAACTTGTAAAACCAGGCACGAGCCTTGTTCGGGAAGTCCCCGCAGGCAAAAGCCAAATAAGTCCTACACAAATTGTGTTCTGCCTCTTTAGCAATTCGATGCACGCAAACTGAAACCACGGGACCATGTGTGGGCATCACATGCAGCAAAGCCGATCCTCATACACCGCTGGAGAGGGACTCTTTGCAGACCCTTCAACAGAGTCGCCTGAGTGTGACAGCAGGCACACCCCATAATCTCTAAACCCCCCCCAAGAAATGTCTGTGCACCAAGGACCATGCACAAGAATGCTCATAGCAGCTTATTCCAACTCCAATAGCCAAGCACTACAAACAGTCTAGATGCCCATCAACAGTAGAGGGGACAAACTGTGGTCTAGGCAAGCAATGGGAGATAATATAGCGACGGCCCTTAAGGAAGTCCCCCTGTACATCACAACACAGACGAATCCCAGGACGTACTGCTGGGACAACCAGTAACACCAGGAATGTCCTACATCCTCTAGGCCTGAAACAGCAGGTAGAGAATGTGACGTGGTTTTCCCGAAGGTGGGGAAGGGAGGAGCTGCTGGGAGAAGGGGCAGAGCCACAGCTAGAACCTTCCGGGGGGGCCAGGGGGAGTCAGTGCCTCCCCTTGGCTGAGCCAACCAAGGGGATCAGAAAGTGAGATGGTCAAGGGCAGAGAACGGACCTGGGGGCGGGGCAGGTGCAGAACCGCCGCCACCATCCACCCCTCTGTCCGCCCAGTGTCCCTTCGTGCATGCCACTCAAGTGACGAAATCTTCCTGTCCAACGCAGAGTAGATCCAGATGCCCATCAGGGGCCACACGCATTTCTTATCATGGGAAAGGGAGACTAGAGAAACTGTCAATTGGCTTAAGATGCAGTTGCTACATTCCCTGCAGGAGGACACAGGTCAAGGATGCTAACCAGAGCTTGCTTCTTCCACCAGCTGTCCGTGGCCCCTCTTGCTACGCTAGCACGCTGGTGGCTGGTCCACAGAGAGGACATCTAATCCTCCCCTCCCCCAGCACCCCAGCCTTTAGAGGTGATGACTTCATTGCACTGCTGAATTTCCCATCGATCACAAAGCATGGCAATGAATCCCGAGTCCCAGACCCAGTCCTCTTGGGTGACATTTTGCGAAGAGCTACTCAAGTTCCCCTTGAGATTTGAAAGCAATGATCCTGGGATAGGAACCCCTGTCAATTTAGTGGCATGAGAGTCCTCCCCCCAAAAAAGGCCAGGGCAGTCTCAGACTTCATGATAATGAAACTGACCATGACCCTTGATGGAAGACGTCTTTCTTTTTTTATGAATCGTGACTTCCCAAACCCCCCAGGTCAAGTATGCAGGAATGCGAAGTAAGAGCTGAACTCCTGGGTGTCTCCCTTAGGATTCCCCACGCTGCCTGCCTTCCATTCTAGGTTAGATCATGTTCCATCTCGGGCACCAAGGCCTCACTTGGCAAACAATGAGCACAAAAACCCCATATCAGACACCGCCTGGTCCTCACCCTCAGAGCAGACTTCCCGGAGTCCCTGAGCTGGCTCCCCGGGGTTAGCCCCAGTTCAAAAGTGTGAATAAGAAGAAAAAAGAAACGAAGGCAGGTTCAACGTCAAACTCCTGAGCAGAATGCACGCGAACCCCGCCCTGCTCCAGCCCGGTCTGTAACACAGCCAGAGACATTGTCTTTTTACAACGTCCAGCTACTTAACTATCCTACAAAATACCCTCCACTCAGAGTGAAACACAAACAAAACGTGGAAAATATGAGGAGCTTGTCTTCCTTTCTTGAGCAGGAAGTTTCAGCGGAACCCCTCTGTTACTGAAGGAGGCAGATTAAATTCAGCTCCGTTAATCAGAAATGAAATAGCACATAAAGAGGTAGGACACGCAATGTTTTCTGAGAAGGGCAGAACTCGTAGCAAAAATCTGAAGCCAGATTAAAACTCAGTGTCCCTGTTTCTCTGGACTCTCTCTTGTAGCTGGGTCAGCCTCCCCATCGGCCTGGTCAGCTTCCCCTTGGGGCTGCTTTGCCTGACTCCTGGGCAGCGCCGGCCTCAGGTCAACCCCTCGACACTCAAGTATCTAATTAACTTAATTAACTAATTTACTCTAATTAAAGTCTTCTGGCCCAGAGATGGAAGGCTGTGTGTGTGCAAAGCCTTCTCTTGAACTTTCTCAGGGTACACACACCCACTAAGAACAGAGCGTGACTGCTTTTTCAATCTGGCAGATCCAGGGCAAGTGAAATGTTGATTCTAAGTAGATTAGGCCCGTCTGCAGTCTTTCCTCTCCACAAAGATCCCTGCCCTGTGGGACTGTGAGTCTCCAAGGATCCAGCTATCCTATCGGTTATGTTTCTCTGGAAAACACTGACTGATACAGGCTTAGATTATTAGATGAATTCTCAGGGTCTTGTTACCTGAGAAATTATATTTTGCTTTGAAGAAAAAAGAAAAAGTTCTTTAGCATAGTAGAGTATGTCTTCACTTTCAGAAATCAATTTTGAGGAGATGGAATGACTTGCAAGTACACATTCACTTATAGCGAGAACAAATTAGCGTGTTCGACAAGCAGTCCCTGACGTCGGGGAGCTGAGCCGGCACTATCATCCAGGGATTTTCAGATGGGACCTCAGCCCTAGTGTTCTCCTGTTGGGCATAAACAATTTTATAGAACATTAGCATCATGCAAGGGCCACTCTGAGAATGTCATAGAAAAGTCGAAGACCCCGTCACCATCTCCTCACACATAGACAAAATCATGGGCACTGTCCACACCATGAAAATGACCAATCAGCCACCATCCTGGCTTTTATGAGAAATGTGCCTGCCACTTCTCTAATTAGAGCTTTAATCTCCACTCGTTCCTTCTAAGGTACGGATGAGATGTACTTTGTCTACCATATTAGACAAAGAATCTTCACCGCTTGGTGGCAGGAACCTTTCCAGAGCAGAATTCTGTTTTCTTTAGCCCTACCAAGAATTACCGAACTTGAGTACAAAGTCTATAAGTTCTTCCTAACAGCCTTTTAAAAGGCCCCATTATTCCCCATGGTGCATGATCTCCCTCCTTGCTGCAAGCCATAAACCCGAATCGTTCAACTGCAGATAGTCCTCGTGGTCTATGGCGAGAGGATAGTGACACATAGAAGGTATCCCTATAACTCTATGCCCACCACCCCAGCTGTGCTTTCTGCTACTCTTGGTTTAAATATAAAGAGAGAGAGAGAGAATTAGACAGGGCTTCTGTACCCCAGCTTAACTCTTACAGTATAAAAATGTGTACAGGATCCCCAGTGTGTAGATTGGATTATCTTTGTTCATATCCTTAAAGAATCAGAAGATGGAAGACTCTGCCACGTTCTACTGCCATGGGAAACAAAGATGGTTTCGCCTGTTGGAAGGATATTCTTCACTTTCCTTCTGTTCTTGGCCAGACTCCCAGACAGAAATGACATAACGACATGCTGACATGCTAGCAGAGGCGAAATGCGGCCACAGGACACCTGTCCCTGCCCGACCCTTGCCCTACTTCTCAGGCAAACACATTGACATCCCAGCAAGACTACTAAGGCCTCAGTTTTCCAGACCTCAACACCACCCAGCAAAAGAAATAAAATTTAAATTAAAAAAAAAAGAGTCATATCCTTTTACTACCCAAATTACAACGTCTCTGACTCTTAGCATAAAGTCTGTCTGTACCCTGGGTCTCCACCTTAAATATTTCTGAGATTATTTTCTAGGTGATGTAGCTCGAATTACAGTCCAGAGTTCATAGTTTGTGAAGGACTTGTTATGCGTCCATGCCTACAGAAATACAAAAATTGAGACAGACCTTGCAAAGATCCGATCCAAAATCAAGGCTAAGGTGGTTGTAATGTGCCCTTGGAACACAAGCAAGATTTCCCCAAAGTCATCTTTAGGAATCACCCTGCAGCCCAATACATGAAAATAACTCCTTCATTTCTGTCTCTTACATCGGCATTGACAGAAATGTCTCTGGTTCAACAGAAATATCCGGATTTTATTTATTCATTAAAAATGGGTTACTCATAGAGGCGCCTGGGTGGCTCAGTGGGTCGAGCATCCGACTCTTGGTTTCAGCTCAGGTCATGATCTCGGGGTTGTGGGACCGGGCCCCGTGTCGGGCTCCACACTGAGCAGGGAGCCTGCTTGAGATTCTGTCTCTCCTTCTGCCTTTGTCCCTCCCCAAATTCGTGTGCTCTCTCTCTCTATCTCAAAAAAAAAAAAAAAATGGGTTGCTCCTAGATACATATAAAATGTCAGATCTGGGTGAATGGGTAAAGAAGATGTGGTATATATACACAATGGAATATTATGCAGCCATCAAAAGGAATGAGATCTCACCATTTGCAAGGACGTGGATGGAACTGGAGGGTCTTATGCTGAGTGAAATAAGTCAATCAGAGAAAGACATGTATCATATGACCTCACTGATATGAGGAATTCTTCATCTCAGGAGACAAACTGAGGGTCGCTGGAGTGGTGGGGGGTGGGAGGGATGGGGTGGCTGGGTGATAGACATTGGGGAGGGTATGTGCTAGGGTGAGCGCTGTGAATTGTGCAAGACTGTTGAATCACGGATCTGTACTTCTGAAACAAATAATGCAATATATGTTAGAAAAAAGAAAAAGAAGAAAAAGATAGCAGGAGGGGAAGAATGAAGGGGAGTAAGTCGGAGGGGGAGACAAACCAGGAGAGACGATGGACTCTGAAAAACAAACTGAGGGTTCTAGAGGGGAGGGCGGTGGGGGGATGGGTTAGCCTGGTGATGGGTATTAAAGAGGGCACGTTCTGCATAGAGCACTGGGTGTTATGCACAATCAATGAATCATGGAACACTGCATCCAAAACTAATGATGTAATGTATGGCGATTAACATAAAAATAAAAAATTTTAAAAAATGCCAGATCTGGGTAAGTCATTATTCAGTCCATTGATTTCCTTTTATGGGAGAATGAGATTCAGGCAGTGCAGTGACCCCACCTGAACGAGACAACAGAGTAGTTCTGGGCTAGTTGGCTAGGACCCTGCTTCTCAGAGTGGGTTCCCCTGACCAGGAGTATTGGTGCCACCTGGAAACTTGTAGAAAGGCAAATTCTTGAGCCTCATTGCCGGCCAGTAAATCAGAACATTTCTTATGCTTATATAGAGAGAGGAAGAGAGAAGTATAGTTGACACACGTTACATTAGTGTCAGGTATACAACATAGTGATTCAGCAACTGTATACGTTACGCGGTGCTCAGCACAAGCGTAGCCCCCATCCGCCACCATCCAATGTTCTTAGGATGCCACTATTTTCCCCATGACCTAGTCACTCAGGAACTGGAAACCTGTACCTCCCACTCCCCTTCACCCATGTTGCCCATCTCCCCACCCTCCCCTCTGGCACCCATCAGTTTGTTCTCTGTACTTATAGGTCTGATTCTGCTTTTTGTTTATTTGTTTTGTTTTTCTTAGATTCCACATATAGCTGAAATCACATGGTATTTGTCTTTCTCTCTCTGATGAATTTCACTTAGCAGAATACCCTCTAGGTCCCTCCATGTTGCCGCAAATGGCAAGCCGCTCATTCTTCCTTAGGGCTGGGTAATGTATATACAAACCACACCTTCTTGACTCATACGTTATGGACAGTTGGGTTGCTTCCCCGTCTTTGGCTATTGTAAACGAGGCTGAGATAAACATCAGGGTGCGTGTATCCCTTTCAATTACTGTTTTTGTGTTTTAGGGTAGATATCCAATAGTGTGATGGCTGGATCATAAGGTAGTTCTATTTCTAATTTTTGAGGACCCTTCATACTGTTTTCCACACTGGCTGCACCAGTTTGCATTCCCAGCAACAGTGCAAGAGGGTTCCTTTTTCTCCACATCCTCAACACTCGTTACAGAAATGAGTTTTTAACTAGCCCTCCCAGGGCTCCGGAGGCTTGCCGGATCTAAAGATCGGGAAACTCTCCAGCACCGGGAGCAAAACCCATTTTTCTTTGAACAGTGAGCACGTGTCACATGATCTGTTCTCAATCCTCATTTATTAAGTAAACTAATGAATTCCACATTCATCACACAAATGTGATAGACTGGCTTTCGTTTTCCCTTTTGTGATACTTCGGCTTCTTTGTTTTCTCTCGAGTTGAAACCTCAATCAAACAAGCATCAGTGGAAAGCTTAATCTATTATGGGCCGGCAGCAGGATTAAAATTTTTTAAAAACGTGGTCTCCGTTTTCGGGAATAAATGCAAAGGCCTAATGTGTTAATACATGGGATGAAGCCCTTGTAATATAGGGCTGCTTGAAGGGCAGAGAAGAGGGTACTCTAATTCCTTTCCAGACAATTTCTTGGAAGAGCAGATGGTTTCCTTGGGACCTGGCAGATCTCTGATGACCGAGATGGGGCAGGGCAGGAGGGAGGGCCTTTCAGAGAGCAGGACCTGAACAGGAAAGGTGCATCAGGGAGGAGAGGTGAGGGCGGGGAGCTGCTCTGGGCACAGAGAATAGTCCTCACAGCAAAAATCTGGGCGTGCTGTCAGGGAGGACACTGTGCAATGAAAATCTATCGAGTGATGGGATATTGGAGCCTGGGGAGTTTGTGTAGCCCAGGGGAGGTTTCCATGGTAGATGTAAAAAGGAGCAAGGTGTTGAAAGCCACATTCGGGAGGATAATTCAAGGGAGTGTGTGGTGGGGAGGCAGAGACTGAAAGCATTGTTCTAGAGATAAGGCAAGACATCCTTGGAAGCTATAAACACGATGCTCAGGCAGGTGTTTGGGGGCTGGTTCCATGGGGTTGGAGAGCCACGGAGCTGGGGCTTAGTCCCAGTGTCTAGAGAACACAGAGTAGTCTGGGAAGCAGCTGGTGAAGTGAGATTTGCTTGCGGTGAATACAAAGAGCCCTACAGAGACCTCAGGGTGAATCCTCACAAGAGCGCTTTGAAGGAAGGATTCGTATGATTCCATTGTACAGATCAGGAAAACTGAGGTTATAAAGTCTAACCCATCTGAGCTCACACAGCGAGAAAGTGGGGGAGCCAAAGCGCCAAACCCAGAGTCAAGATGTAATGCTTTATCCAGGACCCGGGACATCTCAGAAGCATGTTCTTCCCTGCCCAATGGTACAGAGGGAGGGAGTGGAGAAACAGCCGGTTCAGTGTGACCTCTGAGCACTGGAAGCTGATAGAGATGAAGCCAGGATATGACACCAGCAGTGTGGGTGTCATTTAGGTGAGTTGGGGGAGCGGAGCCTAAGAAAGACAGGTTGGTGGGGACTTGCAGATTTCTCGGCTGGAGGAGCTCTGAGTGTGTTAGCGGCTGGGCGGGGAGAAGAAGGGAGATGAGGGACAGAAATTCTGAAACTGCTCGTGACTGGGGCGGGGGTGGGGGACTCCCCTCTTTTACAGGAAGCCGGGCATCTCAAATTCATGATAGAAGGATGGATGAGCTTTTTCTGCCAAGTTCCCTTGGTTAGAGAAGGAAATCCGACGGGAACGTCTGAGTGTGGGCAGGGAGTTCGTATCTACTTCTCCACGCAGGGAAGCCTGATGGGCTCCGGGGCCACGTCCACGCCACAGTGGGCAGGAGCAGGCGACAGGCAGCCCCGGCTCTGGGATCTCGAGGGTCCCCTAGTTAGGTTCCCTTGTGCAGTGGCATCCAGGATGCATCGACCCTTGCCAGGAGGCGGTGTCTACCCCAAAGGCTGTGGGGCTGAAAAGGCTGCCCCACTCTGAGCTGCAGAGAATCAAGCTGAGTCTCAAGTTCTGGGCCTTCCCTGCGCGGTTGCAGGCTCTGGGATCACAGGAGGTGAGGGCCTGAGGCCAGCTCGGGGGCCTCTCCATCCTCAATTCATAACTGCTGGTCAGTCACCAATTTGGGGGAACTTTAGTGAAACTCAACAAGCCCGCCATGATATTTGCTGAAACCAGCTCGCAGTGATTCTAATACAACCTTTGAGAAAATTCAATCTGATGCTGGAGACTTGAAGGCCCTCATTTTGTCAAATTGCTCAACGTTTCTGGAAATCGGCCAGGAGACTGCCCACGTAAGGGGCCGGGCTGCAGCGTGTCCCTTCCAGACCCCTCGCTTCCGCAACCCCCCAGTTTTGTAATCCTCCCTGACGACATTTCTCCCAATTTTGCCCCCATTGATCCAATTTCTTCCTCCCCCAGGATCTCCGCCGCTGATGGGAGAAACACAGCATGCGTTTCCGTGCCTCGAGTTCCACATAAAATCCTTCTGTGCTCCTTAGAATATTGTCTTCCTGCCTCCAGCATCTCTCATGTCACTTTCAATCTCTGTTTTATCCCCGAAATTAAACCCAGTTTCTTTACCCAGACCCAACGGAATTATTGCAGAAACTGGAATTTATTTTATGTTATATTCTATCATATATGATATTATACTATTATATGATATGATATATATTATAGTATAGCATTATATTATTTTAGTATAGTATATTACATTATATTATATAAAATTATATTATATAAAAAATAATAGATTTCCCTTTAATAAATGCCAACTTGAACCAGGTACTTAACCTACCTGAGCCCTGATTATCCAGGCAATCGAGTAGTGGGCAGACATCTACCTGCACAGATGTTGTGAGGATTACCTGAAAACATACAAAGCACAGTCTGGCTCGCGGTGACCGGAGTCCAAACACTGAGCATCGTCTTCCTCTTCTGTTCCCCTACGAGCTCCCCGCACAAGAGGAAAGAGTTCTCTGCCGTCATACGGAGCATACACAGCCAACTCAGAGGGGTTGGAGGGTCTAGAGAACAAAGAAATGACAAGTAAGACTCGGAGTCAAATCCCTGGCACCCCTGCACTAACACACGAGGGTTTGTGCGCATCTCCCACATTCCGAAGTGCGTCTTTGCATTTCCACACCGGATGCAGTTTGTAAAATAGTTGTGCTCACTCAGCGTCTATCGATGAAGGAAGGAAGGAGGATATGGACAAATAAGTAACAGTCAGACAATTTATATGACCTGGGCAGTCACGCATTTTCCCCCAAGAAGCAGTAGACCCCACCCCCACAGCATCTACTCTGCTCCAGAGCGTCTCCCTCCACAGCTGACATCTTCGTGGATGGAGAATTGTCCCTTTGAGCCCTGACTGGGACTCTGAGCACATGACTGCACTCCTAAGATGCCTTGGTCCCTCCTGAGCTGTAACTCTGCCGGGAAGAGCATGCACACTCTGCAGCATCAGTGTCTCCCTAGATAAAATGCGCACCTGTCAGCAGGATTGGAACGAGCCAATAGATGACAGTTATGAAGGCACTTTTCCAGAACCTCAAGGCACTCTTACCCTCAAATGCAATAGCCTTTTGGATTTCTTCATCAGAATACCTACAACGCAGTGTGTTTGAATCTAAACTCATGAACATTTTCTTCAGCCAGGGTCCCCCACAATGATGGGAAGCTGAACCTGTGGGGTCTTCTGTGAAGCTCCCGGTGATGACAGACTCCCTCGCTCTGGCGTTTTGCATCAGGCCAGTCGGCAAAGCCTGTTGATGTCACCTCTTTGAGCCCCAAATGCATACCTTTCCTGATTTTCTTTAAATATCTGTACCACCACGCCCAAGCACAGGGCTTGCCACATTCATAAATGGATGTATTTAAGATCTATTATCTGTTTGTTGGATTATGCCTCCCCTTTGTTTTGAAAAAGAAAAAAAGAGGATTTGAGGCATACAATAGAATAGAATGAAGAGCTGAGAATATTGCATCAAGAGAGAAATATAGAACACAGGTGAGCTGTTACAGACATTGGATGCATACTTATCAGTAAGCTATCATCCTTCCTTGCAAAGAGAATTCTCTTCATGTACCTCTTCCACCAGTTCATGTTCAAAGGAAACAGACTCCCAGCTCTAAGGAAATCAACTCTGACAAATCGAGTCCAGACTTGGTATGCCCTTTCCCTTCTGCTGGTAATTGGATTAGGAAAAGTCACCTGACACAATTTGCCCAGAGACAGGAGGAGAAGTCCGTAGGCAGACTCCTCTTCTTCCCTGTAAAGCGATCACACCTTCACGTGATGGGGACACCTGCCGAAGCCATCCCGCACCCAGGACCAGAAACCAAGAACAAAAGCCAGTATGCAGAGGATGAAGCAAGCGGACAGGAAGCAGAAGTCTTACTGAGCTACCGAATTAACCGGAGCCAGAACCACCGCCGATCTGCACATCTCGGGGGAGGGGACACCTCCCCCTTATTTCTTTAATGTCAGTTAAGCAGGACTCTCCCTGTACCCATATTCCAAGTGTTGCCGAAAGGTCAAATGTAAAAGTATGGATGATACTATGTTGAAAGATTGCTTCATATGAGCCTAAACCCTGGCAAAATAAAAAATATAAATATAATTGTTATGTAATGCCCATGATATCAAAACAAGCCATTGTACAGAACAAAAAGAGCAGGTTCTCATGCTAAACAAAGACCAACAATCAGGAAGAGAAGTTCCTCCCCTCGGCTGTAACAAGGAGGACAAAAGTTAATATGTTTGTGTTTCTTTAAAACCCCAAATGTTCGGGAAAACCACTTCCCCAGGGACCAGTGTGGTGAGAGGAGATCGACTTAGCTATCTGGTGATTTCCACTGGCTCCACAAACGATATCCAGACGCTCAGATTCCAGCAGATGGGACAGGTTGTGTATCTCATCTCGTAGTCCACGAATAAGGCATCTTACAAAGCTGCACTGGGTGACAGATGGAGGGTGGCGAGTCTGGCCGGACCACGTGAATTTTTCATTTACTCTGCGCTATCCTCGCGGTCTGGCACACAATACATGCTCAATATATAAGTTGGATTTTTAGTGATGAGGAGTCCATTAACGTGTGAGACGCTCTTTTGAATAATCGACTCTCGATCATCCTCCAGAGTTCTTCTGCTCAAATGTATGGCCTTTGCTTTGATTCCCTAAACAGGCCAGGAGAAGCCAGGAGAAGCCAGATGAAGAGAGGCTCCCCATAGCTGAGAACCTCCAGAGGACATTTCTGGAACCCATCTTCACTAAACTTTCTCAATTCACTATTCCTAACAGTGTGACATCTGTCTGTCCTACAAGACTATCCACCTCCCACAGGCGGGAGGCACCGGCCAGGTCTCCCCGGGCCTCCCGATCCAGCCCAGTGCTCAGCTCTGATGGCCAATTAACATTTGCTGAGACAATATAACAGGAGAAAACCTGCATTTTTTTAATTTAATTTTTTTAAAGATTTTATTTATTTATTTGAGAGAGAGAGAGAGAGAGAATGAGAGATAGAGAGCACGAGAGGGAAGAGGGTCAGAGGGAGAAGCAGACTCCCCGCCGAGCAGGGAGCCCGATGCGGGACTCGATCCCAGGACTCCAGGATCATGAGCTGAGCCGAAGGCAGTCGCTTAACCAACTGAGCCACCCAGGCGCCCTTAATTTAATTTTTAAAACAGGGATAGATAAGGGCACCTGGGTGGCTCAGTCGGTGAAGCATCTGCCTTTGGCTTGGGTCATGATCCCAGGCTCCCTGCTCAGCGGGGAGTCTGCTTCTCCCTCTGCCTGCCCCTCCCCCTGTTTGGGCTCTCTCTCTCTCTCTCTCTCTCTCTCTCTCTCTCTCTCTCTCTCTGTCAAATAAATAAAATCTTTAAATATAAACAAATAAATACTAAATAAATAAATAAAGACAGGGATCGATAATAAGGCCACTAAACGAGTAAGAGTGGAGGCAATGGTGGAGACAGACTGACAGAAAAGTCTGAACCCAGAAGGTCCCAATTCCTCAGCTTCCCTGGTGCGGCACACGGCGGGGCTCCAGGACCCACAGAGGTTTTAGGTAGGCGCCCTGCGCTCTGATAGATTTCCTCTATCCCAGAAAACAGAAAACAATGCCCATTTGACCCAAAGTCAACACTCAGGAGATCAGTTGTGCTTCCGGTTTGAAGACCTAACTGGAGACAAACGCTCATTCTAGTATCAGCTTTTACCGCCGTGTTTCACGGTGACATCTGTGACCATACCAGCCCCCACCATGGTCCTCACAAGGGCCTGGCACAGGCACTCCGCACCCTGCACCCGTCCCTCCAGCTATGCTGCGAGGCGGTCAGCACGACTGTCATTTCTCAGGTGACAAGCATAGCCTCAGATCCCAGGGGTGACAAAGGGGCATCGAGGATCTCAAGCCAAACGGCTCTGACTCCCCAGCGAGGTTCCTCTGCTCTCATTGCTTTCCTGGTAACATCTCTGGTCCGTCTTCAAGAGGTTTTAAATGCTTCTCTTACAAAATAAACTATCTCCAAGTTCCTGCTTTTCCTGCTATTTCCTGCCCCAACAAATTCTACGACTGTTACATTAGTAGAATTATTTCAGGTTTTGCCAGGGGTAGCTTATCTCCAGTATCTGCCCCTCACGTCCTTGTTGCGCGGTCGGCTCCAAGGCCTCCGGGGAGCCAGCCTGACCCAGAGTCACCGCATCCCCATCAGGGCACACCCACGTCCAGGCTGGACAGCTGCTCAAAAAAGGAACCCAAACCACAAAGGGCAGAACATTCAGTTCCTCCCAGGAGAAAATTGCCACTTGTTTAAGGACGTTAGTCCCCGGGTCAAAAAAAAAAAAAAATTTTTTTTAATGTTTACTTCCCATTTAAAAAAGAAAAAGAAAACTCTTCCAGCTGAAATTCAGAGTCAATGCCCCCAGGGCTTGGGGTGAGTGTGGCCACGTGATGCATTGCGATTGGAAGTTGAGAAAGGCATAATCACTGTAATTAGGTGAACTCTCTCCTACCGATTTTAGCAAAAGCATCGCAGAGAAAACTATAAATTTTCTGTTTAATATATGTAACTGTTCCAGTGAAATCGCCGATGTTCACTGGGGAAAAATTGGTGCACAAACAATGCTCGTTAGATGAATTTAACACTCACCCTAATTGGGCAATCCGGTATTTCATTAATTCCGAAGTAGCGCTAGTTTTTCAACGCGGATAATTAGGATACACAAATATTGCGATCTTTATCATTGCTCTGTAACATTCATGGGCCTCCCACCCCTAGAAATCACTGTGCGTATAGGGAATTAAAGCGATACTCATAATTCCTTAAATTATAATAATAATGAGATAAACATGTAAAGTATCTTATAAAATAAAACAGTTCCACGTACTTTTTCTCACTTAAATGTCACAGCACCCCTGCATGAAATTGATGGGGCTATTACAATGTCACCACTTTATAACAAAGAAACTGAATCGGAATCAGAGCTTAAAAAAACTCAGGTGGATGACCCTAACTTGAACTTCTTTTTTCTTCATTTGTTAATTTTGTATCACATGATTTTTTTTTTTTTTCCTAGTTTGGAAATCTCTTTGTTTTATAATGTGACACAATGTTCAAATTCTCCTAGGCAGAGCAATGCATTCTGACCCTCCTGGAATGGGACAAACAACTTGGTAGGGTTTTCTGCAGTACCTCTGTGCAAACTGTGGTTCAGAACACCCAAAAGGGCTGGCTTCAAGAGGATTGGTAATTCTCTGACTTTCCGAACCTTTTCTTCTTATTGTTTACAATCTGAGTAGTTATTCTGACTTCTGTGTTTGTTGTGAAAAGTAAATGAAGTAATCTAATAAAAGCCCCTGGCCCAGAATGGATGCCTGGCAAGTCTCCCCAACAACTGCATTGCAGCTGCAGGGCAAGGCTCTGTCCCAACAAAATCCGATCACAGGGCAGTGAACCTTTCCTACAAGTAATGTGTTAGTTTCTCATGGTGGCCAAAACACATTTTCACAGACATAATATAAATATATTCTCTTAGTACCGAAAGTCAGAAATGCAAAATATATTTCACTGGACGAAAATGAAGATGTTGGCAGGGCTGAGCTGCTTCTGGGGGGTTCCAGGGGAGAACCACTATCCTTGGCTTTTCCCACTTCTAGATGCCACCTCAGTGCCTTAGCTCATGGCACTTCGTTGCATCTCCAAAGAAAGCAGTGCAACGTCTTCAAATCCCCGTCTCTCTGCCTCCCTCTTTCACTTATAAGAACCTTTGACCCGCCGAGATATTCAAGATGATCTCTCCATCTCAAGATCCTTTTTTTTTTTAAAGATTTTTATTTATTTATTTGACAGAGAGGGAGAGGGACAGCGAGAGAGGGAGCACAAGCAGGGGGAGAGGGAGAGGGAGAAGCAGGCTTCCCGCGGAGCAGGGAGCCTGATGCGGGGCTCGATCCCAGGACCCTGGGATCATGACCTGAGCCGGAGGCAGACGCTTAACGACTGAGCCACCCAGGCACGCCTCCATCTCAAGATTCTTAATCACATCTGCAATGCTCTTTTTGCCATACGAAGAACCATATTCACGGGTTCCAGAGATTAGGACGTGGACATCTTTGGGGATCACTATTCTTTTATAGTAACTAAAAACTAGCACTGAATTTACTGGTACATAACTATCATTTATCATTAGAAAGAAATATCTTGGTAAAGACTGCCAATTGCTTGGATCTGGATTACCATATGTGAGATCAGAGCACAAAACACTGGGGTGAGGACAGACAGGGCTTAGGACTCCCCCATATCTGTGACCTTGTTTGACATTTGCATCATCGTTTGGGGTATAGCAAGAGAAGACCATCATTGGTGTGTTAGTTATTGTGAAGTTTGGAAGGCACGTAAAGCCCCCTCATATGAGGATTTGGGAAGTTCTTCAAGGATGTAAGTAATAGGATTAACCTAGTGGGACAGAATTCAATATACGTTAATGTGAAATCTCATGCTTGGATTCGAAAGAGAAATAAAATATCCACAGGGTGAGAGAAATGCACTTTTGCAGCAGTGGTAGCTAAATACGGCACTCAGACAAACAACACCTCAGGGCGCTCGTTCTCTCTCTCTCTCTCTCTCTCTAACAAGAATCTCCATGTGAGTCAAGATTGGAAACAATTAGCTTTTTTATAACTGAGCATATACCTCTCCTAGTTTTTACAAATTAATTTTCCTTAATTCTCACAGAAACGTTGTGCGTTAAACTTCATTGTCTCCACTTAACAGATAATAAATTTGGGATTCAGAAATGTAAAGTAAGCTGACATGTCAGGTACCTATCAATTACTAAACATGACTTGAACTCAGAGCTTTTGGACTCCAATGCCCTTGACTTTCCAAATACATCTGTTCTGAATACTGACTGCTAAAATATCTACGGCAAATTTGTAACACAGAACCAGAAGTATTCAAGTTATAAATAGGAAAGGATTCCATTACATGACAGAAAGCTACTTTTTGGGAATTCAACAGAAGAGGTTCTAGAGTTTGGGTATCAGGTAGAATTTTCCATGATGATCGGAATTGCTATACCCTTGCTATTCAATACAGCTCCCACTTGAAAAGTATCTAGATGAAAAGTCAGTTTTGAAGATCCCATTCATCTCTTCTATAATGTGGTAAATTCTGGCAGTGGGAGGGTGATGGTTACAGGCAAAAGTATGTGACAAGTCTCCCTTTCACCAAAAGGAAATCCAGTATAAATTGGAGGCTGTTGAAGGATGATTATTCTTTTAAACTGTGACAGCAGAAGATCTCTTCCATCTCTGAGTAAAAAAAAGGAGCAGCAGAAAGAGATGGTGGATCCAGAAAATGTAACTTGTGGGGTGACAGAGAGTTCCTCTTTTGTTGTTGATGGTGGTGATGGTGATGGTGATGGTGGTGGTTCTTAATCTCCCACACTAATCAATCAGGTGAAGTGATTCCCCTGCAGCTTAACTACCAAAGGAAACTAACTCCAAGCCATGACAAATCCCAGGCAATTGGAACTATCTATACAACATTTTGGGCAGATACAAGTTTATCTACCTTACATTTGATTTTTATTACTGTCATTTAGATTAAAAACAGAACTCAGTGTTTCCAGGTTTGGCCAAGACGCAATAAAGGCTCTTCGCCCTTCCTCTCACACTAACTGTAACCAGGAACCCTGGACAGAACACACAAAGTGACTATGGTAAGACTATGAAAGATGGAGAAAAGGACACAGAGGGACTTCGGGATTCAAGGAACAGCTGTCAGGGAGCTTCCTGAGGTTCTCTGATTGTGTGTGTGCTTCCCATTTGTTTATTTGTTTGTTGTCATCCGTATATCCCAGCCTGGGTGCTACAGCAGTCCACAACCCAAACCTGCCAACAAACAGAGAGAATAAAACAGCCCAGGAAAAGCCCATTCTTGCCAGAGTATCAAGAAAAGGGCATCCCTGCAGGATGGAATAATTTTGATGACACCCACCACATTCCAAGAAATGCCCTCCCCCCACTCTACTGACTCAGCAGCTAAAGACAAGTAATTATCCCATCCTGCTCTTAGCAAAGGTAAATGGAGGTGGGCCCCTACTACTCCCCATCTACACTGTAGCCAGAGACACTGTGGGGTGGAATGTTGCATGATATCCCTGCTCTGCATTAGACAAATCCTGCAAAGCATCAGTGTCCTTTTTTTTTTTTTTTTAAGATTTTATTTGACAGAGAGAGACACAGCGAGAGCAGGAACACAAGCAGGGGGAGTGGGAGAGGGAGAAGCAGGCTTCCTGCCGAGCAGGGAGCCCGACGTGGGACTCGATCCCAGGACCCCGGGACCATGACCTGAGCCGAAGGCAGACGCCCAACACCTGAGTCCCCCAGGTGCCCCCATCAGTGTCCTTTTCACACCCAAGTAAAGGGTAAGGGATGACAAAAAAAAAAAAAAAGAGAGGCAATCAGAAAAGGGAATTCCTTAAATTTCTGGATAAAGTCCCCCTTGAACACACCAAGTCAACACACCGAAAGCTTAAAGAACTGAACCACAGTGTAGAACAGAGTCCAGATTTCTTATTTGTCTTTAAAAAGCACATAAGTGGGCATAACAGAATAAACAGTATGGCAGAAAATTAAATTGACAGTCCAACACAGCCTGTGAAAGTGGGCCCAGATGTATGTGCTAAACCCACACGGGTGAAATTCTGGATAAAGAAAAGATTTAAACATGAGCCAGAGTCTGACAACATAACATTCAAAATATCCAGGAAATAATCCCAAATCACTTGGTGTACCAGGAATGACTCCAATTTGAAAAACAAATCTATAGATGCCCACATGAAGATGACACAGGATTATCGGACAAAGACTTTATGGTACATTTTACACAAATGCTCCAACAAGCAATGGTGAACACTCTTGAAGAAAATTAAGATTTAAGAAAGCAATAGAAAGTCAAACAAGAAGAGCCAGGGGGTCTGGGTGGCTCAGTTAGGTAATGTCCAACTCTTAGTTTTGGCTCAGGTCATGATCTCAGGGTTGGGAGATCAAGCCCCACATCAGACTCTGCACTGGGTGTGGCGTTGGGTGGAAGATTCTGTCCCTCCATCCACCTCACCGATGCATGTCCTCTCTCCCTTTCTCTAAAATAAATAAATAAATAAATAAATAAAATATTTTTCTCAAAAAAGAAATTAAGACAAGAAGAGCCAGTCAGAAATGTTAGGAATAGAAAATTGCATGACATAAAGTAAAAATTTGCTAGATTGGCACAATACATAAATGGAGGTGACAGAAGAGAGAATGACAATAGGTCAGTAAAATAACCCAACCTAAACAACAAAGAAATAAGTTGGAAAATAGACTGCACCTCAAGGGCCTGTGGGACAATCACACAATGATCTAGAAACAAGCATGTCATTGGCATCCTGTAAGGAAGAAAATGAGGGCAACACTGAAAAACATATTCACAGATGTAATGGCTAAAAACTTCCCAAATTTGGCAAAAGACATAGAAACCTAAAAATTCAAGAAGTTGAGTGAACCTTAAATAGGATAAACCTAAAGAAATCCATGCTCAGATACACTGTAATCAAATTTCAAAAAATGAAAGATAAAGAAAACATCTCAAATCTCAACCTAAGCATGACACCTTATATAAAATTAAGTAAACTGAGAATGAATCATAAATCTATGCATAAAGTGTAAAACTATAAAAATCTTGGAAGAGTGGCCCCTGTGTGGCTCAGTCAGTTGAGCATCTGACGTGGTTCCAGCTCAGGTCATGATCTCAGGGTCATGAGTTCCAGCTCAGCACAGAGTCTGCTTGAGATTCAATCTCCCATATGGAGGTTCCTCAAAAAGTTGAAAATAGAGTTACCATATGATCCAGCAATTGCACTACTGGGTATTTACCTCAAAGATACAAATGTAGGGATCCGAAGGGGTACATGCACCCCAATGTTTATAGCAGCAATGTTCACAATAGCCAAACTGTGGAAAGAGCCAAGATGTCCATCGACAGATGAATGGATAAAGAAGAAGTGGTATATATATATATATATATATATATATATATATATATATATATACACACACACACACACAACAGAATATTATGCAGCCATCAAAAGGAATGAGATCTTGCCATTTGCAACGACGTGGATGGAACTGGAGGGGGTTATGCTGAGTGAAATAAGTCAATCAGAGAAAGACATGTATCATAGGACCTCACTGATATGAGGAATTCTTAATCTCAGGAGACAAACTGAGGGTCGCTGGAGTGGTGGGGGGTGGGAGGGATGGGGTGGCTGGGTGATAGACATTGGGGAGGGTATGTGCTACGGTGAGCGCTGTGAATTGTGCAAGACTGTTGAATCACGGATCTGTACTTCTGAAACAAATAATGCAATATATGTTAAGAAAAAAAAAAAGAAGATAGCAGGAGAAGAAGAATGAAGGGGGGGAATCGGAGGGGGAGACGAGCCATGAGAGAGGATGGACTCTGAAAAAGAAACTGAGGGTTCTAGAAGGGAGGGGGGTGGGGGAATGGGTTAGCCTGGTGATGGGTATTAAAGAGGGCACGTTCTGCGTGGAGCACTGGGTGTTATACACAAACAATGAATCATGGAACACTACATCAAAAACTAATGATGTAATGTATGGTGACTAACATAACAATAAAAAAATTTAAAGAGATTCTCTCTCTCCCTCTGCCCCTCCCCTGCCACTTGCACACACACACATGCATGTGCTCTCTCTCTAAAAATACATAAGGAAATCTTTTTAAAAAAATAAAATTAAAATTAAAATCTTGCAAGCAAACAGAGGAACAAATCTTTATGACTTAAGTTTAGAGGAAGAGTTCTTAGACTTGACACCAAATCACCATACACAATAGAAAAAGAAGTGATAAATTAGACTTTATTAAAACTAAAATGTTCTCTCTGTGAAAGATATTGCTAAAAGAATGAAAAAAAGGCACAAACTAGAAGAAAATATTTATGAAACAGATCAAAATATGCATGTCTAGAACATATAAATAAATATACATAGAGAAAGAATATAAAATGTTCTGTGAACTCAACCGTAATAAAACAAATAATCCAGTTAGAAACTGGACAAAAACCAAGAAGGAGAAAAGAAAGAAAGGAAAGAAAGAAAGAGAAAGAAAGAAGAAAGAAAGAAAGAAAGAAAGAAAGAAGAGAAAGAAAGAAAGAAAGAAAGAAGAAAGAAAGAAAGAAAGAAAGAAAGAAAGAAAGAAAGAAAGAAAGAAGAAAGAAAGAAAGAAAGAAAGAGGAAGGAAGAAAATAAAGAGGGAGGGAGGGAGGGAGGAAGGAAGGAAGGAAGGAAGGAAGGAAGGAAGGAAGGAAGGAAGGATGGAAGGAAGGAAGGAAGGAAGGAAAGAAGCGATGAAAATCTTGAACAGACAACTCACCTAAAAGGACATATGGATAGGAAGCTAAATGAAAGGCTGCTCACCATCATCAGCTATTAGAGAAATGCAAACCCAAACCACCATGAGATACCTCTATCAGAATGCCTATCAGAATGGCTAAGATTAAAACATTCTGATGTTGTCAAGTATCATCAAGGACATGGAGAAACTGGGTCTTTCATAAAATGCTGGTGGGAACGTAAAATTGCACAACCACTCTGCAGAACGCTTTGGCAGTGTCATCAAAGTCAAGCCTACACTTACCATAAAAATCTTGAACCATAGCCAACCAGGGTATTGGCCCTGAAGAACACTTATGTTTACAGAAAAACTGGTATGTGAATATTTACTGTAGTTTTATTTGTAATAGCCCAAACTGTAAACAACCCAAATGTCCTCCAATAGGTGAAGTGTGTTATTCATGCTGCACATCATCCGATGGAATAAATTGTGAAACAAAATTCAGCTTAATAAATTTGAAGATCTAATTTGCTTCATCAAGCAATTCACCAACAAGGCAGATTGTGATCTAGCAAGCAAAGAGATGCTCTGAGGAGTTAAACAAAGTGGAAAGCTTTTATAGAAAAAGAAATGGGACTTGTTATTAGCAAAGGAAAAATGGAAGTTCATTGGAGTAAAGTAAGAGCTGAGGGTGATGACCTGTTCTCATCAGCCGAGCTGCAGAATTTCCATTGGCTGGGCTCATTTTGGGAGCCAGAGGAGATTCTTCCTGCCAGAGTAAGAGAGTAGCGACGCCTCCCTTTTGGAGAAGCGAGGTACCTCTCTCTCTTCCTGTTTAGGATACTTGAGGAAGAGTGGTAGGGTGTGAGAGCCTTCCTTGCTGGGCTCCCGACTCCAATTTTAACTGGGGTATCGTTTATCAACGTTCACATTACCCCCTTTTGATTCAGAGGTTTCTCTGAAAGCATCGCTGATCAGGAGTGAGGTTTTCTGAATTCGGGAGCCTCTGTGCCTTGGTGCCAGGAAGGACTTTCCTGGGTGTCATGTCCCATGTCAGAAGGAAAGTGCATGAACCAGAAACAACTGGGGGCCACAGATGAGTAACAAGGAAGAGGAAATGGCAGGACATTCAAGCATTTCTTATCCAAAGTCTGTATTTTTCTCAAAGTCGTAAGCATGGAGGTCATCTCGAAGTGCTGAGCTAGAATCACCTCATGAGGCAGGTCCTCTCTAGGGACCATCGCACTTACTCATGTAAGCCAGGGGTTTAGTCAGATTTTTAATAAATGTGAAGAGACTCCCCTAGCCTGACATAAAGAGTTACCCTACATGCCTTGCAAAGACAGGTGCTGCTGGAGAAGCTTCCTAGGGAGCAGGGACACATCTGACGTAGATAACCATGGGAAGGTGGGGGAGAAGAGAGGGCATTCGCCTCCCAGGCAAATGTGAGAGCAAAGGGAAGAAAGAAGGGAGTGTTTCACGTTCAGTTGAAGTATGAAGTCTTGAGCTGTGTCTTGGGTAGAAGCAGTCTACCTCGACATCAGCTACTTCTCTTCCACGTCAGTTGGATTTGGAGGTCTCCAGAGCCTGCCCAGAACTAGGTGTCAGGTGGAGCCTTCTTTAGCTGTGCCATGTGTATCCAAGGCTTAATACCTTTTAGTTTTGCAACAATGTCAGTGTCAGGAGCATTTGGAAGGTCCCTTTCAATGGGGATCAGAGATTGTCTTCCTCCGATGATATTCTCAAGACACCCAGCCACCAGGATCCAGACTGTGAACAACACGATCCTTTGAAATGGGATCTGGGGCAGCTTCTTTAAGCCTGTTGATGATAGGCTTGAGCATAAGACATTAAGGACTTAAAGCAGCTGGTCATACTGGCATGAGACAAAGGATCAGCAGAAGGTTGCATACCAAGAGACATCAGTCTGCTGGTGAATTTCTCATCTGGAGTGATTTTATGTTTCCCACAGGGACTACTGCAAACAGTCAGCAAAACCAAAGGCAATAACTTAAGCCCGGAAAGTCCAGGCGCTTTGGCAAGCTTAGAAATTATAAGTTTGAGGATCCTGTTAGTTCTCTCGACCTTGCCTGATGACTGAGGGTGACAGGGACAGGAATAATTCCAGGGAGTTTGCAAGGCCTTCATTAAGGCTTGTATGATTTGCCCAGTGAATTGGGGGCCCCGATCGCTGGAAAGTGTGGAAGGTAGACCCCAAGCAGAGAACACGTTCTCCGACAATTTCTTTACCATCTTCAGGGCATCTGCCTTGTGACAGGGGAAGTCTTCAACCCATCCAGAACACACACCTACAATAGCAAGAACATATCGATAACCCATGATAAGTGGTAATTAAATGAAGTCCAGCTGCAGGTCCTCAAAGTGTCCAGAAAAAGGAGGTCTGAGGGCTCTGAACACAAAAACAGTTTCTCCAGAATTATGGACCTGACAAGTCAGACATTGCTAGTAGACTGTTTTTGCAATCTTGTAAAAGTCTCTCCACCAATGTCTATTCGTCATTTGAGACATCTTAGTTGCACCATGGTGGGTGAAGGAATGTAAAAAACAAAAAGTCGGGTCTGCTAGAGAGCCAGGAAGAACCAAGCAGCCATCTTGGGTTTCCCAGAGTTCGATTATTCACCTAATTTACAGCCATTGTTTTCCCCCCTTAATTTCTCTGGTTTGGCAGCAGACTGTTGCCATATTCCAAGGACATCAGGATGGCAAAAGTCTGGCCATGAGGGGCCAGAAGTGAATGGACTTCATCCACAGCTGCCATAACTTTATAGATTCTGTCACTGCTGCCTTTGCGTGAAGGTCAGCAGGGGTGGTTCCCTGATGCTCATGTTGCTTTTTTAGTGTGAGCCTCAATTTTGATGGCAGAGACTTCAGAAGGTAAGGGAATAGCAGTAAGAAGATTGTTTACTTTAGTTCATTTTTGATTGGGGTCAGAGAGGATGCAAGAAAACCCCTTGTTTCCATAACCCCCAAATCATGGATGATCCCAAAGGCATGCTGGCTGTCAGATGAATGTTAATAATTTGTCCTGATAACTGGCATGTCCTGGAGGGGCCTGAAGCTCCTCTTGTTGGGCTGATCTAGCTTGTGGAGATTTCCCTTTTCAAGTAGTTCATATTGGGTATAATAACAGCCTTACCAGCTTGGACATTCCCCTTTGCATTTTTACAGTAGGACCCATCGACAAACAGAATTAGAACAGGATTAGTCAAAGGGGCATCTCGCACATCAGGACACGGTGTCATGAAATGGGGCATTATTACCTCACTGTCTTGGGGCTCACCTTCCTCAGGTGGCGGTAGTAACATAGCAGGATTGAGAACATTGCAATGTTTAAGATGCAGATTCGGTGGGGAAAGCAGAAGGATCTCCTAGGAGGCTAGTCTGCTTCCAGAGAAATGTTGAATTAATTCAGAGTTAAGGCTTCAGACAGCTTAAAGTTTGTGAATAAATGTCATTTCCTAATGACAAATCTCAAGTCCGTTGAGGCTTCCACCAACTCTGCAGCTGTTGCCACAGCTTTAGGGCAGTTGGGGTAGGCGTGAGCCACAGAGCCAGGCTGTACGCAGGAACAGGCAATAGGCTGATGCCCACCGCCGTGTTCCTGACTGAGCGAGTGCTCCCTGGGCTCTGGTATCTCTTCCATGCACAGACAAGGTGAAAGGGGTTGAATAGTTAGATGGCCCTGAAGCAGGTGGCTCTTGTAGTGCTTGTTTTATTCATGTTTGTCTTCCTGAAGAAAGCGTTTGGGAACTGAAATTTCAGAAAGTTCATAGAGGAAAATTAGGAACCCATAGTCTACCATATCTAGCCAGGCCTAGGAATCCATGAGGCTATTGCTTAGCTGTGGGCCCAAGGAATTCTTGGAATAGCCTATTTCTTTCTGGAGATAGCTGGATTCCTTCAGTGCTTAGACTATGACCCAGCTACTGAACAACATCTGAAGAGAACTATAATTTTCCCTTAGAGACTTCATGTTCTTCTTTAACAAACTATCTCAGCAAGTAAACAGAATATTTTATGGATGCCTCCAGAGTAAGTAATCACAGCAAGAGGTTATCTACACACTACAGAGGGTTGATTTCCCAGGGAACTGGAGGTGCTTCCCTCTTGGTGGAGCATTTGGGAAAAATAAGAAGGAGTATCAGTGAACTCCTGAGGCATGACGATCTGGTACGCTGTTGATTGTTCCAAGTCTAACAAACAGAGATTGGCTGTTGGGGTCCACAGGGATGCTGGAGACAGCTGAACACAGGTTCCCAACAGTGACCGTGGGTACGGAGGAACTCATGACAGGCGGGGGTCCAGGTTGGGAACAACTGGGAAATGGAGAACAACTGTCCTGTTAGTGGCTCTCAATCCTGGACAAAGCACCACCCAGACCTGCAAGATTGGCCTGGTCCAGAGGCCGGTACGGGCAGCGGTTAGCCCCTGGTCTGATGAGACCTTCCACGGTGGGCATCAGGGCTGCTGTGGCCTCGGGTTTAATGCATATTTGAGGTGACATAGGGTGACACTTCCTTCTGTCCACTCGAATTTTTATAGGCTCTGCACTTCTTCTTTAAAGGTCAGTGCTGGAGGGAGCCCACAGATTGTCAGGCACCGCAATTAAATTAGGGGATTTTTGTTGAACTTCTTCTTCCTGTTCCATGTCTAAAGCAGATTGTGAGGAACACAAAAGACCAGGTTCAGGAAACTCTATGGTGAGGTCTCCCCTGGAAGCAAAACAGATTAGCTCTTTTCATTTAGAAAGTTGCTCTCTGCCAAACAGATTGACTAGGGCTATATCACACAGAAAAAAGGGATGCTTTTCAGTAAAGAATCCCAGAGTTATCATACTGGTTGGGATAAAAATTATCTGTGGACTTCATTTGATGCACCTAGGATGGAAACCTTCCACTCTGAGAGATGTATTGTTCTATGAGGGTGCAGTTTCAAGTAGAAAGCGTAGCTCTGGTATCAACTACAGTGGGGCAAGGCTTTCCATCAATATTAATTTTAGTTTCTCCTCGGTTGTTTAGGGGAATTACTGGTAATAATTTGGCAGAGAACCCCCTGGAGCCCGTCCAGCCATGAGAGCGACCCACATGGGTCCTGGGAGGTAGACACAAGGACACTCAAGGACGAAGAATCCGCATAGGACCTTTGAGGGCAACCTCTTTTCCAGTGTCCCAGTTGAGTAGAGCTGTGACATTGATCTTTGGGCCAGCATTTCTTTGAAGATGGACCCCTTGCGGTGTGCGGTGCAGAAGGCCTGGATGTTATTTTGGGTTTCTGGCCTAGAGCTGTGGGAGCTATAAAGCTATCAGCCTAGCGGACTTGTGTTTGCAGTCTTGCTCCAAGATCCTTTTAAAATGCTCAGCTGTGGTCACAGATTCAATCAGGCTGTGGCCTCCCATCCTATTTTCTGCCTTTTGTCCCATCCACTAATCTCAGGAGCTAATCCATTTACAAAGAGGGCAACCGGAGCAGGCTGGGTGACCTTATTTATTATGTGTAACCTGAACACCATGAAAAGAGAGCTTGCAAACGGGCTCTAAAGTCTGCCACAGGTTCATCTTTCTTTTGTTGGTATGTTCGAATAATAGACCAGTCAGTATGCGGAAGCATCAAGGAATGGCTGGTAAAAGGTCAGTTGCATCTTTTAAGCCCTTCCAGGTAGAGATCTTGAGGATTATTTTGGGGTTTTTGCCATTTTGCTTTCTACACAGGCTTCCCCACATTCTACGGACTTGTGTCCAAGCTGATAAAGAGCTGGCAGCCCAGGGTCAGAGGCCCTGACAATGACCCTGAATTCTTCAAAAACACTTCTGGGGCTCCTTCCTTGGTTTAGGAAATTCTCTATAACTATTTTTAGACCAGAGGGCGAAGGACACCTGAGGGCCTCTCATCCCTCCTATTGTCTTTTGTTGTAGGTACATTTTGTGCCTTTAATTTTTCATTAGCATTTGTAACGAGTCTTTTAAGGAAGCTATTTTGGAATTTCGAAGGCTTCTGTAAGCTTCTGCATGCCAATTAGAGTAGGCATCCCCTTCCGTCTGTCCAATTTGGGATCCCTTGCTCTCTAGCATATTTCTTAAATGAGCCATCTTGTCTAATTGGGATGTTCCCCATAATGGTCATTGCAATTCTGGGTTATTTTTAGGAAAACCTTGCCATCTTGTTAAATATCGGCAGCTTCGGGGACTAGAGGTGTTAAATGTAAAATAAGCAGGTGTGGCAGGAGGAGGCACATTCAACTGCTGGACATAAAGGACCCCATTTCTTCTAGGAGGACTTTGGGTTTCCTGGAGCCACCCTAATAATCTGGGGGTGGGGAAAGGACTGAACCCACAAAGCCCAAGGAATGGGGACTACAGACAGATTCCAAACACACTGACCCTAAACTGTCAGCAGTTCTGAGGGTAGAGCCCAGGGTCAGAGCTAAGAGCTGGGGTTCCATACCCCGGGAATCATGATCCGAAAGGTGAGGGGCTCAGCTCCATTGCCTCTGAGCAGAATGCCCCACCAGCTCAAGCCGCAGCACCTGCTTGGTAAAGGAAAGCCAGCTAGATCGGGAGCTCACACTCAAAACAGAGCAGAGTCCAATCCCAAGGAATTCAGCTGTGGCCCTCAGACATGGCGAGAGAGTCAGCTCCGAGTTTTGGCAGGAACCAAGCCTGCGTTTCTCATCATTCCCGCATGCCCACAGAAGTTCACTTTGATCCCACTGCTGCCACCGATCTGTTAAAAACCAAAATTCAGCTGAAAATACAAAATTCAGGTTTCAGAAGATCTAGGTGGCTTTATCAAATGGTTCTTGATTCAAGCATCATCTCATCCGCAAGCAGAGAGATACTTTGAGGAGTTAAGGTCACAGGAGGGTGGGGCGAGGAAGTCATTAGCAAAGGAAACAAGAAAGATTCTTGGAGGAAAGTCAAGAGTTCAGGGCTTCTCATTGGCTGAGCTGAGGTGCTTCCCATTGGCTGGCCTTGTTGCTAAGCAACAAGGAAGTCTTCCCTCCTCCTGCCCAGGTGGGAGATGCAAGGTGCCTCTCTTCCTGTTTGGGATAATCCATGAGGAGTGGGAGGTGAGGCTTTTCCCACAGGCCTTCCCAACTCCAATTTTAGTTGGGGTGCCCTTTATAATATTTACAAAATAAAATGAAAAACAATGAGCCGTTTGTACACACGCAAAATTGAATGGATATGAAGGACACTGTGGGTATACAATTCTCAAAATGACAAAATTATAGTCATGGCAAACTGGTAGTGGTCGCCAGGGTTTGGAGGTAAGCGGACGATGGCCGAGCTGCTTTTACACTCCCACTAACATTAATGGTGGGCGGCATAGGGGATATTTTTAGGGGTGATGGACCTGTTCTGTGGCCTGATTGTGTTAATAGTTAACACGTATCAATACATGTGGTTAAATTCATGGAACTATATACCAAATTGGAGGAAAATAATGGAATTTAAAAGCTGCAGAAATCTACATAAGATCTACAGTTAGTTAACAATACTGTTATAATGTCAATGTCCTGGTTTTAATTATTGTACTGCAGTAAAATATTAACATTAGGGGGAGCTAATTTCCTGCGCACTGTACTATGTTGGACATTTTTTCGTTGAGTCTAAAAGTACTTCAAAATACAAGGAAAAACTTTTAATTGTAGTAGCTGTTTGATGTTTAGGAAAAATCTTGATATAACAATTGAAGAAGTGAGAAATGCCTCGTAGCAATAAAAACATTCAAATAAGATTTGGGAAAAATATTTCTACTCAGTTATTATCACCTGGCATCTATGGAAATAACTGTAATCAAAACAAACCATCACCCGTGAATTTATCTCTGTGTAACCTATTCTGGGGTGGAGACAGTATTCAGTATAAACTGATTATTTTTTCAAGCATTTTGTCATGAAAGTCTTCAAACATAAAAAAAAAATTGAGACAGTCAGACAATGAACACTCAGACACCCAGCACCTAGATTCTATAATTAGTAATTGCACGGTTTTGCTTTAATATGATAACTACCCATCCATTCACCCCCTCATCTAATATTTTAACTCATTTTAAGCATATGTCAACGTAACTCACTCATTAGTATACTTTGCCCCTGAAAACTTCAACATGCACATCACTAGCTAGACTTCAGTGTTTGTTTATTAGTTATGAAATGTCTCTGAGGTAAATTTAGAAACAGTGGCATGCAAAAACTGAAGTATATTATCAGCGAGTTTTGACGAAATGTACTTACCACAGAGCTCCTATCTCAGTCAGAGTGAAGAATATCGCCCTCTCCCGGGACAGCAGCTATGGACATTTTGGACAAGTCTGTGTGGACAGATGCTTTCATTTCTTTTTTTAAAGATTTTATTTATTTGTCAGGGAGAGAGAGAGCACAAGCAGTGGGGAGCAACAGGTTGAGGGAGAAGCAGACTCCCCGCTGAGCAGGGAGCCTGACGAAGGGCTGAATCCTGGGACCTTGAGATGATGACCTGAGCCAAAGGCAGATGCTTAACTGACTGAGCCACCCAGGTGTTCCCGATGCTTTTATTTCTTATAAACACCTAACAGAATTGCTGAGTCATAATCTAGGTATAAATTTAGAAGAATCTGCCAGAACTTTTAAGTGGCTTTACCACATTTATGCCATTACCAACATTTATGAGATTTCCAGTGACTCCTTGTCCATGCAAGGACAGCTAAGGAAAACAGCTAAAATAAAAAGTATGGTATTTTCACCTTTTTATTTTATTTTATTTTATTTTATTTTATATTTTGTGGGAAAAACACTTGCCATGAGATTTGCCCCCTTAAATGTCCGTGTACATTATTGTCGACTGTATGCACAATGTTGTACAGCAGATCTCTGGAGTTTTCACCTTATTTTGCTGAAACTTTATGCCTCTTGATTAGTAACTCCCCAATTTCTCCTTCCCCCTCGCCTTGACAATCATCGTTCCGCTCTTTCATTCTATGAACTTCACCGTTTTCAGTTCCTCATATTTGTTCTTCTAGGACCAGCTTATTTCACTTCCACTAATGTCTTTGACATTCATTCATACTGTCACATGTTGCAGAATGCCCTTCTGTCCTTCCGTGTTAGACCTGATAGTACTCCATTGCATGCAGGATACACATCTTCTTCTTCCATTCATCTGTGGGTCAATATTTAGATTGTTTCCAGATCTTGGCTCTTGTGAAGAGTGCTGCACGAACACGCAAGTGTTCACCTCCTCAAGACCCTGATTTCAATCCTTTTGGAGAAATACCCAGAAGTGGGACCGCTGGATCTTAAGGTAGTTCTATGTTTATTTTTTTAAGGAACCTCCATACTGTTTTCCACAGTGTCTGCACCATTGCGTATATCCCACAGTGTTCAAGGGCTCCCATTTCTCCCCCTCACCCACACTTACTTTTGGATCTTTGATCCTAGCCGTCCTGGCAGGTGTGAGATGATATCTCAGGGTGGGTTTTGATTTGCATTTCCCTAATGATGACGGACACTAAACATTTTTTTTTCATATACACTGGTCGTTGGATGTCTTCTTTGGAGAAATATACTTAACATTAGCTGTTCTAGGAGCTATGTAATGAAATCTCATTGAGTTTTAATTTGTATTTTGCTGATAATTCATAATTGTGGGCATTTTTATGTGCTTATTGGTTATTTGTCCATCTTACTTTGTGAGGTGTTGGCTCAAATATTTTGCCCATTTTTATTAGAGTCACTTGCTGCTTTACTATTGAGTTTTAGGACATTGCATTTTCCACATTATATATGATCAGTGGTCATTTTTTTTCTCTTTTTAAATAGAATGAGGTGCTGTTTCTTTGAAATGCTGTAAGACTACTGAAAAACTGGACAACCTGTCTTGTCAAACTCTCCAAGAATCTTCCAAGGCTTTTTGGAATGTTGACAGTCTTAAAAAATAGATTGCGTGAAATTCATAGATAATAAAACCTACAACACACACACACACACACACACACACACACACACACCCCAAAGACGCAACTCGGGAAGAAATAATAGGAAATAATAGGAACACCATTGAGCTTTCTACTCAAACAAAATCAAAGACAGGAAAAAATTTCATATGGTGTAGCAAGGAGGCAGGAATGCCACCTGGAATTAGTATTTCCAGGTTAGCAAATGGGTATGCCGTGTTCCGTGCTATTCACCATGATCACCCCATTTTACAAAAGTGTCCTTACCACTAACCTTGAGCACGTATCCTTGGTTTTCCCAGTAGGTATTCTCTTTTTCTAGCAACAACACTGAGGATTTTCTCTAAGGAATGATTTTTGTCTCTACTTTCCAGGAAAGTGTCCTGCTGGGGGCCCGGGGGACCTGTGAGCCTGGCTTGACCATGACGAACACTTGTATCCCTGACCACATTGACTTATTCTACCATGACTGCATCACACAACTTGGCGAATGCACCAGTGACACACTCTATGGATGTTTGTTGTATTCACCAAGGCAGAAGCTCACACCTTCTACTAGGATTGTAGCTATGACAACGCAATCCTAGAACTGCTGGGGCCCCATGGAGGAAGAGCCTGAGCTTAAAACGAAGCCAACACAAAGGAGAGAAGAAAGACACGGTGAACACATTTCTAAGCACCTTGACCCATGTGTGCCTGAAGCCACTACCTATGGACTTTTCAGTATTGTGAGCCTGTAGGTTCTGTTTTGTTTAAACTAGTCTGAGTTGGATTTCTCTTACTTTCTGCCGACAGTACTGTCTGTTCCAAACCTATTACACCGAGACTGTTCGTTCTAGTCACAAACTTTGGTGACCTCATTCTTTCTTTTTACGGATGAAGACGTGACTATTGGCTTGGTCCAGTGGGAGTTTGATCACAGGTAAAGATTTGATTGTGTTCATGCTAATCTCTTTTTCCATTTGTAATTTCATTTAATCTTCTCAGCAGCCCTTTGAGTTAGATTTGCATGTTGCAAATGACCTAATTGAAGCTTATATAATTTTCTGCTATAGTACACCTACCAATTCCTCAATCCCAAAGTCGCTCTCGTTTACTTTGCTTTATACTTGTCACAGTAAAAACACACGCTGGTCATAGTAAAAACATTCCTCATCCTTGAACTGCCTGCTTGATTTTTCTGCCAAAGATGTTTCCCGAGAAGCACATGAAGACACAAAAATCTGTGTGTAAGTAGCCCCAGGAAACAAATATAAGGGAATGGGGACATGAGACAATAAAAGCCCATAACCAATGCAAGCTTGGGCTGTGAGCAACTGAAGTTCAGTGTCGTGGGGCACTCTGTTCAAGAACACTCACTACCAAACATCCCTGAGAGTCGTCCCAGCCAATGGTGGATACATTACATCTCAGGTCCAAATTCACTCAATATCCACACTGCAATCATGGGCAAAGTTCCTTTGAGCCTTTTTTCTTTGCATTGAACAGCACAAGACCTATGGGTCCTCAACAGAGGGCTCTGCAGGAGAAGGGGGCTCATCTCCTGCATCCAGGTCTATATGGTTGCTCAGTGGCATGGGTGTGAGGACATCCACCAGTGCTCTGCAATCTTGCAGCTCCAGCCCAGCCAGGTAGTCATCCACCCATGACCCATCCACATGGACACTATGCTCCAGACCTCCTGCCTACCAAGGTGCCCCATGCCCTCTGCACATGCACATACCTGCCTGTGCCCCAGGCGCTTCCTGCTTTCTTGGTGACTGCAGATCAACTCTGCCCCCAGGAAACCCGTGAGGGCTGCCATCTGGCAGGTGCAACTATAACTTGTCCAGGGATCTTGGCATCCCAGTCTGGGGGTAGGGTCTTCTGTGGAGTCTGTCCACTTTGGGTGCTCTCCTTCTACCCTACAGTGAATTCCAGAGTTTCCTGGTATCTTACAGTTACTCTTTGGTCATGTTTTAATAATTAAATGTCAACTGTTTGAATCACAGTGTGCTTTCAGGCTCCTGACTGGACCTGGACTGACATGGTGGCGGCGGGGGGCAAACGGCTGGCTGAGGGCTGCTCCCAGGGCAGTGTGGGGTTCGCAGCCAGCATTCAAGCTGAGTGTTTAGGCACTTGCCCTCAGGAGTCATGGCGTAGGATGGTGACTGCCATGGGTATTTAGGAGGGACAGTGACCGAGGTCTGCTCAATCCAGCCCTAAGTCTCGGCTTTCTCCATGAACAAAGGAGGTGTGGGGTGTGGTTGGTAAAGGGCAGGGGTGTAGGTCGGGAGGACTAAGAAGGCAAGGTGTCAGGAAAGCCCTGCTAACAAGTTTGTTTATCGTTGCCTAGCTCTCCTGCCCTTGGGACCCGATGAGGAGCACGTACACCAGGACAGTGTCCCAGAGTGAGGTGATGAAGTGCGTCTTCTAGAACACAGGGCTTCCAGTTCTCAAGCGCCTCTGGGGTGGAGTTGAAGAGGGGAAAGCAAGCCCAGGGGACAGGTATGAGTTTGAACTGTGGCCCTGGCACTTGTGAGCTTTGCACAGTGAACCAACCTTTCCTGACATCCCTGCTCTGCAAGACAGAAGTGGGCGTCCCAGAGCTGTGAGTTCGGTCCTCACTGAGGGGGGATCAGCAGAACCCAGAAGAAGAGCCAGATGAGGACTGAACCCCTCTCTGCCACCACGGTCGCCCTGACTCCATAGAAGGGGTTGCATGTGTGTTGCAAGCTGCTCTAGAGCATGTGCAGTTGTCTGGAGGCCAGCCTACGTGCACGGACAGGTCAAGTGTAAAAAATGCTATTTGACATTTTCAACTATTTTTTTCCCTTTTTATAAATAGGCATGTTAGAGAACTCCTCCAGTCTGGGCATGTTACTCATAGACAGGTTATGAATGGGGCAGATCATTCTAGACACTCAGCATCTAGATCTTAATGAGAGAATGAAAAAGCAAAGAAAACAGCCCCTTTTCCCAAACTGCTCTATTAAAGAGGGCTGTTTTTTATTCAGGGGCTCTATACACTAACACTGGAATGCATTGTACACTGTTTCAACGCCGTGTTGGCTTGCATTCAGCAAATGCTGACCACGCATGTGTTTTGTGCCACACACCATGTGAGGCCCTGGGAGGCGCAAGTGAATAAGACTCCTTGTCTGGCCTAAAAATCATTTCGTCTAGCCAAAGAGGTGCACAGCATGCACTGAGACCTTTTCAAATATCAATAAGAGAATGCAGAGGGTATAGGGAATGCAGACGTGTGAACTCCATTCCTAGAGCAGTAGATCGGCAGAAAAAGAAAATTTCAGGTAAGCATTTAAAAAATTCAAATTTCTGTGTTAATTTTTTTTATTTAAATTCTTACACTTGAACTTCTTTTTCAATCATAGTTGGTCAGGCCATTTGGTTTACCACTTCCTGAGTAAAGATGTATTATCAAATACATACATACATACATACATACATACAAATTTCTGCAACTCAAACAAATAACTCAGTTAAAAGTGGGCAGAGGACCTGAAGAGACATTTTTCCAAAAAAGACATACAGATGGCCAACAGACACGTGAAAAGATGCTCCACATCACTCATCATCAGGAAAATGCCAACCAAAACCACAATGAGATACCACCTCAAACCTGTCAGAATGGCTAAAATCAACAACACAAGAAACAACAGGTGTTCGCGAGGTAGGGAATAAAGAAGAACCTCCTGCACTGTTGGTGGGAATGCAAAGTGGTGCAGTCATGGTGGAAAAAAGTGTGGAGGTTCCTCAAAAAACTAAAAATAGAATCACCCTATGATCCAGTAATTCCACTACTGGGTATTTACCCAAAGAAAACAAGAACACTAATTTGAAAGGATATATGCACCCCTACGTTTATTGCAGCACTATTTACAATAGCCAAGATATAAAAGCAACTCAAGTGTCCATTAATAGATGAATGAATAAAGGTGTGGTACACACACACACACACACACACACACAGGAATATTACTCAGCCATAAGAAAGAATGAAATATTGCTGTTTATGACACCATGGATGGACCTAGAGGATATTCTGCTAAAAGAAATAAGTCAGACAGACAAAGACAAATACCATGTGATTTCAGTTACATGTGGAATCTAAAAAACAAAAAACATGAAGAAACAAATAAAAAGCAGAAACAGACCCATAAATACAGAGAAGAAATTGATGGGTGCCAGAGGGAAGGGGCTGGGGGAATGAGCAAAATGGGTGAAGGGGAGTAGTAGATACGGGCTTCCAGTTACGGAATGAATTGGTCATGGGGATGAAAGGCACAGCACAGGGAATATATTTAGTGGTATTGTATGAGCACTGGATGGTGATGGATGGGAGCTATGCTTATGATGAGAGCAGCAAAATGTAGAGCTGTCAAATCCCTGTGTCATGCTCCTGAAACTAACAGAACACTGTGCATCAACTCTATCTCAATAAAAAAAAAGATATGAAGTTCTGCTACTGCGCATCGTGATGGTTAATTTCTTGTGTCAACTTGGAGCCCACGGTTGGATGAGATGAACATTGGAATCGGTGAACTTTGAACAAGCAGATCACCCTCCATCATGTAGGTGGGCCTCACCAATCCGTTGAAAGTCTGGATAAAACAAAAAGACTGAGCTCTCTCGAGAAAGAGGGAATTCTGCCAGCAGATGACCACACACTTTATCTGCCTCATCGGCTGTCCTGGGTCTTGAGCCTGCTGGCCAAACCACACACTTAGACTTACCAGCCTCCATAATCACATGAGGCAATTCCTTATAATAGATCTCTTTATGATGTATATGTGTATTCTCTCTCTCTCTCTCTCTCTCTCTCTCTCTCTCTCTCTGGGTTCCATGCCTCCAGAGAACCCTAACGCAAGAACATCGGTGAGTGTTTAACTGCCATTCACACGGTGTGGAGTGGGGTGTGACCACCTACAGCACAGGCAGGTGATGTGTGACCTCAAGAGCAGAAGCTGATGCACAGAGGGTTTAAACTCACCCAAGTTTCCAGAAATCAAAGTCGCCTGTGCCCTCAGCGCTCTGTCAAAGGCTGTTACTCAGCCAAGTATAACTGGGGCTTTTATAGCTTTTGGTCATTTTCCTGGAAATATGGATTGTCCATTTAGTCACATGTGGGTGATTCCACTACTAATCAATTCGTAAATTGTGAGTTTCTGGGACAAATTGTGTGTATGATACATGTGGAAAAGCATCTTCAAAACAGGTTGAGAAAAAGGACCAGTTCTCACAATAACGCATGCCGTATGATTCCTCTGGATGAAGCCCAAAGCCTGCTACAACCAAACAATCTATTGCTTAGAGATGCATGTCTTGCTGGTGGGGAAAGGAGAACAAAGGAAAGCAGGGGCATAATGAAGATAAGGTGGGTGATCGTGGTTCTCTCTGTGGGGGACGCAGACAGATGTGAACAGAGAAAGCAGAAGGGAGCTCCAGCAGCAAGGTAACGTCTTGTTTGTGTCTTTGGCTCGCTTCAGCATAGTTCCCTGAAGTGTGCGTTTGCGCGTGTGTGTATCTGTGTGTGTATCCGCATGTTTACGCATACATATAATCTCCAGCCAAATTTTGTGCGTGAGAGTGAAAAGAAAAAAGAACGCAGTCATCCCCCCCTTATCTGCGATTCCTCTTCCTGTGGTCTTAGTTACCCGTGGTCAGCCACAGTCTGGGAGCACATGATCCTCCTTCTGACTTATCGTCCGAAGGTCACTGGTAGCCTAACCCTGCGACAAAATGCGTACATCAGTCACCCCCCTGCAACACCTGGTGACCCTATAATCACCACATGTCATCACAAGAAGAGTGGGTGCAGTACCGGAAGATATTTTGAGACAGAGACCACATTCACATAACCTCTTTACAGCATATTGTTAGAATTGTTCTATTTTATTATTAGTTATTCTTGTTAATCTCTTACTGTGCCTAATTCATAAATTAAGGTTTATCTTTGGCATGTATGTATAGGAAAAATCATAGTACATATAGGGTTTGGTACTATTCATGGCTTCAGGCATCCCTGGGGTGTCTCAGGGTATCCCCTACAGATAAGGGGAGACTGTTGTACACGATATGAAATGTACTTTGTGCTTCCTGGTCTAAAACAATTCTGATACAGAACGAGTCTAATACAGAAATCCAGGAAGAAAAAAAATAACAAATAGGTACTCCTGTCTCACAGTGCATTCACAAAGTGGCTGCCTGCATGCATTACTGTCATGTTTAATTTGTTAAAGGCAATATCCAGCCTCCGTATGAAAAAATAAATTACCCAAATTTAGTCCTTTGCCAACATATCATGAATAAGTGGGGAGCAATGGGTAGAAAGCCAGGGGGTGGGGCGCCTGGGTGGCTCAGATGGCTAAGCGTCTGCCTTCGGCTCAGGTCATGATCCCAGGGTCCTGGGATCGAGCCTTGCATCAGGCTCCCTGCTAGGCCGGGAGCCTGCTTCTCCCTCTGCCTCTGCCTCTCTCTCTCTTTCATGAATAAATAAATAAAACATTAAAAAAAAAAAAAAAGAAAGCCAGGGGGATAAAAAGGCACATATTAAAATGCAGTTTATTCTAATGCAATACATCTTTACCAGGATGCTCTTTAATAAGAAATTTCAGATGATTGAATTTGGGATGTTCTTTTAAGATCAGAAACATTGCGGCGTTTGGTAAGGAAAAGATCCAGCAGTCTTATCATTGCTGCCATCCTGCTGATCATATTTTCATTGACCACAAGTTATAGGGGATGTGTGTCAAAGAGCCTCGTCTGGAATCGGGGCGCTCAGGTCCTGCTCAGCCACACACCATCTCTGGACCTGGCCTAGGGTACTTCCTCCATTTCCTTTACCCATGATTTTCCCTATCAGTAAATAAAGGCCATAACAAATGTTTTATTATAGGAGGTTTTAAAAGTATTAGATGTGAACATGTCTTTAAAAAGTATGATGGAAAACTAATGATGTAATGTATGGTGATTAACATAACAATAAAAAATTTAAAAAAATATGATGGAAAAAAAAGCCATGCCAATTTTAATCCTTATTGTTATGAGATGTGTTCTAAGGCCCAACGGTGTTGAGAAGACAGATAAGGGCTGTAGTAGAAAGTACCAGAGTAGATGTACTATTCTGGTTTCTACAGTAAAACAGAATGAATAATTCATTCACGTGAATGAATTACCATGAGGAACTGGATTGGCTCATGGGGTTGCAGAGGCTGAGAAGTCCCACCTCCGCAGTCAGCAAGCTGGAGACCCAACAGAGGTGATGGTAGAGTTCCATTCCAAGTCGGAGGCAAAGGCCAGACGCTCCAAATCAAACCCTATCAGGCAGAGACTCCACCTTCTAGTCTATTCGGGCCCTCAACTGATTAGATGAGGCCCACCACATTGGAGCGGGCATTTGCTTTACTCAGTCTACAGATTCAAATGTTAATCTCATCCAGAAACGTCCCTATAGATGCACCCAGAATCATGTCTCTCCAATGTCTGGGCACCCTGTGGCCTAGTCGAGTTGACGTGTAAAGTTACCCATCACCATGGGTTAACGCTCTGAGACCGCAGGCGTGGTTTGAGGGCAACGCATCTGCAGCGGCAGGAAAGCTCTGCCTTCCTTGACCTGTAGTAGATGCCCTGCTTGTCTTCCGCCTCAGTCCTGTCACTCTGCTCTTTTGCATATGGATAGTACTCACGTCTTTCCAACTACTGAGCTCCCAGTCAAGGCTCTGCTACGTGTCGGCCATAGAAACTCACACAAGTCCCTGAGCCCCAGTTTCTCCTGTGAGGGACAGGTCTGTACAGAAAGGTCATTTTGAGAGCCAAGGGGGAGGAGGGCTTGTAAAATAAGAAGTATTTTTAAAACTATAAAATAAAGCAAAAGAAATAAGAATACATCAGACAATAAAAATAACTAAAATCCCAGCATGTAAAAAACTGAAAACACTGATCCCCGTGAAAATCCCAGCAAGTTATTTTATGGATTTGGGCAAACTGATTCTAAAGTTTATGGGCAGGCCAAAAGACCCAGAAGAGCCAGCACAATATTGAAGAAGGAAAGCAAAGCGGGAGGAGGGACGCTGACTTCAAGACTTACTCTAAAGTTACGATAACCAAGACAGCGTGGTATTGGGGAAAGAAGAGAGAAATAGATCCGTGGCATAGAACAGACAGCTGAGAAACAGATGCCCCCCACCCCAGGAATATATTCAACTGGCCTTTGAAAAAGAGGCAGAGGCAACACCACGGAACAAAGATGGTCTCCTCAGCAAATGGTACCGGAGCAACCAGATGCCCACGTGCAAACAAACGAACCTAAATACAGATCTTACAACCTACACAAAAAGCATTTCAAAATGGATCACAGACCCACGTGTAAAACACAAACCTCAAAAATTCCCAGGAGATAACATCACAGAAATCTAGAAAGTCTTGGTAGAGCAGTAGCTCTTTCTCTACAACATCAAAGGTGCAATCCATGAAAGAAAGAGTTGATAGCTGAGTTCTATTAAAATTAAAAAAAAAAACCTCTGGGAAAGACAATATCAAGAAAATTAGAAGATAGCCCACAGCCTAGGAGAAAATATTTCTGAAAGATACATGTTATAAAGGAATGTTATCCGCTATACACAAAGAACTCTTACAACTGAGCAACAAGAAAATGAACAGGAGGATTTAAAAGGTGGGCCAAAGACCTTAACAGAAACCTCATGAAAGGCAGTAAAACAGATATGGAAAGATGTCTGACATCAATTTTCATGAGGGAGATGCAAATTAAAACCACAACGAGATAACACAACACCTCTGCTAGAATGGCCGAAGTCCAGAACACTGATGACACCCAGTGCTGCTGAGGACGCGGAGCCACAGGAATGCTCACTCACTGCTGGTGGGAATGCAGAATGGCGCAGCCACTCTGCAAGACAGTTTAGTGGTTGCTTACAAAACTGAAAATACTCTCATCACAGAATCCATCATTCAAACTCCTTGGTATTGACCCAAAGGAGTTGAAAACTTCTGTCTACAAGAATGAATACTCATGGAAGCTTTATTCATAACTGCCAAAACTTGGAAGCAACTAAGATGTTCTCCAGAAGGTGGCTGAGTAAATAAACTGGTACACCCAAACAGTGGAATGTCTTTTAGTGCCAAAAAGAGAGAAAAAATGATCAAGCCATAAAGAGATATGAAGGAAACTTAAGTACATATTACTAAGTAAAAGAAGCCAATTTGAAAAGGCTACATACTGTATGATTTCAACTCTGACATTCTGGAAGAGGCAAAACTATAGAGACAGTAAAAGATCAGTGGTTGCCAGGGGTGGGGTGGGGAGAAGTAAATAGGCAGAGCGCAGAGGATTTTTAGGGCAGTGAAAATATTCTATGATATTGTAATGATGGATACATGTCATTACACCTTTGCCCAAACCCGCAGACTGTACCACACAAAGATTGAACTCTAGGACAAACTATGGACGATGGGTGGTCATGATGTGTCAGTGTAGGTTCAACAATCATAACAAATGTACCAGTCTCAAGAGGGATGGTCACAGTGGGGGAGGCTGTGCATGTGTGGGGGGCAAGAAGTAGATAAGAATCTCATCTCTCTCCTCTGGACTCTGAGAAACAAACTGAGGGTTCTAGAGGGGAGGGGGGTGGGGGGATGGGTTAGCCTGGTGATGGGTATTAAAGAGGGCACGTTCTGCGTGGAGCACTGGGTGTTATGCACAATCAATGAATCATGGAACACTACATCAAAAACTAATGATGTAATGTGTGGTGATTAACATAACAATAAAAAATTATTAAAAAAAAAGAATCTCATCTCCTCAATTTTGCTGTGACTCTAAGACTGCTCTAAAAATAAAATATTAGGGGAACCTGGATGGCTTAGTTGGTTAAGTGTCCAAATCTGGATTTCGGCTCAGGGTTGTGAGATCAAACCCCAAGTCGGGCTTTGCACTGGGGGTGGAGTCTGCTTAAGATTCTTTCTCTCCCTCTCCCTCTTCCCCTCTCCCCTCCCTCTCTAAAAAATAAAATACTTTTTTAAAGTGTAGAAGTTCCATAAAAAATAACGTGCAAATAAAGCTTAATGCATATTTGAAACTTTTGAAATTGACTCTCATCCTCATGATGAGTGATCCTAATGAGTAAACACAATGAGTTTACCACAATGAGCAAAGTACAGCTCACACAACACGGCTAACAGATTTCTCATTGAGCTAATGAATCCATTCAATGGAGTAAATTACCATTTTGCTTCATGTCACTAATTTTCATGTTGTAGCTCTGAATTAATCCATAATGCCACCAATAAAGAGGAGAGTTTGCCCTAGAATTTTGTTAGACCTGAAAGAATGTATTTCTGCCTCCTAAGGAAAAGTTCCAATCCTGGACAAATTATTGAAATATTTACAACAGGTATGGTGAGGACCACAGCAAATCAGCACACACCGTGGCCACCATGCCACCCCCTCTCCCCTCACTGAGCATACGGAGAATGCTTCGGGATAACCTAGTTACCTAGATTGTCAAACCATTTCTCTCTTATTTTTTTTCATTTATTTATTTATTTTTATTATGTTCAGTTTGCCAACATAGAGTACATCACCAGTTTTTGATGTAGTGTTCAACGATTCATTAGTTGTGAATAACACCCAGTGCTCATCACAACACATGCCCTCCTCAATACCCACCACCCGGCTACCCCTCCCCCTCCCCCCTCCCTTCTACAACCCTCAGTTTGTTTCCCAGAGTCCAGAGTCTCTCCCTGTCTGATTTCTTCCCGTTTAGTTTTCCCTCTCTTCCCCGGTGGTCCTCCGAGCTATTCCTTATGTTCCACATATGAGTGAACCCATATGATAATTGTCTTTCTCTGCCTGACTTATTTCACTTAGCATCATCTCCTCCAGTCCCATCCATGTGGATGCAAAAGTTGGGTATTCATCCTTTCTGATGGCTGAGTAATATTCCATTGTATATATGAACCACATCTTCTTTATCCATTCATGTGTTGAAGGGCATCTCGGCTCCTTCCACAGTTTGGCTATTGTGGACATTGCTGTTATAAGCATTGGGGTACAGGTTCCCCTTCTTTTCATTACATCTGTGTCTTTGGGATAAATACCTAGTAGTGCAATTGCTGGGTCACAGAGTAGCTCTATTTCCGATGTCTTGTTTCCAGAGTGGCTGTACCAGCTTGCATTCCCACCAAAAGCGTAAAAGGGTTCCCCTTCCTCCCCAACCTCGCCAACATCTGTTGTTCCCTGTATTGTTCATTTTTGCCATTCTAACTGGTATAAGGTGGTATCTCGTTATGGTTTTGATTTGTATCTCCCTGATGGCTAGTGATGTTGAACATTTTTTCATGTGTCTGTTAGCCATTGTATGTCTTTTCTGGAGAAGTGTCTGTTCATGTCTTCTGCCCATTTCTTGACTGGATTATTTGTTTTTGAGATGTTGAGTTTGATAAGATCTTTAGATCTTGAATACCACCCCTTTATCTGTTATGTCATTTGCAAATATCTTCTCCCACTCCGTGGGTTGGCATTTCTCTCTCCTTTCAAATTAGAAGTTTCTCTGATTAAAGATGATCCGTCAGACCTGGTGCTCTCGCCTTGCTTTCTCCAGGGTCTCTCTCTCCTAGCCTTCTCAGGGTCTCTTAAGTCACCTTGAAGACATCTGTGGCTCCAAGTTCTGAGTGTGACTCCCTTGCTCGAGGCCAGTCAAGGAGCCTGAGGAGACACAGGTGGAAGGATGGAGGACAGAAAGATGGAGGCTAGAATGATAATAGATGGGTGGATGGATGGATGGATGACAGCAGGATGGGAGGATGGAAGGATGGAGGACAGAGGGATAAAGTATGAAAGGAAAGAAAGACGGAGGGTGGAGCAATGATAAGACGGATGGGTAGATGGATGGGTAGGTAGGAGGATGAGAAGATGGGAAGATGGAGGACAGAAGGATAGAAGGTGTAATAATGAAAAGATGGACGGATGGACGGATGGATCAGGGGAGTATCTAAGGATGGCTGGAAGGTAAAGCTATGGTTTATGAAGCTGTGGTTTTGGGGAGCCACGGTAATTGCTGCGGCAGTTAGTAAGGGCCAACTACATACTAGATAATGGTGCTAAGCACCTTCTATTCAGTATCTCAAGGAATCCTCACAGGACTCCTATCAAAGAGTTTCAATTATTTTCCCTAAGCCTGAAGAAGCATAGCCCTTTGGTTATGAAGTTGGGGATCTGGAACTTGTATCCTTACCTGTCTAGCCACAAAGTCTGTGGCCTTGCCCTCAGCCCTGTGCAGCCACACAGAATAGATAGAGCCCATTGGTCACAAGGCAATAACAGTTTCTGCCTAAGGGCATACAGCTGGGCGCTCTTCTCTGATCAGCCTACTGTTACTGCTTCTCAAGGCGAGATTTCGTTTTCTCCCCACACTTGACCTGCAAAATCTTTCTTTAAACAGTGTTCTCACTTAATCTCTTGCTGAGGCTACTTTCCTAGGCTCTGGTGCCAGAGGCCCAGGGTTTTGTAAGTAGTTCACACTTATGATGAGCCAGACTCGGAGATTTGCAAGTATTAAGTTCATTCCATCCTTACACCACCCTGATTAGGTCGGTATGATTACCACCTCCAGTTATCAGGTGAACAAAATGAGGCTCATATGAGGCTTCTGTCCAAAGTAGGCACAACTGGCAAAGAGCATATCCAGGATTTGATCCCGAGTTTTGTCTTTCCTTAGAGCTTATGCCCTTAACCCCTGTGCTTGGAAACAGAGCAAGGAACTAGCTGAGGAGTAAACAAATGACAACAGGGACCTCCCCACACCCCCACCAAGGACTTTTCAGTTTGTCCCCAGCACTGTCACATGGAGAAATATCCATCCCATTTCTACTGTATAGGAAACTCTCAAAATTACTAACACAAGCCATCAGAATCACTCAGGGCTCTGTCTTTTATCCCCAGACCAGGCCAATGGGGCCATCTTTGTTTCTGCTTGGAGAGCCATTTAAATGTTCCCATAAGAAAAGAACATGTGGTCCAGAAAGAATGGGACATAAATATTCGAGAAAGGTCCTAAACTAAAGACTGACAGTCCTAAACCAAAGAGAAGAAAGGATCAGTTTGTTCCACGGGCTCTGATGTTCCACTGGACACTTTCTTGAGAATAGTGCCTCAGGGCACCTGGGTAGCTCGGTTGGTTGGCTAATTTTTGTGAAGATAAAGATCCAAACATATGCATGTCCTGTCGGTATTTTCTACACAGAGTGTATGTTGAATGGAGGTTACAAAAATTTCCAAATCTTACATTTTCTTTTCTTACTCTTCCTGTGGTTTTTCCGTCAGAGAGTTGTAATGACATTGGATGATAAAGCTCCAGAGGTAAAGGATAAAGCAAAGGCTTTTAATTTGCATTTTTGGAAGATCACGCACAACACACCAGAGTCTGTGCATCCCAAAGTCATCGCTGATGGTCTGAATGTGTCAATAATTTATCACCTGCATGGCTCCACTGCAAAATCTATAAGAGAAATGGAAAATGTATTTTTCTGCTCTAGTAGCAAGAAAATCAATCTGTGGATGCTTGACAGATTCTGATTTTATGATTTAGGTGTCCTTAATCAGAGAAGTCTCATGAAGAGAAAGCAGAGTGCATTGGAATAATAAAGAAGAAACCCGAAGACATAGAAAAGTTGCTCCAAGCAAAGAACTGCCCACCATCCTCTTCACAACCATGGCAGAGGAGAAAGAGTAGCTACTTTATTCCCAGAGAACCCTGGGGACCAGTCGTCACTCAGGCACTTACTTACTCGGTGGGTGACAGTGAATGCACTAACCACACAGAGCTTCCGTGTTCTCATCTATAAACTCTTGGTATTGATTCTGGCCTCGTAGGGCTCTCTGATGATGACACAAAACCTCAAAATTGATTCAGCAATAGAACAGGTGTGCATCTGGGCCCCTGGGTGGCTCAGTTGGTTAAGCGACTGCCTTCGGCTCAGGTCATGATCCTGGAGTTCTGGGATCGAGTCCCGCATCAGGCTCCCTGCTCGGCAGGGAGTCTGCTTCTCCCTCTCCCGCTCCCCCCTCTTGTGCTCTCTCTCTCTCTATCTCATTCTCTCTCTCAAATAAATAAATAAAATCTTAAAAAAAAAAAAAGAACAGGTGTGCATTTGTGAATGCATTGCAATTAGTACATAGCAACTATTAGGTTCCTTCCACACATCAAGGCTTTTTCAGAAATTATCCTTTCCAAAGCAAACTCTTACCTTTTGCTTAAAAACTCATTGACGCTAACCTGGAAACACTGGGGTCGGTCACCTCTTTGGGGATATTTGCCCTATTTGTCCTCTATCCTCCAGTCTTCCCCCAACTCTCTCTAAGCTGCACAGAGTGCTTAAACCATACCCATGAGAGGCAGTGAGAAACTTTCCCTAACTCTTGTTACAGCCCATGGAAGCACTTTATGGTGAGCATAGAAACCCAGTCATGCGTGGTGTTGCAGATAAAACCAGGACTCAACATCGGACACCCTGGCCACCCCAAACACACACTTTTACCCATTTACCCTGTTTCTGACCTTTCTCAGGCAGCCTGAGCTTGACAGTGTAGTACATAACATAATTCATCAAGTTATTTATAAAATAAGAATGAGATAACCCAATTGAGCATGCTTTCCCAACTGCATACTGCTTTGCAAATAGTAACAAATGAGCTTTCCGAATCAAATTCAACACAAAAATCACAATGCTCATTCTTGAACAAGGGAGAACAAGGGAGGTCTCTCACTACCCTCTCCCCCCACAAGATGTGGGAAACCCACTTATATAAAGAAGGTGTTGGCATAAGCTGTCCACACTGAGGGATATCCATCCATGACTTTTGGAACTACAATATTACTCGGGTCTTTGCGAAGAGGAACGAAAAATGAACAAGCCTAGAGAAGTATTTGTTCTATTTTAAAGAGAAACCAAGAAATGCAAACCAGAGTCTCTTTGCCTTCAGAAACTGGGCAGAACGCTGAAATGCATGAAAGAAGAGTTTGCATGTTTCAAGGAGTGAGTTCTGTGGCAGATGCCAAAGGCACAGGCCCATCCAGCGCCCGCCCCCCCCCCCCCGTTAAGATTTTATTTATTTATTTGACAGAGAGAGAGCACAAGCAGGGGGCAGTGGCAGGCAGAGGGAGAAGCAGGCTTCCTGCCAAGAGGGGAGCCCGATGTGGAAATCGATCCCTGGGATCACGACCTAAACCAGGGCAGATGCTTAACCAACTGAGCCACCCAGGCATCCCTAGTGGGCCCCTTTGGATGTGGGTCCAAGGGGGACCAAGCTGCCTGTCTCTTTGCAAGAAAACCTAGAAACTTTGATTAATAATATTTCATTGCTGGCTTGAACTTAAACACACAAACAATATATTTAAACATTGGTGTACACTTTTAAAAAATAAAACATGAGAGGGAAACCAATGCTTCTGAGGGCTATATTTATTCTTTGTCCAACCCGTAATGAAGATAGAGCACTCGGGGACTCCCGACTTGGAGCTCCACCATTACATTAACAAGAGGATGGTAATCAGTACACCGAAGAATAGTCAGCTAATGCATCTGTGTATGTGGCTCTAAATGTATCTACACTTAAGTTAATCACTTAGTTAATAGCTGTTTCATGGTGCAATTTGTTCTTTCCAATGGGTCATTTTGTTCCAATTTTTTTAAGTATGAATTATTCAGCTTCTTCAGTGTAAGGAAAGGGAGCCTTACCACCATTCCTTGGAATTGAAAATGGTGTGCGCTGTTTGAACAACCAAGGAGCATAGTTGACATTACCACAAATCTTCCCTTTATGCTCAGACATGCCCTAGTGGTATTTCCTACATTATGTAGGTATCGTAAGTAGGAGGGTTTTGATCTGTGTTCTCCCATATGGTAAAAACTGGACACTACCAGTGTGGTAGATGGTTACTGAGCACTTGCAATGTGCACAATCCAAATTGAGATTCTCTGTAGAGATAGATGGACACCATATTTCAATGTCTCAGTGTGAAAATGGACACCATATTTCAATGTCTCTGTGAAAAAAGAATGTGAAGTAATTATTAACACTTTTTATATTGATTACTTAATAAAATGGAAATATCTTGTGTATATTGAGTTAAATAAAATATTAAAGTTAAATTTACCTGTTCCTTTTTTCCCTTTTTTTATTATTATGTTCAATTAGCCAACATACAGTACCTGTTCCTTTTTTTTTTTTTAACAAGGCTACTAGAAAATTTAGGATTACTACATGGTCTCCTTATATTTATATTGGACATTTCTGGTTAGACCCAAGAAGAGAAGTGCAAAGACATTGTGATATTGGCAATTACAGTAGCAAGTCACAATGGTAATTGTTAACTATCCCTAGAGTTGAGTACACACTAATGAAACCAACAAAAAGTTTCATTCTCCATTTGGAGAAGCACGGTCCTGAGCAGATACATGAAGAGCAGTGTTTCATGTAACAATCTAAATGTGTGTGTGTATGAAGCAGGGTGTTAGTAGATCAACCAATCTCAGTAAAAGTAAAAAGTAACACAATCAACCTACCCAGTTAAACTTTACCGAATTTATTAGGACACGTTTGACTGTTGTTAACAACAAAAGCAACAACAAATCTTAATTCAGTCAGGCTTATGTGATAAAGACATTCATTCTGTCTCTTGCTGTGAGGAGTCCGGAAGGGTTATGTCCGCATCCAGCTGCAGTCCTCAGGGTACTTTGGCTCTGTTTTGTCCAGGCTGGGAGCGCATCGGATGTTGCACCTCTGACAGCCACATCCCACCGTGAAAGAAAGCCCCCAGCTCACACTCCATGACCAAGGTTGGTTCCATGCCCATTCGTAAACCAAACGCTCTCGTTAGAGTGGCTCCCAATGGAGTTATCATGCCCAGCTCGCACTAGTCGTCTCACGTGTAATAGACTTCAGGGAATCAAACACCGTTTTCAGCACTGAGAAACTGAGAAAGTAGACCATGTGGTTGCGGTAAATGACCCCTGCATTCTACCATGACCAGGAGCACCATGGAGGGACAAGACACAGGACAGGCACAAAACACTGACACCAAGGAGCACGGACATTATGGAAGCTTCCTGGATTTTGTTTGAGAACGTGAAACTACAACTTGTGGATGAAATGAAATCCAGAGCTCCTACACAACATCACCCCCGAGCTGCTCACTCTGGGTGGGTACAAAGGAGATGGTAAAGAGTGTTTGTGTATGTGTGTGTGTGTGTTTATATGCATGTGTGTGGAGATGCTGTAAAACTGGTGGTTTGTCTTAATTAGCCTTCCCTAGGAGTCCTAGAGTAAAATATGCCACTGGCTTTTATTTCACAAAAAAATAAATTTGATGGTGACAATTTGGGTGTTTAAGTTTTTGCCTTGATATCATACATTGGAATCACAATCATACATATATATAATATTTTATATTTAAAAATATATTTGTATACATACTTGTGTTTGAAACTAACTTTATTTTTCTTATTTCTGGTCACTTCTGTTATTGTAATTCTGCTTAATCTGCAGCTATGAAGATTTGACATTCAAAACTGACTTTTTTTTTTCTATGTAATTTATGTAGGTGGTGAAGATATTGACTAGGTGTTCTATTTTTTATAACAGACAGTTAATCTTCTGTACCCAGAAATTTCTGAATTTTCAGATTAAAAGGTGATAAATAAAACATTTCAACTAAGATTTTTAAAAATAATGGAGATAAATTTTAAAAAAACCAAAATGATGTTAAACATTTTTTAATGATAAACTTTCTATAAAGTCAACCGCAAAAACTTTTTAGTTCATCAAAGGCCATGCTTAATTAACCCCTGTCACCCAAACTGTCAGAAACAGAATCTCATGGTATTTGTTGAGAGGCCAGAAAAACCAGCTGTGCACACTTTTGCCCTTCCTTGAGTGGGATTCCCCTCAGGCAGTCCCAGAGGGTGTAAGTTCCCGACAGAAACTTCAGAGTTTTCTAATCATCCTTTTTTTTTTATTTTTAAAGCTACGTTCCCAAGCCAATTTAGAGATTTTAATGAAATGGCAGGGAAAAAATCCAAAGGAAAAGCTTAAGTAATAGTGAACTGATTTTAAAATTCACCTGGAGGGGGCGGAGCAAGATGGCAGAGGAGTAGGAGACCTGGATTTCGTCTGGTCTCAGGAATTTGGCTGAATAGGGATCAAACCATTCTGAACACCTACGAACTCAACAGGAGACCGAAGAAGAGAGTAGCAACAACACTCTGAACAGAGAAGCGACCACTTTCTGGAAGGTAGGACGTGCGGAGAAGTGAATCCGAGGCGATATTCGGGAGGATAGACGGCGGGGGAGGGGGCCTCCGTCGGCCGCTTCTGGCAAGTGCTAGAGCCGCGGAGCACAAAATCGGAACTTTTAGAAGCCGGCTCCGCTGAGGAACATCGCTCCGGTGGCTAAGTGGGGGATTGAACCCTCGCGGGACAGTGTGGTCTCAGGACCCTCGGGGTCACAGAAAGACCGGGGGTGCCTGAGTGCGGCACAGCTCCCAGGGATCGGAGCGGGGAAGCCGGCTGCAGAGACGGAGCCGAGGCGCGGGCTCTCAGCTCGGGGTGGCCATAAACTGTGATCGGTGACAGTCGGGCCACTGCTCCTCCAGCAGGGACCCAACAAGCGGCAGAGCCGGGGAGACTCCCCTTCCTCCCCCAGGAGGAGCGGCGCGGGAGCGCACCGCAGGGATCTGCTGGGTTTGGAGACTCCACACGGGGTCGGGTGCCAGAGACAGAAACGCTCGGTCACAGGCCGGGTGAGCACGGAGTGCGGCCGGAGACCGGGGACACGGGAGGGACTGCTTTTCTCTGGGGGCGCACTGAGGAGCGGGGCCCCGAGTTCTCGGCTACTCCGGGTGGAGATTGGGAGGCCACCATTTTCACCCTGGTCCTCCAAAGCTGTACCGAGAGCCTGCAGGGAACAAAAGCTCCTGAGAGCAAACCCGAGCAGCTTGCTTAGCCCAGACTCAAAAGGGCGGGGCATTTCAGCCTCCGGCAAAGACATTTGGGAACCACAGCAATAGGCCCCTCCCCCAGAAGATCAGCGCGAACAGCCAGCAAGCCAAGACCAAGTTTACCGATCAAGGAGAACGGGAGAACTCCAGCGCTAGGGGAATACTGCACATAGAATTCATGGCTTTTTTACCATAATTCATTAGTTTTTCAAAGTTAATTTTTTAACTGTTTTTTTTTGAATTTTTCTTTTTCCCTTTTTCAACCAACATCTTATCAATCCCTTTTTTAAAAAAACATTTTTTATTTTTCATTTTTAGAGTCATATTTTCTCCCTTCATAGTAGTTACCCTTATATTTGGCATATATATATATAAGTTGTTCTCTCTTTAAAATTTTGAGATACACTTTCTTCTAACAGATCAAAATATACCCTAAATCACTAGTGTATGGCTTTGTTCTAGTCTCCTGCCTGATTACAGTCTCTCCCTTTTTCCTTTTCTAATTTTTTTTAAAAAACTTCTTCTTTCTTTCTTCAAACAACTTCTTATCAATTCCTTTTACAAAGTCTTTTATAATTTTAATCTTTACAGTCATCTTCCATCCCTTCATTGTATCAACCCTTATTTTGTACATATCCGAGTCTTTCTTCCTTTAAAATTTTAGGAGGCACTTTCTTCTAACAGACCAAAATACACCCAAAATCTAGTGTGTGGCGCTGGTGTATGCACTAGCCTGATCATATTTGATCAAATTTTGGTATTTTTATTCTGTTTTTGTTTGTTTTTATCTTTTTCTTTTTCCTTTCTTTCCCTTTCTTTTCCCCTGGTTTCAGGTCTTTTCTGATTTGTATAGAGTATATTAGCTGGGGACGTTGTTAGCCTGTTAGCATTTTGTTTTCTCATTCATCTATTCTCCTCTGGAAAAAAAATGACAAGACGAAAAAAATCACCTCAGCAAAAAGAACAAGAGGTAGTACCATCTGCCAGGGACCTACTCAATACTGACATTAGTTCGATGTCGGACCTAGAGGTCAGAATCATGACTTTAAAGATACTAGCCGGGCTTGAAAAAAGCGTGGAAGTTATTAGAGAAACACTTTCTGGAGAAATCAAAGAACTAAAATCTAACCAAGTCGAAATCAAAAAGGCTATTAATGAGGTGCAATCAAAAATGGAGGCACTAACTGCTAGGATGAATGAGGCAGAAGAGAGAATCAGCGATATAGAAGACCAAAATGATGGAAAATAAAGAGGCTGAGAAAAAGAGAGAGAAACAACTACAGGATCACAAGGGCAGAATTCGAGAGAGAAGCGATATGATAATATGAAACAACATTAGAATAATTGGGATCCCAGAAGAAGAAGAAAGAGAGAGAGGGGCAGAAGGTATATTGGAGCAAATTATAGCAGAGAACTTCCCTAATGTGGGGAAGGAAACAGGCATCAAAATCCAGGAGGCACAGAGAACCCCTCTTAAAATCAATAAAAATTGGTCAACACCCCGACATCTAATAGTAAAACTTACGAGTCTCAGAGACAAAGAGAAAATCCTGAAAGCAGCTCGGGAGAAGAGATATGTAACCTACAATGGTAGAAACATTAGACTGGCAACAGACCTAGCCACAGAGACCTGGCAGGCCAGAAAGGACTGGCAAAATATCTTCAGAGCACTAAACGAGAAAAATATGCAGCCAAGAATACTATATCCAGCTAGGCTGTCATTGAAAATAGAAGGAGAGATAAAAAGCTTCCAGGACAAACAAAAACTAAAGGAATTTACAAACACGAAACCAGCCCTCCAAGAAATATTGAAAGGGGTCCTCTAAGCAAAGAGAGAGCCTAAAAGCAGCACAGATCAAAAAGGAACAGAGACAATATACAGTAACAGTCACCTTACAGGCAATACAATGGCACTAAATTCATACCTTTCCATAGTTACCCTGAACGTAAATGGGCTCAATGCCCCAATCAAAAGACACAGGCTATCAGATTGGATTAAAAAACAAGACCCATCCATATGCTGTCTGCAAGAGACTCATTTTAGACCCAAAGACACCCCCAGATTGAAAGTGAGGGGGTGGAAAACCATTTACCATGCTAATGGACACCAAAAGAAAGCTGGGGTGACAATCCTTCTGTCAGACAAATTAGATTTTAAAACAAAGACTGTAATAAGAGATGAAGAAGGACACTATATCCTACTTAAAGGGTCTATCCAACAAGAAGATCTAACAATTGTAAATATCGATGCCCCTAACATGGGAGCAGCCAATTATATAAGGCAATTAATAACAAAAGCAAAGAAACACATTGACAACAATACAATAATAGTGGGGGACTTTAACACTCCCCTGACTGAAAGGGACAGATCATCTAAGCAAAAGATCAATAGGGAAATAAAGACTTTAAATGAAACGGGGGACCAAATGGACTTTACAGACATATTCAGAACATTCCATCCCAAAGCAACAGAATACACATTCTTCTCTAGTGCCCATGGAACATTCTCCAGGACTGATCAAATCCTAGGTCACAAATCAGGTCTCAACCGGTACCAAAAGATCGCAATTATTCCCTGCATATTTTCAGACCACAGTGCTTTGAAACTAGAACTCAATCACAAGAGGAAAGTTGGAAAGAACTCAAAGACATGGAGGCTAAAGAGCATCCTACTAAAGAATGAATGGGTAAACCAGGAAATTAAAGAAGAATTTAAAAAGTTCATGGAAACCAATGAAAAGGAAAACACAACTGTTCAAAATCTTTGGGATACAGCAAAGGCAGTCCGAGAGGAAAGTACATAGCAATACAAGCCTTTCTCAAGAAACAAGAAAGGTCTCAAATACACAACCTAACCCTACACCTAAAGAAGCTAGAGAAAAACAGCAAAGAAAGCCTAAACCCAGCAGGAGAAGAGAAATACTAAAGATCAGAGCAGAAATCAATGAAATAGAAACGAAAAGAACATTAGAACAGATCAACGAAACTAGGAGCTGGTTCTTTGAAAGAATTAACAAGATTGATAAACCCCTGGCCAGACTTATCAAAAAGAAAAGAGAAATGACCCAAATCAACAAAATCATGAATGAAAGAGGTGAGATCACAACCAACACCAAAGAAATACAATTATAAGAACATATGATGAGCAACTCTATGCCAGCAAATTAGATAACCTGGAAGAAATGGGTACATTCCTGGAGGTGTATCAACTACCAAAATTGAACCAGGAAGAAATAGAAAACCTGAACAGACCTATAACCACTAAGGAAATTGAAACCGTCATCAAAAAGCTCCCAACAAACAAAAAGATGGCTTCCCAGGGGAATTCTATCAGACATTTCAAGAAGAACTAATACCTATTCTTCTGAAACCTTTCCAAAAAACAGAAATGGAAGGAAAACTTCCAAACTCATTTTATGAGGCCACCATTGCCTTGATCCCCAAACCAGACAAAGACCCCATCAAAAAGGAGAATTACAGACCAATATCCTTGATGAACATGGATGCAAAAATTCTTACCAAAATACTAGCCAATAGGATCCAACAGTATATTAAAAGGATTATTCACCATGACCAAGTGGGATTTATCCCTGGGCTGCAAGGCTGGTTCACCATCCGCAGATCAATCAACGTGATACAATACATTAACAAAAGAACAAGAATCATATGATCCTCTCAATAGATGCAGAAAAAGCATTTGACAAAGTACAGCATCCTTTCTTGATCAAAACTCTTCAGAGTATAGGGATAGAGGGTGCATACCTCAATATCATAAAAGCCATCTATGAAAAACCTACAGCGAATATCATTCTCAATGGGGAAAAGCTGAGAGCTTTTCCCCTAAGGTCAGAAACACGGCAGGGATGTCCACTCTCACCACTGCTATTCAACATAGTACTAGAAGTCCTAGCCACAGCAATCAGACAACAAAAAGAAATCAAAGGCATCCAAATCGGCAAAGAGGAAGTCAAACTCTCACTCTTTGCAGATGATATGATACTGTATGTGGAAAACCCAAAAGACTCCACCCCAAAACTGCTAGAACTCATACAGGAATTCAGTCAAGTAGCAGGCTATAAAATCAATGCACAGAAATCAGTGGCATTCCTCTACACCAACAGCAAGACAGAAGAGAGACAAATCAAGGAGTCGATCTCATTTACAATTGCACCCAAAACCATAAGATACCTAGGAATAAATTTAACCAAAGAGGCAAAGGATCTGTACTCAGAGAACTATAAAATATTCATGAAAGAAACTGAAGAAGACACAAAGAAATGGAAAAACGTTCCATGCTCATGGATTGGAAGAACAAACATTGTGAAGATGTCAGTGTTACCTAGAGCAATCTACACATTCAATCAATCCCCATCAAAATACCATCCACCTTTTTCAAAGAAATGGAACAAATAATCCTAAAATTTGTTTGGAACAAGAAGAGACCCCGAATAGCCAGAGGAATCTTGAAAAAGAAAAGCAAAGCTGGCGGCATCACAATTCCGGACTTCCAGCTCTATTACAAAGCTGTCATCATCAAGACAGTATGGTACTGGCACAAAAACAGACAGATAGATCAATGGAACAGAATCGAGAGCCCAGAAATGGACCCTCAACTCTATGGTCAACTCATCTTTGACAAAGCAGGAAAGAATGTCCAATGGAAAAAAGACAGTCTCTTCAACAAATGGTGTTGGGAACATTGGACAGCCACATGCAGAAGAATGAAACTGGACCATTTCCTTACACCACACACAAAAATAGACTCCAAATGGTTGAAAGACCTAAACGTGAGACAGGGGTCCATCAAAATCCTAAAGGAGAACACAGGTAGCAACCTCTTCGACCTCAGCTGCAGCAACTTCTTCCTAGAAACATCGCCAAAGGCAAGGGAAGCAAGGGCAAAAATGAACTATTGGGATTTCATCAAGACCAAAAGCTTCTGCACAGCAAAAGAAACAGTCCACAAAACCAAAAGACAACCGACAGAATGGGAGAAAATATTTGCAAATGATATATCAGATAAAGGGCTAGTATCCAAAATCTATAAAGAACTTATCAAACTCAACACCCAAAGAACAAATAATCCAATCAAGAAATGGGCAGAAGACATGAACAGACATTTTTCCAAAGAAGACATCCAAATCGCCAACAGACACATGCAAAAGTGCTCACCATTGCTTGGCATCAGGGAAATCCAAATCAAAACCTCAATGAGAGACCACCTCACACCAGTCAGAATGGCTAAAATTAACAAGTCAGGAAAGGACAGATGTCGGCGGGGATGCGGAGAAAGGGGAACCCTCCTAGTCTGTTGGTGGGAATGCAAGCTGGTGCAGCCACTCTGGAAAACAGTATGGAGGTTCCTCAAATAGTTGAAAATAGAACTACCATATGATCCAGCATTGCACTACTGGGTATTTACCCCAAAGATACAAATGTAGGGATCCGAAGGGGTACATGCACCCCAATGTTTATAGCAGGAATGTCCACGATAGCCAAACTGTGGAAAGAGCCAAGATGTCCGTCGACAGATGAATGGATAAAGAAGAAGTGGTATATATACACAATGGAATATTATGCAGCCATCAAAAGGAATGAGATCTTGCCATTTGCAGGGACGTGGATGGAACTGGAGGGGGTTATGCTGAGTGAAATAAGTCAATCAGAGAAAGACATGTATCATATGACCTCACTGATATGAGGAATTCTTAATCTCAGGAAACAAACTGAGGGTTGCTGGAGTGGTGGGGGGTGGGAGGGTTGGGGTGTCTGGGTGATAGACATTGGGTAGGGTATGTGCTATGGTGAGCGCTGTGAATTGTGCAAGACTGTTGCATCACAGATCTGTACTTCTGAAACAAATAGTGCAATATATGTTAAGAAAAAAAAAAAGAAGAAGTTACCGGGGGGGCGATGAATGAGGGGGAGTAAGTCGGAGGGGGAGACGAACCATGAGAGACGATGGACTCTGAAAAAGAAACTGAGGGTTCTAGAAGGGAGGAGGGTGGGGCGATTGGTTAGCCTGGTGATGGGTATTAAAGGGGGCATGTTCTTCGTGGAGCACTGTGTGTTATGCACAAACAATGAATCATGGAACACTACATCATAAACCAATGATGTAATGTATGGTGATTAACATAACAATAAAAAATTTAAATAGAAAAAAAAGATGAAGACTCTTAGGCTAGAGTTACAATAAAATACAATGATATATGGTTTTCAAGAGATCTATCTAAAAGATGAGGATATTAAATAAAATAAAATGAAACAAAAGAAGTTAAAGAGGCTTTTAATTATTCATCTTCACTGGTGAAAGAAAGAGATGATTTTTAAAAAGATGATACAGCATCTCTCTCAAGCCAACCCACCTGCTATCAATCTCAACACATCAGAATAAAGGTGAAAATAAAGTGAGAGAGGAAAATACGGCAAGCTGCCCAACCATATAAATTTTAATACCAAAAAAGCATGACTAGTATAAAAATGACTACATTCTGCTGGTAACATCCAATTTGCTAGAAAAAAATATAATGATCATTTTTAAAACACCCTTCTAAGGATGTGATAGGACAAGTGGACAGAAATGGAAGATTTTGAGGATTGGAACAAACTTGACTAAGCATCATAAAAAAAGAGAAATTCAATAATCACAAAATACACATTTTTTCAAACACATAAAATACATGATGTGGACAGAAAACAACACATTTTCTATTTAAATTCTACAGAATTACATAGTATGGACTGTATCTCCTTCTCACAATGCAACTGAAAATCCGTGAGAGAAATAACTTGAAATTCTTATATCTGTTTAAAAGATTAAAACCACATTTTAGATGACACATAGTCAAAGAAGATATCATAATGGAAATTGGAAATTGTTGTGAATTAAAAGGTCATGAAAATAATACATATCAAGACTGAGTCTACAGCTAAAACCCCAATTAGAAGGCAATTAATGGTCGTATATGACTTTTTTAGAAAAAAGTAAAAGGAAAAAAATCTATAAATCCTTTTTTTTGGTTCTAGTGTTATTTTTTTTAATTTTATTATGTTATGTTAATCACCATACATTACATCATTAGTTTTTGATGTAGTGTTCCATGATTCATTGCGTATAAATCTTTGAGATAAGCATCCCTCATGAGAATGTAGGATAACAAATGCATTTGAGAAACAACAAAGCACAGCTGAGTAAACAAGGAAGTTATGATTATAGGTAACAGTAGACATTAAGGAACTAGAAAACAAGCATAAACAGATGATAAACAAAGCCAAAATTTGGTTCTTTGGGAAGAATATCAACACGCTTCTAGCAGGTTGAACATAAAAATGAAACAGAAAGCAAAAATTGCCAATATAAAGAATGGAAAATAGAACATCACTATTTTTCCTGCAGATATTAAACAAATATTAAAAGGATATTATGAATAATCTTACACCAATCCCCTGTAATGGAAAAAATGAAAACTAATTGATTCAAAGGGAAATGAGTAACTTGAAAAATCTTCTATCAAAGAAATCGAATCAGTAATCAAACATCCTCCAAGAAAATCGCAGTGCTGGTGTTGTTGGCAAATAGCACCAGATATTCAGGAAAGAACTAGCCCAACCTACACCAACTCTTAGGGAAAACTTTTATTTTTTTGTAAAGTAGATAGTGTCCAACAAAAGTGAACTTACAAGTCATCCTACTCAGAAAGATGTATATGTTCCAAACAAAATAGCAAACTAAAATCGGGGCGGAGGGAAGCAAACATAAATGACCAACTGGTATTTATCCTGGAAATGCAAGCTTTGGTAAACATTAGAAAATTATTCAACCTAATTGAAAAAATATATAATAACCATCTTAAGACACAGAAAGCATCTGAAAAATTTTAATTTCCACTCGTAACAAAAATCTTTTTTTTTAAAGATTTATTTATTTGAGAGAGACAAAGAGAGCAGGGGGAGGGGCAGAGAGAGAGGGAGAGAGAATCTCAGGCAGACTCTGTGCTGAACAGGGAGCCCAACACTGGGCTCAATCCCATGACCCTGAGATCACGACCTGAGCTGAAATGAAGAGTCAGACGCTCAACCGACTGAGCCACCCAGGCACCTCCCATAATAAAAATTCTTAGCCAACTAGAAATTGGGAAGGTTCCTTGTAATGTTTAAAAAAAGGAAAAGGAAGGGAAAAAAAAGCTGAGTTTAGTAACTAACCAGGCAGCAGAATACAGACCAGTGAGGAACTTGACTGAGCAGCTTATGGGGGTGTGGGGGGAGTCTCAGAAGCTCTTTGTTGCCAGAGGAGGAGCGGAGGGAGCATTTAAGGACAGTGCAGCCAACTGGGGATTGAAAAGTAGCCCTGGAAAAAGGCAGAAGCAGTTCATTCACTTGTGTACCATCAGTTTAAAATAACTTCCAGTCTGCATTCATCAGTAGGTCCATTGTGTCCGGCATGCTTGGGACCCTCACAGTTTACGGCTTTTGAACACCTGCAGCTGGGGGGAGAGCACCAGTAAATCAGCTTTCCAGTTCTGCATCCCTGGGACGAGTTGTGCGGTATGGGGGCTTTGCTTATATGTCTCCATACCTCACGGTGAGAGCTTTGTTCCTGAGGTCTGCACCATGAACAGGTTGCCACGTGCTCAAGTTGCTAGCAAGGAGGGCACCAGAGAAAGGGGAAAAGTCTTGAAAAGGACACACGTTATTTGCAGATTATGTGATGGTAGAATCAGAAGAGTATAGAGCGAGTTTGCCCAAGAGTCAATATAAAAAAGCCAAAGCATTTCTTTTAAAAATAAGTTGATGGAGATATGATTGAGATACAGAAAACCGCACATACTTAGTGCAAACAGCGAAATGAGTTTAGAGTTGCTGATCTTGAACAATACGGGTTTGAACTACTGAGATCTACTTAGGTGCGGATTTTTTTTAAATAAATACGGTACAGAACTGTAAATGTATTTTCTCTCCCTTATGGTTTTCTTAATAACGTGTTCTTTTCTCGAGCTTACTTTATTGCATGAGTACAGTATATAATAGGTATAACATACAAAGCGTGTTCATCCACTGTTTGAATCATAGGTGAGGTTTCTGGTCAAAAGTGGGCTGTTAGTAGTTAAGATTTGGGGGAATCAAAAGTCATATGTGGATTTTTGACTGCACAGAGGGTCAGTGCCTGGTCAAGGGCCAACTGTATACAGACATAAGACCATACCACAATGCAGAGGTATTTCTACATACCCACGAAAATACTTTGAAAAAGTAAATGACAGTGACAGCAGGAAAGATGACATACAAGAATAACTCTAACGAGTCCTCTATATAAAAATCATAGAAAAAAAATAGTGAGTGATATTTAAAAAGACATAAAAAATTGGACAGAAACACCACACTCATGAGTTGGAGAACTGATAGGTAAAAATGCCAAGTTTCTCCAAACTGGTCTGTGGATTCAGTGCCTCACCAGTCAGAGCGAGAACACGCATGAATGAGCAAGTGGCAGGCGTGGCTGGGACACACATCAGGGACGCAGAAGTGACAGGCCCTGCCACGGCAGTGCGTGCTGGGAGCCACGTGGGAAAACCACTGACTGGCACATCTCAGCATCCTTATCTGGAGCCTGGGGAAGAATAACAGTAGGGAATGTTTTGAGGATTAAACAAGTTAACGTACATAAGACATTTGGTGATAGGAAATAGAATAAAATATAAAAAGGGATCCAAGTGCACGTTGGAAGTAAGTAGACTAAATCAAATTAAAAGCGACTTCTCCCAAAACAAGCTAAACTTGCCGAGAAGGTTCAAAATGCTTGAGTCAATTAACACCAGGCGGAGTCTCCAAGATGGGCTGCAAAGGGAGAGGCTTGTTCTTTGCAAAACGTGAAACTTACGAGCGTGCCAGGGTCAGTTTGATCTTCCCTTGTGTTAAGGATCTGAGTCCTCGACTTTGACTCTTTTTAGAGCAAGAAAGTATGTTCTGTACTCAACAGGATCTGCACAGTCTCTGGCACATAGAAGATGCTCAATTAATGTTATTTGAAAGAATAAGGAACAAGGATGAGCTGACACACACTTGAGAGAGGAGGAAATCTTTCTGAGGGAGCTGTCAGAGCCAGGCTGTTCCTGAGGCACCTGCTGGTCCTGGACAGAAGAGGGTCACACGTGAGCCAGGCAGGGAGGCCCCGTGGGGAAGTGGAAACCAGCAAAGACGGAGCAGTCCCTGGAGGCGGGAGTATGATATTGGGACTTGGTGGGGCTCAAACACTGGTTCCCCCAAGGATATCTGCTGAGCTCTGGGTGGCGCTGGAGGTGGGGGTCTGAGCAGACATTGCTAATTTAGAGTGAAATCTGTGGCCCCATCCTTGTGCTGAGGAAAAGTGAAGGAGATGCCCATAAGACATTTACCACTTTTCTCTAAGGAAATTCAAATAAAAACATACAGAAGTATATATGCATTTGTTTATCACGGAATTTTTCTGGTATAAAAAATGTGGATACTATGTAAATGCCCAATAATGGTTACATTATGATGTCTCTAAAAAACTCTGCTGCTATTACAGAAAAAAATATGGAATATGTAAAATGTTTTAAATGAAAAGAAATGTTAAAGAGCATTCAGTGAAACTAATGATCCCATTTTCAGAAAATAAAACCAATCTTCATTTAGAATAAAAGGTAAGCTCAACTTTCAGTCCTGGAAAACAGAAAATGAAAAGCCTAAAGATGTTTACATGCCTTACATCAAGATATTCAAAAGAAAAAATGCATAAATCAGAGAACAGAAGAATCAACACAATAAATCTAAGAGCTGGTACTTTTAATGGTGTATTAAAGTGAGCTTTTAAATACGGAATATAATCAAGGAGAAAGAGAGAGAACCCAACATTGGAAACATGGGCCAGGAGGAGATTTGAAAAAGGAAATCAGACATCACTCTGCAAAAGGACGTCATTCCATACAAGGACATCACTCTGCACAAGGACATCATCCCGTACAAGGACATCATCCCGTACAAGGACAACACTCTGCCCAAGGACATCATCCCATACAAGGACATCATCCCGTACAAGGACATCATCCCGTACAAGGACAACACCCTGCCCAAGGACATCATCCCGTACAAGGACATCATCCCGTACAAGGACATCATCCCATACAAGGACAACACCCTGCCCAAGGACATCATCCCGTACAAGGACATCATCCCGTACAAGGACAACACCCTGCCCAAGGACATCATCCCGTACAAGGACGTCATCCTGTACAAGGACAACACTCTGCCCAAGGACATCATCCCGTACAAGGACGTCATCCCGTACAAGGACAACACCCTGCCCAAGGACATCATCCCGTACAAGGACGTCATCCCGTACAAGGACAACACTCTGCCCAAGGACATCATCCCGTACAAGGACGTCATCCCGTACAAGGACAACACTCTGCCCAAGGACATCATCCCGTACAAGGACGTCATCCCGTACAAGGACAACACTCTGCCCAAGGACATCATCCCGTACAAGGACGTCATCCCGTACAAGGACAACACTCTGCCCAAGGACATCATCCCGTACAAGGACGTCATCCCGTACAAGGACAACACTCTGCCCAAGGACATCATCCCGTACAAGGACGTCATCCCGTACAAGGACAACACTCTGCCCAAGGACATCATCCCGTACAAGGACGTCATCCCGTACAAGGACAACACTCTGCCCAAGGACATCATCCCATACAAGGACAACACTCTGCCCAAGGACATCATCCCATACAAGGACGTCATCCCATACAATGACATCACACTGTACGAGGACATTACCCTGTATAATGTTCTGGAAATGAATTTGAAAAACATTACGTCAAAAGTCCAGTAAAACATTTCCAGAACTGACACAAGGAGAAAGAAAAACTCTGAGAGAACAAAAAATTAGAAATAATTGGATATATGTGTATTTAAAATTGTTTATTATGTTCAGTTAGCTAGCATATAGTTCATCATAAGTTTTTGTTGTAGTGTTCCATGATTCATTAGTTGCATATAACACCCAGTATTTAAATATTTCATATTTTTAAGAAGCAGTTTTCAAGAGTTGTCCACCCATGTTGATTTTATAGGGGATTTTTTAATATTTTCCAAAAATAATGGATTTTCTTGCTATATAAAAAGTTTTAGACTAAAGAGAAAGTAATCTCAATAAATGCTATTATTCTAACAGCAATATTGGACAAACATTCAGAAAACCGATAAAAACATTATAGGTCAATCTCACTTACGAATATAGCTGCTAGGGTAGAAAGAAAAGTACTCTCCTCCAAAATGTCCCCTTCTCTTTCCCAGGACCTGTGATGAGGTTACCTTTCCTGACAAGAGGTACTTGCAGGTGTGGTTCAGTTGGGGATCTTGAGCTAGAGAGATCATCCTGGGTCATCCAGGTGGCCCATCATCGGGGTCCTTAGGAGGGAAGTGGGGGGCAGGACAGATGTGATGGGGTGATGGGGGGCACAGCCATGGAAGCAGATGGAAAAGGCCAGGCAACAAATCCTCGCCCAGAGCCCCCGGGAGGAGCGCAGTGTGGGGACCCGTGTTAGGACGCTCCCTCCAAACTGCAAGAGGATGAATTTGCGTTGCTCTCATCCACTAAGTTTGCGGTAATTTTGTTACAGCAACAACAGGAAATAACACGAAGGCGGAAATCAAAACTAAATATGAGCAAATCAAATCTGGTAGAGTACTTATTTAAGGTCAGCTCCCCACGAACAAACAGTACAATGCAGATCACAGATTCAGAGGCAGTTGGTCTTTTCAGGAAATACTCGCAGGGGAAACAGGTGAGAGAGGAGAACAGGGGGCAGGGAGAGGGAGCCGGGGCTGGGGGGGGAGGGGGTGTGCAGTCCCAGGGGGAGCGGCTTCATCGGATCCTGAAGGGAGACCCCAGTGTTCCTGCATCTCAGGGTGTGTCCAGCCTCCAGGTGAGGAGCTGGGTGTCCTGCTCTTGGGTGCTGGTTGCCAGCAGTCTAGGAAATGTAAAATCGTAGGCATTGTGTTCTCCATGGATCAGCAAAGTGGCTCCAGAAGTTTCCAGTGGCCCAAAACAAGTCCTGGATGCGGGCTCTTCAGAAGCTGGAGGAGGGGTAAACAGAGCCTACAAGTGAGAGCCCAGGGGATCTGGACAGAGCATGGGTAGGGTCCTCAAAGTGCATTTGATATATGGTATACATGATCATTTAGGGCATAACTCTGGAATTCACCAGTAGTACTCAATTAAGAAATCTATTAACATAATCCCATAAATCAATGGGCAAAGAGAAAGAAGCAGCATGATCACGTCATTGATGGTGTAAAGGCATGCATTCGTTTCTGTTGAAATTTCTTAATGAAGCACATCTATTTCCAAACTCACAGTCAAGTTGAATGCTTCTACTCTGCTCCCCAGTCCTACCTGCCCATCACCCAACCTGCATGCACACCCATCCTTGCAGCCCACGTATTTTCAGGAGAAGGGTGGGGTAGGGGCACCAAAGGAAATGTAAAATAATAATAACAGAACTTTCTTTGCTGTTCAGGATCCTTTTTACACCGAAATAAATGGCAGAAATTATTTTAGGCAAATATGCAATAACCAAATTGATTTATACTCCAACAATAAGCATTGCACATTACTTTTGAAACCAAAATGATTAGCCACATTCTATGCAGATAATGACCATGGTGCACTGGAAAGAACATAATGTATAAAGTCAGAAGACCTGGATCCAATGATTCTCTGCTACCTCACGTTCATGTGGCATTAAAAGACATTGTTTCATTTCCTTGGTCTTTGTATTTTCTTTGGCAAAATCATCGCGTAAATTTATTTATTGAACAAATGTATTATTGGGCCCCTACCATAAGCCTGGTCCTAAAATAGGTGACAATGTCCATGAACATGTGAACTGTACATGAACTTGAACCTCTTGCGGGTCTAACACCGTCACTGTCGTGAGACACGCTGCTTCTGAGCGCCTAGTTGTTACCTTCTGTAGCATGCCACTGACTTGATCTCCCCTTTCTGAGGCTGTTCTAGGTGATAAAAGTAGTATTCTGCAGCTGTGTACAGAAAGCGTTGTTGTGATTGCATTAATGCAACTGCAGTTCACGATGAGCACTTGTGCATGGTGTGGGGTGTGTATCGGAGATGAGGCACCAGTTGGAGGAGGAGATCCCGGGAAAGATCTCTAGAACTTTGCCACACCATTAAACACCAAGAGGAAAACTTGAAAAGTACAATTTCTGTCCCCTGGCCTGGATTGTGATCTATGGTAGCAATATTTCTTTCAAAGTAGAATTGAGGAAAGACGTTCCATTTTATTGGAAACACTGGAGATAAATACTTCCAAAAGTAACTGCCCATCCCCAGGTCTTATTGTCTTAGAAGAGCCTCTTTGTTCCGTTCTGTGAGCACCGTTTTGAATTTAAGGGACGTCTTCCTGTGTGCAAGCGGGAGAGAGCCGACATTGGGGGGCTGGTCCTGGGGGTTCTTTTCTCCTCTCTGCTGGTCTGCAGTGCCGCCAAACTTTGAAAAAACTAGAGTCTCTTAATTGATTTAAAAGCAACTACTCTCGGTCGGATATGCAATGGGAAAAAATATTTTCTTGCTGTATTTTAAAATTGTTTGACTACACAGACCACTTGAAAAAGGAAAGATCAACACAGGCTTTTGACTGCCTGGGAAGTTACCAAGCTCACTGTGTCTCAGCCCCCACCTCTGTAAAATGAAGATAAAGCAAGGACCTCAGGTGGCCGCTGTAAGCATTAAATTAAACCAACTAGTACCTGTAAAGGGCTTGGAAAAATGCAAGGTGCATAGCAAATTCCATAGATGTGTGTGTTTAATTAAAAAGTGATAAATAGGGGCGCCCGGGTGGCTCAGTCGTTAAGCATCCGCCTTCGGCTCAGGTCATGATCCCGGGGTCCTGGGATCGAGCCTCGGGTCGGGCTCCCTGCTCAGCGGGGAGCCTGCTTCTCCCTCTCCCGCTCCCCCTGCTTGTGTTCCCTCTCTCGCTGTGTCTCTCTCTGTCAAATAAATAAATAAATAAAATCTTTAAAAATAAAATAAAAAGTGATAAATAGCCAGGCAAATAAATTATATAGCCATAAATTAGTAATTAATAATAAATTCATTCAAAAGTCATAAATATCCTATTTTTTTCAAGTTCTCTATTATCGAAAGCATATGGTTTACTAGACAGAGGAGAATTGCCTTTACTTTGCCTCTGGCTTCATTAAATTCAGGGTAAACGCTAACATATGCCTTCGGTTAGTCGTTTTATCAGATATCAATGCAGTAAGGTCCCAGCCTCCAGGAGACTGTGGTCAGCCAGGAGGACTGCACCCCACCACTGGCAGTGGTCTCGAGTTGTGCAAGTGACAATCAATGCAGAGCACAGCTTTGAGCTCAGAGCAGGGAGAAGTTGGGAATATTTCAGAGATGCGGATTCTCTAGGCTTCAGCACTCTGGGAGAAAGAATGTCAGATCAAGATGCTGAGAATGATGGGAGGGATGGGGTGGCTGGGTGATAGACATTGGGGAGGGTAGGTGCTATGGTGAGCGCTGTGAATTGTGCAAGACTGTTGAATCACGGATCTGTACCTCTGAAACAAATAATGCAACATATGCCAAGAAAAAAAAAAAAGAAGAAGATAGCAGGAGGGGAAGAATGAAGGGGGGGAAATCGGAGGGGGAGACGAACCATGAGAGACAATGGACTCTGAAAAACAAACTGTGGGTTCTAGAGGGGAGGGGGGTGGGGGATGGGTTAGCCTGGTGATGGGTATTAAAGAGGGCACGTTCTGTGTGGAGCACTGGGTGTTATGCACAAACAATGAGTCATGGATCACTACATCAAAAACTAATGATGTAATGTATGGTGATTAACAGAACAATAAAAAAAATTAAAAAAAAAAGAAGCTGAGAATGAGAATTGGTTTGTGAGTCAGAATCAGAGAGGAGGTGACCGAGAAGAGAATTATAAAAATAAGGTGGGGCTCCCATTTCTCTGGCAGGAGGGGGCGAGAACAGGAAAGTCTTCAAAGCCATATTCAAATCTCCACTTCATCCCATGAAAATAGGAAGGGCCACTTGCGTGACGATCTGGTCAATGGAGCTCCTTGGTTCTGCGTTCTTTGGGGTTTTTTTTTTGCCTGATTCCCAGCTGACAATACTTCATCCACTTGAAATTCCCCCTTTTTAAAATAAAAACTAAGGACTCTGAATTCTAAGTCATCAAGCAGCATTTTTCTGACACTCTTAGAGACAGAGGATGTTGGAGCTTCAGACTTTGGAGTTCACTCACTGAGGAAGCAGCTGACCCAAGGAGATAAAAGAAATTGCTCAAATTCACCCAGAAATGCATGGCAAAGCCAGGGCCAGACACATGACCTTCACAATATCCATTAAACCACAACACCTCCCCAAATAGGGATTCCCCACTAGCCTTCCCCAGGCTTGCATAGGGATTGAGTGATGAATGCATTCACCATCAATTCCATAAAGACACCCTTTAGTCAATCTCATTTTGTTGACCTCGCTCACTAATCATGGGAAACTCTGCCAGGGTGACACGCTCCCAAGACATATTTCTTAGAGTCTGGCAATTCATCACCAAGGAACTTAGAATAAAATTAGACCATGTGTTCACCATGTACTGGGTCCATGCTCATCAGCTCTGAGACCGGGGGCTGGAAGTTGACATAGGAAAAAAGGTAGCAGTGCCAGCTAATAAAATAGGGAAGACATTCAGGGGCAGCATCTCTGAAGGATTGCTTATATAGAGAGAAAAAAGATAAATATCAGACAAAGATAAATATCATACAAAGGATACTAGGGGCGCCCCAGTGGTTCAGTGGGTTAAGCATCCGACTCTTGATTTCAGCTCAGGTCATGATCTCAGGGTCATGGCATCGAGCCCTGAGTAGCGTTCCATGCTCAACTCAGTGGGGCGGCTGCTTGAGATTCTCCCTTTCTCCCTCTCCCTCTGCTCCTCCCCCCCCACTCCAGCACTTTCTGTCTCTCAAAATTTTTTTTAATTTAATAAAAAGAAATATTTCTAAAAGTTTGCTTGGTTAGTTAACTGAAAACGTGGCACAGTGATAAACTATGTTCAATAAAGTAGAGACAACAGAAATTCTATGGGATAATATATAGGAAGGCTCTCAAAGGTCTGTGGACATCAGAATGTCAGGGCGTATGACTTGTGAATGTTGCCTGTGTCATCAGGGGGCCTGGGGCTATGCCCTTTGCAGAGGCATTGTGAGATCCACTGGTGAGGGTACACTGCACCCTTCTCCCCGCTGCAATGGATGTACTCAGTAGGAATGACAGCAGGAGAGTATTAACTGCCTCTTTTAACTTCTGTGTTAGGATGTTTTGACTTCTGAGGCCCTGCTGACCTTGGAGGGACTGCCCCTTCCCAGAATTAGCCAGTTCCCCGGCCACGATATACCTGCCCTAATCACCCCAGAGCCAGGTACCAGACAACTACAGAGAGCCCTATGCCCCAGAACTTACTGAATTTATTTAAACTAGCCAATAGTAAGCCTGAAAACCACAGTAAAGGCCCTTGTCCGCAGTTCACCACCCCGTCTGTCCCCGGCCAGACCCCAGTGTTTCCCTGTGCTCCCAACCATGGCCTGCCCCCTCCTCTTGGGAACTGTGAGTTGTAAACTGTGTTTGCAATAGAGATTGCCTCCTGATCTGTTGGCCTTCCTATAACTCAAAGACTATTTGCAGGCGCTACCGAAAAACAGAGGTTATCATGGTACCAAGGTTTTAAGCTAACGGTAAAATATCAGCATGGCAAGGCCAGGTGGCAGTATTTAGCCACTTAGGCAAGGAGGGCACAGTTTCCAGAATAAGCAGCAGGAATGAAGAAGCAGTGAAGGTGGTTTGGATCACAGGGCTCTGTGCTAGTCATTCACTGTTCACTGGAGTCCTGATAATGAAATGTGTGGGCAACCACTGCAGATTTACTGGATGTCTATAACTAAGAACACAAGGGAAAAAAACTCTGTTTTTGATGAGCTATAAGCATCCTAAAAGTGCATATGTCATCACAATGGAGACTGAATTCAGTGTCCTTCCCAACTCCCGACCCGGGTCAGTTTACAAACCCAGGCTCCTTGATGCAGGTGGAGACCAGTTGTCCCTGCAGAATGTCATAAATACAACGTGTAAGTATCCCTCTGTGCTTTTGTCAAGGTGACCTGCAACCACAGGCCAAGGTGACAGTGCTCGGGAGGGAAAAAGCCATGCCAGGACTTTCAGAGGGTTTTGAGACGGTGGCTAAATGCTAATACCTGGGGTCCAGAAATATCCCATCCATCCTTGGTGTGAATGAGGGCACAAGGGGGGAGGGTCAGACGATGAATAGACTTCTGACCCAAGACTCTCTTACACCACTAATGTGTGCGAACCCCTCCCCAAAAGGGGGAAGAGTTCCCGAGGGATGTTCACACTTCTCCCGGGATGGCCTGTAGACATCTGGACATGTAAGTCAACTATGAGGAAAACACCTTGTGTTGGCTGACACAGGACACAGGAGAAGGAGGAAAACACGCACACCACACACGGAAGTCTATCACAACCTCCCAAGATTCATACATCGAAATCCTGACTCCCAAAGTGACAGCATGGGGAGCTGGGGCCTTTGGGCAGGATTAGGTCATGATGGTGGACCCCCCCACACAGAGATTCGTGCCCTTGTAAGGAGAGATGGGAGAGCCTGGCCTCTCTCTCGGTGGGCTCTCCACCGTGTGAGGACACGGTGCAGGACAGCCGTCTGGGGGCCACAAAGCAAGTGCCCCCAGACACCGGATCTGTAGGAGCTCTGATCTGGCACCTCCCAGTGTCCATAATGGTGAGAAAAAAGTTTCTGCTAGTTCCACAGTCGACGATATTCTGTCAGAATGGCCTAAACTGACTAAGACCACAGAAAAACACATAACATGAATACATAATAATACTTATAGTAAATGTAATATAGATATTATATATAAATGAACATATTCACATTGAGATGAGGAAGAAATGCCGGTAGTCTTTTCTAGCAGGTGTAGAGAAAAAGCATTCACTGGATCAGTAGCAGTAGGCCAGGTACCAGAGGCTCGTTAATGTGCTAACACCACCAACCCCCACCTGAAAGAGCATCACCACCTGAGTCCATCCCCGAGATCCATCTGTCCTCGGCACGTGCAAAGTCAGTTGACTGAGGATGTGGCGGGAACCACCATCCCTGCATTTTTAAAAACCTTGATGGTGGCCCTAATGTCTGCAGTCCTTCTAGGAATGTGGTATTGGTTACGGTTTACTGCTTTGGTAGGCAGAGGCAAGAGGAAGCCCCTAGATGTACAAACACATAACCCAGAAAATGAATGACATCACTGCCGTTGGTGATAGGTGTTACGGAAACTGTAATACTTCAGCAGAAATGATGACTCTGGGGGTAAGGAAGGCCCTAATTATTTCTTAGTTAAGCTTAATGTTTTAAAATGCTGTTTTCAGGGGCACCTGGGTGGCTCAGTGGTTTAAGCATCTGACTCTTGGTTTTGGCTCAGGTTATGATCTCAGGGTCGTGGGATCGAGCCCTGCATTGGGCTCCACACTCAGTGCAGAGTCTGCTTGAGGTTCTTTCCCCCCTCCATCCCCCTCTCCCTCAGCTCCTCCCCACTCATGCTCTCTCTCTTTCTAAAATAAATAAATAGGGCTCCCGGGTGGCTCAGATGGTTAAGGATCTGCCTTCGGCTCGGGTCCTGATCCCAGGGTCCTGGGATTGAGTCCCACATCGGGCTCCCTGCTCAGCGGGGAGTCTGCTTCTCCCTCTCGCTCTGCCTCTCCCACTGCTCATGCTTTCTCTCTCTCTGTATCTGTGTCTCAAATGAATAAATAAAATCTTTTAAAAAATAAGATAAATAAATAAAATCTTTTAAAAAAATAAAATGCTGTTTTCAATAATTATTTCAAATTGACTTCAAATATGGATTTAAAAGCTACTATTAATCTCAATGTCTTTGGCCTTTGAGGCCGATTTATCACTTGTGTACAATCATAATATGATTATCAGAGCTAATTAAAGAATAGTTCCCTCATGTTCAGCCCACATTCAAATTTCTCTGGTTCTGCACAATCTCAGAGGTAGAAGGCAGACATCAGCATTTTCTCAAGGTCTACAGTGATCTCAGTGCACAGCCAAGGTTGACAGGCATGGCTCCATCCCTGCCTTTCCGGAGTGGATTTGGGTCTAAAGATTCGATGAGATTGGATCAAACACTTGTGGCAAGAGCAATTTTTAGGTGACGCCATGGTTTTCCTGCCATGTCACCTGCACACACGTGCTATTCAGGATGCCTCACTGCTGGTAATGTTTCTATCTGCAGTGAAAGCTATGTTTTCTCGTGCTGAGCGAGTTATTTGGGGTGACAGTCTGCCTTTTGCACTGTAAGAATTCTATTCACCAGCAACCTCCATGATTTAGCCACCCCTAAAAATTTCTGACTTCGCAGAATATTTCATGAGTGTTGGAAAATGGTGAATTTTTTTTTAATTATGCCATGTTAGTCACCATACATTACATCATTAGTTCTTGATGTAGTGTTCCATGATTCATTGTTTGTGCATAACACCCAGTGCTCCATGCAGAATGTGCCCTCTTTAATACCCGTCACCAGGCTAACCCATCCCCACCCCCCCCTCTAGAACCCTCAGTTTGTTTCTCAGAGTCCATCGTCTCTCATGGTTCGTCTCTCCCTCCGATTTCTCCCCCCTTCATTTTTCCCTTCCTTCTCCTGATGTCCTCTATGGTATTCCTTATGTTCCACAAATAAGTGAAACCATATGATAATTGACTTTCTTGCTTGACTTATTTCACTTGGCATCATCTCCTCCAGTCCCATCCACGTTGATGTAAAACTTGGGTATTCATCCTTTCTGATGGCTGAGCAATATTCCCTTGTAGAGATGGACCGCATCTTCTTTGTCCATTCATCTGCTGAAGGGCATCTCGGCTCTTTCCACAGTTTGGCTATTGCGGACATTGCCGCTATGAACATCGGGGTGCATGTGGCCCTTCTTTTCACTACGTCTGTGTCTTTTTTATCCTAATTCTATCATTCTTTCTACACTTCTGAGTTAGAATTATTTTTTGAAGCAAAACATGACCTTACCTTCATCAAAAAATTTTAAAAGATCAATATTACTACTTACAATAATATAATTAACAAAATAGTAAAATTCTTTGCAGTTTTTTGAACCCATAGAATATGATCAACTAAGGGATGCGTCGTCAGATTACCACATTTGAAATCATTAGTTATAATAATTTCATTTTTGTGGTTATATTAATATATGGGTTCATTTGTTTCAGTTTTCAACCTCAGGGTATGCTTTTTAGGGAAGATTTTTTTTTTGAACATGTAAAATAATTGTATATTTCAAAAGTCCAAGTTATATTAAAAGATATACTCGGTAAGACTTGCTTTCATGCCTATATTCCCCAACCAAATCCTCCCTGCTACACAGTAAATTTTTATATCAGTGTTTAGTTTATCCTTTGTGCGTATCTCTTTTTCTTTCTTCAAATGTAAGCAAGTAATGGATCCTAGTGATCACTCCTTAATATAGAGAGATTTCCACCTTCTCTTCCTTTAGAACTTGCTGAAATTCAATCAATTGACAAGCGTTATCCGGGAGACATTTGCAAAGTTAACATTTTTTTCTCGCACAGAAGGACGGCTGGCTGCTATTGACCAGCGACGTCTGGCAGAGGGGAGACAGGATGGATCTTGTCTAAGTCTGAGATGTTTGCCATCCTTCCTCGTTGCATGCTGGTTTCTTAGGAACCCTACTGATCCAAGGTTACTCACAGATTCATTGTTTGATCAATAGGCAAGACAAAATAGTATAGTAGTGCTAATAGGCATGCGGTATTCTGAGACCAGACTGAGAAATGCTCCACGGTTCTTGCAGATGAAAGTTTCTCAGGAAGAGCAAGGCCAGGACAGCAGCCCACCCAGATGATGAGCAAGCACCATCTGTCAATGCTGTCATCTATTCCTTCATTCAACATGTATTCAGAAAGCACCTGCTATGGGACAGACAGTGTGCTCAGCACAGGGAATGCGCAGTGAGCCGGACAGACTTAATGCCCTCCTTCATGGATGTCACAACTGAGTGAAGGAAAAAGCTGTGAAAAAGGAAAAGTCATTGCAAACAAAAGGAAAACGTAATGAAAGAGGAAGTTCGGGTGAAAGTGGGACATTTCATCCAATTAGGGACACAGCACGAGGTGTTTCTTGGAGACCTGCTGGATGAGCAGGTGCTCCCAGAAGACTAGGTCAGCTTGACTCTTTGAGCACCTGGACGGCTTATGCAAAGGGCTTGGTGGCACGTGAGAAATTACAGAAATCCAGTTGTGCGAGAGCCCCTAGCTGAGCTCATCCTGCTTTCCAAAAGCATTATTTCTTCCCCCACTTTTTTTGACCTCCTTCCTAGGATCCCTTTCCCCAACTGAAAAACAGCACCGTCTTCTACCGTTCCTTGTTCAAACCCCCATCCACCACTTCATATCATCTTTTCTGATCTCTCTCTTCCCCTCCACCTTTCCACTGCTACCTAATTCAGAGGTCAGTAACCCCTCATCAAAACGACACTTCCTGAATCTTCAAATACATATAATGCACCTCTGTGCACTCAGTTCCATTCCCGGGATCATCTGCTGATCCAACAATATTATCAGTCACGCTGCCTTACAAAGTGGTCCCTTTGGCACAGAAAGATAGCCTTTCTCTATGTTTTCTCCTCTTATCCTTTTTCCTGATGTCTAAATGCAAGCTGCAGGGTGCTTACTGTGATAGATTGTGTTATTCTCCCCATGTGGTGCTCCTCTGGGCATCCCCCCTTGTGCCATGTAACTTTGCAGTTTCTCCCACTGAGGGACAGAAGCACGAGGGGGTGGTCACATTGTTCCAGGGCACACAAGGTTTGGCCCTTGCTCAGTTCCCGAAGGGGATCTCTGAGCCCTTGGAACATCCTGCTGGGAACTCTCAGCATCTTGCTTTGACCTACAGTGAAGATTTGCACCCTACACCTTCATCGCGAGACCACCTTCCTGAGCCATCACCTCTACTCCTGTGAGGGAAAGCATGGTTCTCTGAAGAGTGGGATTGCCCAAGCTTGCAGGATCCCCAGGCTCTGCTCCAGGGGGCAGACCATGAGTCTGATCTACGTCTGCTAAATATAACCTCTGCCTTCTCTCTTATAGATTGTACCCTTGCCGGGGAACAATGAATGTCTTAACTTTAGTGGATGCAGATCAACAGGGGCAACTAGAAGCAATAAAATAAAGTAAAATATTGGTCATAAACATGCATTGTATTTCCATTTCAACAACAATCTCTGCTCTGATCATTTTCCCTGTCTTTGCTGCTCACTCACTGTGTGACCTTGAACAGCATCTTTGGAGGTTTTGACCTCTCTGGTCCCGAGTGTCTCATTTATAAGACATGACAAGTAATGATGAGGTAAACATCGTTGTGAGTTCTGGAAGTGAACACATAATATGCACTTAGAATAATGCCTGGAACATTCTTGTAATACTGTAAGAATCCAATAAAACAAATTGTAATAGTAATTAGTATGCTCAATAATTACTCTTTTTTTGTTTTTCTTAAGATTGTATTTATTTATTTATTTGACACAGAGAGAGAGCGCGCACAACAAGGGGAGCAGCAGGCAGAGAGAGAGGGAGAAGCAGACTCCCCGCTGAGCAGGGAGCCTGATGCGGGGCTCAATCCCTGGACCCTGGGATCATGACCTGAGCCGAAGGCAGATACTTAACCAACTGAGCCCCCCAGGTGCCCCTCATATAATTACTCTTAACTTTCTAGGATGAGAGCCAAGTTCCTTAGGCTTCCATACATAACATCTCTCTTTCTACAGTGCTCCTGCTCTCCAGTCACAGGGCTTGGAAGATTTTAAAGAGCATATTTCCTGATATTAAAACTTCATCTGAGGCCCTAACTGAGAATAAAGGATACTACTTACTCACAAATTTTAAAGAGATTCAAAATGATCGAACTAGACCTGCACTCCACCCTGGGATGAAACTTAAGAAACAAGAGCTCCAGGCTGACTTCTGCTGCCACCAGGAACAGAAGTGTGGCTGTGGACTAACCCGCCTGTCTACAAAAACAGGAAAGTTAGAATGATTGCAGGAGTCATTGTTTAAAAGCATCAAAAGAAATAAAGGCACAGAAGACATAAATTGAGGGACAATAGTCCCAGAGGAAAGAGAGAAAGGTGTGACAATAACCCAGACACTGATCCCAGGTTTCTCCCCTCAGAGAGTCTGTAGGCTTTCAGTTCAGGGTGGAGAGACTGAAAGGAAACAGTGGTCTAAGGCTGTGGCAGCTCCCTGGCCTGCAGACACTTAAATCAGCACTTGGAGCCACAAGGCCATCCAGGACTTGAGAACCTGAGGTCTTAAAGAAAACGAAACTGCATGGATGCAGGCTCAGCATTTTGGACACAAGTCCCCTGGTGCTGACTCCTAACCACACAACATGCCGGATATGAATCTGCAAAACCAAGCATGAAGTGGTTGCTAGGCAGAAATTTCAGAACTTTGGTGCCTTGGAAGACTAAACATGCAAATGGGTGCTAGGTAAGTAGGAAAGGCAAAAGAGCTAATTAAAAACAGGATATAAACTATTCTTTGTGATGGAAATACAATGTAAATTATATGCATAATTGTAGATATTTCACTAGCCATATGGAGAAAAATTAAAAAGAAACAGATGATGTTCATTTCAACAGTGTATCTTATTTCATCCTCTATGTCAAAAATATTATTTCCGTATGTAATCAATGTAAAAATTAATAACGGATATTCAGCATTATTTTGTGAGTGCTAAATATTTGAAATCCAGTGTGGATTTTATACAATTACAACACATCTCAGGAGTGTCACATTTCACGTGATCCGGGACCTCTGGCAGCCAGATGGGATGAAGGTCCTCAAGTACATCGTGGGTGCAAGTAGTAATTGCTGGGTAAGCACTAAACAGCACATGTAAATAATGAATAATTTACAAGGTAATGGAGTGAAAATGTGAAGGAATAAAACATACTTGCCTAATATGAAAGAAGGTTAAAAAGAGGGGGAAAGGGACAGATCAAATGAAAGATGGGAGAAATCGAAAGTATGGCAACATGAGCAATTTGAACCTGATTGTATTTACATTACGCTAAATGTAAATAGACTAAACACTCTAATCAAGAGACAGTGTCGACTTAATAAAACACAAAACCCACTGTATGCTGCCTACAAGGGAAATGAAATAAATATGTACCTAAAGGAAATGTTTGAGTAAAATAGAAAACCATATACAATACCAACACAAACAAAAGAAAGCTAATGCTTTACTCACAGCAAAATTTTAAGGCAGAAGTCATTAATCGAGATTAAGACATATTTCAAAATGGTAAATAGGTAAATTCAACAAGAAATATAACATTCCCAAATTTGTATTCCTTTCTTCAACCTAAAAAGGAGTGGATGGAAACCTCTGGTCTGGAAAAGACAGTTGTAGATGTAGGTCTTCATTGCCCCTCTTCACTAAGTACCATGATGAATCCTGGAAACCAAAGGAGTACTCTGAAAGACAGGGAGACGGAGGGGAACTTGTTAGGGAGGGGGATTGAGCGAAAGGCCTGGCCCTAGAGCCCCCACTGACTTCATAGACCTGAGACCCCTCTCCTCCCAGAAGACACCAGGTGGCCAGACAGAACCAGGGGATCCCCCCAGAGGCGCCCCTGTCTGGGGAGACTCTCTATCCGCAAGGATTGGAGAACCATTTCCCCCACCTACAGGCACCACATGGACTGGCCTGAGAAAATACTTTCACCCCCAGATGGTGCCAGCAAGGAACAGTGGGAGCCCCAACAGCCTCAGACAAACCAAGCAGAACAAAATAACACCACAAAGGCCCTGATGACGAGGCTTTCATTGGAAACGCTGCCCACAAAAGTGGGCCAATTCCTGTGTGTTAAATCTAAATGGGGAGACTGCCTGCAAAAAGAGGAAATCTAGGTGGAATTGGAGTCCCAACACAATAGACAACAGGTCCAGGATACAACTGAAAATCACTGGTCATACCACGAACCAAGAAAATCACGATTTGAACACATGAGAAGGGACCATCAGCCGATGCCGACCCTAAAGTGACACAGATATGGGGAAAACTGGGTGAGGACTTTAGAGCAGCCATCCCAAAGAGGCCTCAACGGGCAATTACAGACTCTCTTAAAAAAAATGAAATGTTAGAAAATCTCAGCGAAGAAATAGAGTATAAAACAGAATGAAATGTAAATTACAAAATTAAAAAAATATAATAACAGAAATTTTTAAAACTCCTGGCCGGGCTGTAGAGTAAGAGTAAAGATGACAGAAGACAGAACTGTGACCTTGGGGGCAGATCAATAAAATTTGCCCAATGTGATCAACAGAGATAAAATAGACCACCTCAAAAAAGTGATCGGATCTTTAGGAACATGTGGGATAATGGTAGAAGATTCAGCATTCCTGTTTAAAGAATTAATTGGCCAAAAACTTCCCAAATTTGGCAAAAAATGTAAACCTCACATATTCAAATATCTGGGCGAACCCCACAGAAAATTTGGATAAACCCAAAGAAATCTACACCAAGACACATCATAATTAATATGAAAACTAAAGACAATGAAAAACCTTGCAAGTAGCCAGAGAGGAATTACATATTACCTGTCAGAGAACACCAACCTATAGATGGTAGCTTGCCTACCTGAAGCCACAGAAACTGGAAGAAAGAGACACGACAATTTTTTTTTAAGTTTTTTATTTTAATCCCAGGATAGTCAACATGCAGTTGATTAGTTTACTTTCAGGTGCACGATAACTATATCAACACTTCCCTACATCACCCAGTGCTCATCATCTTCAAGTGATACAAAAAAAGGACCGTAAACCATGAATTCTGTATCCAGTGAAACTATCCTTGGGGAATAAGGAAGAAATATAATCCTTCTCAGATGAAGGAAAACAAAAAAACTTGCCACCAGCAGACCTACCCTGAGAGACTGGGCTAAAGGAATTTCTTTAAACAGAAAGAAAATAATTAAAAAAAAAAAAAACAACCTTGGAGATCAGGAAGGAAGAAAGAAACAAAAAAGCAAAAACATGGGTACATATAATATATTATCCTTCTTTTGAGTTTTGTAGAACAGACTGGATGATGGAAACAAAAACCACAAGGTTGGCTAATACTCCAGATGATGATTTTTACAAGGGAAGAAGCAAAGGGGACCTGCCTAGAAGGCTTCCACTGTTCAAAGTGGTACAATATTGATACCAGTAGGCTGTGGTAAGTCCCGGGTGGAATATGTAATATCTAGAACAACTTTAAGAAGACTGTAAAAGAGATACACTCCAAAGCACTATAAATAAATCAGGGTGGAATAAAAAATACTGTTCAAGGAAATTCACAGGAAGGCAGGAAAAGGAAAACAAAGGGAATCAACAAACATCACATAATAAAATGGCAGATTTAGGCTTTCCTGTAGCAATCATTAATTTAAAGGCAAATGATCCGAATACATCAGTTAAGACAGAGATTTTCAGACCGCATACACAAACTGATTTAAACCATCTGCTATTTGTAAGAGATTCACTTCCAATTCAAGACAGAGGTAGACCGAAAGTGCAAGAATGGGGAAAGATATTCCATGCAAACATAATCCAAAAAATACCAGTTGTCTTAACTGTATTTGAACTTTTTAGCATTTTAAAAAAATATTTTATTTATTTATTTGACACACACACACAGAGAGAGAGAGAGCACAAGTAGGTGGAGGAGCAGAGGGAGAGGGAGAAGCAGACTCCCCACTGAGCCAGGAGACAAGACTCGGGACTCCATCCCAGGACCCTGGGATCAGCACCTGAGCCGAAGGCGGACATTTAACCGACTGAGCCACCCAGGCGCCCCTGAACGTTTTAACATTCATGTCCTCTGTGGTGTGTATAATTTGAATGTGTTCTAGAGGTTGTATAGCACAGACTAATGTCTGCAATTATGGACTTAAAAATGCCACACTTCTGGCCGGCTGGGGTTCCCGAGTCCCCTGCACCGCGACCCCCCGCACCTTCGTGAACTTGGCGCTGTGAGCGGTGCGGAGCGTGCGGGCTGCGGCCTGCGGTCTGCGCGTCGCCTCCGCGCCCTCTGCACCCCGCCTGACGGGGCCCTGGGGGCTGAGGGCGGGCGCCGTCCGGACACTGCGCACGGGCTCCGCTCTGCTCTCCGTGCGCAAATTCACAGACAAACATGAATGGATAACAACAGAAAATGGTATTGGAACGGTGAGAATCAGCAATTTTGCACAGGAAGCTCTGGGAGATGTTGTTTACTGTAGTCTGCCCGAAGTTGGGACAAAACTGAACAAACAAGATGAGTTTGGTGCTTTGGAGAGTGTGAGAGCTGCTAGTGAACTCTATTCTCCTCTATCAGGAGAAGTAACTGAAATTAATGAAGCTCTTGCAGAAAATCCAGGACTTGTCAACAAATCTTGTTATGAAGATGGTTGGCTGATCAAGATAGCACTCAGTGATCCTTCAGAACTGGATGAATGAATGAGTGAAGAAGCATATGAGAAAAACATAAAATCTATTGAGGAGTGAAAATGGAACCCCTAAATAAACTAGTATGAAACAACTTAATCTAGCATAGTTGTCTTAAATTAGTGGTACACAGAGGATTTAAAATAGCAACTATTAGCGATACCAGTGGAGAAAGAAACAACTTGCAACAATGCTAATGGAAGAAAATACCCCTTAACTTTACAATGATTGCAGAAAAACACAACATGCATCTGTTTTGCAACACCCTCTGATTTTTATGCTCCAGTTATAATATTCAGAATCCTGAAATTATCTTTGGTGAAAAACTAGTTATAAAAATTATGTAATTCAAGGATGACATTGTTACCTTAAGCCTTAAGCTTACATCTATCCCTGGATGGGGGTCAAAATGCTTAAATAATCTTTCCATTGGAAATAACTGGCAGTAGAGAGAACGGTTTGTTAGTTATATGTGTCAGATAAAGAACAATACTACCTTAATTTTGCAATATACTGCCCTTGCTGGTGCTATTTTTATACAATGAAGCAACAGCCTTGCAGGAAGATAGTTTAATAATAAAACATTCAACTTCTTCGTTATTCATGTTTTTTGTTTTAATATTTCATTTACTGACTCTGCTAGTATTTGTGAAAATGCTAATTTTAACTTATGGAAAGTTATTTTTTTAAAAGGAAATTTAAGCCATAGCAATGAAAGTTTCCGAGAAAATGTTTCCTTTTAGTCACAAATCTGGTTTTTCTTAAAGACCTAATTGCCTGATAGCCTTAAGTACCATTTTTGGTCATCTTTAATATAATCACAAAGAAAGCAAAAAAAAAGAAAAAAAAGCCACACTTCTGCCTTTCCTGGAGCTATTTAGAGGTGGAGAAAATGATACACCTACTAACTCAACCAAATTTTGTTAAATTTAAAGGTGTCAGAAATTTTGTGGCGGGCAGGCCCGGAAAACACTGAAGCTTTCTCTGGGCTCCAGGGGCTAGTTTACAACTTTCCATGCTGTGTGCTACAAAAAGACATGGATAGAGATGATCAGCCTTTAAAGAGGAATCCTGAGGCTTGATTGCCTCAGAAAGAAAAAATAACAACCTGAAATAAATATCTTTGCCTCATCAATTACATTATTTTTGATCGGGAAAAACGCTGACAAAAATAAAGGAAGAGTAGAGAAATCTCTGACCATAACTGCAGATTTTAAAAGCATTTTCAGGGGCACCTGGGTGGCTTACTTGGTTAAGCATCCGACTTTAGATTTCAGCTCAGGTCACGATGTCAAAGTTGTGAGATCGAGTCCCGCGTCAAGCTCCCTGCTGGGTGTGGAGTTGCTTAAGAGTCTCTTTCCCCTAATGATGTAATGCATGGTGATTAACATAACAATTAAAAATTTTAAAAAAAGATTATCTGCCCCTCCCACCATCTCTAAAATAAATAAATAAATCTTTAAAATAAATAAATAAAAAGCATTCTCGGGGGCGCTGGGTGGCTCAGTCCGTAAAGTGTCCAACTCTTGATGTGGGTTCAGGTCATGATCTTAGGGTTGAGATCGAGCCCTTTCTCAGGTTCTGTATTGGGTATGGAGCCTGCTTGGGATTCTCTCTCTCTCTCTAACTCTTCCTCCCTCTCTCACTCTATAAATAAATAAATAAATAAATAAATAAATAAATAACATTCTTAGTAAGTGAAAAGACAAGGAGATATATCAGAAATAATATAAAAGTTTGGACCAAGATTAATAAGTTGATATAATTAAAACACCTACAATTGTACACAAGCCAAGATGGGGACGATTTCCCATGTGCACATTTACTAAAATTTACCAAATGCTGAGCCATAAAGAAAGTCTCAGAAAATTCAAAGGTTTCAATCTGATCACTGGGAAATTAAAATATGGTTTAAGCCAATTAACATTTTAAAGATATAAATGATAAGTAAGGTAAACATGATTAATAAAATATCTAGAGAAATCTGAGATGCTTGGAACGTAAGCAATATGCTACTAAATATTCCATGGGTCAAGGAAGAAATCATAATCAAAGAATTTATCTTAAACTTAGTGAAAATTGAGACCATGACGTATCAAAAATTGTGGAATATCTAGATTCCAATGAATATATTTAAAAGAAGAAGAAAAATGAAAATCGGAGATCTAAAATTCCACAAATGGATCTCTGTGAGGGACTGATTTCTGGAAGAGGTGATGTTTCAACTCGATGAGTCTGTCAATAATCTTTGTCAATAACACACTGAGCCACCTGGATGTCCCTCTGGAAAAAAGTCTAACCTTTCGCATTGACGTCATCATACACACTCCATGCACTTCACACCACACACACACACACACACACACACAAATCTGTTCTAGATACATCATGGTCTAAATGAAAATATTAAGCCAATAAAGCTTCTAGATAATAATGCAGAATAGCTCCATTGCCTTGGAGGAAGTAAGGATTTCCTAAACAGAACACCAAAGGCACTATCTAGAAAGCAAGCAACTGATACACTGGACTTCAATAATTACTCTTCATCAGAAGATACCACTTGTAGAGGGAATATACAAGCCACACAGTAGGAAAAGATGTGGAAATGTGTGTATCTTACAGAGGATCCAGATACAAAATACAAAACGTACTCCTACAAACCAATAAGGAAACGAGAGATGGGCAAATAAAAATGGGGGAGGGAGTCATTTTGGAAAAGAGATTACCAGATGGCCATCTTAACCATATTACCCTGGATGAGGTATCAGGGGACCAGATACAGGTCAAGAGACTGGAGCTCTGTTAAGCTCACATTTCTGGGGAGAATTCAGTACGCCACCCCACACACAGATAATCAGTTGGTTCAGGGAAAGTGTGGTTTCTGCAGGAATGACAGGGCTGGGCAAGGTAAACAGGCTTAGGATTGGCTAATCTGGACAATTATAGCAGCCTCGAGGCAGAGGGGCTCTGTCTGGTGGGCTGTTGCCTGGCCCTGGGGCTAACAGGGCAGGTGCATCATGGTTTAGGGTTTGATACACAAAAAAAGGAAGTGTTGAGGTGCTTAGGAAGGGGAACTGACCCACCTCTATCCAGGGACTCAGAATTGGGTCAAGACAGAACTTTTTAGAAATGGAACAAATAATCCTAAAATTTGTATGGAACCAGAAGAGACCCCGAATAGCCAGAGGAATCTTGAAAAAGAAAAGCAAAGCTGGCGGCATCACAATTCCGGACTTCCAGCTCTATTACAAAGCTGTCATCATCAAGACAGTATGGTACTGGCACAAAAACACACACATAGATCAATGGAACAGAATCGAGAGCCCAGAAATGGACCCTCAACTCTATGGTCAACTCATCTTTGACAAAGCAGGAAAGAATGTCCAATGGCAAAAAGACAGTCTCTTCAACAAATGGTGTTGGGAAAATTGGACAGCCACATGCAGAAGAATGAAACTGGACCATTTCCTTACACCACACACAAAAATAGACTCCAAAGGGTTGAAAGACCTAAATGTGAGACAGGAGTCCATCAACATCCTAAAGGAGAACACAGGCAGCAACCTCTTCGACCTCAGCCGCAGCAACTTCTTCCTAGAAACATCGCCAAAGGCAAGGGAAGCCAGGGCAAAAATGAACTTTTGGGATTTCATCAAGATCAAAAGCTTTTGCACAGCAAAAGAAACAGTCCACAAAACCAAAAGACAACCGACAGAATGGGAGAAAATATTTGCAAATGACATATCAGATAAAGGGCTCGTATCCAAAGTCTCTAAAGAACTTATCAAACTCAACACCCAAAGAACAAATAATCCAATCAAGAAATGGGCAGAAGACATGAACAGACATTTTTTCCAAAATAGACATCCAAATGGCCAACAGACACATGAAAAAGTGCTCAACATCACTCGGCATCAGGGAAATCCAAATCAAAACCTCAATGAGATACCACCTCACACCCGTCAGAATGGCTAAAATTAACAAGTCAGGGAACGACAGATGTTGGCGGGGATGTGGAGAAAGGGGAACCCTCCTACACTGTTGGTGGGAATGCAAGCTGGTGCCGCCACTCTGGAAAACAGTATGCAGGTTCCTCAAACAGCTGAAAATAGAGCTACCATACGATCCAACAATTGCACTACTGGGTATTTACCCCAAAGATACAAATGTAGGGATCCGAAGCGGTACGTGCACCCCAATGTTTATAGCAGCAATGTCCACAATAGCCAAACTGTGGAAAGAGCCAAGATGTCCATCGACAGATGAATGGATAAAGAAGAGGTGGTATATATACACAATGGAATATTATGCAGCCATCAAAAAGAATGAGATCTTGCCATTTGCAACGATGTGGATGGAACTGGAGGGTGTTCTGCTGAGTGAAGTAAGTCAATCAGAGAAAGACATGTATCATATGACCTCACTGATATGAGGAATTCCTAATCTCAGGAAACAAACTGAGTGTTGCTGGAGTGGTGGGGGGGTGGGAGGGATGGGGTGGCTGGGTGATAGACATTAGGGAGGGTATGTGCTACGGTGAGCGCTGTGAATTGTGCAAGACTGTTGCATCACAGATCTGTATTCCTGAAACAAATAATGCAACATATGTTAAGAAAAAAGAAAAAGAAGACGATAGCAGGAGGGGAAGAATGAAGGGGGGTAAGTCGGAGGGGGAGACGAACCATGAGAGACAATGGACTCTGAAAAACAAACTGAGGGTTCTAGAGGGGAGGGCGGTGGGGGGATGGGTTAGCCTGGTGATGGGTATTAAAGAGGGCACATTCTGCGTGGAGCACTGGGTATTATGCACAAACAATGAATCATGGAACACTACATCAAAAACTAATGATGTAAGATATGGTGATTAACATGACAATAAAAATTTTTTAAAAAGACAGAACTTTTTAAAAATCTATGTTAAAGTGCCCAATACACATTTGTAAAGATAGTCAATGTCATTATCCATCAGGACAGGATTCAGACCACAATGTGATATAGCATCACTCAGCCGTTCTAAGGGCTAGCATCTGTAAAACCTGGCAGGCCAAGTGTTGAGAAAATGTGAGAGACCGAAATCCTCAGACACTGCTGGTGGGGGATAAACTGACACCATCTCTGGGCAAAACTGTGTAACTATCGACTGGGCACCAAGTATATTTATGGACTGTGACCCTACAAAGCCACCCAACGTACATGCGGCTGTCCAGTGACCACGGTCATTACCAAACATTAGAAGGAATACCATTGACAACAGTAAAGCTAAGCAAATGACCCAAATGCCCATCGACAGTTGAAAGGATAAGTATATCCCGGTCTCTTTACAGGATGGAATGCCATACAGCAAAGACAAGATAAAACTGCAGCTCGATATGGCACATGAGAAATTTCACAGACGCAGTGTTGAGAAAAAAAGATAAAAACACAAGAGAATCCAGATGCAAAAAAGTGCTTATGCCATAAATCATAGTAAATTCCAAAGCAAAAAAAAGAAAACAATTTGTGGTGATAGATATCAAAACAGTAATGATCTTTTTTAAAAAGTATATACTTTAGATTACAGTGTAATGGATAATCCAGAACGAGCATGGAAAAAGCTGTGTTTGTCATGACAACTTGTGGAACTGTGCCCATATTCAATAAATAATTTGGTACCCAGGAAAAAATAATTATCTTTGGGGCCATAATGAAGGGAGAGTTCATGAGAGTTTCTGGGGCACTGATGATAGTCTATACTTTGATGTGAATCCTAGTTACACAGGTATTTCAAATCGTACAATGAATTAATGAGGTATATAATCTAGACTTGCTAACTTGATCATATATATGTTTAATGAGCATTAAAAAGAAAAAGTAAGGGGCGCCTGGGTGGCTCAGTCATTAAGCTTCTGTCTTCGGCTCAGGTCATGATCCCGGGGTCCGGGGTTCGAGCCCCACATTGGGCTCCCTGCTCGGCAGGAAGCGTGCTTCTCCCTCCCCCACTCCCCCTGCTTGTGTTCCCTATCTCACTGTGTCTCTCTCTGTCAAATAAATAAAATCTTAAAAAAAAAAAAGAAAGAAAGTAAAAGTAAGACAACTCACTCTTGGCTTATCTGGTACAAGGAGCTGCCAAAACCTTCCTGAACATATCAGAGGAAGAGTTACCTTGATAAAATCCAAACTTAATGGGAACTGTAGGGTATCACTGAGGAGAAAGATAAATCCACACAAAAAATGATAATTCTCCTTAATGAATACCATTTTGCAGACATTCTTTTATTTGCTTCTTCAATTATCCTTAAGATACTTTATAACTACTTCCATAACACATGTGAGGGACCGTAGTCTTAAATAAATAGCCTCTCCACGCATATACAGCTGGTCAGAAATAAATGCAAATTACACGTGCTTTATTCCAAAACCTGTGCCATTACACAATAATGTCTTCTTCCTAACAATCGCCCCAAACTGATGGAAGTTCCATCCTGTTGGAGAAAAGCTTAGAGCTCAGAGTATAGAACACGCTACTGGTCAAGACATAGAGCTGGGGGTGCCAGACAAAATGCAGGACGCCCACTTACATTTGAATTTCAGATAAACAGTGAAAAATTTTAGTAGAAGTGTGCCCTCATGCAATATTTGGGACATACTAAGTATATAATCGTCCCATGCACTTGGACGTGCGTGTGCTAAAAACTTTTTGTTGTTGATCTGAAATCCAAAGGTAACTGAGCATCCTGTATTTTCACTAGGAACACTAGTGAGGGCAGAGTTCTCCACATTGGCAGTATTGACATTATGGACTGGATAATTCTTTGGGATGGGGGTGGGGGGGGCTATCCTGTGCACCATAAGATGTTTAGAGCATCCCTGTTCTCTACCCACTAGATGTCCCTTGCATCCTCCTTCCACATTGTGACAACCCAAAATGCCCGCAGACATCGCCAATGGGCACTTGGTGGGGGGAGCCAGAGTCTCCTGAAGTCGAGAACTTGTGGACTAGGAAAAGCCAGGATACAGTCCACTGCCCTGATGTCACTGGTTGAAGAGCCACACCCACACCGGGTGCAGCAGAAGCAAAGCTGATACCCAAACTTGGCGTATAGTGTGGAGTCTGTTATAAAAAAGCACTCACTTTTGACTGCCAAGTACCGCCTTCATTTTGGAGCGTACCTTCACGCATTCCAAACTTTTGCTTTTCCTCCTTTAATGTCCAGGCTTGGCAACCTTATTCATGCAGTGGGAGACCCTTACAACGAATCTGAGTGGAACATTGATGACTACAGTGTTCAATATCAATATGGTGCTCCTGGTTCCCAAAGCAGGAAAAATAAGAAACAGTGAGTCTGCTAGAGCCATTGCCTCACCAGAAGTTGCACAGTCCCTGTAGATTTAACCCATTCATTCAGCAAGGTTTTATTTAAAGATTTTATTTATTTATTTGAGAGAGAAAGAGAGCACATGGGCCGGGGGCGGGGGGAGTGGGCAGAGGGAGAAGCAGACTCCCCGCTGAGCAGGGAGCCCAATGCAGGACTTGATCCCAGGACCCTGGGCTCATGACCTGAGCAGAAGGCAGACGCTTAACCCACTGAGCCACTCAGGCGTCCCTCCCTCAGCAAGTTTTTTGAGCATCTACTACTTATTCTCAATGAATTTTAGCACACTACTCACACCTCCTGGATCTTGGATCACTCCATCATTGGCCAGAGTTTGCAACCTGGGGACATCCTGTGGAGTGGCTCCTCCCTGAGGCACTTCTGGAAGAAGCAGCCCCAGTCTCCCCGAGAACACCGAGCATCACATTCCTCCATGCAGCTATCAGCCTCCACATTTCCGCCAAGGAGCTCCAGACATTGCCTCTCTGATCTCTTCAGGTGGCTGACAGGGGAATCAATGTTTGCAGGCAGATTAATTAAATATCAGGTTTTCTTATATTCCCAGAGCCTCATGGTCACCTAGAACTATTTCCCAACCTGTCTAAATGAGAGAAGATTAACTTCTCCCATCACTCACAGCAGGCTGGAAGAGCAACACGCACAAACACAACACACTTGCGATAAATTGTCTTTTGCCCCAAACTTGCCCCATCACTTCCCGAGAGGTTTGACAGGTCAGCACTCCCTGCCTGTGGGACAGAAGTCCTGGGAGTCACTTAGAAATTGGGTTCCAGATCTGGGAAAACCCCTAATGAATTTGTCTACCAAATGCTGGTTTATAGGAGTGTGACCATGCACAAGACAGCCTGGCTGAGTGCTCAGTGCTGCAGTCAGAGGTGTTAATGGGGGTCCCAGTCATCAGCGAGGCCACATTCTGGATCATTCTGTGTCCCCCACCTCCACTTGTGTCATAGGATCGGGCTGATGGGGAATGCCCGCTGGTATACCAGGTGGCTGAGGACCACCCTGTGTGTTCGGGCTCACCTGCATGAAAAACCAGCCTGCCCCCACCTAAGGTCACTAGCACTACGGCTGAGAAACTGAACCTCAGACCTCAGCTGGTCTTTTTCTTTTTTTTTTTTTTAAGATTTTATTTATTTATTTGACAGAGAGATAGAGAGAGCACAAGTAGGCAGAGAGGCAGGCAGAGGGAGAGGCAGAGGGAGAAGCAGGCTCCCCGCTGAGCAGGGACACCGATGCGGGGCTCGATCCCAGGACCCTGGGATCATGAGCTGAGCCGAAGGCAGCCACTTAACCAACTGAGCCACCCAGGCGCCCCAGACCTCAGCTGGTCTTAACCGGGTTCTCGATGGTTTCAGATTCTAGGATGCAGTGCAGGATCCTTGGTATCCAGATCACCTAGTGGGAGAGCCCCACACCCGCCACTGAGGACTTGCCCTGCAGCCTCACCTTCGTTTGGCAGGACAGTGCAGCGTAAAGTGGAAGGCTTTGCAGGGATACCCACCTGAAACCCCCTCTCCCCTGCTGTTTTCTGGGCACGCAACTTTGGGCAAGTTTCTTCACCACTACAAACTCCCTCTTTGTTCTTGTACAATCTGGCATGATAACCGTACTTCTTAGGGGTTTTAGGGATTGAACAAGGTAACCTAAATGCCCTTTTCTGACTCTTTTCTCCCCCCAGAGCTTGCTGTCCCCTCTGCACCGAACTCTATTCTTCTGGGTCTCTGACCACCTGTCCTATCTCCATGCGGGCTGAAGATGCCGCCCGTAGCCACAGCTTCTGGCTGATGTCTGTCTTTACAACTAAAGACCCTCACACCCAGAGGGTCAAAACAAGAATATGCTTGAGTCTAGGAGAGTCTCAGGGTCAGAAGCCCAGCTGCTGGAAGACTCACCCACTGCCTGAGACCCCTTGGCCGACGGAGTCTCCCTTTCTGACGTTTCATCTGGATAAGCGGGGCAATCTCAAGCAGGTAGCTTTGATGGACCTTGGGGTCCAGTCCTGTGACTAGGTTAGTCCCCCTCACCACAACCGACTTCTCCCAGGCTTCATTTTCAAGCCCTAGTTCTCATCCTTGAAGTAAACCCTTTTGGCAACAAGAGCCACTTTGACTACAGTTCAAGGCCCAAGGAGCATCTCCACAGAAAGATCAGTCTCAGGGGTCCTTTGTAGGGACCCTACCTTGGAAGACAAGTCTTGGGGGAACGCTTTGGAGCACAGAGCAGGACTTTGGCACAGGGAACTGTCTGCATATAACAGGATCCAAGCAGATTGCACATCAGCAGCTGGTGTTCATGAGCCAGCCATATGTGAATGATATTTGAACGACCCAGGATAGAAGAGACACCTGCATCCACGTTTGCCGTTTACCTACCGCCCTCTGAAAACAAACGTGGTGATTTACGCATTTGAAGGTATATAAGTGCGCCAAGAGGCTTCGAAGCACAGGGGGCAACTTGGAATAACAAATAAATGACAAATGCAGGGAATAATTTTAAAGAAAACCACATGAATAACGGATTTTCAAAAATTCAATAAATAGCTCTTCTCCCTTCTAATTTTAAGAGTTGGGTTATTCATTTCCCCCAAGACTTTCATTAGCTTTAGCCAGAACTGTTCAAGTCTCAATTCTTGTCCTAAGTGCTATTCAGTGAACATCTGTGTGAAGCAGCCCTCTCTCTGTTTTGCTGAAAGGGAGCTGCCGTGCGCGGAGCCATATTCTCCAGGCTCAATCAGGCTGCCACTTTCCGACGTGGAAATCTGCACGCTTTTCTGTCTAAAGCAGATGCTTTCGCCGTTTAAGACGAAATTGCTCTGAGAGGTTGAGGAGAGGGTCTTAGCATGAGCCAGAACAGAGAGCTCTGCCGTCTGTTTCAGATGCTGCTGAAATCTGGCCATTTGTTTCTGTAGGAAAGAACACAATGGGAGTTTGGGACCTAGGATCCACCGCATCAGGCTCCCACCAAAGCTGAAGGGGAAGAAAATAAAAAATCTCCTAGCTGGGTTTTCTGTTGAATGGCAGCGTGCGGTCGAGTTTGCATGGCTGGCTGGGCTTTGGCCACTGTCAAGGGTCTGTCTAGACGGGAGAAGCCATGGAACAGAAGCCTGCTGTAGGACTTAACCCAGCCCACCTGACTTGATTGCAGGAGTGGGCTGCCCACTCCCTGGGATGAAACTTCACAATTTGCGGTGGTGCTCAGATCCCATCTGCCGTTTATTCTTCATAATAATAATACTATTCTTTGAAAGCCAGTAGAGTATCAGAGTATGTCCTGCGTGGAGCTTGAGGAACAAACAGCACAGATCTGGTTCCCGTCCACTTTGTGGCCAACATAGCTGTCACCAAAATGAAATAAGGACATCGCTGTTGAAAGGATATGGGGACGTACCCAATTTAAGTCAGGCACTCAGAGCTCAGAAATAATGCCTGCGGTGATTATTGATGTTTTTATTGTGGGTTTTTTTTTTTTTTTGAAAATTTGGGGATGGTCACATTTATCCGCAACCCATACCCAGCGATATGTCCCTCGTTTTAGACCCTCTTAAATTGTTCCTCTACTCATTTGTTCCCCCACTGGATCCTAAACTTTTAAAGTCAGAGATGGTATCTGTGCTCATGATCCCGGGGTTGTGAGATCGAGCCCGGCATCGGGCTCTGTGCTCAGTGGGGAGTCTCCTTCACACTCTCCCTCTGCACCCCCTTTGCTCTCTCTCTCTCTCTCTCTCGAATAAATAAATCTCCAGAGTTACATTTACTCTCTATGGCCGCGTTTTCTTTAATGACGTAGACAAAACCGGGGCCGGAAACTGGTTTAGGAATTAGAGGAAACTTCCGTTATTCCATTGAAAGAAACTCAGTCGTTTAAAGTAAGTTTTAAAATGTATTTAATAACTTTTCTCTGTAGAGCTGTGTTTCTTTATGCTCCCAATACTGTATATTTGTGATTTATTTTCCTGTGGTTTATTAATCCTCCCGGATATTTATGTATTCCATTAGTTTTATGTTTTCTAACAATAAACATTTAGCGTTATTGGCCTTTGTAGAATTTCTATTTCATTACTTTCTGCTATCATCTTGATTATTATTTCCGTCCCTCTATTTCCTGTGAGGTTAGTTTGCTGCACCTTTACTACCAAGGACTATAGCTGCTTAGTTGCTTAGTTTTCAGCCTCTTTTTTTTGTGTGTGTGAATGTTCCTCTAAATCTTCCTTTAGATCTTCCCTCTGCATCTCCTAGATTTCAATACATAATATTTTCATTATCTCTTAGTGCTGAGTATTTCTTTAAGTCTTTGTGTGACTTCCTTTTGGAGGCAGTTATTTAGAACTACATATATATTTTATAATTTCTTTATTTTTATTTTTTACATTTCTTTTTTTTAAGATTTTATTTATTTATTTGAGAAAGAGAGAGTGAGCACAAGCAGCGGGGAGGGGCAGAGGGAGAAGGAGAAGCAGATTCCCCACTGAGCAGGGAGCCCGACATGGTGCTCCATCCCAGGACCCTGAGATCATGACCGGTGCATAATGCAGATGCTTAACCTACTGATTCACCCAGGCACCCTTATTTTTTAAACTTCTAATGGATGTGGATTTTAACAAATATCTGTGTTACTACAATTTAATCACTTTGCATCTGACATCGTAAATAGCATGGCACAGATTCCATCAATGTGTGAGGTTTGCTTTATTGGTTAGCTTGGGGTTGTGGCTAAAGTTGCTGCTAGCCCAGCCCCATGCCCTCCTCCTTACTGCTTCAGGGACGGTGGCCTCTTCCCAACTGTTAGCACCTGTGTTTCTTTGCCCGTAGACTTTCTTCTAGGGTCATGGCCTGTGCTATCACCCAGTTGTGAGGCAACCCCCTGGCACGTGTAGGTGTGCCAAAATGGAAATCTCTCAAGGAGCAGCAATCACCCAGAGTCTGATGGTCTACAACACCCCTTGTCCCATGTGGGAGACGCCTGATGTGCGTTTTCATACTGGTTCCTACAGTTTCTCCTCGGGAAGAAGGTCCACTTGCCCAGCCGATAACTAACCCAAAACCGTGCCCTTTAGCTCTCCTTTCTCTATCAGGATTTCCTTCCCTTGTGAGAAAGCGACTCACATGCAAACATTTGTCTCAAGTTCTGTTTCTGAAGAAGTGCAATGCAAAGGCAATGATGAACTGGAAGTTACACTTATTCTTGAGAAGAACTTGAGTTCTCTATTTTTTTTTAGGATCTTATTTATGTATTTATTTATTTAGAGAGCACATGCATGCACACAAGCAGGGGGAGGGGCAGTGGGGGACGCGGAGAGAATATCTAGCAGACTCTCCACTGAGTGCAGAGCCCAATGTGGAGCTCAATCTCGTGACCCTGAGATCATGACCTGAGCTGAAATCAGGAATCAAATGCCCAGGGTGCCAGGGTGGCTCAATCAGTTAAGCATCTGACTCTTGGTTTTGGCTCAGGTCATGACCTCAGGGTCCTGAGATCAAGCCCCGCATTGGGCTCTGTGCTCAGTGGGGAGTCAGCTTGAGATTCTCTCTTTCCCTTTCTCTCTCTATCTCTCTAAAAAAAAAAAGAAAGAAAAGAAAGGAAATTTTGGAGGTGAACCCTGTCTGGCAAGACATTTTATTTTACTTACGAAATAAAAGATGGATGAGAACAGATTGAAAACTTAAAAATTGGGATGGGAACACCAAGCTCAAAATCTGGGTTCTTCCTCCCCTCATTATACCATGCATGACTCAGATGAAGGTTAGAGCTTTCCAGGGTCTGTCTTCCTGTCGCTTTCCTTTTCTCCCTGGGCCACACTACTCATTCGCAGCCTCAGATGTCACTGATGTGTCTGTGCCATCCTGAAATACTCTCTTGCTTCAATCTCTCTTCTGGCATCTTGTCCTCACTCTACCTGGATACCCCCCAAACAAACTCAAAAAGCTTGAAATCATTATAATTTTGGCCAGATTGGGTTCACCTCCAAAATTTCTTTCATTTTTTTTTTTAGAGAGATAGAGAGAAAGGGAAAGGGAAAGAGAGAATCTCAAGCAGACTCCCCACTTGTCAGAAATGGGTCCCAGCATCCCAGAGCTTCCCTGGTGATGAAACACAGGTTCAAATCAATAATTCTAAGGTAAATATTTATGAAAGCCCTATCTGGCTGCTTACAGGGAAAAAAAAATAGTTGTTTGCCTGAAACCAAATATTTTCCAAATTGAATGTAACCTCTTATTTATGCATAAACAGAACAAAGGGATTACTAAATAAAAATGAATATTCAGAGAATAAAAAGCCCTTATTCCTGATATCTTATGCTGATCAATAAACAGAATTGAAGATAACACTACTTTGATGATATGGTTCAGTCTCATTTGCTTTATCAACCCACTATTTTCATTAAAATATATCAACAGATCCATTGACATCCTGCACAAATCTATGAAGAATTTTAGACAAGTATGTACACCATCCATAAATAAGCTGATTAATTTTAAAAAGATGAAGGAAGGTAAGAATGGTAAGTAATTAAGTTTCATTCAAGGGAAAGATTAGTTGTAAAATGTATCCCATGGGATCTTCCACCTGTGCTAAATCTGGGGCACAGACACACGTGGGAGCTTCTCAGGAGCCACAGAGAGGGGAGTTGTCTCATCAAGTAAAATTCCTAGTCTCACTGCCAAGATAAAGCAGGTGCATAGGTCCTGTGGTTACCAAAGACCGCAACAACGTCCTCAACAAATATGGCCCCAGTGCCCTCACGTAATGTATCCAGGCCTGCCCCTGCAGCATCCCGGGCTCCTAGGCTGGTCTGCAAGAAGGACGGGTCACTTCCTACCACCAATAACAGGATATCCTAGCTTCTCAAGCTGTGGTCAGGCACCATTAACATCTGGGCTCAGGACATCCTCACACTCCCACCTTTCTGTCACCAACTCCCTGTTCAGCATCTCAACTACCAGGGGTTTCAATGACAAGCTATAAAAAGTCCTGGCGAGAAGAGATATTACTCTTCTAAGGTGTGTTTTATGATAAGGGCTAGGAAAAGGCAAACTGGCCATTTACTAAGGTAAAACCTTCCCCTCCATCATGCCTGCGTGACAAGTTCTCTGGGCATCGGTGTGGCTCAGTTGGTAGAGCGTCCGACTCTTGGTCTCAGGTCTTGATCTCAGGGTTGTGAGTTCAAGCCCTGTGCTGGGTGTGGAGGGTACTTACAAAAAATTAGCTATGAAAAATGATGAAGATACTTTCAAACCCTATGATGAATCAACACATGCTTTTTTAAAAATTTCTTCTTGTATAAATTCCAATTCTTCTAATTAATGTCCCCTCATGTGTTTTCTTTGCAAGAGATCTGTTAGTATCTTATAAATCTTATGAATGAAATTAATAAGTTACCTTAGAAAGATACCAGTCATGGGATAATGGAATACCATGTTCCTTCTGTTTTAGGCTCTGAGTGAAGCATTTTTTTTATGTGGTTGAACTTTGAGGAAGGGTTCTAGGATTCCCTATTTCATCCTTGTACAGTAGATACAGCACAGCAAGGAGACAGAAGCACTGATTTCTTCACAGTTGGGTTTGAAGCTTTGCTCTCTCAGTCACTATATCGATGGACTTGAACAAGTTGGTTAGCCTTTCCGACTTCTTCTCAGTTATAATAATGGAGCAAAATGACCTTCCTTGCAAGATCATTATCAGATCGACTGAGAGGAAGCAGAAGCAGCTGCTGCTGTCGGTCTGGGGCGTCTTCCTAGTGGCCCAGCAGCCCCACGGGACTGAGCCACATGCACAACATGCTCCCTGCTATGCTCCCCATCCTGCTGGCTGCCTCCCTCCCTGGCCTCCCTCCTCTCCTCACACAGCCTCCCAGGATCTCTGGCCAAAGGAGCTACTTTCACCCAAATACTTGTCTCAGGATTGCTCATCTCGCCTCTGCCTTGGGGAGAGCCCGAATCAAGATGACTGGTGGAGCCCCTGACCTGGCCAAGGTGCTTCCTAGAGCACCTCCCTCTCCTGCATCACCTCGCCTCCAAGCAGCATCTCCCATCAGCATGTGGTTGACCAGATTCCTACGTTTCTTTAAGTAAGTTTACAGACCCACACTATGTGAATTTTTATGACTTTTCTCCTTAGGATTTGCTGAAAAATAAACAACTCTACAGCAATTTTATAAACAATGTTCACCATTGCTACTTGTCCAAATATGTCCAAAATAGTTACCCAGGCAAGTTTAATGCAGTCCCCCACAACCGATTTCTTGTTTTGTTTATCTGGGGAGGGAATTTCTAATCTCTGGAACTTGCATTAAGTCATAGCTTCTTCCCCATAACTGAAGAAAATGCTGCTCTTGAGATTCAAAACTAGTCTGGGGAAAAGAAAAGACGATTTGGACCAGACTGATTCTGTCAGCTGTCCCACTAGCTCATGGGACGCTGGATATTCAAACCTGCTATACGATCTGCAGTTAACTTCAGTTCAGGAAATTATATGGACCATGCACCATATGTCAGACCTTCCGCTAGAAACCAGATGAAGAAAATGCTACTTTTCTGGTCACTCACAACAAAGGTATAAAGACACCGTTAAAATGCAACGTGTTCGCGCTGTGGCCAAGTGGACATGGAGCCGTGACCATGATTGGTGACTTTTTGCGGTCCTGAATCAGGCTCCCACCTTCCTGACTCAGTGCACTGGCCAGGACCGAGGTGGAGCCCAGCGTACCAGCTGTGGAAGGAATGGACGCCGTTCTTGCTCACACTTGAAACCTAGGAAACATTTTTTTTTAAAGATTTTATTTATTTATTCATGAGACACAGAGAGAGAGGCAGAGGCAGAGGGAGAAGCAGGCTCCCTGCAGAGCAGGGAGCCCGATGCGGGACTCAATCCCAGGACCCTGGGATCATGACCTGAGCCAAAGGGAGATGCTTAACCGGCTGAGCCACCCAAGCGTCCCAAAACCTAGGAAACATTTTGAGTCTAACTAAAGAAAGGTGCTCAATGGAGCACGATCGATCCAGACTGGTTAAAAACCAACCAGAAGTGTGTTAAATGCAACCATTTTTACCACATCGTCATCCCTGAGTATAAATTTTCTTTAAAAAGCTCAAAATTAGGTGCTTTGGAGAGCTTTTTGGTCCAGTGCAATTTATAGAGACGTTGGACAGATCCATATTCTTTTTTTATGAGCTGAATATATTGGGGTGGCATCTGGGCAAGTGATTCAAGTGTCATTGTTATAACATGTGTGGAAGGATGGTTTGTGGCCCAGAGCACAATATCCTCATAGTACAACACCTTCCCTATTAAGTGTAATTGGGAACCTTTCAAAATTCAAAGTTGGGCGGGTATCATTGTGGGGCTGTGTGGCACCTCGAATGCATGAGGACACAGAGATAGGAACTGCCAGTGATGTTTTCTGCCAAACGTGCACCTTCTCTTGTGACCTCCAAGACAGCACAAAGAATAAAGGACTCAATTCACAGTGCCAGCATCATTGTTTCTGCGGGCAGATGTTGACATTCATCAAAGGCTATTATATTTCTAGAATGTGAAATAATGCATCATGCTTTTTTCAATAAAATGTGGTGACCTGTTCTTTTTTAATGTTTTTTTAATAATTTTTTCTTCTTATGTTAATCACCACACATTACATCATTAGTTTTTGATGTAGTGTTCCATGATTCATTGTTTGTGCATAACACCCAGTGCTCCACGCAGAACGTGCCCTCTTTAATACCCATCACCAGGTTAACCCATCCCCCAGCCCCCTCCCCTCTAGAACCCTCAGTTTGTTTTTCAGAGTCCATAGTCTCTAATGGTAGGTCTTTCCCTCTGACTTACTCCCCTTCATTCTTCCCCTCCTGCTATCGTCTTCTTCTTTTATTCTTAACATATATTGCATTATTTCTCCCAGAGGTACAGATCTGTGATTCATCAGTCTTGTACAATTCACAGCGCTCACCAAGCACATACCCACCCAATGTCTATCACCCAGCCACCCCATCCCTCCCACCCCCCACCACTCCAGCAACCCTCAGTTTGTTTCCTGAGATTAAGAATGCCTCATATCAGTGAGGTCATATGATACATGTCTTCCTCTGATTGACTTATTTCACTCAGCATAACACCCTCCAGTTCCATCCACATCATTGCAAATGGCAAGATCTCAGTCCTTTTGATGGCTGCATAATATTCCATTGTGTATATATACCACCTCTTCTTTATCCATTCATCTGTCGACGGACATCTTGGCTCTTTCCACACTTTGGCTATTGAGGACATTGCTGCTATAAACATTGGGGTGCACGTACCCCTTCGGATCCCTACATTTGTATCTTTGGGGTAAATACCCAGTAGTGCAATTGTTGGATCGTATGGTAGCTCTATTTTCAACTCTTTGAGGAACCTCCATACTGTTTTCCAGAGGGGCTGCACCAGCTTGCATTCCCACCAACAGTGTAGGAGGTTCCCCTTTCTCCACATCCCCGCCGACATCTGTCGTTCCCTGACTTGTTAATTTTAGCCATTCTGACTGTTGTGAGGTGGTATCTCATGGAGGTTTTGATTTGGATTTCCCTGATGCCGAGCGATGTTGAGCACTTTTTCATGTATCTGTTGGCCATCTGGATATCTTCTTTGGAAAAATTCTGTTCATGGCTTCTGCCCATTTCTTGATTCGATTATTTCTTTTTTGGGTGTTGAGTTTGATAAGTTCTTTATAGATTTTGGATACGAGCCCTTTATCTGATATGTCATTTGCAAATATTTTCTCCCATTCTGTCGGTTGTCTTTTGGTTCTGTGGACTGTTTCTTTTGCTGTGCAGAAGCTTTTGATCTTGATGAAATCCCAATAGTTCATCCTTGCCCTTGCTTCCCTTGCCTTTGGCGATGTTTCTAGGAAGAAGTTGCTGCGGCTGAGGTCGAAGAGGTTGTTACCTGTGTTCTCCTTTAGGATGTTGATAGACTCCTGTCTCACGTTTAGGTCTTTCAACCATTTGGAGTCTGTTTTTGTGTGTGGTGTAAGGAAATGGTCCAGTTTCATTCTTCTGCATGTGGCTGTCCAATTTTCCCAACACCATTTGTTGAAGAGACTGTCTTTTTTCCATTGGACATTCCTTCCTGCTTTGTCGAAGATTAGTTGACCATAGAGTTGAGGGTCCATTTCTGGGCTCTATATTCTGTTCCATTGACCTATGTGTCTGTTTTTGTGCCAGTACCATACTGTCTTGATGATGACAGCTTTGTAATAGAGCTGGAAGTCCGGAATTGTGATGCCGCCAGCTTTGCTTTTCTTTTTCAAGATTCCTCTGGCTATTCGGGGTCTCTTCTGGTTCCTAACAAATTTTAGGATTATTTGTTCCATATCTTTGAAAAAGGTGGATGGTATTGATGGGGATTGCATTGAATGTGTAGATTGCTCTAGGTAGCATTGACATCTTCACAATGTTGGTTCTTCCAATCCATGAGCATGGAACGTTGTTCCATTTCTTTGTGTCTTCTTCAATTTTCTTCACGAGTATTTTATAGTTTTCTGGGTACAGATCCTTTGCCTCTTTGGTTAAATTTATTCCTAGGTATCTTATGGTTTTGGGTGCAATTGTAAATGGGATCGACTCCTTGATTTGTCTCTCTTCTGTCTTGTTGTTGGTGTATAGGAATGCCACTGATTTCTGTGCATTGATTTTATAGCCTGCTACTTGACTGAATTCCTGTATGAGTTCTAGCAGTTTTGGGGTGGAGTGTTTTGGGTTTTCCACATACAGTATCATATCATCTGCAAGAGTGAGAGTTTGACTTCCTCTTTGCTGATTTGGATGCCTTTGATTTCTTTTTGTTGTCTGATTGCTGTGGCTAGGACTTCCGATACTACGTTGAGAGTGGACATCCCTGCCGCGTTCCCGACCTTAGGGGAAAAGCTCTCAGCTTTTCACCATTGAGAATGATATTCGCTGTAGGTTTTTCGTAGATGGCTTTTATGATATTGAGGTAGGTACCTTCTATCCCTATACTCTGAAGAGTTTTGATCAAGAAAGGATGCTGTACTTTGTCAAATGCTTTTTCTGCATCTATTGAGAGGATCGTATGATTCTTCGTTTTTCTTTTGTTAATGTATTGTGTCACGTTGATTGATCTGCAGATGCTGAACCAGCCATGCAGGCCAGGGATAAATTCCACTTGGTCATGGTGAATAATCCTTTTAATGGACTGTTGGATCCTATTGGCCAGTATTTTGGTGAGAATTTTTGCATCCATGTTCATCAAGGATATTGGTCTGTAATTCTTTTTGATGGGGTCTTTGTCTGGTTTGGGGATCAAGGTAATAGTGGCCTCATAAAATTAGTTTGGAAGTTTTCCTTCCATTTCTATTTTTTGGAACAGTTTCAGGAGAATAGGTATTAATTCTTCTTGAAATGTCTGATAGAATTCCCCTGGGAAGCCATCTGGCCCTGGGCTTTTGTGTGTTGGGAGACTTTTGATGACTGTTTCAATTTGCTTAGTGGTTATAGGTCTGTTCAGGTTTTCTATTTCTTCCTGGTTCAATTTTGGTAGTTGATACATCTCTAGGAATGCACCCATTTCTTCCAGGTTATCTAATCTGCTGGCATAGAGTTGCTCATCATATGTTCTTATAATTGTTTGTATTTCTTTGGTGTTGGTTGTGATCTCGCCTCTTTCATTCATGATTTTGTGGATTTGGGTCATTTCTCTTTTCTTTTTGATAAGTCTGGCCAGGGGTTTATCAATCTTGTTAATTCTTTCAAAGAACCAGCTCCTAGTTTCGTTGATCTGTTCTACTGTTCTTTTCATTTCTATTTCATTGATTTCTGCTCTGGTCTTTAGTATTTCTCTTCTCCTGCTGGGTTTAGGCTTTATTTGCTGTTTTTTCTCTAGCTCCTTTAGGTGTAGGGTTAGGTTGTGTATTTGAGACCTTTCTTGTTTCTTGAGAAAGGCTTGTATTTCTATATACTTTCCTCTCAGGACTGCCTTTGCTGTATCCCAAAGATTTTGAACAGTTGTGTTTTCATTTTCATTGGTTTCCATGAATTTTTCAACTATTCTTTCATTTCCTGGTTGACCCATTCATTCTTTATTAGGATGCTCTTTAGCTTCCATGTCTTTGAGTTCTTTCCAACTTTCCTCTTGTGATTGAGTTCTAGTATCAAAGCATTGTGGTCTGAAAACATGCAGAGAATAATCGCAATCTTTTGGCACCGGTTGAGACCTGATTTGTGACCTAGGATTTGATCAATCCTGGAGAATGTTCCATGGGCACTAGAGAAGAATATGTATTCTGTTGCTTTGGGATGGAATGTTCTGAATATGTCTGTAAAGTCCATTTGGTCCCCCGTTTCATTTAAAGTCTTTATTTCCTTATTGATCTTTTGCTTAGATGATCTGTCCCTTTCAGTCAGGGGGGTGTTAAACTGCCCCACTATTATTGTATTGTTGTCAATGTGTTTCTTTGCTTTTGTTATTAATTGCCTTATATAATTGGCTGCTCCCATGTTAGGGGCATCGATATTTACAATTGTTAGATCTTCTTGTTGGATAGATCCTTTAAGTAGGATATAGTGTCCTTCTTCATCTCTTATTACAATCTTTGTTTTAAAATCTAATTTGTCTGATAGAAGGATTGCCACCCCAGCTTTCTTTTGGTGTCCATTAGCATGGTAAATGGTTTTCCACCCCCTCACTTTCAATCTGGGGGTGTCTTTGGGTCTAAAATGAGTCTCTTGCAGACAGCATATTGATGGGTCTTGTTTTTTAATCCAATCTGATAGCCTGTGTCTTTTGATTGGGGCATTGAGCCCATTTACGTTCAGGGTAACTATGGAAAGGTATGAATTTAGTGCCATTGTATTGCCTGTAAAGTGACTGTTACTGCATATTCTCTGTGTTCCTTTCTGATCTGTGCTGCTTTTAGGCTCTCTTTTTGCTTGACCCCTTTCAATATTTCTTGTAGGGCTGGTTTCGTGTTTGCAAATTCCTTTAGTTTTTGTTTGTCCCGGAAGCTTTTTATTTCTCCTTCTATTTTCAATGACAGCCTAGCTGGATATAGTATTCTTGGCTGCATATTTTTCTCGTTTAGTGTTCTGAAGATATCATGCCAGTCCTTTCTGGCCTGCCAGGTCTCTGTGGATAGGTCTGTTGCCAATCTAATGTTTCTACCATTGTAGGTTATACATCTCTTCTCCCGAGCTGCTTTCAGGATTTTCTCTTTGTCTCTGAGACTCGTAAGTTTTACTATTCGATGTCGGGGTGTTGACCTATTTTTATTGATTTTGAGAGGGGTTCTCTGTGCCTCCTGGATTTTGATGCCTGTTTCCTTCCCCACATTAGGGAAGCTCTTGCTATTATTTGCTCCAATATACCTTCTGCCCCTCTCTCTCTTTCTTCTTCTTCTGGGATCCCAATTATTCTAATGTTGTTTCATCTTATCGTATCGCTTATCTCTCAAATTCTGCCCTCGTGGTCCTGTAGTTGTTTCTCTTTTTCTCAGCCTCTTTATTTTCCATCATTTGGTCTTCTATATCCCTGATTCTTTCTTCTGCCTAATTTATCCTAGCAGTTAGTGCCCCCATTTTTGATTGCACCTCATTAATAGCCTTTTTGATTTCGACTTGGTTAGATTTTATTTCTTTTATTTCCCCAAAAAGGGTTTCTCTAATAACTTCCACCCTTTTTTCAAGCCCAGCTAGTATCTTTAAAGTCATGATTCTGAACTCTAGGTCCGACAATGTACTAATGTCTGTATTGAGTAGGTCCCTGGCTGACGGTACTACCTCTTTTTCTTTTTGCTGAGGTGATTTCTTTCGTCTTGTCATTTTGTCCAGAGGAGAACAGATGAATGAGAGAACAGAATGCTAACAGGTTAACAACGTCTCCAGCAAATATACTCTATACAAATCAGAAAAGACCTGAAACCAGGGGACAAGAAAGGGAAAGAAAGAAGAGGGGGAAAAAAAGGAAAAAGAAAAAGATAAGAACAAAGAAAAACAGAACAAAACAAAACAAAAAAACAGAATATGATCAAATATGATCAGGCTAGTGCATAGATCAGTGCCACACACTAGCTTTTGGGCGTATTTTGGTCTGTTAGAAGAACGTGCCTGCTAAAATTTTAAAGGAAGAATGACTTATATATGTACAAAATAAGGCTTGATACAATGAAGGGATGGAAGATGTCTGTAAAGATGAAAATTATAAAAGATTTTATAAAAGGTATTGATAAGATAAGAAGTTGTTTTCAAAAAGAAAGAGGATTTGAAAAAAAAAAGGGAGAGAATGTGATCAGGCAGGAGACTAGAACAAAGCCATACACTAGTGATTTAGGGTATATTTTGATCTGTTAGAAGAAACTGTATCTCAAAATTTTAAGGAGAGAACAACTTATATATATATATGCCAAAATAAGGGTAACTACTATGAAGGGATAAAAATATGACTCTGAAAACGAAAAATAAAAAAAAAATTTTTTTTAAGAGTTTGATAAGATGTTTGAAGAAGGGAAAAAGAAAAATTCAAAAAAAAAAACAGTTAAAAAAATTAACTTTGAAAAACTAATGAATCATGGTAAAAAAAAGCCGTGAATTCTATGTGCAGTATTCCCCTGGCGCTGGAGTTCTCCCGTTCTCCTTGATCGGTAAACTTGGTCTTGGCTTGCTGGCTGTTCGTGCTGATCTTCTGGGGGAGGGGCCTGTTGCCGTGGTTCCCAAATGTCTTTGCCGGAGGCGGAATTGCCCCGCCCTTGTCGGTCCGGGCTAAGCAAGCTGCTCGGGTTTGCTCTCAGGAGCTTTTGTTCCCTGCAAGCTCTCGGTACAGCTTTGGAGGACCAGGGTGAAAAATGGTGGCCTCCCAATCTCCACTCGGAGGAGCTGAGAACTCGGGGCCCGGCTCCTCAGTGCGCCCCCAGAGAAAAGCAGTCACTCCCGTGTCCCCGGTCTCTGGCCGCACTCCGTGCTCGCCCGGCCTGTGACCGAGCGTTTCTATCTCTGGCACCCGACCCCGCGCGGAGTCTCCAAACCCAGCAGATCCCTGCGGTGCGCTCCCGCGCCGCTCCTCCCCGGGGAGGAAGGGGAGTCTCCCCGGCTCTGCCGCCTATTGGGTCCCTGCTGGAGGCGCAGTGGCCCGACTGGGCCGCGGATCACAGTTTATGGCCACCCCGAGCTGAGAGCCCGCGCCTCGGCTCCGTCTCTGCAGCCGGCTTCCCTGCTCCGATCCCTGGGAGCTCTGCCGCACTCAGGCACCCCCGGTCTTTCTGTGACCCCAAGGGTCCTGAGACCACACTGTCCCGCGAGGGTTCCACCCCCCGCTTAGCCACTGGAGCGACGTCCCTCAGCGGAGCCGACTTCTAAAAGGTCCGATTTTGTGCTCCGCGGCTCTAGCACTTGCCAGAAGCGGCCGACGGAGGCCCCTCCCCCGCCGTCTATCCTCCCGAATATCGCCTCGGATTCACTTCTCCGCACGTCCTACCTTCCAGTAAGGGGTCGCTTCTCAGTTCAGAGAGCTGCTGCTATTCTTCTCTTCGATCTCCTGTTGAGTTCGCAGGTGTTCAGAATGGTTTGATCCCTATTCAGCTGAATTCCTGAGACCGGCCGAAATCCAGGTCCCCTACTCCTCCGCCATGTTGCTCTGCCCCCTTTTTTTAATGTTTTTGGAGTTGTTCTGAGTTTTTCCCCTTGATCTACAAGTGTATGAACATGTGATGCTTAAAGTTCTTGTTTTAAATTAGCAAAAAAGAAATACAAGCAAGCAACAAGCAAAACAACCAGGCTGATGACCGTACATTACATATGAATGTGGTGGACTTCCTTTATCATAAAAATGACTTTTTATCTAAGAATTTTTTTGCCATTTTTCTATTTTATCAGATTTCAGATTGATCAATGATAATCATTTCATTTGATTTTTGTCATCTCTCAGTTCAACTTCCTTCAAGCAAAATGTATTATCAGAGGATGTTAGGGTTCCTTCGAAGTCATCCAGCAATGGGCAGCTGATATGCTGCTCTTGTTCTGAAAGAAAGTGGGGCAGGAGGGGAGACCATGAGACCAGAGAGCTTAATTAATTTGCTGAAGATCCGAAGTGAAGGAAGTTACCGTCCAAAGTGTGAGCACTTCACTGCTCTGACTCCTTCTGTCCTCCTCGCCTGAAATATGCCATCTGCCTAAAAGTAAAGCAAAATAGCATAGAAGTTAAGGGAATGAAATTAGGAAACCCACTGCCATGTGCACATTGACCCTGCAAGCTCCCAGCTTCGTGACCCTTGAAATGCTTCCTTTCTGATCCTCGGTTTTCTCATCGCTTAAACGGGCTCGTTCTTCTCCAACCAGCAGGCATGTTACAAACTGGAAAGAATAACATATTAACAGCACAGCACACACGTGGTTCCGAGAAGTGTTCACAAAGTGCTTATAATTATGATAAAACATTGGTTTGCAATATTTTGGAATCATTCTTGCTCCCAGAGAAAAGCATCTCTTTCTAATGCAGACATCCACATCTCAACTTCTGCACACTAAGTTTTATACAGGTATTTATTTTTTCTTTTTATCATACACTAGAGGAAGGAGCCGCATCCCTCCGAAGTTTAGGACACTCCCTCTGCCTGCCATGCTGTACTGCACTTGCTGTGGGAACGTTTGTGCACCTGTTACTGGTGGTATCGTGTCAGACCCGTGAACTGCCCACCAGCGGGGTCCCCCTGCCTCATCGCGTAACTGAGTCCAGTCAGCGTCTGGACCGCTCAGGCTTGGGAGCAGGAAGAAGGTGTGCAAAGGCCCCCACACCAGGGAGTGTGAGTTTAGAATTCAAGAAGAGGTTACGATGTCAGCATTTTCTGAGGTTTCGCCCCAACCCCGTCTCCAGCCAAACGGCAGCAGAAAAAGAAAATGATTTATCTTTATGAACAGATGAGATTCTTTAAATTGGAAAGGATGCATCCCAGCCTGACAAGAATACCTGGTACATATGCCACAGACACCACATCAAACATCCCAGGCAGAACTCAGCTGATCAAAACACAGCCCAGAGAAACAAACAAAACCCACCATGTGCTTTCCTGCTGCCTTCACATAAAATGGTGACAAGATTGATAGAAAAATAACTTTCAATGATCTTATTATGCAGGAATCATCAGTTTTCTGGTGAAACTATGCAAAAAAAAGAAAACCCTTTCTTAAACAAACTCCTACATATATACCTGTTGACCGCCCATTAGTTACAACAGAGGTAAATGTATTAAATGTCTGTGCCAAATATTTCTTATTCATTAAGAGCTGATCTTCACAGCCCTGTATCCCAAAGCAGGCTGAGAGGAAGGGTTCCAGGTAAGCTGATCCTTGGCAGTGTTCTTGCCAGGTTCAGACCCCTCCAGAAGCAGCACGTCCACAGCCGGGCCTTCCCAGAGATGGGCACGAGACTGCTCAAATCCCAATCCCTTCAGAAAGTCTGGTCCCCTCTGACTCCATGAGACTTTTCTCCCTGAGAAAAATTTCATGGGAATGAACATGCATCTTTTCTGACACATTTCCCATTCCAGCAAGTGGAGAGAGCTGATTTATGGTTACCAATCGGGAACTAAATGGTATTCAAGTTTCAATGAGGCATTTTGGCTTTTGTCTCTTAAAAAAAAAAAAAAATCCCAGGAAAAAGACTAAGCCTTTGGAACGCATTTCACCAAGAATGGTAGCACCTTGTTAACTTTGTGCATTTTTCTAACATTATCGATTATTAAAATAATTATCTTATAATAATTCAAAATTATAAAATTTTTGTCTGCTAGGACATTATTGTCTTTCAGGGAAATTTTCCTACCTAAAGGCAACGTTGAAAGTTCTATATGATGAAATTTGAATTAGCTCTTGCATTCATATGCAATGTAATTTTTATAGCAAGTAATTATCCCTGAGATTATTAGGAGAGCAATCACAGAGCCCTCCCTCCCAGAACCAAATGAATGCGCATATACACAGAATTACCGGCTATCTGATGACACCAATGTAAATTTCCTCTTTTGTGTGTGACAATCCCTTTGGCAAGAAAGCAAATGTATCTCAAAATCAGTCAAAGCGAAGGAATCTCAAAATGGTAACGCTATTAAAATCTTCCACCTTAGAAATGGTGTGCAGTAATTTTAAGAATCAGGGTAATTAAACTTTAGATGGGTCATATACCTTAAATTAGATGTCTCTACCTAGAGGCAGACTTCAGTAAAAATAAAAGGTTAATTACTGAATCAGTAGGATGTAGATACAGATACAGCTGTGTATAGAGACATGGACATATATTCTTTAAAAAGTATGATAACCCTTCAAGATTCACACGGATGCTCATCTTCCAGAAGACGTTCATACGGAGGGCTCACATGAAGACAACAAACAAGCCTTAAAGCACAAGCACTTCCAAGACTGTGCACCCCGTTTGCAAATGTGTCCCTGGCTAAGACGAGCTCCATAGCCACACCCAGAATTAAAGGCGTGGACACAGTAAGGTCAGAACAAATTGGGCTCATTTATTTTTCATTCAAGTGGTCATGGTCGGAGCTTCACGGGCCATGATACCCTGGATGAAGAGCTCAGGATACACACCCCAGAGCATTCACTCAATCTCTCACTCAACAGGCAATTAGTACGTGTTTGTTAACCTGCAGTCGTTTGAATAAATGTCCCCCTCAAATTTATGTGAACCGGGGACCTCAAGTGTACTTGTTTGGAAGTAAGTCTTCACGTTTCAGAGATGTAAGTAGTTACGATGAGGCTATACTGGATTAGTGCGGGTCATACATCAAATGACTGACGTCCCTATAGGAATGGGAGAGGACACAAAGGCACAGATACACAGGGGGAAATGCCATGCCCCCATGAAGGCAGAGTCTGGACTGATGTAGCTACAGGCCAAGGAACACCGGGGATTTCTAGAACCCACGAGAAGCTAGAAGACACAAGGAAGAACCCTACCCTAGAGCTTTCAGAGAGAGCATGGCATTGCCCAAACCTTCACTCGGACTTCAGATGAAATACCTGTGGTTTTAAGCCAGCCAGTTTGGGGTAACTTGTTTCAACAATGCCTCGTGGCAGGTAGGAATGGTAGACATGCAGATGTCTGTGAAAAGAACTTCCAGGCAGAGAAGGCAATGAAGCCAAGTGCCTAAGGTAAGACTGCCTGGAATAGTGAAGGAAGTCTGTGTGATCAGGTAGCAGATGAGAAGTGAGCAGGTGAGCAGTGAGCAGGCGAGTGGTGAGCAGGTAGCAGGTGAGCCATGAGTAGGTGAGTGGTGAGCAGGTAGCAGGTGAGCAGTGAGCAGGGAAGCAGTAAGCAGGTGAGCATGGGGCGCCCTATGCAAGGAGAAGCCAAGGACAGCAGATATGGCCAATTTTACCCCTTTTCATTTGTGCACTTTGCTTTCTTCTTCATGTAGTTTTAAGGTACTAATTTAGGAAAGAAATCTTGAGAAAAGGGGAAAAGTGACCATGTTAATGTCAAAATGATCTTGATTTGAGCTGCAGCTCCGCTATTTCTGTGGTAATATACTGAGTATCATTTTCTTTTCCATTATGTCCTCGGTAAAATGGCCACAATGACACCTCCCGGACAGTGTTGTGGGGAAGACCAGACTGGGGAAGGCACCGAAAAGGGCAGCCCTAGAGCAAGCACATGACGAGAACTTCCATCATGATCATTCATTATGATCAGTGGTGGCTCCCTAGGTAGACATCCTGCGGGTGGAATTTGTGTGTGATTCACCTTCGTGCTTCCCTCCTTTCAGCCCTCAGCTCTTCACCTGGCACACATCATCACAGTACAAACGTCAGTGAATATGTTGAAGGAAGGAGTGAGTGAGCCAGTGAACAAATGAATGAATGAACAGATCTGGGGACAAATCTCTTTCTTCCGAGGGTGATAGTTACAGCCTGGATCGATGTGCTCACCAACCACCACATCTGGTATCTCTTAGTCTCTAGTCTGATTAGGATGTCCTTTCTCTGTGCTCTCCTAGGAACTTCTACTCACCTCTCTGACTGGTTGTTTCTCTTATGCACCAGATTGTGAACACCTTGATATGTTCTTTATACTCCACTGTTAATAGTGCCAATAAATGAATTTAATCCAGTAGACAAGACAGGAAGTCCGAGCTCTGCTAGACTTATTTCAAGGCCTCATGAACTCTCCCTTCATGAGATGCTGTAATATTGCTAGACAATTTCTTAAAATTGGTTAAGGTTTAAAAAGAAAAAGAAAGAGTTGGTGTTAGCACGGTACAAATTGGGAGTTTCTTAAAAGCAGCCAGGTACATAATTGAAAGCTAATTGAATGTTCTAATCCATATGCATGAAAAACAATTTGCATTGCTTCATTATTTAAAAGCAGTAAAAGATGAGGTGGTGGTGGGAATCGACTTGAGGAATGTTCTTCTGAGAACCTTCCTGCAAAATGAAGCTTAACTCTTTAGATCTTGGAAATACATTTTGGAAATACCTATACACTGGGAAGAACCTGTGTTTTGATATTGATTTCAGATTCATAAAAATTGTACTAGAGCTAGGTATATCCACATTCTGTTTCATAACAAAATTCTAATCTTAAGACTGTTTTCCCTAGACAAAGAAAAAGACAACTCAGTGCTCAAATTAAGTCTCATTAAAGCCTCTGTGACTGCATGATTAGCAATTCTAGAACAATTGCTGGTTCGGAAAGACAAATGGAATTCAACGGAAGGAAATGGACAGAACTGTAAAACATCACCACTGCCCCCTACCACAGTATCAGAGTCCACCCCCCAGGGCAAACCCTGGGCTGGACACTTGGACATAAGTGTTGCTACTCAATTAAGAGGCGATTCCTGGGCGCCTGGGTGGCTCAGTTGGTTAAGCGACTGCCTTCAGCTCAGGTCATGATCCTGGAGTCCCGGGATCGAGTCCCGCATTGGGCTCCCTGCTCGGCAGGGAGTCTGCTTCTCCCTCTGACCCTCTTCCCTCTCGTGCTCTCTATCTCTCATTCTCTCTCTCTCAAATAAATAAATAAAATCTTTAAAAAAAAGAGGCAATTCCTATATTTGTTACTTTCTTCAGATAGTCTTATTTACTCTGAGATAGCCCATTGGAACTACAAAATGGGATTTACTGCACCTTTTTGTGTTCCTACCGGTGTTCCTACTATCTGGTTTTCATTGTCCTCAATCAGCATGATATTTACAGAAAGATTTTTGGTTCTGATAAGAGGGAGTAACCAGGAACCAGATTAGCCTTCACACCTTAAACAACTAAAGAAAATTGGTTGGGGGGAGAACATATGAAACAATGGTTTCTAGACATTAAAGATCCCCGAGAGAGGCAAAGTATGTGGTTGCAGCCCCTGCATCCTGCTTGGAAGGGGATTCTGGGTCATGGCACCTGGAGGAGGGATGCAGGTGGAGCTCAATGACCACCCTGCCATCAGGACAGGGATTGGGAGCTCCAAGAGAACAAGAGTTAGAGATTTTAGGGAGAATTCCGTGGGGAGGAGAGTGGCATGGTGCATGACCCCCACAGTCCGCACAGGGACCCCTCAAGCAGCAGCAGAGTACAGGCCAGTGTGCACATGTAAGGAAAATACCTGGAGCTTGGGAGAGAACCACCCGGAAAGAGCAGGTGGAAGCATTGTCAAAGCTCACACAAGTCTGGGATGGTTTGTGTTTCTGCTGAACAAAGTGGAGCACAATGATAATACACAGAGAATTGGGAAGGGTAAATGCATGGGATGGTTTTGCTTCAATAGTGGGGAAAGTTCGTCCCACACTAAATGCTGTTCTGGTTCAGTTTAATAAAGCTTAAAAACAAGTCTCAAAAATATTACTGCACTATTGCCAAGTAATTTAACTGAACGAAAATAAAGAATTGTCCAAAGTAAGAGGAGGTACAAAACCCAAAAAGGCATTTTAATCACAACATCCTCAGGGATCTAATTAAAAATTGCCAGACAGGGGAGGCCTGGGTGGCTCAATTGGTTAAGCATCCAATTCTTGATTTTGGCTCAGGTCATGAGATCGAGCCCTGCCTCAGGCTCTGTGCTCAGTGCAGAATCTGCCTCAGAGTCTCTTTCTCCCTCTGCCTCTGCCCCCCACCCCAGCTCATGCACTCTCTCTCTCTCTCTCTCTCAAATAAATAAATAAAATATTAAAAAAAAATTCCAGATAGGAAAAGAAGCACAAAGAGGAAAATCACTCAGCACTGATCAGAACATGGTGCCAATGACAGAATCATAGTGTAAGGGACCTTCATATGTTTATTACAACTGTATTTGATGTATTCAAGGAGGTAGAGCACAGCCTGAGTCCAAGACACAGAAGATTAAAAAAAAAAAGCCTCAAATTGAATCTCTAGAATTGAAAACTCCAACATCTAAGATGAAAAATAACTGGAGGGGAGTGACAGCAGATGTGACACAGAGAGGAACAAATTAGTGAACATGAAGATGCAGCAATGCGAATATCCAAAGCCAAGCCCAAACAGATTGAAAGCAGCAGGGCGCCAATAAGCAGACACGGGCTATCTGCAGAGCCTAGGTCTTTCCAGTAACACGACTGACATCGGGGGTATCAAGATGCAAATAACTTAATCTTTCTAGTGGGGAAAACACATATATGCATATATAACATACTGATCGTCACATACGGAGGGGAAAGCATTTCTGGGAAGAGAGGAAAGGTTGAAAAATGAGATTGATATCCATGTGGGACATAATAATGAAGCAATAATCATAGTGCTTTGGACTGAATGTTTGTGTCAAAGTAAAGTACTGTAAAAGTAAAGTAAATGGGTGTGTCAAAATTCATGCATTGAAGCCTAACCCCCAGCATGACTGTATTTGGAGACAGGGCCATTACAGAAGTAAATAAAGTTGCATGAGGCCATAGAGTAGGTCCCTGGTCCGAAGAGATCCATGCCTTTATAAAAAGAGACACCAGTGAGCCCTGTTCTCTCCCCGTCTCTCAGAGAATACCCATGAAGAAAGGGCCATGGGAGCACACAACAAGATGGCAGCCCCTTCCAGGTGGGAGAGGAGGTCCCAGGATCGCCAGCACCTGGACCGCAGACCTCCTGCCTCCAGAACTGGGAGGAACAACTGTCTGTTGTTCAAGCAGCTCAGGTTTGGGATTTTGTTACAGCCACCCAATTTAACTAATACAAATAATAATTGTAACGGTTAATATTTATGAAGTGTTCCCCACATGCCACTTTTTTATGCCTTATCTCATCTGACTCCATAAGAACCCTTACCATCCTGACATTCTAGGTAAACACTGAATCACAGAATTTCAGTAAACTCTTCGAGGTCACTGCTGCTATGTACATAGAGCAAAGCCCAAACTATGAGCCCAATCGAGGCTCCAGATAACAGCCATGAGGATACAGCAGCTCATATTCACCAAACGTCCACTCCCTGCTGGACCTTTGTGATAAGAGCTTTACCTTAATTGTCTAATTTGATCCTCAACGCACCCTCTGGACTAAAGACACTGCATCATGGAGATGAGCCACCCAGACTGAGAGAGATAAGGAAGCTTTTCAAATGGAAGAAACACTAAGAAAATCCTCAGATCTACGAAAGGTCAAAGCCCACCATAGGAGTGATCACCTGAGCACACTCAGTGAGTGTGCGCAAAGCCATCTCTAGGGTGGGCAGGCCCTAAACCACAGGTGGCCCTCAATGCCAGGCCAAGTCATTTGCACAGCTTCCGTGGACACCATGAGATCTTTCATGCGATGCAGAGGCTGTTTAGATATTTTGAAAGCATCCGGAATAGAACCAGGCCAAGTACAAAAGCCCCATTCCTCCTCCACAGACTTTGTTTCTGAATCATCTGCATATAATACAGTCAGTATTTCACTGCATCATCATCTCTGTTATAAATCGTAAGCCTGCAAGTGTTTAGTGTTGAGCCATTCACATTTGTCTATTTCTCCAGCTCATCCGCAAACCAATGGTAGGGATTATCTATAATACTGCAAGGCAGGCTTTCTTGAATCCAGGAACTTACAGAACAAAGTGCCACCCACAGCCCATTAGTCCTCATGTGTATCATAGAAGGAAAGGACCTGCTTGATGTGACTGGTTCTCTGTCTCATAGATTCCCATTCTTCCTGAATTGTTGTACATCCTGGCAGACCACCTGGCCTCTTCAGTGATCCAATGAAGAATTTCCCAGCTCTCTGACAAGAGGCACAGCCTCCTCCAGTCTGGGAACCCGTCCTCTGCCCCACTGCAGCATTTCCTGAGGCTTCCCAGTGAGATGAGTCTTACCCACACCAGGTTCTCAGGACCTACCGTGCCCGGGGAACAACCCACTGGGCCAGTTTTGAGAGCCCATATTCACATCTTGTTTCTACAAATACTCATTGTGTCTCCTAACACACCTACTTCTTCCTGCTCATGTCTGAGTTAATCTCTTCTAGCCCGAAGATGGTTTGTCCTCCTTTTCACCCCTCCCAAAGTTAAAACACGAGCGCCTTCTAGGCCACCTGTCTGACCCTCAGAGCTCCACCCCCTCGCAGCCAGTCCACCCTGCGGAGAGCACTGAGGACCCTTGGAGCCTTGCGTCCACCCATCTGCACGCAGGCCACCTTCCCAGCTCAGACACACAGCACCCGCCTTTCCTCTGAACTTTGGGAAGCCAACAATGATTAAAATTATCTTTGTCTCATGGTACCACAATCGTATTGATTTTATTCTATAATACGATCATTGCATTTCCAATCTTTTGAGTTACAGGAAAGTTCAATGAACGTTATTTCCTTCTCTTTGAGCATATGAAAATTTGAGAATATTCAGGAATTCATACAGAGGTCTACATTGATTTAATTTTTAAAATTTTTATCTTGCGATAATTGCGAAATTCCATAAAAATTCCAAGAACAGCACAAACAATATTTTCCCGAGCCACTTTGGAATAACCCTTAAATATGTTCATACACAACTACAGGACAGCTATCACCATCGGGGACTTACATTAATGTATCAGTACCACCTGAACTCCAGATCCCTGTCACATTCCACTGATTGTCCCGAAATACGGCTAGTGAAGAATCCAGAGAAGAACCACACATGGCTTCAGGTAGTCACAGTTCCTCAGACTTGCCTGGTCTTTTATACTGCTAACCCTTTTGAAAGATAAAAGACAGTTATTTCATGGAATGTCCTTCCATTTGTGTTTTCCTGACATTTCCTAAGGATTAGATTCAGGTTCTTCTCATTGCTTCTTTCCAGGGGACATACGGTGTCAATTTGTCCTTTCACTGATGACAGACATTCACTTTGATAGCTTGACTAAGATGGTGTCAGTCAAGCCTGTCCACTAAAAAGTTACCGTTGTCCCCTTTGTAATTGATAAGTATTTTATTGGGAAGTACTCCGAAGCTACCTGAATATCTCCATCTTCATTTAACTTTTAATTTAGTCATTCTTTTTTTTTTTTAAGATTTTATTTATTTATTTGAGAGAGAGAGCAGGAAGGGCAGAAGGGGAGGGAGAGAGAGAATCTCAAGCAGACCCCACGCTGATCATGGAGCCTGATGTGGGGCTCAATCCCAGGACGCTGAGATCATGACCTGAGCTGAAACCAAGAGTCAGATCCTTAACCAGCTGCGCCACCCAGGTGCCCCTAATTTGGTCATTCTTTTCTTAAACTTTTGTCAATATAGACTCGTGTTGTATTCAGTGGATTGTAATCCCCTATCATTATTATGATGCTTTCATTAATTGTCTCATGTTTGGCCAGAAGGAGGCCCTTGGACTGCTTATCATGTTTCTTTGTGCTTTTTCTCCTTTTTGGTGAAAAAAAGATTTGTCAGGCTCATCTTGTAATTTCTCTGTTCCTGCTCTGGGATCAGCTATCTCTTTGAGGAGCTCTGGTCGCTTTCAGAGATATTAAATGATATCTGAATACAACACCTGTGTCACTGATCCACAGGTTTCCTCACTGAGCCACGCTAGAGAATATATATGCATATACACACATTTATATGTAGGCATTTAATCTATATTTATTTTATATCTATTACAGATATTTTAAAAATCACTTCATACAGATATCTCTAATCCCGACCTAATGCAATAAGGTTTATTCCAATTTTTCCCCTTCCAAAATACCCAACCCTCCTCGAGAAGACTGGCTGTCCATATCCTCACGTGATTGTCTACTTGATGCATCCCCCTGTATGTAAGCGACTCCTTGCCATCACCACTTCCTCCCCTCTCCCCCCGCAGATGTATTGCTCGGCCTATTTGATGGTGCTGTCTCCCCCTTCCTCACCTGACCCCTCTATGTCTCTGACATCCTAGCCAGATCTCCGCTTCTCATCTATCACTGTGCAGCATCTAATCTTACTCAGGCCCACCTTCTGACTTTAGGTCTGAATTGTTTAGGAAAAGATGGAAGACGGGAAGAGGAAGGGCTCTAACATGGTTTGTTGTTATCTCGAGTACATACGGAGCTAAATGCCGAGTGTACACTCACTGCTGTTGTTTTACCTCCTCCAGGGAATCAGCCACTGCATGATAACATGAAACTGGCAGTATCACAGACTGGAGGAAGGACAAGTTTTCATGGCTAGCTGAAGTCAAAGTGCACTTCTGAATGGGCCTCCTATTGTATCCCAGCTAGAGATTAGCACCTGCTCAGAGAGCTCACCATCATTTATCACATCAAGGCCATCCCTCTTGGTCTCTGCACACAGAGGGATTGTTTGGGGGTTGGCAGTAGACACTTGGGATTATCTTTTAATGTATTTATGATGGGAGAGTTTGCTTCTGTGCTTCTTAGCAACTACCAGAAAATCTAGAATTCAATGCTCTCCTAATCCTTAGGAGCACTTGTTCATGCAGCTGAAAAAGAGCAGAATCTCACTGGCTAATGGCTTCTCCAGCAGAGTCTCTGACTGGACCAATATATCTTTCTGGAAAAATATCTGAATCTACCAAACTATTAAGAATGCAAAAATGCTAACAATTGCTCCTGGTGCGTTTAGTCTTCTCTTTGATGGAGGACCTAGCGAGATTCCAGTACACCAAAAAAAAAAAAAAAGAAAGAAAAGAAACACTGGGTAACCCCCCCTGCTCACCTCTCTAGCATGAATACAGTCAGCAATGATGAGCTTGACATGGTTCCTCCAATATTTCTATAACTACCCTAACTCTTCCTTCTTGAAGTCTTGAAGCCTCTCATCTAAGCCATCAATGATATGTTTGTATTTTATCAGTATTCTTATATCCTACTATAAACATAATTTTAGAAACAAAAGATTCCAGTAAATTTTTAGAAGATGTTCTATCACATTGTTGGTGGTGGTGGTCGTGGTGGTGGTGTTGGTGATGTTGGTAGCAGTGACAGTGGTGTTGGTGGTCATGGTAGTGACATTAAGTATTGTCTTTGACTCTAACTCGAGTTGCCAGGCAAGTTGAAATTTCAGTCATTGCCCTTCACTTTTATACTATTTATTTTTTAACACTGGCTTGAATGGACTTTCTCAGGTTCCTCATCTGAAAGGTGAGCCTCCTCTTCCTTAAGGTACTGTACTTCCCTGGGTCAGGCATCGTCACGTGGTGTTATCACCCACATAGTCTCTCTCTGCTTCCCCAGTAGACTATAAGCACCTTGGGATCTCTGACTTAGTCAACCTGGTTCTGAGCATGAACCTGGAACGTGGCAAGCACCCAATTAATACCTGTTGACAATGAAAGACGCCTAGATGAGTTTCAGCCCGGTCACCTGAATCGGGCTGACGCAGCACTGCCCTCAGTGGTGTGTTGGGCTTAGCTGGACTTACACCTTCTGCTCAAGTTCCACCAGCAGTTTCAGATCCAAGTGCTAGTGATATTCATTAACTTTGAATGCATCACCTTTTCATGTCAGTGGCCAGGAGAGATATGCCAGAAATAACAGCTTCAACAAAATGACAATGTCTTCATGCAGCTGCTAACTGCTCTATGCCTCTTATAACACTGAGGGTAGAATGTGGGTCTGGACTTACGCCAACCACCTTGGCATTGCAAGGAACCATCCCCAGCTTCAGTGTGCCTTGGAACACATGCAAGATCTGATCCTGCACGGAGCAGTCCACTCTTGGCTGATGGCGCTGCTGATAAAGCCTCAGTCGTGGAGTATCAGCATCTCCCTCTTTCCTCCAGGCAGCCGACCTCTTTACCTACGTAACCTACTTCAGTCCCACTCCTCATGGCACCTGCCACTTATCCTTCGAAACAGTCCTGTGCCTCCTCCTTAAATGGATACAACCTTATATGTCAATTATAGCTCAATAAAACTGAAAGAAAAAATAGCCTACTTATTACTTATATCCAAAATACATCTTTTTAATAAATTACTGCTTTGGGTAAATCAGGGGAAAAAAAGATTATCATAAGATACTTCTTAATATCAGAATAATTTCTATTGGTTTCATATAATAAACTATAAAAAGAAATCATGTGCTCATAAATACCTCGAAAATTATCACTGTTTTTTTTTTTTTTTTCCTGGACAATAGTCCCCTGAGGGTAGGGGCTCTATCTGTGTTTCCCACTATTCTGTTTCAAATCTCTTGCCTGTGTATCTATCTCATGCCAACTGTTGAGGGTGAAACCAGATTTTATATCATATATCACATTGCCTAACATACAGCAGGATTCAAGAAATACTGAATTCTTCAAATGATCCTCAAAACAGGCCATGGAGATGGTGATATAAAAGTCACTCACGAAGTTGTAGATTCAATTTCCATTTCCTGAAAAGAGAATGAGAGGCTCCATTAACTTGGCTTTGATAGAGTCTTGCATCCAACTTGGAGACTCCCCTGAGGTGTGCGTGAGTGAAGGCTGGTGCTCCCTGCGGGTCCCATGCACACGGCTACAAGGAGGTGTTTGCCCATCATCAGCTAGGGATGTGCAGAGGAAGACCCCTACACAGGCGCAGTTATGTAACTATGTGCTTGTCTATAGTATAAGGATCCGTTGGTATTAGCATCGAGGGGTCACTTTTTATAATCTGGGCACTGTCTTCAAGTACATTATGATATCTAATTGCCTTGCAAAGACTTCTGGAGCGTGGACTGAGACCATTTCTCCCTATTGAGGGCATGTTGTTCGGAAAAAGTTAAATACCTCACCTGAGGAGGGTCACAACACAGGTTAATACCTAACGAATGGTCCAAGCCAAGACCCAGCTGATACCGAAGCCCCTGTTATTAACCTCAGCGCTCTGTTGCTTCACCTGGTCTGAGGAAATCACAGAACGTTGCGAGAGGAGCACTTCCTGAGTAATTGTAAGGACTTTCTGGCTCTTTTGCTTTTTAGACATTTTTGCATTTGACATAGAATCTTGGAAAGAAATAAAGCACACATCAAAATGCAAATTATAGTTGGCTGGTGCCACACCCCACTAAAGCCCTTCTGGGCTGCCACTGCTGGCAGAAAGCAAACAGATCACCCAGGCTTGGTGCCATGGTCTTAAGTCTTCCCAGCTCCTTCTCTGCAGACTAGCTGTCTTGGCTCCATGCGTCTCCACACGAGCACACTTCTGGCACACAGTGCGCTTCCTTCTCTCTTCGCCTTCCGACACACTTCACCCTGAACCGAATGCCTTTTTCTACTGTTGCAGAATTTGTGTAGGCTAACAAATTAGGGATCGCCTTTTTCAAACATATACTGACAGGATGTATATTTGGATATTTCTCCAAAATTTCTGCAAAATTAATCCCTCTCTAAACTCAGGCACTAAAAATGGGCTGTGGATGGAGAGAGTGCAGCAAATGGAGGTGGTGGGCACATTGCAGTTGTGCTTCTGTCTTGTCTCTGGCTTCAACCTCTTGGCCCAGGGTAGGAAGTTCTCCTGACCAGCTCTTCTCTCGAAGCATGGATTCGACTCTTGATTTCAGCTCAGGTCATGATCTCAGGGCCGTGAGATTGAGCCCTACGTCGGGCTCCATGCTGGGCGTGGAGCCTGCTTGGGGTTCTCTCTCTCTGTCTCCCTCTGCCCCTCCCCCACCCCTCAAATAAATAAATATATCTTAAAAAAAGAGAAATTACATGGATGACCACTGCCCCCCACCATTGTATGTGCACCTAATCGTTACTGGTTCAACCACTTTCTCCTGCTGAACCAGGCTGTTAATATTTGGTAAACCAGTGTCCATCTGCATTCCCCCCCATCCATTCTCCACTCCCCCCCCCCCCACACCCCGTCCTGGTCTTTGCCCTGGAGGTTGGTGCTTGCAAACTGCATCATCTAAACACACCTGCCGCTGGCTTCTGGTTGGGTTCAGCTAATGGGAAACCCCAACATAAAGTGGACAACGGGACGAGAGAGAGGTCAGGGCACTTCCTTGTTTTTGTCTGGTGTAGCATCACACCTCTGTAAGTCTCTATGTCTCCACTCGCTCCCTGACCACTGCTATCCCTGTTTCTTACACTCTAGGGATCCTGACTCACCACAGCCTCACCACTAACCACAACCTCACCTCTATTAAGTGTTCTTGTTGAAGTCTTTCTATTTGAGCCCTATGGGATGAGTTCTCTTTTTCTTTCCTTGTTAAGATTTTATTTGTTTGTTTGTTTATTGAGAGAGAGTATGGGTGGGGGGAGGGGCAGAGGGAGAGAATCCCACGCAGACTCCCTGCTGAGCGTGAAACCCCTGAGATCATGACCTAAACTGAAATCAAGAGTTGGACATTCAACTGACTGACCTACCTGGCGCCCCATGGGATAAGTTCTCTTTTCTATAGGGAACCAAATGATACATCCAGAAACAGAACATTATTCTCATCTGATTGTACAAACCAGAGCAAAATTTTCTCCAACCCACTATATACTTCATGGTAAATATTTTCACCATCTGAACACCAAAATCATGTCAATGTAGCCTGTGCTTGTATTTTTCCAGAGAAAGAGAAGAAGAAAAGTCTCTAGTACATTTTTTTGGTGACATCCCCATCTCAACCAACACAACATCGATCGATGACTCATCTTCAGGATTCAACTTATCATATGGTACTTTCACTGCTTCCAGACAGAGGTAGACAAATCCTTCATTCTTCCCTCGGGATTCCTCACATATTAACCAACTGCATTTGCAATTGTTTTTCTAACTGCTCCCAGAACATATAAATAGAAGCAACAGGAGAAGATGCTGTGAGTAGCTGAACTTCTCCACTTGCATAGTCACCGACACCAGCAACACTTCGCTGTCAGCTCATACTATCCCCAGCTTGCTTGGCACACACCTCGCACCCTCATTTCATTGGCCTTGACCGCCTTTGGCTGCCTATTTCCAGCCATCTGGGTGCTGCTTCCAGTAATTGATTCTTCTGTGATAAGCACACTGATCCTAAGCAAGTAGGCATGGACAACTCCCAGCTAATGGAAACACGCATGCACTTATCTTGATCTGGCACATTATCAAGACCGTTTGCCTAAATTCTACTCTTCCACAATCACTTGCAAACCCTCAAAGCCAGAGATTTTGTTTTACTCGTGTTTGTGTCATGGGTACTTAGCACTGTGTAGACACTCAGTTAACATGTATTAAATATTTATCAAAAAATCATGCAATGAAAAATTAGTTGCAAGACCAAATCATTCAAGAAAGAGAGTGCTTCCAAACAGCATAAAACTTGTCAGTTTTATGACCCAATCCCTTTTAATTCCATCCATTTTGTTCAAATACATACATTGACTTCTGCAGTCTCATGTTTTCTGATCGACCTCCTCCGCCCTTCCTTTTATGGCACAGGCAATCCTTCCAGCAACCATTGGGAATTCTTTGACAAAATGGAATAACTGGTATATACTTATAGATTAAACAAAGAGCACTTAAAGCCTTCTCTGGGGCAGTTTCTGGAAAGTTCAAAACTAATGAGAAAAGCAGACAAAGAAACTCTCCCAGATGAGTTGATGTCCCTAAGCGGTAGATTTTGAATGGTGCAGTGCTCTAACATGATGATGAGCAAGGAATTCTCTGAGAATCATCAAGGACACTTAGACAAATAAATAGCAGGACATACTCTTTAAGGAGTACTGAATGGCAGTGAGACTCCAGAGAACGCTCTGATTTTTTTTGATTTATTTACTGGCAATCTTCCTACGAAACAAGGTATAATGAAAACAAATATGGAAGGGGTGAGTTTCTATGGCCCAGAGATCACAAAATCATTACTTGTCTGCTGCTTCCAAGATACGTGCAAATAGCAAGAGGAAGGGACTCCTGAACTTTGAAGAAGTCACCTGGAGACTATTTCAGTGATCCAGGAGAAACAGAATATAATAGCCGCTGTCCAGACCAAGTGACTGGAGAAACCACAAAGTGGGTTTGTTAAGGAAGAATCAAGGGGTGGGATGGTGTCAGGCAAGTGTTTCCCCACATAGTGCTGAGCTTTCAAAGCACAAACTTATAATGCAGTTTAAGGAACAGAGAAGCAATTCCAAAAAGAAAAAGGCAGAGTAGAAATTAGATGCACACTTTTTAGAAAAGTATAATTTGCTAATTCAGCACTCAACAGTGCCTATGTGTGTTTTGTTCCTAAACCAAACTTCATACCCTCTCTCATGATGCTTCCCCAGCAAACTACTTCTGGACCTCCCATGCCTGCTGCCACAGCCCATTAGCCCATTCCAACATCTTCCCATTCCATAACGCAAGCCATCACCAGGGCAAGTAGTACTTTCTCCACAAGCACTTCCTTGACCTGGAAATAATGTATCCTACTTCCTGGCTCTCAGAGGATACCAACTCTACTTCTTTCGTTTAAAAAAACAAAGCAAAACAAAACCTACACACACACACACACACACACACACACACACACCTGAATACAGAAGACCAGGTAGCCCACCAGGCACGAGAGCAAAACTAACAGCCCTGAGCCAACAATCACACATGGAGCCCAGAGGGTGGTGAATCCTAAAGGCGTGGTGACAGAAACACTGGCAAGGGAGCCCGTGGTCTAGAGTCCAGGGTCTGGGGCCAAGCCAGTGAACAGCACTGAGAGTGGGAGAGGCAGAGGGGAGGTCTGAAACAATCACCTTGACATCTCCTTTGGTTCCGTTGTGGTTTGCTTCACAGCACTCTGGGCCAAGTGCCGTATGACCTGCCAGATGGAAGGGCTGCCATCAGAAAGGACACCAGAACCCAAAAGAGTCCCCCATGGGGACTTCCTGAAAGTTTTTCCAGGAAGGGGACCTTCCTCCAGGATGGCCTGGAGGAATTCTGGAGAATTCCCATGGTGGGCGAGGAGGGGCACAGATTCTCCTGAGTCTGTTTTCATTGGTCCATGCTGTGGTCTGAATGTTTTTGCCCTCTCCCAAATTCATACATTGAAATCCTAGTGCCCAGTGTGATGACAGTATTAGGACATGGGATCTTTGGGAGAACCCACATGAATAAATGAATACCCTTATAAAAGAGACCCCAGAGAGCCCCCTTTCCCTTTCCCACCATGTGGGGACACAATGAGGAGACTTTGACCCAGAGGAAGGCCCTCACCCAACCATGCTGGCACCTGACCTTGGACTTCCAGCCTCCCGAACTGTGAGAAATAAATGCTTGTTGCTGATAAGCCACCCAGACTCAGGTATTTTGTTAAAACAACCCAAAGGGACTGAGGCAGCCCATCATTGCTACTATAGCATCAGCCACTGGAGTTGCTCTGGCCTTTACCGGTGCCAAGCACTAGTCATCAGAAGCTTGCTCAGCATATTAATGTGGCTAAAGATATATTACAGATCCTCTTGGGAAACCCACTCCCCTGAAGATGTTGGATATACAGTGGCAAGTACATCTAGTTAGGAACAGTTTTGTACACCTGCACACCTAGAAAATATCCACACTATTGATTATGGTTGAGAGCCAGGGAAGAAAGGTACCATCTTTGTGAACATATATTCATCATCCAGGTGATGCTGTGTCCAGGGAAAAAGAGCAGGTCTGTGATGACGGTGTCCGCAGCCAGATTTCATGGACACCTGAACAGTGAAAATGGGGGATTAGTCTACCCATGGACTAAGAACATGTGTTACAAGAACAGTGTATCAGAGAACGACATGCCCCATCTCGGGCCAGTGGAAATCTTCCAGATCCCACACTGAAGATTTGGCAGAAGCACTGGAACTCTAGGAAAGAACATAAGCTCCTCTATAATCAACAGAAGTTCAAGTCACAGACACAAATTTGTTATAAATCTTAACTAGGAGATAGATCCTTCTTGGTTTACTCCCCTAACCTAAGCCTGTGACATCTTTCTTTTTTTAAGATATTTTTTATTTATTTATTTGACAGAGAGACAGAGAGCACAGGTAGGCAGAGGGGCAGGCAGAGGGAGAGGGAGAAGCGGGCTTCCCGCTGAGCAGGGAGCCCGATGATGCGGGGCTCGATCCCAGGACCCTGGGATCATGACCTGAGCCGAAGGCAGACGCTTAACCGACTGAGCCACCCAGGTGCCCCCAAGCCTGTGACATCTTTACGGAGCCTAAATATGTAATTGAGCAAAGAGCATGACCTCTTCGGAAATCGTTCTGTCAGTATCCTTTTCACAGAGCCATTTTTGGAGAGGCAGTCTACTATGGGCCCTGAGTGGCCCTGCCTGTCCTTGCTGGGGGTGCCAAGAATCTTGACCCTTTCCTCAGGCTTGTGTTTATACTGAGTAGTAAGGCAAGATGAAGCCACAATTGCCCCCTACCTCCCAGAAAAGGGAAGATCTGCTATAAAGGAAATACACGACATAGATTCCATAAAAGCAATCCATTCCCAGGCTCAGCGTCTCACCCCTGGCATATGACCCACGGTGTGGACAGGCACCATCTGGTCCTGCCCATGTTGGCCCCATGGGATGTAGCACGAATGAGAAACCAAAGCAAACTACATGAAGTTCTGGCTGCAGGTTTGTCCTTGAAAATAAAGTCCCCATCCACAAAGCCACAAAGGGCTAAACTGGCTAGGTCATAATCAGGATAAAACCCCACTGCCCTTCAACAGATCCTGCCAGCCATTAAGAAGTTTGCAAACCTAAGACCACAAATTCCACTCTCCTCTTCCTGCTGAGGGTTGTGACATCTTATTAACTAACCACAAGCCTTACTTGAACTCCAAGGCTGGTTTTGTCCCACGCACCCCATGGATGTCATAGATATTTGGAGCTAGCTGGGAAGACACTCCCCTTGTCTCATTGCACGACAGAACTAGATCTCCCACCTGCCCGAGACCCGCCCTGTGAGCAGCAGGGGCCCCCGCCCTGAGCGGCCCACTGGGCAGTTAGCACCGCCACCTCCTCGGTGGAAATTGGCTGTATTTCCTTCCTGGCGATGCGCGTTTTAAACGCAGAGAGTAGATGGCTGAGAGCAGACCCACTGAGTGAATAGTAAGCATTCCGAAAACCCTGGGTTTTATCCATGCCAGCTCTCGGCCACAAAGTACGAGGATAGAGGCAGAATCCGGCTGCCCCTAGGAGCTGAACTAAAGATGCTCACCCGGAACAAGAGCTGAGAGGAGCAGGCATTGCCAATCCCACCGGGAACGACTGAGGTGACAAAGGCCAGAGGCAGGATATCCAGTGGAAGAAATCCATGGCGAGAACCAAGCCCCCCCACCCTGAGAACTTGTAGGGGGCGGGGGAGGGCATGGCTTGGATGGTGGGGGGCTGGCTCGCCCCCTCCGGCTACTCACAGGGCACCTGCCACCAACATGTTTCCTTCCTTCGTTTTGGGTTCTTACTGTTGTCTGCTCCCCCGACCCCTCTCCTTCGCCCTCAGTTGTCAACAGGGGCTCCTTGTCCTTTGTTCCTTTTGCAAACTTTGGCTCCTCTGGGTTTGTCTGTGTTCTCTCCCCTCCCACACTTGCTCCGCATCAGTGTCGACTGCTCGGTGGCTTGGCTGTCATGATTACCCCTCTGCTAAGGACCGATGCGCAGAAGCAACTGACGGCCGGGACTGGTTCAGAGCTGTTTCAGAACTCTCTCCCAGCTGGCCCCTGCTGACCACGCTCTCCCAGTGTTACCGCTCAGGCTCAGGCAACGGCCAAGGAGCTCCGGGCTCATCCCGATTTCCAAACGGACCCTGGTGGACACCAGAGCTGTCTTTCCCACATGCTGCTTTTATCCTCCGCCCTTAACCCTCCTTGGTGAGTCCCCATGTCCAGCGGTGACTCTGCAACAACAGGGGGTCCCAGAATGTCCCAGAGACATTGTGCAAAATGCACTTGCTCAGGGACCATGAAGGGAACCTCCCGAGAGACGGTCTCTGTGTGATTCACTGTTGGAGTCAAGTTCAGACTCCGAAGTCTGGTCCTTCATGGCTCTGCCCAGCCCCAGACCTCCCCACGCCTGTCCCCACCTGTGCTCTGGCAACAACTGCACATTTCTGCCATCCTCAGAATGGTGCACCTCAGGCAGGTGCACCCCTCCACCTTCCCACACCCTTCCTGCGCCCTGGGTAGCCACGCTGGTCCATCCAGCAAACGCCAATCTCCCCGACACTAGGAAAAAGGATTCTCTTCTGTGACATGCACCCTGACTTCCTATGCAAGAGCCACGTGCTCCTTCACGAGTGGCCTTCCTGTCACAGCTGTAGCTCCTATGGGCGGGAATCCTTAGATTGTCCGCGCACTCTCGGAGAGCGAGCTCTTGGGTGGGGGGAGGGGGTCTTTACATTTACAAATCCCGGTACCTAGCACATGATTTTTTTTTCTTTTTTAATTGAGAGAGAAAGAGTTTGCATGAGCAGTGAGGAGGGGCAGAGGGAGAGGAGAGAGAGAACCCTAAGCATGTTCCTCGCTCAGTCCAATGCAGAGCCAGATGCAGGGCTCGATCTCACGACCCTGAGATCATGACCTGAGCTGAAATCAAGAGTCAGACGCTTAACCGACTGAGCCACGCAGGTGCCCCCCAGCACATGATTGATAGCAAAATTTGCAGATGAATAAATGAATGAAGAGCAGATACAAGTTTTGGTTCAAATGATAGAAACAACAAGGAAATGATCGTTCACGTTTAGGTAACAGTTTATAGTTCATACTCCACTTAACTTGTAACTCATTATAGGCTAGCAGTCACTGTCTAGAACAAAGTTAACAGCACTTTAAAAAAAAAAAAAATTGCTGGGGGAATTACGGCTCTCAGCAGCTCGGCGAAGGCTGGGCCAAAGCTCAAACACCCACAGAGATAGTCATCCTCAACTCCCTCCACTCCCCAAGCCGCCGTCCCTGTGCTCCGTGGCCTCAGGCTGTGGAAGGCTGAGGAGGAGCCACGCCCAGTCCCACCTGCCCCGCGTGGCCACACTACAGCTCAGAGCAACCCTCCAGGCAGGGGAGCTCAGGATCCCAGGGGAGAGTCTGCTTTCCTGGTCGCTCACAAATGTGAGAAAACCAGGAACACTCCCCATTCGGCAGATTGCAGCGCGAATCCTGCTGCGTGATGTGACCCCGGTCCAAGCGCCTCCACAGGGAGGCCCCTCTGCAGCCCCGCGGTGGGCAGTGAGGAGGAGAAGTTCAGGCCGTCCCCGGGGCAATTTGCCAGGATGTACAAAGACACTCAAGAATACTCGTGCTTTTTCACCTAAAAATCCACATAGAACATACTCAAAGAGGGAACTTACTCAGACTTCCTTCAGTTCAGGTCATGATCCCAGGGTCCTGGGATCGAGCTCCGCTTCGGGCTCCCTGCTCCGCGGGAAGTCTGCTTCTCCCTCTCCTTCTCCCTGCCGCTCCCCCAGCTTGTGCTCTCTCTCTCTCTCTCTCTCTCTCTCAAATAAATAAATAAATAAAATATTAAAAAAAAGAACTTACTCAAAGAAAATAACTTGAAACACACACAAAGGTATAAACATAAGGATCTTAATCACGGTAATACTTTTAATGATACAAATACGATATATATACACATGTATGTACATTTGTGTGTGTGTGTGCAGGTGCAAACACTGACACTGCCAAATGGAAATGATCACAGCTCCGCTCCCACAGGGCAGCCGTGGACCACCTACATGTGTGGGTAAACATACGTGCGCGCGCACACACACACACACACACACACACACACACACACACCCCAGGCCTTTAGAACTGTGCCTGAGATAGATATATATAGCAAGTGCCAAACAAATATTAATTGTCCTTATTATAATTTTACCTCCTACATTTACCAATAAATTGCGTTGTGAATATCATTTTGTGCCCCATTTTATTCGATTTGTGGGCATGACCACACCACCAGTGTTTAACTTCTGTACGATACTTTATACTTTATGGTTTGGATACACCTTTTTATTATTAAGCCACCATGAGATTAATTTAAGCAGCTAACCCCCTACTGTTGGATACCGAGGTCATTTTTAACGTTCTGCTATAGACGTCTGAAGATACATGTGTTTGCAACTAAATTTTATCATGCGTTATTAATTTTTGATTAATTAATTTAATTTGCTCCTTGACATAAATTGGCCACATGCAAGGATAAGCGATGTTTTCAACTTCTGAAGTCAACCGCTTTGGACAGTTTTAACAATTTATGATTTCTCCCCAGAAGCACGGGGAAGTGTAGCCTCCTGCTTCTTGACCGCAGAGATGCCCTCTGAGTGGGGCCTCTTTGCACGTGTGACACAATCACTTGGTGATAATGAGCTGTCACCCCGCTTACTCAGGACAATTTGCAGTTTAGCTTCAGTAATGAACTGTTTCCACTAGAACCTGCGCCTTATACAAACTGGCTTTGGTTACAGAGGGAAAAGGGGCAGAACCACCACCGGGTCAACAACGCACGGTGCTTCCAGGCTGGTGTGAATTCCCCCCGCTCCAGGGCAAAGCCCCAGCAGGCTGTCTCCCCCAGTCTGTTGGTCTCGAAGGAATGCGCCCCAAAACCAGTGACTGGCTTGATTCCTGCAAGCCCCAATCCCCTCCCCAGGGCAGGAAACTGTCTCCGTATACACCGATGTTACAGAGAGGCTAACACCCATTTCCACCCCCAGAGTCGAGGCACCTCCACCACCCATGCCAAGCCCAGAAGCATCCAGGTTGCTGTGATCCCAGAGATAACTGCGGAGCAACCTCACTCCTGCCTCTGTGCCCAAACCTGGGCACCATCCTTCGTTCCATGGGTCAGTCCTGCCCAACTAACCCTTTTCTGCTACTGTCAAAAAATACGGGGGTCCAAGGCCCCCTGCAGTGGGTCCCCTCAGGCTGGTTGTCCTCTGCATAAAGTTGACGACGTGACTTGGCAAAGCGTTCCAGACCACGTGCCTCCCACCTTCCCTCACAGCATGGGCTGGCTCCACGACAGCCCTTCCTCCAGGAAGCCCTCCATCTTCTTCGCAGTGACTGCTCTTTCTGGAGCCCCTTAGCCTGAAAGCTTGGCTCTAACCCTATATGGGCACCCTCCCTACCCTAACCAGCACCCCTGACACGCCCGGGGCCCAATAGAACTTTCCTCCTGGGGAGCCCAACTTCTGGAAGGCACGCCCAGAGCAGAGCCTCAGCCTCCTGGCTGCCCTCCTTCCTGGGTCAGGGCTAAGGGGCCTTGTGGGCTCAGGTTCTCAGAGGGAGAGCCATCCACAGGAGGCCCTGCAGCAGGATAATTCTCATGTGGGAAAGCCATGCCCCACGTGTCTGTGACGCACACAAGGACGGGAACTTCTGAGGAATCCTAAGATCCATGAGCATTTTAAACAAGCTCCCGTTTTTGAGACGAAAACTCGCTTTGCACCTTCTTTTTCATCTTCCCCGGTTGTTGATATCCCCTTTGTCTTCTAACTCAACACGGCGGGAGAGAATTAAAGATTACTTTATGCTGTTATTTACATCTGATTAGAACTCATTCTACTCTCTTTGATTCTTTCTGGCTTTATTTGCCCATATTAATTTTGCTTTTCCTGAGTGACAAAGGTTTGGAACACGGCTTCGAGAATGTACGGCTCCAGATAAAAACATAACGAAACACTAACATTCCTGCTTCCTGACTTGAATCATCAACGACTTCACCTGCTCAAAATGCCTTGGCCGCAGAGGTGGTGATCACTAGGTAAGAGGTCTCTACCCTTCCAACTCGAGGAGCTTGGAAATCTCTCTCACAACCTCCTAAGTCTGTCTCCACTGCCAACATTGTGGTCTCACCTGGCTCACGTCTCACCTGGCTGTGCGCCCTCACCTTTCTACCTGGACGCCTATGGCAGGCAGAATACAGTGTCGGTGCCCTACTCTCTGGCACCTGGGAATGTGTTCCCTTACACAGACTTTGTGGGCTGGATAAATTAAGGACTTTGCGATGGCAAGATCGTCCTGGCTTATGCAGGTGGCCTCAAGGCAATTGCATGGGTGTGGATAAGGGAAAGAGAGAAGTGCCCGGTGCAGAGAGCAGGTGTGTGGACAGCAGTGGCAGTGGGAGCGACGGGCTTGAAAGCTGGAAGACAGGGTCATGAGCCAGGGGATGCTGGTCACGTCCAGAAGCCGGAAGGGAGAAGGAAATGGGTTCTCCCCTGGAGCATCCCCAGGGAGCAGAGCCCTGCCAACATCTTGAACAAGGTTTGGCAAACCAGTTGATTAATTATATATCGAGACTGAAGACCTTGGGGCCATTCCAAGGGGGGGTGGGTCACATGTGGGTACGTGCACTGACGAATCTAAGACTCAAAAGGAATTTGTTCACAAGGTAGGCCTGAGCTGTGGGTTATTCAGCTGTCTCCTGTGATCCCCGGGCAGCAGGAAGGAGGGGCTGAGCTGGCGCTGATGTACTCTTTGTGGTCGTGGCGGGGGAGGGGGCAGACGCTGATAGAGCAGACGTGACCAGTTAAGAAGAGGTCGTTAGGGAGGACAACTGACGTCCTTATAGAAGAGGGGGTGCCCAGTGGAGACAGGCGCACGCAGAGACACCGGCTGGCCTTGGGGACAGAGACCGGAGGAATACCTCTGCAGGGGTGCCCAGTGGAGACAGGCGCACGCAGAGACACCGGCTGGCCTTGGGGACAGAGACCGGAGGAATACCTCTGCAGGGATGCCCAGTGGAGACAGGCGCACGCAGAGACACCGGCTGGCCTCGGGGACAGAGACCGGAGGAATACCTCTGCAGGGATGCCCAGTGGAGACAGGCGCACGCAGAGACACCGGCTGGCCTCGGGGACAGAGACCGGAGGAGTACCTCTGCAGGGGTGCCCAGTGGAGACAGGCGCACGCAGAGACACTGGCTGGCCTTGGGGACAGAGACCGGAGGAGTACCTCTGCAGGGGTGCCCAGTGGAGACAGGCGCACGCAGAGACACCAGCTGGCCTCGGGGACAGAGACCAGAGGAATACCTCTGCAGGTCGAGGAATGCGAAGGATCAGCAGCCACCGCCAGATGCACGGAGGGACAATGCGGGGCTTCCACCAGCCTCGGAGGGCATGTGCTCTGCCAACACCTTGACTTGGGGGCTCCTGGCCTCTAGACCTGTGAGAGGGTAGGTTTCTGTGTTGTTCCTTGTGTTGTTTTGACACACGATGTTCCAGTGGTGTCAGGGGTGTGAGGTAGGGAGTGAACTGCTCTGCATCTCACGCTGTGCTCAGGCCAAGTGCAGCAGTGAGCTGTGACTACACTTACAGTACCCTTGACTCTATTCCTGACCTTTCATCTCGGAGATTCAGTTCTTCCCTAACTGGAAGCCTGTGCCTCCCCCTCCCCTTTACCGTTTTGTTTTTTTTTAAGATTTATTTATTTATTTATTTTGAGAGAGCGAGCATGGGGGAGTGGGAGGGGCAGACGGAGAAGGAGAAAGAATCTCAAGCAGACTCCCCGCTGAGCGCAGAGCCTGATGCGGGGCTTGATCCCACGACCCTGAGATCATGACCTGAGCCAAAACCAAGAGTCGCACGCTTTACCAACTGCGCCACCCAGGGGTGCCTCCCCTTCGCCCATTTTGTTCATCCCTCTCCCCCATCTCCTCTGGCACCCATCAGTTTATTCTCTGTGTTTATGAGTCTGTTTCTGCTTTTTGTCTGTTTTGCTAGATTCCACACGTGAGTGAGATCATATGGTATCTGTCCTTGTCTGACTTACTTCACTGAGCATAATGCCCTCGAGGTCCATAGAAAATTTCTATTCTTTTAAACCATTTGATTTGTAGTGCTTTTGTTACAGAAACCTTAAGACCAAGACATATGGCCCTGACCAGCTCTAAAACCCAATTTCTCTTTTTTTTTTTTCCCCCCCTGCTTTGGGGTGAGACTTACATGTCAGTCCTTGGGGAAGCTTTCACTGACTATGATTAATTTTTAAGTTATTTTATTTTATTTGATCATGATAAATGTACTCGTTAATCCCCATCACCTGTTTCCCCATCCCCCACCCAGCCCCCTTCCAGGGACCAGCAGTGTGTTCTCTAGAGTGAAGAGTCTGTTTCTTGGTTTGTCTCTTTCTCCCCTTTTTTTCCCGCTTTATATTTACTTGTTTTTTTTCTTAAATTCCACGTATGAGTGAAATCATATGGTATTTGCCCTTCTCTGACTGACTTATTTCACTTAGCATAATACCCTCTAGCTCCATCCATGTCATTGCAAATGGCAAGATTTCATTCTTTTCATGGTTGAATAATATTCCAGTGTGTGTGTGTGTGTGTGTGTGTGTGTGTGTGTGTGTGTGTGTGTGTCACCTCTTTATTCATTTATCAGTCAATGAACACTTGGGCTGCTTCCATATCTTGGCTACTGTAAATAATGCTATAAACATAGGGGTACATGGATCCCTTTGAGTTAGTGTTTCTGTATTCTTTGGGTGAATACCCAGTAGTAGAATTACTAGATCATATTATAATTCTATTTTTAACTTTTTGAGTAACTTCCATACTGGTTTCCAGAGTGACTGGCCCAGTTTGCATTCCCACCAACAGGGCACAAGGGGTCCCCTTTCTCCGCATCCTCGCCAACACCTGTTGTTTCTTGTGTTGTTGATTTTAGCCACTCTGACAAATGTGATATCTCATTGTAGTTTTGATTTGCATTTCCCTGATGATGAGTGATGGGGAGCATCTTTCCATGTGTCTGTTGGCCGTCTGCATGTCTTCTTTGGAGAAAGGTCTTCTGCCCATTTTTAAATTGGATTGTTTGGTTTTGAAGTGTTGACTTCTATACGTTCTTTATAGATTTTGGATACTAACCTTTTATCAGGTATGTCATTTGAAAAGATCTTCTCCCATTCCGTAGGTTGCCTTTTAGCTTCGTTGATTTTTTCCTTCACTATGCAGAAGGTTTTTTTTAAAAAAAAGTTTTATTTATTTTAGAGAGAGAGAGTGAGGAGGGGGGAGAGGGAGAAGGAGAGTGTCCTCAAGCAGACTCCATGCTGAGCACAGAGCCTGACTCGGGGCTTGATCTCACAACCCTAAGATCATGACCTCAGCCAAAATCAAGAGCCAGATGCTTAACCAAATGAGCCACCCAGGCGCCCCTGTGCAAAAGTTTTTATTTTGGTGAAGTAGCAATAGTTTACTTTTGCTGTTGTCTCCCTTGCCTCAGGAGACGTATCTAGAAAGAAGTTTCTACGCCAATGTCAGAGAAATCACTGCCTATGCTCTCTTCTGGGACTTTTGTGGTTTCAGGTCTCATATTTAGGTCCTTAATCCATTTTGAGTTTATTTTTGTGTATAGTAAAAGAAAGTGGTTCGGTTTCATTCCTTTGCATGTCTGTCTGAAAACCCAATTTTTCTACTATGTCTTTCCACTTCTGAGCAAGGTATTCTGGTGGTATTTTTGTGTACATTGGTTTGGATGGCTACCCCCATAAAGGCATTCTTCCCTCATTAAAGGTCTTTCCAATGCCCAAGGACAACAGGCAAGCTGCCCAGAGGCAGCCTCTGGCCCCTGTTGGGAAATAGAGGGCTGCTCACACCACACTGAGAATCACTCATTATTTCGGGTCATGGTGCTTCGATGTTCGCCCACAGCATAAGATGAGAACCGCATGGGGAGTTGCTATTTGTGTGTTCTCTGTTGAAGACTGGAGGGAAGACAAGGGGTGATCTGGAAAACTGGACAGGAGACCTGTAAGAATCTGGAGGGCAATAGCAAGATGGAGACAAGAGAAAAATTGAGACCTAAGAAGAAAGATCCAGAAACAAAACTTGTCTTAGAGGGGTCCGCTGGGCACCCAGCACCCGTGTCTCTATTCTTCCATTGTTATAAATTCCATGCTCTTGTAGGTTCTCCTGACATCCAGGTCCTGGTTCCGTCCACACCAGAGCCGACGCAGGCACCAGCCAGGTGATTCCAGGGTGAGAGATGTCTCAGGTGGAGTGGCTCTTGCACACCGCTGGGCCCCCCGGGGACTGCCAGGGCACCGTCATTTCTCTCATTGTTCCCATGCAGACCTCTGGCCCTGCAGACAGAGACTGCCCGGCCCCAGCAGCCACCCTCCGAGCCTGGAGGACACCTCTCCCAGGACGCACTGTGCCCGGTCCCAGGTCCGGCTGCGTCTTGGGTGCCTGTATGATAATCAGCCTTAAAATGTCCGCACTCTTTTCCACAAGCACGGGACATATTGTTGTCATCAGTAATAATGGCATCCTCTGCTTGTAGCTGATGGACAATTCACTCCCTTCCCCAGAGATGCCAAATTCCTATTAAGATCTTTGTTACCGGGCACCTGGGGGGCTCAGTCAGTTAAGCGTCCGTCTCTTGATTTCTGCTCAGGTCATGATCTAGGAATCCTGGGATTGAGCCCTGAGTTGGGCTCTGCACTGGGCATGGAGTCTGCTTAAGAGTCTCTCTCTCCCCTCCCTCTGCCTCCCCTGATAGCTCTCTCTCGCGCTCTTTCTCTAAAAAAAAAAAAAAAAAAAAGGTTTTTTTTTACCAACTTGCTTGAAGGAGACTAAATTTAGTTGGTGTGTGGTTAATATGTCCTGGTGATCCCATTATCAAGCTGAGCACCTGGGACCTAGAACCTGGCCATTCTCTTTTCCTTGCGGACATTATAGTTACATGGGGAGCGGGGGAGGTAATTCTACATTTTTCACTTTGAATAACTTGAAGGAAAACATATCCACATCTCACGCCTCTAAAGAAGGCTCTGAGCGAGTGAGGGTTTCCCAGGACAACACAGGAGTGTTGGGGTGGCCTTGCTCACTCTAGAGGACCAGACTTTCCAGGGGACAGGGACTCTGGCGTTGTGGACGGCTGCGGGCTTGTGCGCAGATATTTACAACCAGCACGGGCCGCTTCCCCGGGGGGGGGGGGGGGGGGGCGGTGCAGCAGAAACAGCTGAGAACCCGCGGAGCCTAACCCGAAGCTAAGGCGTGGTCTGCTGGGAGCGATGGCTCGCTCACGGCTGAATTTCCGTGGTGCCCACTAACAGTGAAGATGAGGTTTTAAGGGTAACGTGGGTCCTGCCTATGTCCTCATATGTGCAAGAACACTCATTCTGGATCCAATGCCAGGCTCCAACACCAGGACTACTACAATGTGTCTGAGTCTGAGATGATTTTTCTAAAGATTTTATTATTTATTTATTTATTTATTTATTTGCATGCATGAGCAGGGGGAGGGGCAGAGGGAGAAGGAAAAGCAGGTTTCCCACTGAGCAGGGACCCAGGACCCCGGGATCGTGACCTGAGCCAAAGGCAGATGCTTAACCGACTGAGCCCCCCCCGGCACCCCTGATTTTGAAATGATTTTTGAAAAAAATGATATAAAGATGTTTTTTAACAGTAAAGGCAGGTATAGGAATCCAGACACTCAGAGGTGTGCACGGTTGACTCTGACCTGGCCAGGGGAGGTTCAAACAATTAAGAGAGCAAACAGTAATTAGTGTGTTTTGGAATTAAGTTCTGGAAGGTGGGAGAGTAAGCACAGGTGCGCAAGGGCGGCCCTTAGGCTTGCAGTTGGAGGGCCGGGGGACGGGGCTGATCGCCTCCTGGACAGAGAAGAGGAGGCAGAAAGCACCGGGGTTAGCAGAGGAAGAGAGGCTTTCATGGGCCAGCGTGAATCTGGAAAGCGGCCGCCGTAGGGTGGTGGTGGCGGGATTGCTGTCCAGGAGCCTGATCAAGGCCACTTCCATGAACCAAGTAGGAGATGAAGTCTGGGAAGGTGGCAGGGCAGGCTCTCGCCCCGAACGACAGACGTCGCAGGACACACCCCTGCTTCCAGCCGCTGTGTCTGCCAAGAAGCGTGGGGCCGCGCCAGGTCCCTGCCTGCAGAGCGGCTGCCCAGCCCCCATCTCACCCGCATTCCCCTCCTATTGCACCTGCTTCCTCTCGTGCAGGCTGGGTGCCATCAGAACTCCGTGGCTTTCTTGGCAGCACGGAACCCCCTGCTCGGGATGTGGTTGTTTGTCATAAGCAGCTTCCACGTCAGCTCAGCAGCATTCCTTGCTTTTCTCTGTGCGTTTTTCTCTGCTGGCTTCACGTCCCCTCCAGACGTGGCCCCGGAGGACTGGAGCAGCCTGGTTATTCTGAGGGCAAATCGATGGCCGTTCACTCACTCATGGAACCCTCAACTCAACAACTATCCAGTGATCACTGTCTGGTGCCAGGCCTCGGGAATCCAATGGTGAAAGGAAACACACATGCACACATCCACACGCCACGTCACTGGCCCTGTGGCAATCACAATTTAGTGGGGGAGATGAGCTTGGTCAAATAATTGCCCACAAGTGACATTGTCCCCACGGCGCTTGTTGGGAAGATGATGTACACTGTTGCAATGACAGTGATCGTGGAGGGAGGGACCTGGGCAGTGTGCAGAGAAGCCTCCAAAGGGGACTGCACTCTGGCTGAGCCGTGGAGCGGACCAGTCAGCCCCGCAGAGGGACTCCCGCGTACACACCCGCGGCAGCAGGGGATTCATTTCAAGCATGCAAAGGCTAACGCAGTTCGAGTAGCTGCGGGGAGAAGTGTGTGCAGGGCAGCGAGTCGGGGCGTCCAGGCATCACTGCTGATGCTCTGTTGTATTCTGACAGCAGTGAGTTTTCATCCTATCAGCCACCAATAAATGCAGAAAGCAGGTGGCTGGCTGGCAGGACTCGATGGGGGCACGTGGCCCGGCGGGAGCGCCATAGCAGGATCGCGGTCCAGTGGGACGTCACGGAGCCTTTCACAGGACGGTGAACGACCAGGTGGGGAAGCCAGCGACAGATGTCAGTCCGTCCCTAACTATGTGGAGGCCCTTGCCTTCTCAGCCAGGGCTGTTCTGGTGGCACGAACGAGCCGTGTCCCGAGTGCGGTAGGTGGGGGCCGTGCGGGTCCACGGGGCTGCAAAGGCTGTGGAGAGTCTGGCTTGCGGGCCAGGAAGAGGGGCACCTGGGGGACTGGAGCCACTGACAGGCTAATTCATAAAATGAGACAGACAGCGCCTCTTCAACGTTGAAGAGGACCCAGTGCCAAGAGAGAGAAAGAAGAGAGAAAAGCTCATAGGTAAAAGTCCCGGAGAGAGGAATCGTGTATTTACACAGAACAACACAGGTCAGCTTGTAACATTGCATACATAGGATTAGATATATTTGACCGGATTGTGGAAATTCACTTGCAATGTTCATTTTAACATGTTAGTTTTTTTGGGCACCTGGGTGGCTCAGTTGGTTAAGCGACTGCCTTCGGCTCAGGTCACGATCCTGGAGTCCTGGGATCGAGTCCCGCATCGGGCTCCCTGCTCGGCGGGGAGTCTGCTTCTCCCTCTGACCCTCCCCCCTCTCATGTGCTCTCTCTCTCTCATTCTCTCTCTCAAATAAATAAAACCTTAAAAAAATTTTTTTAACATGTTAGTTTTCTAATATATTTTATATATTTCAGGAAATATTTTGTCCGCATCTCAGACAATTCACATTCTTACCTTTGAACACAGGGGGTTGCATTAAGTTTCTCATTTTTTAGAAAGATTTTTCTTTATTGAGAGAGAGAGAGCACAAGCAGGGGGAGCGGCAGACTCCCCACTGAGCTGGGAGCCCGATGCGGGGCCCGATCCCAGGACCCTGGGATCATGACCTGAGCCAAAGGTAGACACTTAACCGACTGAGCCACCCAGGCGCCCAAGTTTCTCATTTTGAACCACCATTGCAATCCTTAGATAAATCATACTGATTATAAGCCATATTCTACACACTACTGAGGTCCATTTACCAATATTTGTGTATCTGTGTTTGTACGTGAAGTTGCCCTATACTTGCTTTACCTCTGTTCCTGGAGAACTTTTTGTGCCAAAGCAATATTAGCATCATAAAAAGAGATTGATAGGAATTCTTCCCTTATTTCCTAAAGTAGTTGTATAACATAGTTTATCGCCTTTGGTATGACTCATAAAGCCATCTGGGTCCCCTGTCTTGGGGTAAGTTAAAAGACAGGGTGATGACCCACGGCTACCAATTCATTTTCTCGCGTGGCTAGTGTTTTCTTGACATAATCTTGATCATTAATGGTTTCTGAAAAATCTCGTCTATTTCATCTGTCTTGGAATAATCTGCATAAGGTTTTTCATATTATTCTCCTACACCCCATTTCTGATGTAGATCTGCTCCGTTCTCTTTGCTAATGTTGTATATTCATGCACTCCCTGTGGAGGTTTGCTTATTTCACTAGGCTATGTAGAGATCTCATCCTGATCATTATGAAGAAAACAGAAGCTCAAGGTTTCAGTGGAAAAGATCCCATTCGAGCCGGAAGTCAAGCCAGGTCTCCTGATGCCCAGCCAGTGGACTTCTCCTGGACTGCTGTTTTGCCCTTGTCTGTAATCCTAATTCAATTAAATTCATGCTGGGGCAAAAGAAGCCTTCCCATGACTACATTTGGGCAGCGCATGGCCCAGTGTGCAAGTGAGGACAAGTACGGTACCCAAGGACTCATCACCACCATGACGCCCCACGAAGGTTGAGCTGAAACCTCGTTCCCAGTTTCTCAAGGACAAAACCGCGAACCAGGTAATATACCACCACGATTTGGTAATGGGTGAGATTCAGCAAGACAAACCACATGCATGAGATGCAAATGCCACCACAAACACGGTGTTCACAACATTCCCTTCTATTTAAAAGAAAGATGTGCTCCCGACATTTCTAGATGTATCTGTTAAGCGACGAATTTTGCTAGGTTTGAGATGTACATTTCAGTCAGTAGACCCCATTTTTCCTTAAAACACTCACATGTAAAGAAAAATGTGATGGATTCACTGATAAGATGGTGAAGTGTTTCTTTTGCAATGACAAGCAAAAGCAAGTAAGTAAGAAAAAATGCTTCTGACTTCTGGCAATTTGAAACCCTTTCCAGTGGGGGAAAAAAAATTATCTATTAAAACTCTTACAGGAATTCCCACTGTGAGTAAGTGACAGGGCTATTTATTAAGTCCAAATGGAAAATATCCATAAACTTCTTTCTCCGCCTTAGCTACTGCATTCCACTTGACAATATCTTTATAAATACGGACGGCATCTGACCTGTAGATCTTAACACGCTGCTTTAACTCTGAAAATAGAAGTCTTCAGAACACAGAATGCCCGAAGATAGTCATCATTTGCTATTAGTTGGTTTACTCAACATGCCCCAAAGTGATTTCATTCCATTCTCATGCAAATGGCACACAACTTGTCCTGTGTTCCTACAGTAGAGCTTGCTGGCTGTCTATCCAGCACCCATTTTGTTCTTATACAGAATCAGAATTCTTGTTTCATTTTAGGGACGCAGCCAAAACTGCATGAAACGTCCTATATGCCTGAGTATGTGGGGTAGACTGCCAGGAGGCCTCTTTGAATGGTGTGCTTTCTTCCCCCCTTAATCCAGTTTGTTTTCTACTTCGAATATTGTGAGAGCTGGTGCTCCCGCAGCCACTTTGGCATATGAGGGAGAGTCTAAAAATGGCAGAGCTGGGTTTTTGATGTCTGTGGAGCTGCTGTATCAACCTCTACCGGAGTAGCAGGCAAATATCCCTGGCCCATGGAAAATTGCTGATTTGCTCTGATATTCCCTTTGTTCCCATTTCTCCATCTGGGACGGCCCACCCAGGTGGTAACTGTTCCATGAACCTGGTTCCTGCACCCTGGGTTAGAAGGACCCACTGCACGGCCCCAGAGCAGGGAGTGCTTATTGCCTGCAGATCCCACCTTGCCTTCCCCGCCTAACTGCATGCTTCTCACGGACACAGACTGGGGGTCCTTCACCTGTTAGTCTCCCACCCTCATGTTTACCATACTGACCATCTATTTATGCACATAGAATGGGCTCAACAGTATGGATCAAAAGGATGAACGTGTGTGTGTGTGTGTGTGTGTGTGTGTGTGTGAGGGGCTCTGAACTACTCGAGGATGCCAAACTGCGTTGTAAGACCATCAGCATACCACACCCAAATCATCACAGACCTGAAATACTCCCACACACCACAGCAAAGCCAAATACGAAAACATGCTCAAACTGGTCTGAAAATTTTAAACGTCTTTATCCCCCATTGGGGGGGGGGTGTATGGAAATTTGTGATTAAGCTAAAGTATTCGTGTCATACTCATAAACACCAAATAGCGGGGGAGGGTGGGGAGGGTGTATATTTCGTGAAAGGTTTTAGAGCGATCATGTTGCGCTTCTTCTCGGTTCAACATTCAACATCAACTAACCCAAGCCAACTATAACCTTAAGTCCCCCACTGTTTACTGTTCTAAAAATACACTTTTTGTTTGCCTTCTCAAATCCCGAGTTTGCATGAGGGCTTTCATACGTCCTCTGTTTAAATATCCTGGTAAAGATAAACTGTACGATAAAAGCTGGGTTGCCGGAACAGGAATAATCAAGGTGATCTCAGCCTTACAAAGAACTCCACTCGGAATGCTTTCCAAAGAAGTCAGTTTGTTTAAAAGTCTCAGTTGTGTGACCATAAGCCCAAAGGTCTTAAGACAAATGCTTAACTCCAAAGGCATAAAATATCTGCATGACTTATAAATGCAATGACATTTTCAACACTAACATAAGATTTGACCTTTCCTATCCAGTCTTCTGGGGTATGGCGTTTTCACAGAGTGAGTTTCTTTTTTCTTCCTGTTTATTGTTCAAAGGCTTACCTGGAAGCGCAGCCTTCAAGAATACGGCGGCTCAAAGGGTGGAAAAGAATCCCTACGAGCAAAACATCACAGACTGAAGCTCAATCAAACTGTAACCTTTTCAAGCTTTAAAAGATCTTGAGTAGGTACATGTCTTCCCTAGCTCGGTTAAACGGGGTCCCTAACGGTGCAAGAAGATACACAAGCTCATTCCAAGAATCGGGTTCAATCAAAGCACATCTCTTTTATTCACTGCAGTATAAACACTTTCCCGTGTCACAGATTTTCTGGATTGATTCAACAACAATCATCACAAAGGATTACATCTTCCATTTTGACAGTGAGACTGTTAGAACTGAGGGGGGGGATCCTAAACCCTAAACTGTAAGAAATCCTAAACCCTAAACTTTAAGAAAGCGTAATTCATGGGATTCATGTGAATCAAAATCAGTCAGCAAAACTCTCCATGACTGGCTGAATCCTGACAAGTTAAAAATATCTCCAGTATATACGAATGACATCAGGAAAGACAGATTTTAGTGAAATCCTGCATTAGCAAAGAAATGTGACGGAAAAGCGGTTCCCTTTGGCCACAAGCTACTATTACTCAAAAATTTAACTGGATAAGGTCAAATTTTACAATGAAATTAACGCAGCCCTCCATGGAGATTTGAGAATAATGTTACTCAGTGAAGATTAAGAAATACCTTGAAGCTCAGAAACGTCTGGCTAGAAACTATTTTCAGTGGTGGACAAAAGGACTTTACACATTTTGCTTTCAGATGCAGGATGTCAAGTGTCTACAGCCCTTTGGAGCCACATCATGGCGCTTTATATCTGAAAATACTAGCACAGAAATTCTGAAAATGGCAGAATTGTTAGAAAATTTTAAAGCACTTAAAAGTAGGTCCTGATTTTGCTGGTAAAATCTGAAGTAACTTGATAGCTTACACCATTGGCTTTAAAACTAGAATGTGCCTCAGAATACCAGGAGGCATTAAGAAAACTGAGAAATTAAGAAAAAATAAAATACATCCACATTCTATTTCTTTCCATCGCTGCCTATATATTCAAAAATCTGTGGAAGTCTGGCAAAACTTTTATAAATGACATAGAGTACCCAGTTCAATTTACTCAATTTTGCTAAAGCGCTCTCTAAAAAGCTCCTTAATTCTGATTTTTCTAAGAAACATCTATTGTGGGGAAAAGTGGCAATTTTTACATGTCATCCCATATAATATCCAGTATTACAAAAAAACGTGTGTTATAAATCCTCGATCTTTTATGTAGACCCATGTAAGCCTATCGAGGGATGAAAAGGGACAGAAACAGAAAACAGTCCGAGGTACTATTTCCTAAACAAACCAGTCAGGAAAGTTACTAGCCTTGGCTGCCTCAGTTTCCTTAAAAGTACAGTGAAATGTTCGGGAATGGCCAGTCTCTGACAGCTCCGAAATGTCTCAGCTTGGACTGTGGGTTCACTCGTCACGAAGAAGCTGGCCCCTCCTTGGCTTGACAAAGGGATTAGCCACATGGGAGGAACTCCCCGAAAGTCTACAGAAAACAAACTTCCAGTTTGCTGGTTTGCGTTAACCAACAGCTTCAAAGACGAAAGGAAGAGCGGATGGATCTGGCCACCAGGAGCCTGACTGCCCGCTCCTTTGAGAGGGCTCCTTTGATCTTTAAGGATGAATGGTAACAAAAGACAAGGTATTATTCCTCTTAGAAACGTCCCCTTCGGTGCTTAGATAAGCAGGTGAGGTGGCTGGTGACAGCCAGTAGGTGTAGCCACAGTAGACGGTGAGGATTTCTGTTGCTCGGTAGCGAAATTAATAAATACCTGAACGAAACGATGAAAATCATTGTTAACCTGTGAGGACACCAGACCTTCTCTTCTCAACTATTATAAGAAGGGACCATCTCTTCAAAGCGCTGCCTGACTTTTCCTAAAAAAACCACAAAGCTTTCATCCATACCACCCCCTCGGAAACCGCCATAAACAGGTAAATCCTTTGAGGACACAGCTCGATGGACGGTTACTAAACCACCGGGAAATTCGGGATGCTTTGAGCATGGCTTTAGAATGAAGGTGGGACTTAATTCTACACTCTGGCACTCAGTACACTTGGCTTCCCGACGTCAGTTATAGCTCAGCTATGATGGAGTCCCCTTAGACATTTTGGGGGGTGAGCAAAACGAAGAAGGGAAGGTTAACGGGGCATGACTTGCCCAGTGAATGCCCAGTGGAATTCTGGACAAATGGGAGTCCTACCAAACACATATCTTTAGTGGAGAGCTGACAAGAAACAAATCTCCTAACACTCACCATCCTATTTGGTAAAACCAGCGATTCATTTAAAGAAAGGACGAAGTAAGAAGTCAAGAAGTAATCCGACTAGTTTTAAAATCGGCTGGGGGAGGCCTCGAGCCCACACCAAAATGCAACCGGCCGAAGCGTGCAAGGTACCATACCTGTTCCAAAGTGGTTTGGTTAATGGAGTAATGTTTGATATTCAGGAAGGTCTTGTTGTTCTCTAAGACTCCGAACAGGTCGGCTAAGCATTCCCATCGTTTTGGCACATGATATTCCAATAAATTAAGGCGCTGCCCCTAAAAGCCAAAAACAAATTGTAAATTGGATCACATGATGAGCAATCGTTAAAACTGATCATGCTGCACTTAACTGATAAATAATCTTCTTTCAAAGCACACACCTAAATGGCAGCGGGAGGGTGGGTCAGTTCTGAGAGACTCCCGCGCGTGCCTACGGAGGATGGCATAGCTGGTACGTGGTCCTCCTCAAGGCTGAGTGGCTGTTTTGCCCCTCATACGCCCCCTCGCCCTGCCACAGCATGGGGAAGCCCTCCCTGGGGGCGAGAAGGTGCCTCACCCTACCGAGAAGGAGGAATTTATCGTGGAAGAAGGAGATGCATGAAGGCACCTGAACTTCACTGGATCTTGAGCAGAGCTCCCTCTTGTCCTCACCATGAGCTAGCGAGCAACTCTTGGTAAGAGGGGAAACATTCTGCCCCTCGTCTTCACTTGTGCAGAGGGGTATAACAGCAAGCGTGTTATCGGACATCTGGAGCAGTACCTGAGCACGAACGCCTGGTCTTGTACAGTATGCTTCTTAGCAGTGGGATTTTACTCAGTGGCTCTAGGGCGATAGCTACTTTATAGATGAGACCCTATTTATGATAAACTAGAATCGTGTAGTTATCCAAGACCCTGTAGATGGTGCTTCTAAAATGTTAACGTGCGTAGGAGTGGCCTGGTCATCTCCTTAAATGCCGATTTGGATTCAGTAGGTTGGCACTTGAGATCCTGTAGGTCGAACCAGCTGCCCAGGGATGGAGACCCTACTAGTCCAGGCATCACACTTTGCCTCAAGTTAGCAGAGGATTAGCATCGCAAGCACAGGGCACTCCTTGTAAAATAATGCCGCAACCAGCAAGTCTAGAAGCCCCACAGCCAACACAATCTTCCTTCCTGAACAAAACAAGCCACGCAAGGGGGCTGTGCCCATGGGTAATGGGGGGTAAGTAACCACGGTCCACTCTGGGACACCCGACAACGTGGTCAGACAGGCTTGTCGTCCTGCACGGTGGCCAAGCGATATTCACTGGCCATGGGCGGGGAGCTTTGCAATCAGGCCTAGACAGCAGGCAGTATCTCCTAACAGTGCAGAACTAAAACAGGGAATAAGACAAACGCACTTATCCACTTCCTCAGCTGAAAACAAAGAGGGAATGCAGAATTTTAGCACTACCTTAAACTGGATCCCTGGAAAATGGAGCTTCAAGCAGTCAGAAATCACGCTGCGCAGATTTGTTTCCTGACCGAGCCAAATCTTCACTGAATAACCATCACCAAACCTGGAAGTCAAATGAAATTAAAATATGGTTACAACCATTTGGACCTAAGAGGGATAAATTCTAAGTCCACTTCTGTAGGGATACAGTAAAGGAAAGTAACTATTCTAAATCGATGGGAGAGTCTGGATTTTCCAAAAATATAATACTCAGAAGTTGATTGTAACTCAGTTGTGCAGTTTTCTGTAATCCACTGACACAGACACGGAGTTATCTTTAAACACAAAATCAGCAAATCCTGGCATCAGTCCCTATTCAGTAAAAGAGGGAAGCTGAATGCGAACCGAAAGCAACGTGCTGAGTTCGAGAAGCAGGAGCTGGGCCGGGGACCAACCCTGAGAAGCACGGCGGCCCCCAGGTCTGTGATGATTAAGTGTGGCAGGGGAGAGGTGACAGGGAGTGCAGAAGTAATGAGCCAGGCGTTCACTTCTTCATCACATAAAGCAATTCTCCCACCTGTACCCTGACCCGGCAGGTGCGGTGACCACAGGGGAAGCTGGTCGGGGAGGTGCGTCCCCCACGCTGTGGAGCTGTGGACAGTAGCTCCCCCGGTGACCGGGAGACGACCCATGAGGCGACAGCCACACTGCAGAGCTATCTCAAAGAGTCACCGGCAAGAATTTATGCGGCTTCCAAAAACTGTGTTATTCTACCGCCTATTACATGTGAGCACATAATAGCATCTCAATAAAGATCCGTGAGACTAAAAACAAAGACATGAACACATCATGATGATAGCAGTCTGTGTCGATTTGGCTCATTAATATATCTATCCTAAGTACCTAGAACTAATAACTGTGAGTTGAATGAACGAATGAAATGGACAGAAGAGATCGCATGTCCAGACCTTTATAAGCATCTTCGTTTACTTGAACACTTCAGACACCGACGGTCCAATCATTTTGCAGGGGAATGTATCTGGTGCAAAAGGAGGCCCAAGATAATGTGACTTTGCTCATTGACTCGAAGCACCCCGAGATCCTAGTCTGGGTTCTGACTTCCTGCTCCTGCTCCGATTTCAAATCTCCCCCAGATGTGAGCGAGGCCCCAACCTCTCCTGTCATTCGGGGCTGATGGTCTCGAATCCACTCATGGCTGAGAGGCTGTGAAGGCCGTTGATAAAATATGGATGAAAACAGGCAGAGAAGCATCCTGGTGCTTCTCCTGAGCTGCTTGGAAGGATTTCTGAAGGAGGTGTGCGTCTTGGCCGCTCCTCTGCTCAGGAGCAGGGGTCCCACCCTGTGCTGCCCACTAACCCAGCCCATCCAACCCCATCTTCACCACGGCCTCCCACGTGGGGGTGTGTTTCCACGTCTCAGGTGGGGAAGACACTGAGGTTGGAAGGGTGCAGGCACGTGGGTCCACCGAGCCGTGGGTCCTGTCTGCAGGTGAAGTTGCATCCTGGGGACACAGAGGAGCACGGAGTGTGTTGCTGGTCTGGTGGTCCTCATGTCTGACAGCGTGTGTGCTGCTGACTGTGGGCCCAGATGGCCGGCCGGTTGGAATGCGTTCCCTCCCTCCACGTACCAGATATGGGACTCAGGAGTCACGTCTGTCTGATAAGGATGCTAGGCGACTGAATGATTTCCTTGGAAACCACCAGGGACCACGTCTGGCACTGAGCAAGTAAGTAAACGGATACCCAGTCCAATTTAGTTTCTGCGCAGGATACGATCCAAATGTTAGAACACTTTGCTTTGGCGTGAAGCTCACATTTCTTCGGGAAACACAGATGAAAGCAGATGAGCCAATGAGAATGAGGATCAGAACGACATAGAGCACAAAGGGGGGAGGGGACGGTATGCACGGATGACCTCACTCTCCTACGCACGTCAGGGACCACGTGCACCCTTAACACAAACTGCAGCCCCGTGGGCATACTTTGCTAATGCGTTTTGAAAAACGCATGCTAAATTCCAATCACTATCTAATAAATTCACACTATGAACATATATTCCTATCTAAAATTCTTTCGAGATGAAGTTTCATTGGAACTAGGCCACTTCTAGTTTTACTCTAGACAATTTGAATTATGAAGCTCCTTAAGGAAAGAGAAACACCCCACAAGAAAATGTTCCTGAGACAGGCTGGCACGTGTCTCAGGATCTCTCTGGAGTAGTCAAGAAGACTCCTGGACAGAAACTTACGAAAGCAGGTCATGTTCAGTTACTAGGAGAATCTTTGTAGATTAGCGATTTCATTTACGATGCAAGAATCTAATTTACTTTACTAGAATTTAATTTAGCTTTACTTTCTCCTTTCGGCCTATAACCTACGCATTTATGTTAGTGATCTAAGTTCCATGAGGGATTTATTTGATTCGTGTGCTTTCCAGTCTAAAAGCTCTCAAAGCAGCCGAAGGTCCTTCGTTTATATATGCGGTCATCGGTCTGACAGGGCTCAACGTCGGTGAGCCCTCTGCTGCCCCCCCTGCTTGTTGCTCTCTCTGTCAAATAAATAAATAAATAAAACCTTAAAAAACAAGCCCAAATTAGGGGTGCCTGGGTGGCTCAGTCAGTTCAGCATGGGACTCTTGGTTTTGGGTGAGGTCATAATCTCAGGGTCATGAGATCGAGCCCCCAAATCAGGCTCCACACTCAGCACAGAGTTTGCTTGAGATGCTCTCCCTCTCTCCCTCTGCCTCTCTCCCACTCTCTCTCTCTAAAATAAATAAATAAAATCCAAAAAAAAAAAAAAAAAGCCCTAATTTGACTGGATGAGGCTGTGGAGCAATTTATGCCCCAGGACATCATTGAAATGAATAGAATAGTCATTCAGTGATCAGTGATGCTAACAGCTGAGCATGGTCAAGAGGTGAGGCAGAAAGCCATGCCCAAAGCACCATCACCCAGGGTGACTGAGGGCACACCCCAGGCTGCCCCCTGAGGAGCACCATCAGACAATTCACCCTGTGGTGGGGGCAGAAACAGGCTTCGCTAAAACTATCCAAATAGTCACTAAACACAGCAACAAGCAGAAAACCATAACAAGCCCCAGCAGTGGAAGGCCAGTGCCCAAAATTGCTGCAATACATCATCAAAATGCCCAGTTTCCAATAAAAAATGATGAGACATATACGGAAACAGGAAAGAATGACCCATATGCCAGAAAAAAAAAAAAATGTAAAACAGAAACTGCTTGTGAAAGCAGCCAGATGTTAGATTAACAAAGACTACAAAGTAGTGATTATAAATATGTCAAAAGAACTAAAAGAAACCATGATTAAAGAAGCCAAAAGAAGGTATGATGATAGTGTCCCATCAGCTAGAGACTAGCAGCAAAGAGACAGAAATTATGAAAAAGACCCACATGGAAATTCTGGAGTTGAATAACAGAACTGAAATAAAAACTCACTCAAGAGGCTCAAGAGTTTGACTTTGCAAAGGGAAGAATTAGTAAGCTTGAAGATAGATTGATAGAGATTATGTGACCCCAAAACAGACAAGAAAAATGAACAGAACCTCAGAGAAGTGTAGGACACCATAAACAAGATTAACAGTTGACTTCTCATCAAAAAAAATGGAGACCAGAAGCCATTTAAACATTACCATTTAATAACATTTAAGCATTTAAGGTGCTCAAAAAAAAAAAAAAACAAACCCACAAAAACCAAAAAATTGCCAAAGAAGAATCTTATGTCCAGAAATGTTATTTTTCAAAAAGAAGGCAAAATGAAAGCATTCCCTGAAAAAAATGGAGAGAATTTAACTGGAAAACCCACCATCCAAGAAATACTAAACAAAGCACTTATTTCAGTCTGAAAGTAGGTGACCTCCACAGAGTAATTCAAATCCACATGAAAAAAACAGTACAAGTAAAGGTAACGATGCAATTATAACAGTAAAAATGCACATCCTTTCTCCTTTCTTCTCTTAGGTGATTGCAGAAGCAATTATATTAACAATACACAGCTGTATTATTGGGCCTATTACATACAGAATGTAATAACTTGCCGGTAACAGCCCAAAGGAGCCGAGAGAAAGCAAAGCTGTGTCTGACAAAGAGAAGGGCCCCTGATGGTAATTTCAATCCACAGGGGAAAAGGACAAGAACCAGAAATGCTACATAAGAGAGTTAATATAACAAAGGCTATAAATATGTACTTGTTCTCCGTTTTTGTAACAGTTCCTTTAAAAGACCTAAAAATTATATGCAGTGATAATTACAGCAACCTGTTCTTGGGTTGGTAACACTGATAAATGTTAGGTATCTAACATAATAACACCAAGAGGCAGGAAAGTGATCCAGAACATTTCCGTATCTCATTGGAACTAGGTGAGCTTAAATCTGAAGCTAATTCCGATGAGTTAGGATGTATATGGTAGGCCCCAAGAGCATCCACTAAGGATATAACAAAAAATATAGGTATAGCGGAAAAATCACTAAGAAATTAAGATGCTGTTAGAAAATATTCACTTAGGGGCGCCTGGGTGGCTCAGTCAGTTAAGCGTCTGCCTTCAGCTCAGGTCATGATCCCAGGGTCCTGGGATCGAGCCCCACATCGGGCTCCCCGCTCGGCAGGGAGTCTGCTTCTCCCTCTGCCTCTCACCCCACTTGTGCTCTCTCTCACTTTCTCTGTCTCTCTCTCAAATAAATAAATAAAATGTTTAAAAAATATATTCACTTAATGCAAAAAAAAAAAGCAGTAAAGGAGAAACAATGAAAGAAAAGCAACACAAGACTTGTAGAAAACAGAGGTGAAAGGGCAAGTGTAACTGATAATCATCCAACTCTATCAATAATCAATAATCAATCAAAATGTTAAATATGAATGGATTAAATGATCCAAATAAAAAGCTGAGATCATTAGACCAGAAAAGATCCAAAAATAGCCACCTCTAGGAGACACACTTGGAATTCAAAGATACAGATGGACTGAAAGTCAAAGGATAGAAAAAGATGTATCACACGAAGAGCAGCAACAAAGCTGAACGACTAAGGCTAACACGGTGGAAAGTAGACTTTAAAACAAAAAATGCTACTGAAGGAGAAGAAGGAGATTTTACAGTGACAAAAAGTTAACCCATCAAGAAAATATAATAATTATACTCATATCTGTACCTAAGAACAGAGCACCAAAAATACATGAAGAAAAAGCAGACAGAACTGAAGGCAGACATGGACAACTTAATAACAATATTGGCTAGAACAACCTGGAAGAAGATTAACGAGGAAATAGCACACTTTAACAACCCATTATAAACCAACAATACCTAAAAAGCATCTACAGAGATCTCTACCAAACAACAGAAGAACAGACATTATTTTCAAGTGCACATGGAACATTCTTCAGGATAGACCATACGGTAGGCCATAAAACACACTTCAGTAAACTTAAAGGGACCGAAATAATATCAAGTACATTCTTTGATAATGAGGGAATGAAATTATAAGTAAATTTCAGAAAAACTTTGGAAAACTCACAAATGAATTAAACAAAATCCCCTAAGTAATCAGTAAGTCAAAGAATAAGTCACATGGAAAATTAAAAACTTCTTTGAGATAAATGGAAATGAAAACTCAAAATACCAAATGTCTGAGGTATAGGTAAAGTGGCAAAGGGAAGAGGGAAACTTAAAGTTTCAAATAACTATATTTAAAAATAAGAAGTAACTATATTTAAAAATAAGAAAGATCACAAAACAATAACCTAATCTATCATTGAAGACACTGGTAAAAGAAGGGCAAATTAAACTTAAAATAAGAAGGGAGGAAATAATTAATATGAGAGTGGAATTTAATGAGATAGAGAACAGAAAAGCAATGGATAAAATCAGTACAATCAAAAAGCTAGTTCTTTAAAATAATCAGCAAGACTGACAATCCTTCAGTTAGACTGACCAAGCAAAAAAGACTCACATTACTAGAATCAGAAATAAAAGATGAGGCATTACTATCAACCTTCCCAAATTAAAAAGGATTATAGAGTAATACTATGAACAATTGTAATCCAATATATTATATAAATATATATGAAATGGTGAAATGGACACATTGCTAGAAAGACAAACCTATTAAAATTGACTCAAGAATACAAAAACTATGTAAATAGACCTATAGTAAGTAAAGTGATCTAATTAGTCATCTAAAAACCACTAGCAAAGAAAACGCCAGACCCAGACGGCTTCACTAGTGAACTCTATCAAACATTTCAAAAAAAACTAATACCAATTCTTTAAAATTTCTTTCAAAAAATAGAAAAGCAAGCATACTTCTGAGGAACAAAAACTAGAGGCCAATATCTATTATGAACATGGACACAAAAATGCTCAACAAAACACTAACAAATTGAATATGGCCACATAAAAAAAAAAAGAGAGCGAGAGAGAAATATATCATGACCAAGTGGGATTTGTCCCAGGATGAAAGGTTGGTTTAACATTTAAAAATCAACGAATGTGACACACACATGATCATCTCAATTGATGCAGAGAAAGTATTCAATAAAATCCAATACTCTTTAATGAAAAAAACACTCAAGGAATAGGAATAGAAGAATAGTTTCTCAATTGATAAAGGGCACTGAGGAAAACCCATAAATAACAATACTTAATGATGAAAAACTGGGCTTTCTTCCTAAAAACAGGACCAAGATGAGTGTGTATACTCTCACAACGTGTATACACCATTGTACTGGGGGCTCTATCTAGAGTAAGAAAAAGAAATAAAAGGCATCCATACTGGAAAGGAAGAAGTAAAAACATATTCATATATGGTATGATTCTGTATGTAGGAATGCCTATGGAATTCACTAAATACTTTTAGAAATAATAAATAATTTCAGCAAGATTACAAGACACAAGATCAATGCACAAAAAAAAATTGTCTTTCTACAACTTTCTACAATCTAAAAAATGAAATTAAAGAAACAACTCCATTTACAGTAGCATCAAAAGAAATACTTCAGATTAAACGTAACCAAATAAGTGTAAAACCTATGATTTGTGACTAAAAAACATTGTTAAAAGAAATTAAAGGAGATTTAAATATATCATGTTCATGGATAGAAGACTTAACATTGTTAAGATGGCAATTCTCCTCAAATTTATCTACAGATTCAACACAATCTACTGACTTCTTTGTAGAAATTACAACCTGATTCCAACATCCATATGGAATTGCAATGGACCTAGACCAGCCAAACAGTTTTGAAAAAGAAGAACAAAGTTGAAGGACTAATACTTCCTGATTTCAAAGCTTACTACAAAGCAATAGTACTCAAAACACTAGGGTACTAGCAACAGGATTAACATAGAGATCAATGAAATAGAATTGAGAGTCCAGAAATAAACCTGTAGGTCTGTGGTCAACTGACTTTTGACAGTGTGGCCAAGACCATTCAATGGTAAGAGTAATCTTTCAACAAATGGTGCTGGCAGAACTGGATAGCAACGGGGTAAGAAGATGAACCTCTACCTCAAACACAGTTATAAAAAAGCTAACTCAAAAACACGTATCAGGGGCACCTGGGTGGCTCCGTCAGTTAAGCATCTGCCTTCAGCTCAGGTCATGATCTCAGGGTCCTGGGATCAAGTCCCCATGCTCCCTGCTCAGCAAGGAGTCTGCTTCTCCTTCTCCCTCTCCCTTTGCTCCTAACCCGCTCCCCCACTTGTGTTCTCTCTCCCATGCTGTGTCTCAAATAAATAAATACAATCTTAAAAATAAGTAAATAAATAAACAGAAATTTCTTCACAGAAGATACAAAAATGTCCAATAAACACATGGAAATATGTCCAATATCATCAGGGCAATGCAGATCAAAATCACAGTGAGATGCTACATACCTTACCCTCATTGGGTAGGGAAATAAAATGCAGGGGCGAAGATGGGGTGGAATTGGAACCCTCGTTCACTGCCAAGAGAAATGTAAAGTGGTGTGGCCAATTTGCTGTTTTTAAGATTTATTTATTTATTTGAGAGAGAGAGAGCATGAGTGGGAGGGGCAGAGAGGGAGAGAGAATCTCAAGCAGACTCGGCACTGAGCACGGAGCCCAACACACGGGGTTCAATCTCATGACCCTGAGGTCTTGACCTGGGCTGAAACTAAGAGTCGGACTCTTATCCAATGGTCCTACCCAGGCGCCCCTGGTGCAGCCAATTTGTAAAAGCAGTTTGATAGTTCCCTACATGGTTAAGCACAGAGTCAATCAATATATGACCTAGCAATTTCACTCCAAGGTATATACCCCCCAAAATAAATAGATATGTCCACACAAAAGCTCATACATGACTGTTTACAGCAACATAATGCATAATAGCCAAAAGGTGGAACCAATCCCAAGCCCATCAACAGTGGAGGAAGTAGACGTCTTATTTGGCCACACAAAGGAATGAAGTTCTGATAACAAGGAGGAACCTTAAAATCGCATATACTAAGTGAACGCCTGTTAAACAATTCCATTTATATGTCAATACTGGGCAAATTTACAGAGACCAAAAAAATAGACTGGCAGGGGCTTCAGGCTTGGCGGCTAGAAGGGGGATAGGTTAAAGGCACAGGGCTCCTTCCTAAGATGATGACAGTGTTCTAAAGTTACCCTTGGAGACGGTGGCACGTATTGTGGGACCACACGGACGAACACTGAATCACACGCCATAAATGGGTGAGTTGTAGAACAGGAGAGGTATATCCTAACAAAGCTGTTAAGAGCAAAGAGGATGGCCAAGGTAAAAAACCTCAGTTACAAAATGCCTGGAGACTATGGTAGATCGTAAATATTCTTTGCCCCTTCCCACACGCACACCCTTCGCCACGTAGCCTTGCCACGTTCCTTCGCCAGCGGGCCGTGGGTAAGACTACCGTCCTACCTTTCCCTATAACAAGTGACTTGGTTTAGCTAAAGGGACACTGGCCGGTGTGATGTGACCTGAGGTTCAGATCACACTTGTGCAGTTCAGCCTTTCCATTCCTGTAGCCCTGCCCCTCAGACGCTGACCCCAGAAGGAGGATGAGAGACAGGTGGAGCAGAGCCATCCCACCTGGGCCACCTGGAGGCCTATCCCCAGACACCTGCAGATGCAGGAGGATGCATGATAATTGTATAAGCTACTGTGTTTGAGGAACTCTGCTATGCTGCTTTTCATAAAAACATCTAACCGATGTATAGGGTTCTTTGACGCTTTAATAAAATAGAGCCAGACATCAAATTTGTAAAATATCCCTGAACTATGAAAGAAAGAAACGTTGAGGATTCATGAATTTTCTTTGAATACACATGCACGCACACATACACCCCACACATACATGCAGACACAGACACCACACACACACAGACACACCACACAAATACAAACACACACATGCACACACACTCGTGTACACACACATACGCACCACACAAATACACACGCACACAGGTATACTACACACATATAAACACACATACGTAAACACACATACAGGTATACGCGCGCGCGCGCACACACACACACACACACACACACACACACACATTTTAGGCTAACTGAATCCAGAGTAAATAAACGTCCCAAATCCTGGCCCAGCTCTGGCAACCACCAGTTTATTTTTTGTACCCATAAATTTTTTCTTTCCTTCCTTAATTCCTTCCTTCCTTCCTTCCTGTAAGATTCCACATATTAGTGAGATCATACAGTTTCTATCTTTCTCTGACTTATTTCTTTTTCTTTAAGATTTTATTTATTTACTTGAGAGAGAGCAAAAGCAAGAGAGATCACAGAGCGGGAGGGAGAAGCAGACTCCCCACTGAGCAGGGAGTCCGATGTGGGGCTCGATCCCAGGACTCTGGGATCATGACCTGAGCCAAAGGCAGACACTTCACTGACTGAGCCACCCAGGCTTCACTTAGATAATGCTCTGTGGTCCATCCCTGTTGTCACAAATGACAAGATTTCGTTCTTTTTTGTGGCTGAGTAATATTCTGGTGTGTGTGTGTGCAGGTGCATGCAAACCACGCCTTCTTCATCCTCCATTCGTCCACCAGTGGACACTTGGGTTGTTTCCATGCCTCAGCTGTTGTAAACAGTGCTGCAGTGAACATGAGTGCAGGTATGTTCGAGTTAGTGATTTCATTTCCTTTGGGTAAATACCCAGCAGTGAGATTGCTGGGTCATAACTTTCTGAGGACCCTCCATACTGTTGTCCACAGTGGTCGCCCCAGTTTGCATTCCCACCAACCGTGCACAAGGGGTCCCCTTTCTCTGCATCCTCACCAAAACCTGCTGTTTCCTGTGTTGTTGATTTTATCCATTCTGACAGGTGTGAGGTGGTATTGCACTGAGGTTTGGATTTGCATTTCCCTGGCGATGAGTGATGCGGAGCATCTTTTCATGTGTCTGTCAGGCATCTGCAAGTCTTCTTTGGAGAAATATAGTTCTGACCTAACAGAAATCCATTCCCCAGCGAGGCTGTGTTTTCTCAAGCTTAGGCTGTTATTTGCAACGTAACTCACGGTCCGGTTGTGTACGGCGGAGTCTCCGAATGGCAGGTTTTTGCTTTCTGGGTTGCACACAAATTGTCGGCAGACCAGTGGGCATCGATGTTGAAGCTAGCCATCCAGCAGAGAAGGTGACGGAAACTATTGCCGGGGCCGTGGCAGCAATTAGGCCCGAATCACACACCTGGTAGTTCCCGCTAATGGAGAGACATTGAGTACAGCAGAGCCCAGTCTCTAAAAGCAGCAAGCCAAGCGTGGGTGATGCAGACTGTTTTGAGAAAAAGCAGGCTCCACCCTGTCTGGAGATGGGTGGGATCTAAATGAAAGCCTTTACCAAAAGGGCTGATTATTGTTATTAGTACTAGTTGTTCATTAAGCTAGACAGAATCCAAGGGCTGCTGTAGTCAAGATTCCTTTTTCAAATCCAGCTGTAGCCTCCTTTAGCACCAGCCCGCCACGTGCAGAAACTTTACCTTCATTCACTCGTTCCTTTATTCTTCAACAAATACCTTGAGCACTGTCCCAAATATGAGACACCCAGAAATAAACAAGAAGAGAGGCCCCACTCCTAAGAGAGCACCCATTCCACTGGGAAGAGGCTGAAAACAATCCGGTGAACAAATTAACGTTGTGTGTAATACGTGCAAAGGTGTATTAGTCTGTTCAGATTCATGTATGAGTGACAGAAAACCCCGAGGAGCAAGGACATTAGTAGGCTGAAAGTCTGACGTCAGACAGCTCAGAGCGGGTAAGGCACTCTTCAGGCTCCTTCTGTTCCTACTGCTCTGTTCACCGGCCTCCATTGTGGAGGCTGCCTCGTGGTCCAAGACGGCTGCTTTGTCTCTAACCATCACATCTGCATTCAGGGCAAAAGGAAGGGAGGAAGGGGTACGGAAAGTGATGTCCCTCCCTACAAATCCACACCCTTGAAGCTGCAGACCCCTCTCTTGTTGTATCTCTTTGGCCACCTGCAGCAGGTCCCCACATCTGGGAGATGCATTCTTACTTCCAAGTGGCCCAGGGGCCAGGTAACATCTGGGGCATCTTACGCTTCTACGAATGGGCATGGTCCCTCTCTTGGTGCCCTCGGTCTGGGTCAGACAGACAACCACGCACATAAAGGTCAATGCAGCACAGTGTGGAAACTGTCCTAAGCCTGGGGAACAAGATGCTTGGGGGCGCAGCTCAATGGAAGTCATCTAACACTAACGGGTTTTTCTGGAGCGCCAGGGTCTTGAAATCCAGTGGGGAATAGACCATGCCTCTGTTGTCTCTCCTGAGACAGGCACTCAGCCAATGTGCACCCATGAGCAGAATCACAATGTGAACCTGAATCCGTGAAACAATGTCTCAAATGCTTCCATTTCCCATCTTCTCTGCCTGAGTGTTCTTATCAGAACGTATTAGAAAGTGACCGCTCCAGGTGACATCGCTCATGACCCGAATTTCCAAGACCTGAGGCATCCAGCCGAAATGTCCAGCATGAGAACGTCAGGTGGCTCAGAAGCCCTTCCCAGGGAACTGCATCAGAGCAATGTGGATTGTACTCACATGACACGATGATGTGAAAGCAAACGAAATGACAAATGCCACGTATCAGCGTGGGAACACAGGCTGAGGAGGTAGAAGCCCGCAGCGCCTTTCTCTGAAAAGAGCCCTTCCTGGTAAAGACAGTTAATTCAGTGGCGGGTAGAAGCAGCTGAATTTGATGATGCTTGAACACAAAGCAAAATATGCAGGATAGAATTCAGTCATCCCACAGTTGCCAAAATAATCGTACGTGAGGGTGTGCAAACTTCCTTCCCCATTTGTGACAGTGACATAAGCATATCCAATTAAATGTTTCATTGTTATATTTTTAAGCCAGTTTATTATTTGGTGATGTAATCTTAATCTAAGCTTTGATGTTCATAGCAATGGTTTCTAGAAGCATTAAATCAAAGATGCCACGCTGAGCATAAGGTGTCACGGAAGGTGACGGGTTAATTTTCAGCCAGCCAGATGGTCGTAGCTTGAGACCTCCACCATCACTACACCTTCTTCTATTTCTTAGAGGAAAACCGACAAACGAATCCTCCAGAGTACTCTCTATGTTCTTAGTAAAATGGCCATATAACCTATTGATGAGAGCCTCCTTCGAAGTTGATTCCATTATTATTTTTGATTCCAAAAGTTTTCAAGTTAGACGACTCAAGAAAATAAAAGCTCTCAGGGCGCCTGGGTGGCTCAGTTGTTAAGGGTCTGCCTTTGGCTCAGGTTATGATCTCGGGGTCCTGAGATCGAGTCCCACATTGGGCTCCCTGCTCAGCAGGGAGTCTGCTTCTCCCTCTGCCCCTCACCCCACTCATGCTCTCTCTCTCGTGCACTCTCTTTCTCAAATAATGTCTTAAAAAATAAAAAGAAAAGATCCCATCATCTTAAGGATTTTCTTTATTTGTAAAGCTTTGGTTTTGTTTTGTTTTGAATAAATCAACAGCCTTATCCTCCCTCCCCACCAAGAAATCAACCGGGCAAACTTCAAACATCTAGCCTTCAGAAGCATGATTTATTTCCCCACCTTGGGAGGACTACTTTTACCCTTGGACTTAAACTTTCTGCTTCAGCTGGTCTCAAGGCAGGGGAAAGCAAATAGGTGCAACACGCAGATGTGGCCGCTTCCCTCCAGGTGGGTCGTGAACATGCGCACAGCCTGCTGGCTCTCAGGATGCACTCCAGTTACGCACTGGAGAGAATCTGGGAACATAACTCCAGTTCTTGGGGATGAAGTATCAGTGCCACAGAGGGTGGTACTAGCCATTCCTGGCCATCAGGTGGCCTCCCCTGTGCTCCAGCTCCGCTTTGTGCATACACACACACACACACACACACACACACACACATCCATCCATCCATGCACACACACACACACACAATCCATCCATGCATGCACACACACAATGAGGGCTCGCACAGGAGATACACTGTTCAACCTAATGACCTACCCTCAACTGAGGAAAGAATCCAATCAGGAGCACATGAGATTGCAGATAGTCACCCAACATCCACTTCCTTATCTTGTTCATTAACAGAAACCTAACTTTATTTAAGTGGCAAAATGCCCAGCTAAATTCTACATTTGTCAGGCTTCCTAGTAACCAGGGCAACTGACAAAACCTAAGTGCAAGTGGCTGGGTAGGGCTTACAGACAGCATGCCTTTCCCTGCTCCGTCTTGTTTGTTGCCTAGAACAAGGATGCGATGGGTGGAGTTACAGCAGTCATTCTGGGACCAAGAAGATTGTAAAGACTTGAGCCCCTGAACCAGTGCCAATAACCAGGTACTTCTGGACTTTTATTACATATACAAAGTGAATATGGTTCAGTCAATGGATATGCTTACATCAATGTGTTTGATGTTCTGTTACTAAGAGATGGACATAGCTCATGACTGAAACAGAAGATCAAAGATAGGAGAGAAGGAAAAAATCCCCTGGAGGAAGGTCCCAGAAGGGAAGGAGATCCGTGGGATTGTGACGCAGGAAGAAAGACAGTTGATAAAGAGGCAAATTTCCTTCTCAGAAACAGAAACAAAGGCAGAGAAGGATGAATGGCAGTTTGTGAGCCCACCCTGAGGGGCGGACGGACAGGTGGCTTCTCTCATCTCGGGATATTAGAGACCACGGGTTAAGTGAGTGGGTGTCAGGGCCTCGACAAGAATGGGGGCATGGAAGCACTGCCCAGAGGAAGGTCACAGGAAAGATCGGGATCCCAGCTCCACCGCAGCCCCCCTCTGCGGTTACTGAGTGGGGGCTGTCCTGAGAACATACGCCACAGAACAAAGCGGAACCAGAAGCCCAAGCTCAAATCCTAGCTCCTCCGCGCACCAGCCGGGAATACGCTCCACGTTTCTCTGACTCATGTTCTATACTTGCAGAGGGGGAGGAATACTAACAGCCAGCTCGTGGGGGTGTGAGGAGGAGCGAACTAGCTGGTGCACAGAGCACCGAGAACTGGCACGGAGTAAGCACCACACAAGTCGTACCTCCTGACGTTATCCCCTGGAAGCTGGACCATCTGTGCCCAGAGCTCGGCCCAGTAGAGAAGAGATCACGTGTCCTAAAAGGCCCCCAGACAGGAGGGAAGAAGTGGGACATAGGAGAGGGGGTCATCCGGACACCGGGGAGCAGAGACGGGAAAACACGGGTGATTCCCGAGAAGGGGCCAGACCTCACGGAGAGCTGATCCAGGACTGCAGCTTATGGATGCAAATGTCAGGAACTAGGACTCTCCTTGGTCAGAGAGCAAAGGGACAAAACCAAAAGGGGAGAAGGGCACGTTGCCCAGCTTCCTGAGCCCAAAGGGAGGCCATCCAGCGCACTGAAGCAGGGCAGAGGAAAGCCACGGGCATCGCCCAGGCTCCAAGCCACTGAGGTGGGTGACGGCAGCCGGGGCGCAGCCAGGGCCGGCTTGGACAAACTCGGGGGGCGGGGGGCGTTAACTGGGGAGGGGAGGCCCCCGGGAAGAGTGAAGACATCCGGGGCGGAGGGGTGTTGTGACAGCGACTAGGAAGGAGGGAGGCTGAGGCTGCATCTGAGTGGTCCGTGAAGACCTCATGGCCGGCAAGAGGCACGGAGCTGACACGGGCCAAGGACGCAACGTCTCAAGTCTGAGAGGCCAGAACTCACGGTGGTGGGAGGGAGGCAGGGAGGCCCAGGGACGAGGTCAGCGTGTGCCAGGGGATGGGGAGAATGTCACTTTCCCCAGCGAGGCCCAGTCCCTGACATCCTGTACCCCTGACCCCGTCTGTCCCTCAGGCCAGGCAGCTCCCAACGTCCGACAAATCCTCCCACCTGGAGGCGAGGCGACAACGGGGGTGGCTGGCTGGCAAAGCTGCCGGGAGCAGGAAAACCCAGGCCAGAATCAGGGGAACCCATCAGGTCGTCCAACTAGGAGAAGGCTGTGGTTGGCTGCTTCACAGAAATACCAGAGTAGGGCCACAGTCGCGAACCTTGGACTTGGTTCTTACGAACAAGCAGCATTTTAGCAATATGTTGGAACTGTACGGTTAGACACAGTGTGCACTGCTGTAGAAGTACCGCACAGGAAGCTCTAAGAAGTTCTAACAAGGTCTAGAACTTGAGAAGAAAAGAGGACACCAAGTTGGTAAGTGAATGATTTAGAGTCTGGCAACATCAGTCCTCCTGGGGAGTGAAAGCCTAAACATCTCGGGACCGTGCCTGTCCTCTGCGGGGTGGTCCTCCTGCGTTTCCCCGGACGAGGCGTCCAGGACCGGCTGTCCCCGCCCTCAGAGGGCATCTCCGAACTAGTGCGGACGCGGGGGCGGCGGGCGATGCGGGGCCGCCGGGAGGCAGAGGCTGTGCTCTCCCAGGGCGCAGGGGCGAGCTGCAGGCAGGTCTGGGGAAAGGGAGCAGCGCAGACAGACCCCGGGGCGGGGAGGATGCAGCTGGACGCCGGAGAAGAGAAGCCCGTGGTGGCTGGGAAGAGGAGCGCTGAGCACGGCCAGGCCAGCGGAGCGCGGGGGCAGGAAGCCGCGAGGCGGCGGCGGCGCTGGGGCCGTGGACAGGGCGGGGGCGCCGCGGGAAGGAGTGCACGTGGGGGGCTGGGGCAGGTGTCTCGGGGTACAGAGAGCCCCTGCCCTGCCCTGCCCCGCCCTCCACTCGGCTCTGCGAGTCTCCTCCACGGGGCTCCGGCGGCTCCCGGCGTCAGCTACCCTGTGAGGCAGACGCCTCCCCGCCCAAGCCGGGGCCCTGCACACCCACCCCTGCATCTCCGCAGGGAAACCCCTCCGCAGAGCTCAGGACTCTCTCTCCCGGACGCTGCATCCCCCGGGGCCGCCTCGGCCCGCCGCCCTCACCCCTGCTCTATCCGCATCGTCTTCACACTCTTTTCAAACGTCCTCAGGCCCAAATCTCCAGGCGGCCTTGACTCCTCCCATTCGGGCCCGTGCACCGTCGTGGGGGCCAGCTTCGTTGCTGCTCTCAGCACAACCCTGTCCAGACTCACGGCACATCAACACTGACTTCCGCCGCTTGGCCGTGGCTTTTCGCGCTCCCTCCAGACAACCACCGCAGAAGCACCTCGCCTCGCTCCCTCTGTGCCTCCAAAGCGTCAGCCTCTCTGCAGACCACACGTGGCCTGAGCTCGGCCCTCCTCCACCGGCCACACCCTCGCCTGGCCTCGCAGTGACCCGTCCCCAGCTGGCAACGCTCAGACAGGCTGTGTGACGGCTGCAGGGGTGGCAGACCAGGCCCCCGTGCAGGTGCCCAGAGGCGCCTCGCACATCATGGGCACAGACGGAAATTCTAGGGTCCCCGCTCCCAGTCACAGCACGTGGAGATGCCATCAGACACTGGGACAAAACCGTGTGCCGTCGGGGGGGAGACAACAGGGCTGGAAGCCAAGCAGCGCATGTTACGTCTGCTTAAAGCACGCAGACGAGCATGCCGTGGGCTGTGCACACTCCGGGACGGTGTGCACAGAGAGGAGTGGGGAAGGAGCCCACACTCTCCATGCAGACCCTCAGCCACTGGGACCTCAGCAGGCACAGATGCGGGGGACTCCCAGGTCCATGTCAGGATTAACCCTTCCTTCACTTTTCATCTCCTATTCCGGAAACAGATGTCATCAGTTTATTTGCTGCAGGAAAATACCAACTTTACCAATTGTTTTGCAACATATTAAGGTCAGCGTTGCGGTGAATCGCCCACAAGCCAGTTCTGCTTCATGTCGTTGTAGAGTCCACACATTACTAACAATCCGCCCTCAGCCACAGGACGCGTTATCGGAACTGAAACCGGGAGTAGGAGAGACTGTGGAGCCACCTGGAGGAGGACTCTTCCTCTGTGCTTCCTCCGGCTAGCTCCTCCCGCAACCTGCAAAAACCTCGAGAGAGGCAGGTAGCTAAGCTGAGACATAAATCACCTAACAATCAGGCATGGGCTATAAAACTTTATGTAAGCATTCATAAGGGTTAGGGAGTGTGGAATATTATTTTTCTTTTGATGACACTTATTAAAGGTGAGTGGAGTACATATTGAGAACAGTTTCCAACAGGTTGATATGACAGGTGACCGACCCGATGTGGCAAGCAGGAGCGGGATTGGCTGTCCTGGTAGCACCTGACTCCGACCACCAGAAAATGGATAGTCGCTCCCAGGACGGCACATGAAGCATTCCGTAATATTTGCTCCATGAAATAAACACACTTCAACCTAATATATACATCTGTTTAACAAATCTCTGCCTGCAAATTCCAACATCAAAAACACTGAATAAATGAAAATGAAAAATTCATCAACATGTATTAAGAAATCATTCTGTATCAGAAACAACAGATGAAATGACAAGTTAAAAGGAAATCAGAAACTGAAAATTGCTTAGGTGACACTGAATTTTCAAAAAACGCACCAGTAGGACAGAAAACGTGCTCATAGAAATTGACAGCAACATCATGACGATCCCAAAAAGTCAACGGAGAAGACATAAAAGGACAATTAGCAGGAGCAGGGAAGAAATCTAAGGGTTGAAGACACACAGGAAAAATCTTCAGTCCTCATTAGTCCAAACGAAAATCAACCACAACAGTCCTGTGTTCCCTCCTGACTCGGTGCAGACCTGTTTCCCAGCACGGCAGCCGGCCGGTAACACAGGCCCTTGATCCACCCTGGACCAGGGGTACAGGGGTGGACAACCTCTGAACATAGAAGGTGTTCTGTATCAGCGAGGACTTTTTTCTCCTCTCCTCATCTTGACTGTCACAAGGAGAGTGCCTGTCCTCCCGGAAGAAGCCGTGAACGTGGTGGGGAACGGCTGGGTCCACGTGCATCCCACACACCCTCACCTTCCCAGCCCCCATCTCCCTTCCCTGCCGCGAGGGGACTGGACCACCCTGGCTCTAGAACATCACCAGCTACAGGTGCATCATGCTGCTGACTTAGGGTAAACAGTTCAACCGAAAGAGAAATATACATGCAACACACAGACAACATACATGTATACATAGAGCACGTAACATACATGTAACATACCTGTCTTTAATGTGCTGGGGAGAGCCAAGGCACCTGAAGCTGCCATTGACCATGATGGCAAGTCTCGTGCAAAGAGCCTCACACTCCTCCATGCTGCGGGGAAAGACAAGAAGCACATGAGCGAGCCGTGTCCTACGGATGCCAGGCTTGGACCAAACAGTCAAATCAACAGGTAGACCCCCACACTGCTGTTGCAAATTTGTGAATTTTCTATATTTGTGAATATCTATATACAAACCTCAATAAACCCCCCCAAAAGCACCTTTTAAATGGATGTTTTATTTAGATGGCCCATGATACAATTATCCAAAAACTTAGCAGCATTTCAATATCCGAGGAACAACAGTTACGAGGACAGAACCTTTTAGCGACAGTACAAAAACATAAACTAGATACAAGTCACCTTCACGGAAAATGTGGAAGTTTTATGAAAAATAAAAGGAATAAGAGCTACTAATGAACCTAAATGAAATCCTGAATCAATAAAAAGATGTGTCAAGAAAAGGAAAACAGTGAATATATATTTCAGAAAAAGCAATTAGAATATGAAAATTACTGTTATAGGAAAATTATTTTACAAAATATATGTATAAATAAAATGTAATAAGTGAATTTTATATAAAATACAAGTATTTATTCTATTTTACGATAATACATAATATCAAATAAAACAAATGAAATTGTGTAATTTGCAACTACAATTTAGTCTGTAAGTTTAGTATGTAATATTATCTCGATATAAAATATGTAATAAAGATTCGTAACTTTTAACAGTATTATTATAATTACATAGAAAATAACAAAATATAATAAAGATATAGTATAATGCCAATCAAAGTTATAAAGCATATCTTCAAAGTTATTTAGTGAGAGGCAGAAAAACTGTTAAGTAGGAAGAGCAGTAAGCCCCAGAAACTGTTGTTTTAAGGCTCAAATAATTTTTTTTAAGATTTTTATTTATTTATTTGAGAGAGAGAGAGAAAAAATACGAGCAGGGTGAGGGGCAGAAGGAAAGGGAAAAGCAGACTCCCCACTGAGCAGGGATAAGGCTCAAATAATTTAAATAAGGCAATATGCTAAGGAACCAGAAGGCAGATCATTGGAACCAGATAAGACAGTGCGGAAGGAGACATTCACACCCTAAACACGTAAGCAATCGGAGGATGGGAACATTCCTTCTAAGCGTAACAGCAACAGAAGAAACCATGACAGAAATGTTTAGCGGCTGGCAATGCAAAACTACAAACTTGTGTCAAAACAGCAAACAAACATTAAAAATAATGACAACAAATGCAATGTGTAAGGGTTGATACGTTCCGTATAAAGAACCAATACATGTTAGCGTAAAAACAGAACAATGAAAATGCAATCCAGGAAAAAGGGCAAATATAGAGACTATTCAAAAAACTGCTCACAGGTAATACACATGCCAACAAATTAAAAACTCAACCATCAAGTAAGTGATCTTAAAATTATTTTCCAGCCAGAAAGCCATTTGTCATGGTGCTTTTGTATGTTGCACAGGAAAACACTCCCCGCCCCCATCTCCAGGGCAAATAAAAACGATGATTCCTCAGATCAAAAAAATACCCAAAACATCTTCTCCATCATCCTAAGAAGGGGCCCCTCATATACTGTCGGTGGGAATGAAAAATTGGCATAACTTTCCAAAAACCCAATTTGGCAATAATCTCTTTTCTAGAAATTTACCTTCGGAAACTCAGAAAATATGAATGCTATAACAAGTTATGTATAATAGTAAAAATCCAGAAATCGGTTCCACATTAGGATAATGCAATACTCATATAAATGGGAGTGCATCCATGTGTTAATCAGCCATTAGAATGAGGTTTTCCAAACTCAGTTAATTGCACAGGGAAAAAGTAATGATATGGCAATGGTAAAATGACAATGCATGTTAGGAATACTGCACATTATGTGAAAAAGAAAGTGGGAAGGAAAAACACACAAAAAGGTATGATTTTGATACTTGAAAAATGAAGTTAATGGAGGAATATCTTTCCTTCGTTGTACCTCGTTGTACCATCCAAATCACCTATAGGAAACATGTATTGTTTTTACTGTTAGGAAATGGACATAAAGCAGTCTGCTTGTTAGGTCACGGCATGCTCAGATCAAGGTTATACAGTCAGCCTTCCATGCAGCTGGAGGTGGACATCAATGTGAAGTATAATTTCTGGGTCACATCAAAATAAGACAAGCCACCAGCCTTGCATATTGGTTCTTTCCACTTTCCATGAGGTGGACTAGAAAGTCGACTTCAACCATGAAAATGAGGACAAAATCACAGGTGACTAAATGACATGGTGGCAAGACCCTGAGTCCTTGGATGACCTTGGGCTCCAGCAGAGCCCACCAGCATAAACTGTTAATGGGGAAGAGAAACCCATGTCTGGTCTGAGCCACTGTAATTTGGGGTCTTTGTTATAGTAGCTTAAGATGAAGTCTAAGGAATATATGCTATCAACGCTCCAAATACGCTTCATGTATCTTTCTGTGCAAACGTGTCTTTGTTTCTTTAGTTAATTTCAATTTAAAACATCTAATTCCATTTTTATGAGCTCGTAGTAGGTGCTGTAATTACATGGGCAGACCATGAAGCCATTTCTGTATTACATCCTTAAAGAGTTCAGATGAGTGGAGATCCATTGACACTGACCTCAGAGTAATGACTTGTTAGTTTCAAGTGAGCTGTTCCTAGCTGTCAAACAGACAAGGTCCCAGCAGCCGGTGGGATACCACAACATCTCAGCCTGGGGGGAACAGACTGTGAGATTTTGATGATTTTCGACATCAAGAAGAATATACCATGCCAGGGGTTCAACATCAACGAAAGTAACCTCTGACCATTTACCCAGAAAACGAACACCGTATTTCCTCCGGGTGGGCTGAGCTGACTGGGACAGAACGCTGGCCGGGGGTGGGGGTGGCGGTGGGACAAAGAGTTAAGGGCTGATAATGGAATGCACAAGTCAGGGTTTGATGGGCAAGCCAAAAACACTCCTGGTCATTCTTGGATGGACTTTTTTTTTTTTTTTTTAAGATTTTATTTATTTATTTGAGAGACAGAGAGAGAGAGCAGGGGGAGGGGCAGAGGGAGAGGGAGAGCGGACTCTGCGCTGAGCATGGAGCCGATGTGGGGCTTGATTTCACGACCCTGAGAGCATGACCTGAGCCAAAATCAAGAGTCAGACGCTTAACCAATTGAACCACCCAGGGCGCCCCGGGTGGACTCATTTTAATTCCTCTTAGTGAGTACAGTGGGAAAGAGTTTCCCACCTCAGGTTTCTACCATGCTCCTCTAGGTAAGGAATAATAAGAGGAACAGAGACAGGAACTCAAAATGAGGAGGAAACTGCTATTTGGAGCCTTTTCAGCTGAAGTCAGTTGTTTTAGAATCACAGACTCAATCACCAGCTGCCCTACTCTTCATTAATCGGGAGTCATTTAGACCCTCGTACTGCATGGATATGGACAGACTTACAGAAGTGAAGACACATCGTTGATGTGAAACCACGGGAAGAGCACATAAAACAGAAATTACAGCGACATGTGGTCTTTCTGAGAACGGTCTGCAATCATGATCTGCTCTGTGGAACTTAAGAGGCATTTTTAATGTGACACCGGTTTATCCGATCTTAGAACCTGCCTACGAACGTGAGGACTTTACAAATCCTAGCACAGTGAACACAGGAATGCAGGGAGCTCCTGGAACTGACACGGCCAGAAGATCGTTTTCGGCCAAAATGTATATATCTTAACAGGGAGAGGATGTGCCAAATTTACTTTGATGTAAAGTTGTATTTTCTGAAGAGAAACAGAACAAAGACAAAAAGGCAACAGCAGGACTTCTGGCTGTGGCCACGGGGGACAATTGGCAAGCCCTCCCCCCCAAAAAAAACTATAAAACTGGACCAAATGAACCAAAACCACCATTTCAGAATTCTGGAAATTGACCAAAGGCATGCAACAATCTGAGCAACACAGGGGACAAACTGATGAGTTGAGGGCAAGAGGAAGGGTAATCCGTGAATAGCTTTACCAACATGCACCTACTAGCAGGCAGGGCAGACCGTGAGGATTAGCAGGTTCTCTGCACTCAATGTGGACCCCTGGAAAATGCCCATACCCAGGGACATCGTCAGCATAAGTGAATTTTGTAGAGCCCAGCAAACAAGAAGGAACAATAGCTCCGGTATCTGGCCCGCAGTGGGCTCCACTAGGCTGATACTGCGTGACTGGGGCATGCATATAGCCTACTGGGGCTGCATGTACACACCGCAGAGGTCAGAGAGGGGCCACGCCATCCACACGCTCCCCGTGAACCCAGGGGACATCCACGTGCACATCCAAGAGACCAGCAGAACCCAAGAGAAAGCAAAACTGGGCCATCTAGATGAAGCCTGCACTTGGAATATTCTCCCCTGTGCACGCACAGATCCGTTGGCAGAGGACAGAATCTTTGCTGTCTTGAGGTAGCTGAGGGCCGCCTCTGCCCATGTAAGATCAGCGTGCCTCCAAGGAAGCTGGGCTTTAAAAAACAAGCACAAGATTTAAAACACAAACTGTATGGAGGCATCAGCAGTTACTCGCTGCAGGGGAAAGAGATTTCACAGATTCATCCCAGGCAAAGAAACACTAACACACAGACTCACAAAAGGAACAAACCAAAAACAAAACAAAACAAAAACAAAAAACCTGAAAAAACTGGCAATAACAGCAACTTTTGGGGATGCGGAGAAATCAAACCAGAGATGCCACAATTTATTAAGTATTGTGAAATATCCAGCTTTTGACAAAAAATTATAACCTGCAAAAGAAACCAGAAACCATTACCCATACTCGGGGGAAAATGGTCAGCAGAAGCTGTTCCTAAGTGTCCCCAAACATTACATTTTGCAGAAAAGAATCTTCAGTGAAGCTACTCTGTGTATGTTCAAAGCTCTAAAGGAAACAACGTTTCAAGAATTTTTTAAAAGTGACAATAACAATCAATAAATAGAGATTCTGAAGTAGATTGAAATTATTTTTTTTTGAATTTATATATTTTTTTAAAAAGAACCAAATGGGGTGCCTGCAGTTGGGCGTCCGACCCTTGGTTTCCACTCAGGTCATGGTCTCAGGGTCATGAGATCAAGCCCTGCACTGGGCTCCGTGCTCAGTGGGGGGGTCTGCTTGAGATTTCCCTCCCTCTCCCTCTGCCCCCTCCCACTCATGCTTTCTGTCTCTCAAAAAATAAATAAACCTTAAAAAAAAAAAGGACCAAATGGAATTCTTTTAGTTGGAAAGTACAATAAATGAAATGAAAATTTCACTACGGAGCCACCAGCAAAATTTGAGTAGCAGAAGAAAGCATCAGTGAACTTGAAGATAGATCAATAAAGATTATTCAATCTCAAGAGAGAAAAAAATATTAAAAAGAAAGGACAGAAACCCACAGATCTGTGGGACACCATCATACATACACAGAAAGTACCAGTGCACGGGAAAGGAGAGGAAAGACAGAAAGATCCAGAAAAAAAACACTGGAATAAGTAACTGCCAAAATGTCCCCGTGTTTACTGAAAAAAACATTAACCTATGCATTCAAGAAGCACAAGGAACCCACGGTAGGATAAACAGAGATCCACCTCTGGGCACATCGAAGTTTAACTGTGAAATGTGAAAGTCCAAGGGGAATCCTGCGAGCTGCAAGGCGGAAATGACCCATGATGTACGGGGCAACAGCAGAATTAGCACTGGCCGGCTTCTTATAAGAGAACGTGGCAGAGAAGACGGGATGACACATTCACCTGGGCAATGTGAATTAAAATCACACTTAACCAGGATGGTGACAATCAGAAAGACAGAGTGTTGACAAGAGTCTGCAGAAACCAGGAACTTCATCTTTGGTCCTGGGAACATCAAATGATGAAGCCGCGTCGGAAAGCAAAAGCTCTCCTGTGTCTTAAAGCATTAAACACAAACTTACCACACAACCCAGCAATTTGGCTCCTAAAAACCACCCCAGACAAATAAAAACATACGTCCACACAAAGACATTTATATGACTGTTCACAGCACATTATATGGGAAGCAATCCCGTATCGACCAGGGAAGAATGGACAAAATATGATCTGGCTACATGATGGAACACCATTCCGCACTGAAAACCAGCACATGGCTGACACGCCACAACACGGAAGAGCCTCAAGGACACAGCAAGGGAAAGAATTTAGACACAAAAGCCCACGCTTTTGGGTGCACGTGGGTGGCTCGCTCGGTTGGGAGACTGACTTTGGCTCAGGCCATGACCTTGGGGATCTCGGGGATCCTTTGCTCAGCGGGGACCGGCCGCGAGGGCTGTGGCTCACCTGTGGGAGGTCAACACCACTGCACAGCCCCCCCGAGCCTCCTGCATTATCGTAGTCCACAGGTACCGCTTGGAGCAGGGGTCCATCCCGGAGCTGGGCTCGTCCTGAAGGAGAGAGCACATGATGATGGGTGTTGGGGGTGCACGCTGGGACACGCAGGCTGCACGAGGCCAGGCCTGGCCGGGGGGGGCGGGGCAGGGGCGGGTGGACCCCGCGTTGGCTTTACAGGCAGCACGTCTTCACAAGAGCTGGTGGTCAAAGAGGACGGCCCACCTTGCCGCACCGTCCGCCTCCACAGAACTTCCGAAAGATCCACCGCAGACAGACAGGCAAAAGCAGAAGAAAGCTTCCCTTATGTAGCACCGTCAAGTAAAGTGGGATTTTTGGAACCTGGAGCTTTCGCCTTCAATAAACAACAGAGCACTTACTAAACCACTTTTGAGAGAAATGGTTCTGGACTTCGTGATGCATTTCTGGGCTTTTTGCAGTCAGGGAGTACTAAACACATTTTTCTTAAGAGCTTAGGGTCATCAACTCCCCTAAAAGAAAAACGGACCGAAAGTGGACAAAAAAATGGCACTGAGCAGGAAAACAAACACCTGCGCTTTTCTGCAAACCGGGTGATACATATGTGTAGTTAGAAGCATAAGTAAATAGCAGCAGTGGTCATGCATTGCTCAGCGAGAAAGCTGATGGGTATAGCTCTACATTTTCCTGACCCCACGCTGGTGTCAGACATGGGAGCCACTTGTCTTTCCTTGGGGGAGAACTTGGAAGGCCCTGCAAGGCATGTCTTGAACCAGATGCTCTGAATGCGTCCCCACCATCACGGTCACTAAAGCCCATTGGGTGCCACGCACTTTATCGGCCTATATCATTCCGTGGCCTGCTTTCAAGGGGCCCAATACACAGGACTGTATCACGGCCACTTGCCCACGAGGAGGAGACATGGGTTCAACGTGCCAGGTCGAGTGCGTGCAGGGAGGTGCTTCTAGAAGCAGAATCTGGCCCCTGGCAGCTGACTCGGGCCTGACCACTAAGCCAGAGTCTAGGGCCACCAAGGGAGCCGAGAGCAAAGCTGCATGAAGACCACAGGGGACACGCTCCAGGGCGGTGTCCCCGTCCTGATGCAGGACACGTGCCGGGTGAGAATGAGCATGGGGAAAGTTCTACAGAAGGTAACAGACATCATGCCTAGTGAGCCCTTCGATGTGGGCCTCCTCTTGTACAGAAAACCTAGTTTACAACCTGCAGAACAGGGCAAATGTTCGTCGTCACTCCCGGATGTCAGGAGATGGCATGCTGCAACGTCCTTGACTTGGGGACCGTGCAAAGAAGCACACTTAGAGCAAATAAAGGAAAATCAACTGCGAGTCCAGAAGACACCCCGTTAAATAATGAAGGGCCACTCGTCCAACGCAGGTCTCTTGAATCCCCTTTAAAACACCGTTTCCATTTAATGAACAAGAACAGAAAGAAGAAAATAATTTGTTTCCCACACGTTTTGCTGCCCCTCTGACTCCGTACACGTGGGAAGCTGAGGGATGCACCCCAGTGATTCGTATCCCGTTTATGGCATCCAAATCGTGCCTTTTGCGTATTATTTGAGGGATATGACTTTGAGCTACTTTAGAAATGCAAGACAATTGGCTCTATTTCTTGATCCCCCACCACCAGTTCATGCGTTCATCCGGTCAAACTGGATTAACCCCAGTTCCCAGATAGATTACAGACAGCCTGGTCTCAAAGCCACTGCATCTCAGCCCCACTTCCTGCTGAATGACCTGCTCTCCCCGCTCTACCCATCCTGCACCTGACACCCGCCGTCAGGACTCACCACGGACTCATGTCACCGCAGCTGTGACAATCACTTATCTGTACATAGAAAAGACTCAAAAACCATATGCTAGATGTCAAATATATATTGGTTTTCAGATTATAGGTGGATCCCGGTGTTACTCTAAAATACTGCTGTTAATGGTAAATTTTTAGTGAGTCCTCAATGAAATAGGTAACAGGGACTCTATCAAAAGACACTCTTTTTTATTTCTGTTAAATTCTGCTTTTTTGGATTCTGTTTGGGAAATGTTGTCTTAGGGCAAAATGTTTATTAGTTCAGAGAACCCACACTACAGATCTGAATTTCCTCCCCGGAGGGGCATCTTGTTTGAAGATGCCCAGAGACCACTGATCTCTCGGCTACTCACCAACAAGAGCAGGTCAGGTTTGCCCAGCAGGGCCAGGGCCGTAGAGAGCTTCCGCTTGGTACCCCCACTGTAGGTGGCCACCAGTTTGTCCACATGGCCCTCCAAGTGTAGACGCCTCACGAGGTCCCCGGCAACCTGCAAGATAGGCACCATCCGTGAACGCATCCCCATGCACCCAGGGCCCCCAGAGCCGGGCTCTCAGCCCTGCATGCCCTCCTTCCTCCCGCTGCCCCTGCCCGCCCCCCATGAACCCCTCCCTTCCCGACCCCAGGCCGGCAGAGGATGAACAGCAGGTGGGCACCTGTGGGAGCACTCAGGACTGGAGCTCAGGGGAGCAGAGAGCGCCAGAAACCCCGTCGAGCGAGGGCCCAATGCACAGCCACACTGGGGCGAGCGGGCGCAGGTGAGCCCTAACCGAGACCGAGGAAGAAGAGAGGGAAGAAAGCAGGGAGGGCCCGGGCAGGACGGGACTTCGGGGAGCAGAGAATGGAGAAGAGAGTTCTCAGTGTTCACATGGACAAGAAATGACCCTTTCCACCGAGGAGCGCCTGCCAGAGACGGGCCCCTCGAGATACGGGGAGCAAAGAGGGAGTGTTTCTCACCGGCCACTGCCGGACACTGCTGCACGACGCCGGGAGGACGGTGACGGAGCGCCACCGCACAGGACAGGGGGTTCCGACCCCGAGCACACATGGCATGTCCCGCCTCCTCCCTTCCCATCCCTGCCCTGCCCCACCTTCACCTGCCCTGCTTCATACGCCCCAGGGACCCCACTCCCGTCCTTGTCTCTGGCCCTCTCCCCTCCCCAGTGGGCGGCATGTGTCAAATGTCAAATGGGCTGTCAAACAGCCCTCCTGCTCGGACGCCCACCACAATTCCCACCACCCTGCATGGTCTGCTCTCTGTTCCAACGCGGTGCAGCTCCCTCTGGGGCTGATACCGAGGGACAAACACAATTTAAAACTTTGACAAATGCGTTCTACGTAACTCTTGTGACCGCAGAGGCACGGCCGCGGTTTTGTTTTGTCGGTTTGTCTATTCATCATATAATCAAACTGGCTGCAATCGTATCTTAATTCAAATTTAGGAGAGGTGGGGAAGACCCTCTGTCCTGAATGACGAGTAAAATGTAAGATAAATGGAAGAAAATTTAAAAATAAAATAACGAAATAAAATATATATTTAAATAAAATATATGGACTAATGTTCATGCTTTTTTGGATAAATGCATACAAGTTGGGATAAGCCTAATAATATGGAAATGATGAAATATCAAGAACGTCTGAAAATACTGGCATGATATTTATGCCTCCCAAGAAAAACCCCCGACAGAAAGCGCTCTATAAGCTTTATTTGCGCCTCCTCAAAATAACACAGGAAGAATTAAGAATCTCGAGAACTGGCCTAGTTATCAGAGATTGTAAGTCAAAGGGACACAGAGAACTTCGGAATAAACTCGCCAAACTATGAATACTGATGTTCATGGAACCAGGAAACATAGTTCACCTTTTCCCAGTTCCACAAAAGGTCAATGTTGGGACGCCTGGGTGGCTCAGTCGGTTAAGTGTCTGCCTCCGGCTCAGGTCATGATCTCAGGGTCCTGGGATCGAGCCCCGCATCGGGCTCCCTGCTCAGCAGCGTCTGCTTCTCCCTCTGCCTCTGTCCCTGCCCCTGCTCATGTGCTCTCTCTCCCTCTCTCTTAATAAATAAATAAAATCTTAAAGAAAAAAAAAAAAAAAGGTCAGTGTTGCAGCCTACGCGTCCTGGGTTGGATGGCCACAGGAAAGAATCCAGAACACATAGGAACAAATGCATTGGTTTGATCCCATGCCTCCTGAAGGTCGTATTTTCAGAAAATCACAGAAAATAGCCTGACAAGTATGTTCTTGCAGTTTTCCTGCACTCAGGACTCCTGTCAACATTACAGCAAACGTGAGGCCCTAGCAATGGTCGGCAAAATGCTGTACCAACCCCCAAAGGTGTTCTGCTTAAGGAATCTCTCTCTGCTATTAGGTGTTTTTCTCCCGTAAAGTTCTGTTGTTCGACACTTAAGACAAGAGTTTAGGATTCACTCATCCTTATGTCCCCGGTGCATAATCATGATCCACACTCAGTAGGACTTTTGTAAGCATGATCTGAACCACAGCTGTCCCGGCTCACCCGGGACAGCTCCAGCCCTGAGGAAGTTGTGGGAAAGGGACCCCGGGCCGAGGGACCCCAAGATAACTCCCCAGAGTTTCCACTCCCTTAGCCACCAAAGGGGCAAGACTGAGCTGTTGGGGACACAAGAAGCTCCATGGTACTCAACGAGGAGCTCAGCATCCGGATCATGTCTTCGTCAGGAACACTTGCTCCCAGACGTCCCCACGCGCATTAATTTGCCTACAAAGCCAAATTCTGTCCACTATCACGCTGCTGGCCACGTCAAAGGTCCCCCGGAGATTAGGGTTTAAGACAGAAAGACTTTCTTCCAGCCCCGTCCCCCTGACTTTCCTCCTGGTCCCCATTCCTCTTGCCATCACTTCTAACTCCTTCTAGCAAAACCCTCTGTGAACGGAAGAAACTTTCAAGGTAAGAGGCATGTGTGTGGAGAAAACAGGAGGTAGTGAGACACGGCGGGGGGGGGGGGGTGGTTCTTCCTGAAAGGCGGGCACAGCAGCGGGGCAGAGGCTTCTGCCTCTTCCATCGCAGGCAAGACCACACTACAGAAAACCCAGTCCTTGTCCCCAGTGACAAGGCTGTTCGGTGGGGCTGGGATGACGCCGACCTTTAAATTATTGTACCCGTTCCTCCAACACTGCAGACCATGCCACCCGTCTCCTGAATCACTCTGTTATAACTTGATGTAAGTTCAAAAAAAAAAAACAATTCAGGTCCATTGAATTCAGGGTCAAATATGGACTCTAGAAAGCCATGCAGTGTGGACAATGGGGAAAAATTGAACACCATTACATCAACCTGCCAAGCCTAAATTCAAGCCAAATAAACGCAGCCTCTCTTTCCCACCTAACTGAACCTTCAGAGGGCTCGGGGGGAGAGGAAGAGAACTACACACAAAATACCAGACTGGGCCGTGCGTGAGCTGGGACCCTGGGGTGCAGAGGGAGGGAGGGGGAGGGAGGGAGGGAGGGGTGCGGGGGGCGGTCAGCAGGGACTTCCCGCGGGCACAAGGGGGCCTTCCTGTAGAACCACAGAGGACACAACTGGGGCTGCCCAGGTGAGTGAAGGCAGAGGTCAGCCTGGAGGAGAGAACCGGGGGTGGGGAGCAGCAGATACAGCAGGAAAAGACCCCAGTTCCAAGTCCTGGCAGAGTGCGGGTGCAGGGCTCACCCGGGACAGCTCCAGCCCTGAGGAAGTTGTGGAAAAGGGACCCCCGGGCTGAGGGACCCCAAGATAACCCCCCAGAGTTTCCACTCCCTTAGCCACCAAAGGGGTGCAGAAAGTAAGACTGAGCTGTTGGGGACACAAGAAGTTCCAGGGTACTCAACGAGGAGCTCAGCAGCCGGATCGCAGCTTCATTAAGAACACTTGCTCCAGAGCTGGTTTACCGGATTTCAAAAGAAAACCCCGCCACCTTCTAGCCATGGGGCTTAGGCAGGTTTCCTATCCCAACTGTGTCCCAGCTTCCCCATTTGCAAAGTAGGGAATAAGCATCTTATCGGCCTCCTATGGTTGCTGTAAAATACTTAGAATAGCGCCTAGCCCAGAACAGATACTGAAATGTTGGCTAAAAGTATTGTTTTCTGTTGCTCTGTCATAATCCCTTCTGGGCACCCAGTGATAAGCACGTTAGAACGGATACACCTGCTCTCTATTTCCCATATTTCTAAAATGAATGGGAGAGGGACCCTGGCCATAAAAGGAGCTAACTCCCCTGGGAACACACGTTCTGCCATCTCAGAAGGCTCTGAGCAAGTAGCAAGGCAGGCTGCCAAACAGTTGCAGTTTCATGCAGGAAGTGAAGCCAGTTCCTAATCTGGTACCATGAAAATAACTTTTCTCCGTGGAGGAGCTCCGAAAAATGAGCCCATAAGAGCGCTGAGACTCAGGAGGCAATCGCCCCAGATGACAGGACGTGCCGAGCCTTACTCTATTAACAGGAACTTCTCCGAGTGTGCATTTCCCCCGGGGGCCGGCGAAGGGGCCAGCGTATGGCGTTTGCCAGGCATCTGCCTCTTTCATCAGAAACAAGCCACGGGAGCTGACAGAGATAAACACCTTTGGAAGACAGTGCTCCTGATTAGTCTTGGGTTTCACTAGCTGCTTAACCACGATGAGCAGACCTCCAGGGGTGAACAGTTGTCTTGGCTTGATGAAGATAGGAGGTGGGGGACAGGAGCGGGGCCCTCCGAGGACGAGGAGGGTTTCTGCTTTGCTTGAACTTAAGTTACAGTGCATCCATAAGAAATGGAGGCTGAAGAAGCATTACACAACAGCCCACGGAATGAATTTTCATGGGCCAGTGAAAGAGAGGCTGTTAGTTTTGTCTCCCGTGAATTCTGGGACGTTCCCTCTCCTGCAGAATCGCACTGAAAATGCAACACGTAAGCCACTTATTTCTAATCCTTGTTCAGAATCCAGAAATGCAAGGAGCATTCCAGAATCTCTACAAGGGGCAGAAAAGGTAAAGCTGTGCCCCCAGCACCTGCCATTCCAGTGGCTACCACCTGGCACATTCTCTAAGCTGTCAGTCAAGGCTGTCAGCTCTGCTTGGCTGACCACCGCTCGTAACAGGCAGAATGGCAGCTCTCTGGCTTTCTCAGGACTCTGCCCACCCCACCCTCCCACAGAGATGGAGGAAGGAGGCGGTCTGCGGTCTCTGCCACCTCTCCATCCTCCAGAGGCCACCCAGGGAAGGAGCCAGGCGGGCAGGTGTCAGCCCCCTCACCGGGAAGTCCTCCTTCCAACAACCCACCCCACTCCGCAGGCAGCCTGAGCCCTTCTCTGCGAACCAGCAGGAGGGTCTATGATGTTTGCTCCTGAATAAAAGTAACAGTCCAGGAAATGCAAAAGGCACTCGGAGAGGAGACAAAGTTGCAAACACTGTTAGCTTTAACCCCAAGTGACTTCTGCACTCAGATCTATTTTAAATACATAATTAAATGCAACATTAACACCTTTACTGTGTTTCCTTCCGTGTAATCAGATTGGAAACATCTTTCAGGTACGTTTAGCTGGCACCATGATTCCTTCTCAAGGGGTCAGAGAGCTCTCTTGGGAACGGAGGTGTTGGCCAAGCACTGCTTAGCAGGACACTTTTCTGAAAGACTCCGGGGAGTCTTACCTGAGGGATGCTTGGCTTGGGAATCCCACGGAGGCAGCAATAATAGTGCAGGTGTTCCCAGCCGGTCAGGAGCTCATCCAGGGCGTCCTGCTGCGGACAGTAGCCAATGCGAACACCCGCCGCGCCCGCCAAAGACAGATCCACGACTTCTCTGCAAAGAGAGGCAGCCGCACAGTCCAGAAAATTCGGCTCCCCAGACAAACACCCATTCCTTCAACCTGGCTCATCCATGAGAGGTTCACTGCAGTCTGTCTAATGCAACTGATTAACGGAGCATAAATGGGTTCAGTGAATGAGTAGCACCCCACGTGTCTACGCTTGGCTCTGAGGCCACCGTTGCTTTTTATGTTAAAGAAAACCTTACACAGGGGCGCCTTGGTTAAGCATCTGACCCTTGAACAACACGGGGTGTTGGGGCGCTGACTCCCGGGCTGGAGAAAATCCACGTATAACTTTTGACTCCCTCAAAACCTAACTACTGACAGCCTATGTTGGCAGAAAGCATTACTGATAACAAACGGCTGATCAACCCATATTTTGTATGTTATATGTAGTATATGTTGTATCCTTAAAATGAAGTGAACTAGGGGCACCTGGGTGGCTCAGTCGTCTGCCTTGGGCTCAGGTCATGGTCCCAGGGTCCTGGGATCGAGCCCCGCATCGGGCTCCCTGCTCAGCGGGAAGCCTGCTTCTCCCTCTCCCTCTGCTCCTCCCCCTGCTCGTGCTCTCTCTGTCTCTCAAATATATAAACGAAATCTTATTTAAAAAAATAAAGGAAACTAGAGAAAAGAAAAAGCTACTAAGAAAATCAAAAGGAAGAGAAAATACGTTTACAGTCCTGGATTTATTGAAAAGCAAGCATCTCTGTCTATGTGAACCCACAACCTTCAAACCCGTGTTGTTGAAGGATCACCTGTACAATGCCAGGCTTTGGTTTGAACCACTGCCTCTGGAAAAATTTCACTCCGTTAGTTTTTTCTTTCCCTGTTCCATCTTTTCTTTTCCGTGGTGGTAAAATGCACATCTTCCGTGGTGGTAAAATGCACATCATATAAAATTTATCATTTTAGCAGTCGTAAGGTATAGAGGTCAGCAGTAAGAAGGACATTTATGATGTTGGGCCCCCATCACCGCTGTCCAGGTCTGTGACGCTTTTGACCCCACAAAAGGAAACCCCACTCCCAGAAATCGGTCACTGTCCCCCCAGTCTCTGGCAACCACTTATCAGCTTTTGTCTCTGTGGATTTGCCTAGTCCGGGTAGTTTACACAAACTGAACAATAAAGGATACGAGTTCTGCAAGCGGGTTCTGTCACTTGGCATGTCTTCAAGGCTCACCCACGTTATAGCATGAATCTGTACTTCATTCTATTTCCTTTATTGGTAGACATGCACACAACAGTCGTTTTTTTTTTTTTTCAAAGCCCCACTGCCGTTTTATAAAACAGAAGCCCACGTGTTACAGCAGTCCCCGAATTAACGAACGGACCGGTTCCAATAACTCTGCCTTGCACCTGGAAGTCTACCACATTTTTTCATCCCGTGACCATAAGGCATAAGAGAAAAGAACCACATAAAGAAGGAAGAGGGGGAAAAAAATAAGATTAAAAAAAAAAAAGGAAGAGGGGAAAAATAAGATTAAAAAAAGGAAGAGGGAGGTAATCATTTTTGTAATGAATAGAGTTCCAACTGTTAGAGTAGCTTCAGTTTACAGGAAAGTTGAACAGAACGTGTGCGAGGTTCCCACACCCTACCTCGCCTCTCATCCAGAATCCCCCCCCCCCCATCCTTACCATCCTGCATTGCGCTGGTGCTTTTGTTTCAATTCATGAACCCGTACTGAGACCTTATTACTCCCTTAGGTCCATACTTAACATTAGAGCTCTTTTGGTGTTGTACATTTCTGTGTGTTTTGTCAAATTCACAGCATCGTGTATCAACAGCATCACAGAGGACCTTGCATCGCCTTAGAGATCCTCTGTGCCCTGACCCTAATTCATCCCTTTCTCCGCCTCCCTGGTAACCACTGATCTTTTTACTGTCTGCATATCTTTGCCTTTTCAAAATGTCACAGAGCTGGAATCACGCAGCACACAGCCTTTTCAGACTGGCTTCTTTCATTAGTGATATGCATTTGAGGTTCCTCTGTGTCCTCTCACAGCCTGATGGCTCGTTCCTTACTGATGAATAATATTCCATTGTTTAGATGCACCCCAGTTTGTTTATTCATTCACCTACTGAAGGGATCTCTGTTGCTTCCAAATTTTGACAATTACTAATAACACTGCTGTAAACATTAATCTACAGGGGGGTTTTGTGTGTGTGTGAGTGTGTGTGTGCATGTAAGTTCTCAGGTCATCTGAATAAATACCCCAGAGAAGACTGCTGCATGATTATCATAAGACCAGGTTTAGTTTTTTAAGAAACTCACAAACTGTCCTTGGTAGTGGCCATACTATGTGTGTTTCCCGTAAATAAGAGCTCATGTTGCTCCTAATCCTCACCAGTGTTTGGCACTGTCAGCATTTGGGATTTTAGTCATTCTAACAGGCGTGTGTATATTCGTTGTTTACATGTGAAATTCCCTAATGACGTACAATGTTGCACGTCCTTTCACGTGCTATTTGTACATCTGTTTTAGTGAGGTATCCCTTCAAGACCTTCTGACCACATTCTAATTTATTTTCTTATTCTTGGGTGCTTTGTATCTTTTGGAGACCAGTCTTTTATCAGATACATGTTTTGAAACTTTTTCTCCCAATCTGTGGCTTGTGTGTTCAGTCCATTCAGCATCCCTCACAGAGCAGACTTTGTTTTTATTTTAACGGAGTCCAACTTATCCTTTGATTCGTACACGAATTAGAAGTGTCTTGTTTAATCCCTAAATATTTGGGGATTTTCCAGCCGTCTTTCTATTATTTCTAGCTTAATTCTCTTGTCCTCTGAGGGCAATATTTTGCATGTTCTCGACTTTAAAAATGTTAAGGTGTACTTTACAGCCCAGAATGGGGTCTCTCTTGATGAATCTTCCATGTGAGCTTGAAAAGAAAGGGCATGCTGCTGTTCTTGAACAGAATATTCTAGAAATGTCAATCAGGTCCAGCTGATTAATGTGCTGCTTGGTTCAACTCTACGCTGACCCATTTTCTGCCTGTGGGTTCTGTCAGTTACTGAAAGGGGGACTGGATGCACCTTCTTCTCCTTCGGCAACACCACTCTGTCCTCCCAGATCCTGACCCGCTTGGGTTTACACACATTAGGGGCCCCCTATAATTATATAATTAATATAATAATAATTATTACATTATCACATAATGATAAAGGAGCCAATCCTCTACAAGGATGTAACGGCCCCTGATGCCTCAAATTAACGTGGCTACTCGAACTTTCTTTTAATGAATGTCGACACAATGGGTCTTTCTTTTTCCCATTACAGTTGATCTATCCAGGTCTTTACATTTCAAGTGGGAGTCCTGGGGCGCCTGGGTGGCTCAGTGGGTTGAGCATCCAACTCTTGATCTCAGCTCAGGGCTTGATCTCAGGGTTGTGGGTTCAGGCCCTGTGTTGGGCTCCACACCCAGTGTGGAGCCTAGTTATAAATAAATAAATAAATAAACAAACAAACAAACAAACAAATAAATAAAACAAAGTGGGACTCTTTTACAAAACCTACATATTTGGATCTTGTTTCTTCACCCACTCTGGTAGTTTGTCTTTCAATTGGCGCAGTTCCACCAATTATATTTAGAACAGTACATTTAACATGAGTTTCGATACACATGAATTATATCAGCCACTGGATTTTTAAAAGATTTTATTATTTATTTATTTATCTATTTATTTATTTATTGCAAGAGTAGGGGGAGGGGCAGAGGGATGGAGAGAATCCCAAGCACACTTTGCGTTGAGTGTGGAGCCCGACACGGGGCTCGATCTCAGGACCCTGAGATTATGACCTGAGCCGAGACCAAGAGTCAGATGCTCAACTGACTGAGCCCCCCAAGGGCCCCTATCTGCCATGTTTGTAACGATTTTCTATCCAATCCCTTGTTTCCCTTTCCTTTTCTGCCTTAGCTGGTTTTAGTTGAGCATTCTATACTATTTCATTTTCTCTCCTCTCGTAGAATATCCATTATATTTCTTTTAAAAACTTTTTTTGCTGGTTGTTCTAGAGTTCATAATATACATTCACAGCCATTCCAAGTCCACTTTCAAATAAGAATAAAGTGGAAATATCTTAATAACAGAGTGTTCTCAATTTCTCCTTCCCTTCCCACATAGTATTACCCTCATCCATGTCACTTAGCCACAAGCTACAATGGCTGGCTACAATGCTGCTGTTATGAATTTAAACAAACTGTTACTTATAAGACTGATTAAAACTGAGAAATATAAAAGATCTTGAATTATTCCTTCTCTAATGTTCATCCATTCTTTATGTAAATCTGACTGCGTGACCTCTATTGTTTTCCTACTTTCAACATTTCTTGCAAGACAGGTTTGTGGCAAGAAATTCCTTCTGTTTTTATTTCTCCTTCAACTTTTGAAAGATAATTTCACTGGATTCAGAATTCTAGTGGGTGGTTATTTTTATCCGAAAGCTTTAATATTCCACTCCCTGTCTTCCTTCTTTCATGGTTTCCAATATGTTCAATGCCATTTTTAACTCTGTGGCTCTGTAGGTAAGGTATCTGTCCCCATGCCAACTTCCTTCAAGAATCTGTCTTTGACTTTCTACAGGTTGAGTATCATCTGATTAAGTGTAGGTTTTTGGTATTCCTTTTCTTTGGTGTTCTGTAAACATCTTCAATCTGTACTTTGTGATCCATTATACATTTTGGGAAGAAAATGCCATCATTATTCAAATATTTCTTCTCTTGGACTCCTTCTGGTACCACCATTATGCATGCATGCCGTGTGTTGTAACCATCACAATTCCCTGATACTCTGTTCCACATTTTCCTTTTTTCTCTTTGCATTTCAGTTTCCAGAGTTTTTATTAATCTGTCTGCAAGTTCACTGCTCCCTCCCTCCGCTCTGTCAGGGCAACGATGAGCCCATGAGGGGCGCTCCTCCTTCTCTGGTTCTTCTCATTCTCATTCTTCTCTCTGACAGTGTTTCTTCTTATTTCTAGCATTTTTCTTCTTACAATGTCCATCTCTCTGCTAAATTACCCATTTGTTCTTGCATATTGTCTACTTTTCCCATTACAGTCCTTAGCACATCAGAGTTATTTTGAATTCCCAATCTGATACCGCACCGTCTGCCATATCAGGGTCTGGTTGTAATGCTTGCTTTGTGTCTAGGGAATGTGTTTTTTGTCTTTCAGAGTGCCTCGCAATTTTTTGGTGGAAGGTTGGACATTATTTATTAGATAAAAAGAAATCTAGGTATGGGGTGCCTGAGTGGCTCAGTTGGTTAAGCCTCTGACTCTTGATTTCAACTCAGGTCATGGGTCTCCAGGTCCTGGGATGAAGCCCCATGTCGGACTCCCCACTCAGCAGGGCACCTGCTAATCTCCCTCTCCGTCTGCCCCTCCCCTCACTCGCAAGCACGCTCCACGCCGAGCACGGAGGCCGACATGGGGCTTGCTTTCACCACCCTGGGATCATGAGCTGAGCAGAAACCGAGAGTCAGACACTTAACAAACTGTGCCACCCAGGAGCCCCACTATGTACTTTTATTCCTTTATACAGTCCATATCACATCCACGTCCTTTTCTCTTTAAAGTTCAATGAGGGCCTTTGTCATGAAGCTTTTTCCCTTCATGTTATAAAACTTTCCCTTTTTCAAATCCTAAGGATACCAGATCATATGTTTTAGTATTTTCTTAAATTTCTTAAAATTTTCTTAAAATTTCGTAAGTCAGTATATTATTTTTACAGTTCTACTCCTTCTTCTCTGTTCCAATAGGTTTTTGTACAATAATACTTATGTTGTACATGTTTTGTTGTTTACTCGTTCTTGCACAAGGGAAGAACTGGCTATAAAAAACACCCACAAAAAGTAATAAGTGTTGGTAGGATGTGGAAAACCTGAAACCCTTGCACACTTTTGTTTTCAAATAGTGTTGGTGCTATGAAAAACAGTATGGCATTTCCATAGGAAAAGTAAATAAAAATAGGATTACCATATGATTCAGTGATTCTACTTCTGGATATACAGTCAAAAGAATTGGAAGCAATAACAGAAATACATTCATACGTCAATTCATGCATCAGTGCTCGTAGAAGGATTATTCACAATAGCCAAAAGGTGAATAGCCGAAGTGTCCACTGATGAATTAATTGATAAACAAAACATGATAGGTACACCTATACACACAGAATAGTATTCATCCTTGAGAAGTAAAGAAACCCTGACACACATGGCAAGGAAAACATAACCAAAAATAAACTACTGGGACTACACCAAAATAAAAAGCTTTTGCACAACAAAGGAAATCATGAACAAACAAAGAGCAACCTAGTGGGAAAAGATACTTGCAAATGACATATCCAATAAAGGGTTAGTATCCAAAATATTTAAAGAATTTCTATAACTCAATACCAAAAAAACCCAAATAATCCAATTAAAAATTGGCAGAGGACCTGAATAGACATTTTTTCAAATAAGACACTCAGAGGGCCAGCAGACACATGAAGAGATGCTCAACATCACTCATCATCAGGGAAATGCGAATCCAAACCACAATGAGATATCACCTCACACCTGTCAGGATGGCTAAAATCAACAACACAAGACATAACAAGTGTTGGCAGGGATGCGGAGAAAGGGGACCCCTCCTGCACTGTTGGTGGGAATGCAAGCTGGTGCAGCCGCTCTGGGGAACAGCATGGAGGTTCCTCCAGAAGTTAAAAATAGAACGACCCTACCACGCAGCAATCGCACTGCTAGGTATTTACCCAAAGGATATAAAAATACTGATTTGAACGGGCACATGCACCTGATGTTTATAGCAGCATTATCAACCATAACCAAACTATGGACAGAGCCCAAATGTCCATGGACTGATTAATGGATAAAGAAGACGTGGTATATTCGTACAATGGAGTATTACTAAGTCATCAAAAAGAATGAAATCTTGCCATTCACAAGGACTTGGGTGGAACTAGAGGGTATTATGCTAAGTGAAATAAGTCAGAGAAAGACAAATACCAGATGATTTCACTCATATGTGGAATTTAAGAAACGAAACAGATGAAAATGAGGAGAAAAAAACAAGAGAGAAAACAGGAAATAGACCCTTCATGATAGAGACCAAACTGAGGGTTGCTGGGGGGGGGAGGGGGGTGGGGGATGGGCATTAAGGAGGGCACTTGTTGTGATGAGCGCTGGGCGTGGTATGTAAGTAATGAATCACTGACTTCTACTCCTGAAACTAATATTAGACCGTATGTGAACTAGCTGGAATTTAAATGAAAACTTGAAACTACAAAAAATAATAATAATTTTTAATTAAAAAAATTAAAAACCATCAAAAATATAAAAAGGCAGCCTATACAAATGGTGGAATTCTTTGGTAAATCATACATCTAATAATGTACTTGTTCTGGAATATATAAACAATGCCTACAACTCAATAATAAAATTGCAAGTAACCCAACTTTTTAAGTGGGCAAAGTATCTCAATATAAATTTCTCCAAAGATGCACAAATAGCCAATAAGCATAGAAAAAAATTTGGCTGGTGCCATTAGTCATTAGGGAAATGCAAATCAAAACCACAGTGAAGTACCACTTCATACCCCCTAGAGTAGCTACAATCAAAAGACATAATGCTTGCTGGGGAGGATGTGGAAATATTCTAATCTTAATGCATTACTGTTAGGGATATAAAATAGTGCAGTTGCAGGGCACCTGGGTGGCTCAGTCGTTAAGCATCTGCCTTCACCTCAAGTCATGGTCCCAGGGTCCTGGGATCGAGCCCCGCATTAGACTCCCTGCTCCAAGGGAAGCCTGCTTCTCCCTCTCCCTCTGCCCCTGCTTGTGTTTCCTCTCTCGCTGTGTCTCTCTCTGTCAAATAAATAAATAAAAATCTTAAAAAAAAAAAAAAAGTAGTGCAACTGCTTTAAAAAACAGCTTGCAGAGTCTCAGCTACTCCACTGAGCATTATCTGCTGTATGACCCAGGATGACTCCTAGCTAGCCGCTCAAAAGATCTGAAAACATACATCCATGAGAAAACGCGCACATTCAATGTTTGTGAGAGCATGACCCAGAGTAGTGAAAAAGCAGAAACAACCTAATGTCCATCGACTGAGGAGTGGATGGACAAAATCTGGCACATTCATTCAATGGAGTGTTGTTCAGTCATGAAAACAAAGTATAAATACATGCTACGACACAGATGAACTTTGAAAACATATACGAAGCGAAAGAAGAGAAACACAGAAGACCACGTATTGTACGATTCCATTTTTATGAAATGTCCAAGAAAGGTAAAACCTGAGAGACAAAATGGAACTTAACTGCTGGTGAAGGCTGGGGGACGGAGAAGTAAGGAATGACTGCTCGTGGGACGAGATCTCTTCTCAAAGCGATGCAAATGTTAGGGAATTACACACTGGAAATAGTTGCACAGTTTTGGGACTACACTGAGAACCACCAAATTGCTGCACTTCGTGTGAGTATTATGGTGCATGAATTCTACCTCAGTCAGAACAGTTTGTCAGCATACGCAAAGGCTAAAAGGCACATGCCGTCCAGAAGCAATTTCATTCCTTAATATGTACACAACATAAAGGTCTTCTTGGGTTCACCAACAAATGTTCTAGAACATCCGTAGCACGTAGCTGCCAATAGTAACCCAAATGAACAAACTATTACAGCAAGAACAGTGCGGCGGTATCTCACAAACGTGATACGGCCAGAGAGAAGCCACTCACCAAGGAGTATACACTGTATGGTTTCATTTTTTTTAAGATTTTATTTATTTGTTTTTTGCAACTCGTGCGCGTGTGAGTGGGGGGAGGAGCAGAGGGAGAAGCAAACTCCCTGCTGAGCAGGGAGCCTGACTCGGGGCTCAAAAATTCATCAAGCCTCATACTTAGGATTTTTAGCTATTCTACATCTCAATTTAAAGTTAACATTTTAAAAATGGCTCATCTGCACAGGCTAATTTATAAAACTCCTTGCACCAGTTTTAGCATTTAAATATGTTTATCTAGGTTCTGCTGGAATGAGTTTTCCTGGTCTCCTAAAAGCCTTGCCCAAATCAGCTAGCTCTATGACAATTTAAGTGTATGAAACTTATATTTATTTATTTACTTTTAAAGATTTTATTTATTTGAGAGAGAGAGGAAGAGAGAGAGAGAGAGAGCACACTAGTGGGGCCGAGGGGGAAGAGGGAGGAGAGGCAGAGGGAGAAGCAGACTCCCTGCTGAGCAAGGATCCTGATGTGGGGCTTGATCCCAGGATCCCGGGTTCATGACCTGAGCCAAAGACAGACGCTTAACCGACTGAGCCACGCAGGCAACCTGAAACTTACATTTAAACAGTACAAGCCATTTAAAGATATGGGAGAGCTATTCAAATTATCTTTCTCACCATTCAGTGGCCGCAAGGCCCCTCCTGCCTCCGCAGTGCTCGCACCCATGTTTATTCCTTCCCAGTTGGGATCTCTGAGCTTCAGAACACGTTACTAATGGCAGCCAGGGATGTAGGAATTGAACAACGGAGAGAGTATGACTGTCTTTCTGTCTTCAGAACTACTCATCACACTAATGGCTGCCTAATTTCGAGTGACAGGGGAGTGACATTCTTAAATTAAGGACAAAATTTCACACTGGAGTGGAATGAAGAGCCCTTTCGTCTACTTTCAGAGCAGAACATCTTCTGTTGGCCGTGCAAGTAAAACGCTTTCATTTGCTCTGAGTTCGTGGAAATTACCCCACTCAAATCTTGCACATAAGAGATCTATCAGTTCTCTGGCATTTGTTATGACTTGGTATCCACCACTGCAGGTGGTTTGGTAGAATATCTGCAGAAAGGAGCCCGGGGCTCCTCAACCAAAGTGGGGCTAGGTCTCCAAATCGCATTAAAGACACATTAAAAGCATGCTGTGGCCTCTCTACCTCTGTTTTGTTAGCTCAAATACCTGCTGCTCTGTGAGTAGCTAAAATTCTTTATCAAAATGTAGGAGAAAAGAATTGTCTAGAGAGATCAATCGATACCTCAGACTTTAGGTGCAGAGGACCCATTTCAATGGTGCTTTGTTATAATCCATATGGACACCAAGTGGGCACAGCCTTGAGGAAATTTGCATATAAAATGTCATATGTTATATAGCAAACAATGAATCATGGAACACTACATCAAAAACTAATGATGTAATGTATGGTGACTAACCTAAGAAAACAAAACAAACAAACAAATAAATAAATAAAAGGTCATATGATAATGACGCTCTGGGATGAGGCCAGAATTTAGCGTCTAAGCCAGAGTTCATCCCACCTGACCTAGAAGAAGATGAGCCCATGGCTAAAATCTCAACCTATGAGAAGGTTCGTTAGCATCACTCACAGGAGTGATGCTAATGAACCTTTTTCTACATCAAGCCTACTGTCAATCACGTTTATATGTTATTAGAAAATGCTCTCATCTATCTTGTGGTTTGCACACCCCTGCATGTCAGTTATCTGAACCTGATAAAGGAGGTCATACCATTCTGTATGCTTTATGCTTCAGCACCTCTTGGAAAGGCAAGACATTTTTCAGGCAAGGATCTAACATAAAAATGAGCTCCAAGTGGCTTTTATCATGATGCATGCTGGCCAGCTTTTTTCCCCCTTTCTTTATTTAATGATGTAACTAACATAATGAGGAATTCTGAAAATTAAATAAAATGTTTTGAGCCTTCTGAGAGGTCTCTGCCAAGCCAATGTTTCAATATTCGGTAAGATTTCGTCTGGGTTCTACCTCTCACTTCACGTATTTAATTCCTTTTATATAATATCAGCAGTCTGCAAGCTGCCAAAGTGAGTTAAAAAGAGCCAACAAAGAACCGTTCAGTGGCCCTGGGTTGCTTTGCTTCCTAGTCAGATTTTTAAACGTGTCTGCCTTCAAACTGCTTGAGGCTTTATTGCCACCGTCCAAACATCAACCCAGGGTTTACCCACTAATGAACCCCAGAGCCTTCTTGGTCAGGTGAGGGCAGGGCTGTTTTCACAACTGGTACCTAAGTAACCAGACTGTCCATGAGCTTCTCCCCTTGGCTCTTGGATGTGAGCCGTGTGCCAGGAGAAGCTTCTGTGCCCATGAGTAAAGCCAATAACTGGATCTGCACCCTCCATAATGGCTGCACATGGTTTCAGAAAGGGTATCATGCCGCCATGTTGTTTTGTTTCTTAAACGTGGATCAGTAAGATGTTTTTACCTTGTTTTCTGAAGGCTAGAATAAGTCCATTCCCTGGATTTAAACCTAAACACACACACGTCCCGCAGATTTTACCATCTGTATTCTTATAAATGACATGTGAAATACAAGTGCAGGTACCAAGCATATTTAGAAGTATCATTCATGTGAGAAACTAAGTCTTTCAAACCAGTGTAAGAGATAGATACTGACCTCTACATACGTTAGGGTTGTTCAGCCACAGGTACACCAGGTCAGTGACCACCCTCTCAACCAATCCTAGCATCTTCCTGTCAAAGCCATAACTGAGCAAGGCTGACCATCAGCCCCACTGTATCTGGCACGTTCCTTTTACTTCCATCCACAGGTGTTAAAGAGAAGGAGGCAGGGAATGAGTGCTGGCACTGAGAAGACAGTCACCGCTCACTTCACACTATGCGACTGAGGTAAGTCCTTCACCTGCCTGGCCTCTGGCTCTTCACCCGTAAGATGAAGGGGTTGAGTCATTTATTGAGGAACTACTTTGTAGCTCTTCAGAGAGCTTGTGATCCAACTAACTTAGCAACCACGTATCCTACCACCTAACTCCGGTGGAGTTTTCTCAAGAACATTGGGTTGGGATTCAAACAGAAGTACACTCAGGACAAGAGAGAGTGCAATCATTCACATAGGAGGTACTTAAGCTGTGATTTTTATTCACTTTTATCTCCCGTCTGCACCTGACTAAAGGAGAAGCCACAAACCTGATTAAGTAATGTCCTTTCAAAACAGTAAAATTATAGCTAATTATATTTTCATACTGCCAAGATTTTGCCTTCTTCCCCACAAGAAAATGTTACGGATTTCTGGCAACAAAATGGCTCATTTCATCTATTCTCTGGGCGTAGCATGGGTCAGTCTTCCAGCCTAGTAATTTATGCAAGGAAGAGATTAGTTAAGACAACAGAGACTTGTTTATAAAGAATAAATGGTGCCGTCTGCTTTTCACCTACTCCACTCTCACTCAGACTCTTCATCTGATGCTTCTTTCATTTGAGGCGTCATCATGGCGACACGTACCCATCCACATGTTTAGGAACTATCCAGAAACCATGAGCACAGCTCCAGATTGTCTGCACCCCTTTACCAGACTCTCTTCTGCCTCAGGCCAGTGTTAAAATGTAAGCAAAGTTTTCCATAAGTTCACAGACTCAGGATGATCAATAAGAGTGTCACGGATTCACAGGGTAATTATCTGTAAGACAGCTTGCACATATTCGTATGAAAGTAAATTCAAATTCTTTTAAGTGCCTGATCACTTCCATGGTATTGCCAGGAAGAATTTTTTTTTCACTTTAAACAGTTCAAATTACTCCAATATTGGGTATCTCTAATTATTTAAATTACATAAAGAATCTTCGTATAAAGAAATACTAAAACCTATGCCATTTACAAGAAACTGACAAAGTGTGAATGTTGGTACAACTATTTTCTACCTACCTGAGACTTCGAATATTTAAGCAGGGGCAGGCAAACTCACGAACGTCCTAATTTTCTCAAAGCAGTTTTTTAAAAATTCCTATGTTAGAAGTATAAGTTATTTTACTATGTCATGTCTCAAAATCTACTAAGAATCACTATCATAAAAAATAAATCAGAGTATGTAAGGGATGAATCACTGAATTCCACTCCTGAAACCAATAGTGCACTGTGTGAACTAACGAGAATTTAAACAAAAACTTGCAAAGAAAAAAAAATAAAAATACATTGCAAATGAAGCTATCAGCAAGACAGCTTCATGTTTTATTGCTAATAAGCTGTTAATATGGGACGCCTGGGTGGCTCAACTGGTTAAGCGTCTGCCCTCGGCTCAGGTCGTGATCTCTGTCCTGGGATCGAGCCCCACTTCAGGCTCCCTGCTCCACAGGGAGCCTGCTTCTCCCTCTGCCTCAGCTCCTCCCACTGCTCACGTGCATGTGCTCTCTCTCTCTCTCTCCCCCCCAAATAAATAAAGTCTTAAAAAAAAATAAGCTGTTGATAAACCGTAACATAATTCTTCAGTTTGATAATATTTAAAGTTTTTAGTCTTTCAGAAATTATATTTTTCCTCAAAAAAAAAAAAGAAATACAACACCATGGAGAATTCCAGGTTGTCTTCCTTTCACAAATGGACTGAAAGTCCATGTAAGAGCGTGACACTGCCCCATGTGGAGATGCTGGTGAGGATGGGAGAGACATGTCACCCCCGATCTCTGGCCGCGTCCAGCCCTGACCTCTAGACCAATGTCACGTTGCTCTCCCCCACCATGCTAGGGGTAAAACAATGCAATGGAAAGATCCATTAAAAAAGAAGAGAGGGGGTGGTATGTGGAATCGGGAATATACAAATTTGTATCATTCATACCAAGGCGTTAGTAGGATTCCTAAAAAGCGGCAAAAGAATATGTGTTATAGAGAGTTTATCTGTAGAAGAAACCAGAGAAGCTAGCCACGGGCTAAACATCCTCCAAATTATCAGGAGAAATGTGGGTCCATGTGGACAACAGAAACGAGTCATCAACAAAAACAACAAAAGGACTAGACCATACAGTGAGGTAATTTAACAAAGAATATTGGCATTACGTTACAAAGCTCGGTATAAAACAACAGGACAGCCTGAGCACCAAATAACTTCTCTAGCAACAAAATAAACATAAACGGATAAGGTCAATGATTAAAGCAAAAGGCTCTTAAAAATAAATAATTAAATAATTAAATAAATAAATATGAATAAATAAAATAAAGCAAAAGATGCTTAGAGTGAACCACAAGCAAACGCACCAGTCAATGCTAAGAGAGGCACATCTTGAGTGCGGAGACAGAGACAAGGGAGCAAGGAAACAAAAAGAAGTGCTCACAATATTATTCTCAGATACACCATGAGCATGAAAAAAATCCACAAGGGGAAGAAATATGACCCACATAGATTTCCTGGTCCACCGAAACACAAACAAGAGGGAAAAAAACCTCATACCCTTTTGGAGCTTCAGAATAGAAGCTCTTTCCAAAAAGAAAAATTAAATGATGCTGTGAACTATCTAGAAGAAAATAAAAAAATGAAGTTGTAGGTTGAGTGTTATCTAAAACAATGGTCAAAGGAAAATTCGTGGATTTAAATTTTTTCGGTAAGCGAGAAGAAATAATTGGACTTAATTATCACACGAAAAATCTAGGAGAAGAACAAAAGGACGTCTAGGGATTGCAGAGGAAAGAACAGTTAAAGTAGAAATTAAATAATGAGAAGACAAGATTTTATGGAACAATTAAATAAATGGCGGAATCCATGAAAAAGAACAGATGAATGATCGCTCCCTCTAGAAAAAGAAAGGTAAAAGATCACAAAGTCAGAAATGCAAAATAAAAATGAGGACACTGTAAATACCCAGGAAATTAAAACAATAGGAAGACACCACTTCTCCCAAATCCACGCACTTGATGAAGTGGTCTTCGGGGAAACGTCCACGGCCTGGCCCGACCAACAGCCTGGACACCTCAACAGAGACCAACTACCACCTTCAAAATTGAAAAGAAAATGTTGAAAAGCGGTTCCTGCTCACTCCTCTCTCCCAGCCACACAGATCTGTGCACGGAAGGCACACAAAGCTAAACAGGAAAACTCTGGAAAGGAAAAATGGACCCCTGGAAAATGGTCATACCCTTCTATAGCCTCTGAATATCTTCACTGTGTGCATGCACGGCATCATCAAAAATATTTAAAATGATAATGCCAAATGCCAAAACAGCATCCAAAAAATAATGTGTAACCTGATAAAAAGAATTTTAAAAGGAAACTGATATTTTAGAGCAATGGAGTATTCCGACAAAGCTCACAACCTTTAAAATATACTCCTGCATGATATGTGTGCTAGCTCAAAGATAAGGAGCATCATCATCCCCGTGCAAATCACAACACATTAGCGTCATTACAGAGGGGATACCAAATGTATACTATTTACGCTCAACTACTCTGGTAATCATCTACCATATTCAAAGGTAACAAATGATATCAAAATCTCCACTTTATCCCTGTCCATGTAGGATGCCCATTTATCTTTTACAATTGTATCTAGAAAGATGAAGAAAAAGAGCATGAATTATAGTGTATTAGTCCCTTTGAAAGGAAAGTACGTATTTCAGGGGAGATAAGATTGAATAGGAGACCAAAAAAATGGAATGGAAAGGAAAGGAGAGGAGGGGAGGGGAGGGGAGGGGAGGGGAGGAGAGGAGAGGGGAGGAAAGACAGCATCTTCTCCCACCATGGTTCTCAACTTGGATTGACACTTCATTCCTCAGAAAGTCCTGACTCAACCTCAAACTTCTCAGGCTCAAACCATAGGTGACTCCACTTCTTTCAAGGACCTTGTTCAAAATGTGCGGTGTGTTTCCTTTCTCCTCAGTTCTTTGCTCCTGCTTCAGTCCCCATCAAAGCTCACCTCCACCTCTGAGAACCGAACCACCGAAGGAAAGTTCGCTCTGCCCATGCTACTCCACACGTTACCTTGTTGTCCGTGATTAACCCAGACCACAACTCTAACTTCCAGCTCAAAGTCACATCTCTTAACATTTCCTGAAAATGCCCACAGAATGAAACACAACGTCACCCCATGGAAAAGTAATGCAATAATCTCTGAGGGCGAGGGCGCCTGGGTGGCTCAGTTGGTTAAGCGACTGCCTTCGGCTCAGGTCATGATCCTGGAGTCCCGGGATCGAGTCCCACATCGGGCTCCCTGCTCAGCAGGGAGTCTGCTTCTCCCTCTGACCCTCTTCCCTCTCATGCTCTCTATCTCTCATTCTCTCTCTCTAATAAATAAATAAAATCTTTAAGAAAAAATAATCTCTGAGGGCATCTTAATAGCTAAGAAATAGAAAGTTAGAAAATACAATAAAATTTGGAGGGAAAACTGTCACCAAAAAAAAGAAAGAAAGAAAAACACTTTAGTTCCCATCCTAGCAAATGTTCAAATCGTAGAAGAGAATATGTAAAAAAAAAAACAAAACAAGTGGGTACACCTTACACCCCTCCCCTTTTCCTCCCCCGCCCCGCCCCCACAGGTAGACAGCCCCCGGATCCCGGCTCAGAGAAGTAGAAAGTGTCCAAGCTCATGACAGGGCTGCTGGACCGTTGGTGCTGCTCTGAGTCAGAGCCTGCTTCATGCTCTGGCTGGTTCGGAGCGCTGCAGAAAGGCAGTGAAGGCGAGAAGGACGCCACCTCCACACAGGGGCTGTAGGGAAGGTACAAGCCGGCCGGAAATCAAGACTGAGGTGGGCGGGCTGTCCTCCACTAAAACTCTGGCTGTACTTGTGAATCCAATCCACAGCCAGCACTGGCGTGAGGGAGAATCCTGCTCTCCACGGCTGTCGAGTAAGAGTTCACCTTTTCTGAGACTGGGAAAACACCACCTCCTAAAATGAACAGTAAGAGCACACAGGGAACAATATCCAGGAAAGTGAGCATGCCTGAAAAATTCAGGAACCATGGAGGCACGCCCAGTGGAATGCAGGACAAAGCATGCTCAATTATGAATGCCAAGTCCAGAGAGAAAGGATTGAGGTAAAGGAGCAACAAAATGAAATAACAAGCCTCCTAGGATGAGGGTCAGAGGGAACTGGTTAAAATAAGGAAGGACTGCAAAGAAACCAAAATTATTTTCTTGAAAAAAAATTTTTTTAACGTGTATGAATGAAGGCTAAAAATACTAAGAAAGAAAGAAAAGGAAAAAACTCTGAAAGCTTGGTAAGTCCTGACTACAGTTAATGGGTTTTATTTTCTGGCTTGTTTTGGTTAACTTCAGCAGAAAGAAAATGAAACCTATAAATATCTGAACAAAAAGCAAAGTGAGGCTGACTGCCAGAAGGCAATGATGAAGCAATTTCCAGAAGCTTTCAAGAAAAATGTGTGACCGAACGTTTGTACATCCAAGCTGTCTTTCACAAGGGAAGCCACTGGAAGTAACTCTCTGATATTCAAGGGATCAGAACATTTACTCCCCATCTATTATCTTTCATTTATTTGCTTTTAATTTTTGTTTTTTAGAAAGAGAGAGAGCAGAGGGATGGAGGGGAAGAGGGAGAGGGAAAAGAGAATCTTTTTTTTTTTAAGATTTTATTTATTCATTTGAGAGAGAGAGAGAGTGCGAGCAGTAGGGAGAGAAAGAGGGAGAAGCAGATGCCCTGCCGAGCAGGGAGCCCGACGTGGGGCTCAATCGCACGAGCCTGAGATCATGACCTGAGCCAAAATCAAGAGTGGAATGCCCAACCAACTGAGCCACCCAGGCGTCCCCATTATCTTTCATTTAAAGAACAGAACAAAACTCTGTGTAAGATGAATTTTTAATAAAATGAGAATTGGGCATTATTAAAATGAATGAAAAGTTAGCGGTCAGTATTGAAACACATTAAAACAGACATTCAGCTAAATGAATGATGCATGTACCACACATGTATTTCTGACTCTAAAAAGAGAATAATGCAAAAATTTAGCAACAAAGCTGAATCTAAACCCCCAGAACATATTATCAAGACTGAAGAGGAAAAAGACAGATTTAAAAATAATATAATAGTTTTTGTTAATTATACTGCAATAACATATACATCAGGAATATATATATATTAGGAACAAGTTACTGGGTGTTAAAAAAAAAATCTCTTTCCTATTTAGATCATTCTTTCCTCAAGCCTGAAGATTTTTTTTCACTACCACTATGGCATTTCGATTTGATTTTCATTTCTTTTTTTTTAAAGATTTTATTTATTTATTCGATAGAGAGAGAGCACACTCTCCACAAGCAGTGGGAGTGGCAGGCAGAGGGAGAAGCAGACTCTCCACTGAGCAGGGAGCCCAATGTGGGGCTCGATCCCAGGATCCTGGGATCATGACCTGAGCCAAAGGCAGATGTTTAATGACTGAGCCACTCAGGCTCCCCTTGATTTTCATTTCTGATAACCACTTGTATTATTTACACATGAATCTTTTTTCTGATTATAAAACTAATATATTTGTATTGTGCAAATCTTTAAGAATAAAACCAAAGTTACCAATAAGAGTATTACTCAGAAATAAATACTTTATGTGCTTCCTCCAATAAAAATCAAAATTAAAATAAATTCTTAAAAAAAAAAGAAAAGGACAGCTCTGGAGATCCTTAGACCTAAGTGATTGGAATTCAAAAAAATGTGTCACTACTGCTTCTGGTAATTCTGGCTTTTGAGAGGTTCAAGGCACTACAAATGGTCAAATGGGATTGCAAGTGGCAACACAAAGGTGGTTTGTAGTTAGTAAATCTAGACATCTAATTAATTGAATACACATTTTGCCTTTACCACCTTCCCAAATTACACTGAAATGATATCACACCCCACATGAAGCCCAGTTACCATAGAATGTATATAATTCCCATGTAAGATAACTAGAAAGAAAAAACAGCTCTTGAAAATGTAAAAAATACAACTGAAATAAAATAATAAATAATTCGAAGGTGAAGTTGAAAAAAAATCTCCCAGAAAGATGAACGAGAAGATAAAGAGATTGAAAACAGAAGAGAAAGTATTGTGTTCTGAGACACAACAACTTAATAACAGGTAAGCAAGAAACAGACAACAGAAAACACAGGTGAGAAAATTTTATAAAAGAAAAAAAATCAAGAAAATTTCTTAGCACAAAAAGAAGTAAGCTTACAGATTAAAAGGATCCACTTTTAAGCTTAATAATAAATTTAAAAGCACAATAAATTTTAAAAAGCATAATAATAAATTAAAAAAGAAAGAAAACCCATGCCCTAGCATATCCTCATGAAATTTCCAAACATGGGAACAGAGAAAAGATCCTAAAGATTCCAGGGTGGAGGGGCGGGGGGCGGAGAGAGTACCACTCCAAAAATCAAGTTATAATGGCACTGGATTTCTCAAAATGAGCCCTAAATCTTAGAAGATATGGTGAAGAAATGTATTCAAAATTTGGAGGGAACAGGATTTTTTTTTAAGGTTTTACTTCTTTATTTGAGAGAGAGAGAGATAGAGATAGCAAAAGAGAGCATGAGCGGGGAGGAGAGGGAGAAGCAGGCTCCCCGATGAGCAGAGGGCCTGATGAGGGGCTCGATCCCAGGACCTGAGGATCATGACCTGAGCCGAAGGCAGACACCCAACCGACTGAGCCACCAGGCGCCCCTAACCTGGGTTCTATACCTAGCCAAACTATCAAACAAAAGTGAAGATGGAATAAAGGAAGTTTCCGGAGGATGAGAAAAAAAAAGGGTGTAAGCCAAGAAAGGAGAAGCCATGGAAACAGGAAACAGAGGATCCAACAAGAGAGAGGACAAAAGGAATTCTTGAGTAACAGTGAAAAGTGACACAAGACACAAGATGACAGCTCAACAGCATGCATGAAGAGGGGCCAATACAGGCTGGGGTAGAAGGCTCCAGAAAGACATGCTATCTTTAAGAGGATGTAAGTGACAGACTAATTGATATGCCTGAATGGATTGTAAAGGACAGATAATTCATAGAAAATAAAGCAAATGAACACAGACAACCGAGAAAAATTTGCACCAGAAAGGCAATGTCATATTTCAGGGCTCAACTATAACCATAATACTGTAAATTCTGAATAATGAGTTAACCAGTGTGTGTATGTATTCCTTTTAAAAATACATGAAAAATAAGATAATTCAAAGGATGAAAAAAAGATCACTGACATCCATGATTTAGAAATATCAGATAAAATCAGCAATCATTCCTATTCAAACAATGCCAAAAAGGAGTGGTTAACCAAAGATACTTTCATCACTGGAACTTTAAGCATAATTCTAGAAGTTCAAGTAAATTCATATAAAATAATGAAAACAGGTATATTAGAAATTAGAGAGTAATATTTTTGTTTACCAAGAAAAGTGAAGATACTTAACCAAGAAAACGTTAGATCAAATAAAAGAATTCAACAGAATGGTTGGTCACAACTTTAAAAAGCACTATTAAAGAGCTTCCTTGAGTTATCAACATTAACCAACTACCAATGCGAGAAGGAAAATTCCATTCACAGCACCATCAAATCCCATAAAATCCAAAGGCGTATCCCTAACAAGAAATATGGAAAACACATTACAAGTTAATGAAGATTATTATAGAAATGGGCAATAAGCGGACAATGAGGCTAAAGTCCTGTATGAGGAGGCCCAACGTTATAAATATTTTCACTGTGTTTACAATTCTTCTTATCCTATGTATGTCTCACAACAGGAAACCTCTGGTAACTGATGATAAAGGGACTTCCTTTGATAGTGACATACTATAAAACTAGTTTAAAAAGATAGGGTAGAATTTTGCCAGAAGATGCAAACAAATTCAAAATTCTTTTTTTTAAGATTTTATTTATTTATTTATGTGAAAGCAAGAGAGAGCACGTGAGAAGGAAGAGGGACAGGCAGACTCTGCACTGAACGTGGAGCTGGGTGCAGCACTCGATCTCAGGACGCAGAGATCATGACCTGAGCTGAAACCGAGAGTCAGACACTTAACCAACTGAGCCACCCAGGTGCCTCCAAATTCGAAATTCTAAGCACACACACATATCAGGTATATATGCACATACTTAATAATTTATGAAACAATAAGTGAGTCATTGCAAATCAATAAAGGAAAGATAGACTTTCAGTACATGGTTTTGGGATAAGCTTTTATCTTAATTCAAATTTAAATCCTCTCTTACTCCCTATCCCTGAATAAGATACAGATCTATAAGGACTTAGCTATAAACAAACAAACCAACAAGGAGCTAGAATTTTTATGCTGGGTGAATATCCCTACTTGGGTGAGGAAGGTTCGTCCTACCCATTATGCAGTCGCACCAGGCAGAGATGAAAACATCTGAATCGTGAGAGATGAAAAACTCTCTGAAGTCATCTCATCCCCAACCATAAGGGAGGGATATCTGGGAAGAAATTGAGATTGCTGATCATGTTCATTGCTCCCATGCAGATGTTAACCATAACAGTGGCTTACATCTGGTTTGCTCGTTTTTGCAGGTCTTTGGAAGTGTCTAGAATTGCATTCTCTGTGTTCTCACAGAAAGCCTGCCCCTCCGCCCCGGTCCTAGTTCAGAGGATGCAGAGGATAGGTGTGAACAGCGATATGTCCGTGAGCTCTCTCCTAGCTCGGTTATCGACCGACAGACCCCGTCTACACCCCTTGCTGCTGCCCTGCAAGAGGTTTATGAGTTTGCGAGTTCACTCCGCCAGGTCTGGTGCAGAAGAAGGCTGCACCCCATGAGCGCGTCACCCGCAAGGAAGTGACACTGTGAAATATGGCGTGAGGATATTGAGGCATAGAGAGGGGAGGGCGATGCCTCTTCACGTCCCAGCGCACACGGATTTCTCTGGCGCTGTGTCTGATCTTCTTCACTTTTTCAGAACAGGGGCAGGAGAAAGGGAGGAATGTGGAACAAAGGGGAGAAGAGAAAGGACGCTCTTCTCCAGTGGACAGCCTCCATTAGGACATGACTATGACGTGACCATAGGATGCCGGGCGCTGACCCCTGATCAGGGAGGTCACACAGCGCCCATGACTTGTCCCAAGGTAGGGAATACGAAATACTGGAACAGGTCTATAAATTCTGTGCAGACGGGGCCTTTAAAGAGGTAACTGAGGTTAAATGAGGTCATGAGTGGGTCCCGATCCTGTAGGACTAGTGCCCTTATAAGAGAGGGGGACACCTGGGCTGCGTGCGCACTGAGAGAGAGCCGCGTGATGAGGACACAGCGAGAAGGTAGCCGTCTGCCAGGCAAGGAAAGAGGCCCCGGGGGAAACCAGCCCTGCCCACACCTTGACCCTGGACTTCTCGTCTCCAGAACTGAGAAAACAGATTTCTACTTGGTAAGTTCTATTTGTGAACTTCTATCTTAAGCCACTCCATCTGTGGTAATTTATGATGGCAACCCCGGCAAACCTTCTATCTCACGCGTGCACACACACAGTTATTCACCCAGGTGCCATCCTCTGCAAAAAGGAAAACCACCACAAAAACAAACAAACAAACAAACAAACAAGAAAACCCCACAACTATTCTAAGGGATTTGTTGCTCAAAGATAAAAGGAAAAGAAAATCTAAAAAGCTTCTGGTATTTTTAAAAGGACAGGAAAAGCCGCATGTCAGCATCCAGTACACATTCTGAAGTAGGCAAGCATGGTCCAGACATCTCAGCTGTGTTCCATATACGTGCGCGACTGGGAGGCAGAGGACAGAGAATTAAAGTGTCCAGGAACCGGGAAGTTGCAGATCCCACCGAGTCACAGTGTTCTCCTTGTTTCCTAGACACCTCAAGGTCGAAACTTCAATGTGGCAGCAATAGTAAGTCCACTGAGCACTCACTACATGCCAGACATGGGTGATCTCACTTAGTCCTCACATACCCTACCTGACCTCGAGGTAGATTATCTCCGTCTATCACTGTCTCATTTTAAAACCTAGCAAACTACCGTTCCACTAAGACAAACAATTTCCCCAAGTTGACATCGCCGGCCAGTGGCAAGATCAAGACTTACACCAAGAGAGTCTCCCTCCCGACCTCAGACTTAAACTTCACACTATGCCCTCCATCTCTTGCCCATGAATGATCCTCAAAGGTGGAGACCAAGACTTCTGCGTGCAGTATACAATAACAAAGAGAATAAATGTCTGTTTTGCACAGGAAAGACAGAATGGCAAGTCTTTGGACAATTAAGGCACTGCAGGAGAGCTTTCGTTATTATTTGGATAAATCTCAAAGGTCACAATTTTCCTTCACCAACATAACTAGTTAGATCATAAATTAATCCAAAAGTCACATGAGCTGTGTCCGTTCGCATGGTTGCATCCATACGGATTCTATGATCAATTCGACATTTGAAAAATAATGACTATTTTTACTTTTAAGTCAATAAAAACTTTTTGCTTTCCCCCCACCAAGTCATATTTAATCATGTGCTTTGGTTAGAGTATTTTTTAAATTAATGTTATATAAAACACAAGTGAAGATAGGAAGCTTATCATTCATGTGAGAAACTAAGTCTTTCAAGCCAGCGTAAGCGATAGATACTGACCTCTACATAGGTTAGGGTTGTTCAGCCAGAGGTACACCAGGTCAACGACCACCCTCTCAACCAGTCTTAGCTTCCTCCTGTCAAAGCCATAACTGAGTGAAGCTGACCATCAGCCCCACTGTATCTGGCACGTTCCTTTCACTTCCATCCACAGGTGTTAAAAAGAAGGAGGCAGGGAATGAGTGCTGGTACTGAGAAGACAGTCACCGCTCACTTCACACTATGCGACTGAGGCAAGTCCTTCACTTGCTTGGCCTCTGGCTCTTCACCCGTAAGAGGAAGGGGTTGAGTCATTTACTGAGGAACTACTAGGTACGTCTTCAGAGAGTTCATGATCCAACAAATTACTGATGAAAAATGAAACACAATGTGACAGGATATGTTAATGGTGATATGGTCAAGTGTCACTTGGGACAGAGCTGAGAATAACTCTATCTTCCCAATGGGTGCCTGTAGACTTGTTCACGCTTGACCCTAATGTTCATGCTGGAGCTCCCCAGGTGAAAGGGGCAGATGGGGAATATAGAAATGGGGTCAAAGAGGGAACACAGAGAACATCACAGGCATCAGAGATTCTATGTGATGCTGGGGACGGCTTGGTGACCATGTGGCGAGGGCACCCGCAGTAGAAGTAAGGGTGTCCACAGGGGACTTTTACGGAGAGCTAATGAGTTTAGACAATATATGAACTGATTTTAACACTAAAAGCTCATCTGAGAACTTTGACACAGCTCAACAGATAACCTCTAAGTTTGAGATTGCTTCTGACAATCTTTGGACAAAGGAAATCAAATGTATCAAGTTGGTGTTCCTACCAACCCCTACCCCCAGCAGCCTATTTTATTCATTAAAGAAAACAGGGTTCTGTTAGAATAACGTCACGGAAAAACGATTGTAAATTGATGACAACCTCAACCTAGCTTTCGTGTTTAAATGTCTAGGAAAGGAAGCAATTGCCTCCAATATTCGTCTTCAGAGAACATTCTCTTTTAATTAACAAAATGCTGAGGGACATATCTCCGCCCAGGGATTTTCAGAGTTTTTCTAATATCACTTTGTGATGAAACAAACAGATAACCCAAGATGATTTAATTACACTGGTAGGTCAGTATAGGACCAGAGAAAGATGTGTGTTGGTATAGGATACAGTCCCAGTGCAAAATAATAAATTACACCGCACACTATGTGTGAGAGGTCAGCAGTTCTTCACATACTGAAAGAATTTTCCATTAACACAAGAAATGACAGGGGCGCCTGGGTGGCTCAGTCAATTAAGTGTCCAACTCTTGGGTTAGGCTCGGGTCATGATCCCAGGGTTGCGGGATCGAGCCCTGCATGGGGCTCTGTGCTGAGCTGAGTGTAGAGCCTGTTTAGGATTCTCTCTCTCCTTTCCCTCTGCCGCTCCTTCCCTGCTCACGCTCCCTCTCTCAAAAATGAATGAATGAATGAATGAATGAATGAATGAATGAATGAAATGACATTCTCAGCCCTAGTGGTGCAACAGCTCTGTTGGTCATGAGTCAGAAAGACACTCCGAATGGCAGAGACCCCATCTAAGGTAATATGTTAGCAGACATGAAGCAAACATGGACGGGAAGCAAACCCCATCTAAGGTAATATGTTAGCAGACGTGAAGCAAAAAGATGTGCACAGAACCAAACTTCTAGACTCTGAACTCGGGGTACCCCCTCTGCCGGAAAGCTTGAGGCAGAAGGCACTGTGCATCTCCTGGAAACCGTCAGTGTACAGTGACGATCTGGCCTGCCCCCCTGACGTCAGGGTTGGTGGCTGATCTGTGCCCTCTGCCATGTCTAACACCTCCACACAGCAGACACCACCGTCTCTTACAGAGTAAGAGGGTTGGATCCAAGAGACACTTTGCTTCAAGAAAGGAAAATTCACGTAAGAATATAATCGTGTGAGGGGCGCCTGGGTGGTGCAGTCAGTTAAGTGTCTGACTCTATTTCAGCTCAGGTCGTGATCTCAGGGTCATGAGATCGAGCCCCACATTGGGCTCCGAGCTGGGTGTGGAGCCTGCTTAAGATTCTCCCTCTCCCTCGTCCCTCTGCCCCTCCCCCCTGCTCTCTCTCCCTCTCTCAAATAAATAAATAAATCTTTAAAAAAATGAGGTAAGATTAAAAAAAAGAAGAATATAATTGTATGATAGAGAAATGGCTCAGTACGTGTAGACACAGAAATCCAGTGGAATAGAAGGGAGGATCAGTATGTAATCTGCGCATCACGAATGATAAACACTCCTGATATGATATGAAAACTGGAAACCTGGACGAAACGAATGAACAGTTAATATGATTGTGGCAACGATGTGTGTTTATGTGTGTCTATGTCTGTTTACAGGACAGACAGGTAAGTAATAGATGAGAGAGACGTGATAAATAGATGTAGTAGATACACAGGGGCATAATACATGCACGATAGATGGGTACATAGAAATTACTGACAGATACATATATAATGCCCACACACGAGAGATGAAAGGGAGATGACACATAGATACGGAGAGATGGCAGAATTGGTTTTTCAAAACCGGGACTACAAGAACAATAATCGCCTTCATGTAAGATTATAGACGATTTCCCTTCATTGTTTCCCTAAGTCAGTATTAGTATTGCAAATTGCCATTTAATTTAAAATGGGAGAGAAACAAATTTTCAAGTAATTCCTAGCTGGTGAGCTTATGATTTAAATTACTCTAATCTGTGATTCATGTTAGTCTAAAGAAAAATAAGGCTTTTAGAAGCAATAAATGAGTCCTATGCCTTTTTTGCAAAATTGGTATTACAGTGGTTTAAATGAAGCAGAGTAATCTGTATATAAGTTCCTAAGTGTGACACCCAGAATACTTAGCAACGTGATGGCATTACAGTGCCTAACAGTTATTGCTCACATGAATTCTCAGATAGTGATCACTTAAGACAGGAGGAAGCCAAGGGGGGAAGGAGGAGAGGAAAGGTCTGTCCCAGCTGCACGCATTAAAATGGAACAGACTCCAAAATGTTGGTCTGACATGTGACGAGAATGCCTGTCTTTTATTTTTTTTAAGATTTTATTTATTTGAGAGAGAGAGAGAACGAGCAGGGGGAGGGGCAGAGGGAGAGAGAAGCAGACTTCCCTCTGAGCAGGGAGCCCGATGCAGGGCTCCATCCCAGGACCCTGAGATCACGACCTGAGCCGAGGGCAGACGCCTAACGACTGAGCCACCCAGGCGCCCCAAGAATGCCTGTGTCTTAAAAGAGTTTTTCTATTGCTTATCATTTAATTACCTGACAATTTAACACAGGATCATAACACAAGATTTGGAAAGGAAAGGAGGGAACAAGGAACGAGTAAAAACTATCCATAATCCCTACCCGGATACATCTACCGTTAACCTGTCAAAGCTTCCTTCCGGCTCCTTCCGGGAAGCTGCTATTCTGTTCTTCCGGTTTATAGTCTCGCTGCTGAGAAGGTGGCCATTCATTTAATTCAGCACAAGTCCAAGGGAACTTCCTGCAACCATGAAAATGTTCTGTATCTGTCTGAAACAGACACTGTTAAACTCATATATCCCGCTGACTTAGATTTCTAAGTGAATGTATTTAAATGGAAGCTTAGGGGCGCCTGGGTGGCTCAGTCGGTTCAGCATCTGGCTCTTGATTTCAGCTCAGGTCATGATCTCAGGATCGTGAGACCGAGCCCGGCGTCAGGTTCCAGGCTCAGCACGGAGTCGGCTTGGGATTCTCTCTCCCTTGCCCCTCCCCCACCGAATAAATTAAAAAAAAAGAAAAAAATTTTATGAGGCTTCAAAGCCACAAGTGGTTGGTAGCTGCCATTTTGAACAGGCACAAGCCTAATTTTACTCCTTTATGGTCTTTTTCTCTCTTCTTTCCTTAAGATCTTGTCTGTATATTTGGATTCCGCAGTTTCCCTACAAAATGTCCAGGTATGAGTATCTTCTTAATTGTATGCTTGAGAAGCATCATGGTTTCCTATGAGAAATATTAAGTAATGGCCTCAGGGGAATTTGGTAACATTATTACCAAGTTAGAAGTATCCTGAAATACACGAAGTTGTGAAGTTTCTGAAAGGGAAGTTAAAAGTTACCTACTGTGGCCAGAAAAACGATTTACACAGATGAATCGAGGAGCTACACTTCAAGGTTCCTGACCATTCCTTATGGGCAGTCTGTTTGCTTTCTAAAGTGTAAATAAAAGTGTCTGTGTTTTGGCAGCAACCTCTTCGACCTCAGCCGCAGCAACTTCTTCCTAGAAACATCGCCAAAGGCAAGGGAAGCAAGGGCAAAAATGAACTCTTGGGATTTCATCAAGATAAAAAACTTTTGCACAGCAAAAGAAACAGTCCACAAAACCAAAAGACTACTGACAGAATGGGAGAAAATATCTGCAAATGACATATCAGATAAAGGGCTAGTATCCAAAATCTATAAAGGAATTACCAAACTCAACACGAAGGAACAAATAATCCAATCAAGAAATGGGCAGAAGACATGAACAGACATTTTTCCAAAGAAGACATCCAAATGGCCAACAGACACATGAAAAAGTGCTCACCATCGCTCGGCATCAGGGAAATCCAAATCAAAACCTCCATGAGATACCACCTCACACCCCTCAGAATGGCTAAAATGAACAAGTCAGGGAACGACAGATGTTGGCGGGATGTGGAGAAACGGAACTCTCCTACACTGTTGGTGGGAATGCAAGCTGGTGTGGCCGCTCTGGAAAACAGTATGGAGGTTCCTCAAATAGTTGGAAATAGAGCTACCATCCGATCCAGCAATTGCACTACTGGGAATTTACCCCAAAGATACAAATGTAGGGATCCGAAGGGGTACGTGCACCCCGATGTTTATAGCAGCAATGTCCACAATAGCCAAACTGTGGAAAGAGCCAAGATGTCCGTCGACAGATGAATGGATAAAGAAGAGGTGGTCCATATATACACGATGGAATATTATGCAGCCATCAAAAGGAATGAGATCTTGCCATTTGCAATGATGTGGATGGAACTGGAGGGTGTTATGCTGAGTGAAATAAGTCAATCCGAGAAAGACATGTATCATATGACCTCACTGATATGAGGAATTCTTCATCTCAGGAAACAACCTGAGTGTTGCTGGAGTGGTGGGGGGTGGGAGGGATGGGGTGGCTGGGTGATAGACATTGGGGAGGGTAGATGCTATGGTGAGTGCTGTGAATTGTGCAAGACTGTTGACTCACAGATCTGTACTTCTGAAACAAATAATGCAACATATGTTAAAAAAAAAAGAAGAAGAAGATAGCAGGAGGGGAAGAATGAAGGGGGGGAAATCGGAGGGTGAGACCAACCATGAGAGACGATGGACTCTGAAAAACAAACCGAGGGTTCTAGAGGGGAGGGGGGTGAGGGGATGGGTTAGCCTGGTGATGGGTATTAAAGAGGGCACGTTCTGCATGGAGCACTGGGTGTTATGCACAAAGAATGAATCGTGGAACAGTACATCAAGAACTAATGATGTAATGTATGGTGATTAACATAACAATAAAATTTTTTTAAAAGTGTCTGTGTTTTACCACAAAAATTACACATATAATTACATACATTATATTATATGTTATTATATTATACACACACACATACACATGTACATACACACACATATATATGGCCAATACATACTCAGATAAGTACCATAATCTGAGTGTATCTATGTCTGAAAAGGTAAAAGTTTTGCTATATATAAACTCTTTTGAAAGAAATATTTTATATATGTATATACATATATATAGTTATTATTGGGATCAGAGTGAAAGTCTTACCAATTACTAGAAGTAAAGATCAAGATCAAGAACAGGTAGGGGCACCTGGGTGGCTCACTCAGTTGAGCATCTTGGTTTCAGCTCATCCCAGGGTCCTGGGATCGAACGCCACATTAAGCTCTCTGCTCAGCAGGGAGTCTGCTTCTCTCCCTCTCCCTTTGCCCCTTCCCCCCCCACTTGTGCTCTCTCTCTAAGATAAACACATAAATCTTAAGAAAAAAAACCAGATCAAGAAAAGGTAAGAGAGGTAAATTGAAAGGGAATACGCAAATAAGGCTTGGGCTTTGTTTGGTTTCCTTTTCACCATGTAAATATTTATCTGTGGATAATCATAAATCAGCAGGACCAGCACAAAGCTGACACAGCCTGCAAACACAATGCTCCTAGCAACCTGACGTTTATAAACTCACGCGACATGCAGAGTACGAGGGCTGGGAGGCCCCAGGACTAACAAAACCATACCCGAGCCTCTCAGAGACTGCCCCTCCCTCGCAGCCAGGACCAAGGGGTGACGGCCTCGTGGTAAGGCTGCACAACTTATCCCTCTGGAAACTTCCAGAGTCTGATTCCAGGAAGGGCCAGGCCGGCATCGGCTGGCTCTGATGCAGCACCTTAGTCCTTGTGAATTCCAACAGTCAGCGATCTGGTAAGTTCTACGTTGAAAGCTCAGATTCAGATCCTCCGCCCCTTTTCAGAAGTCTGACTTCTGGCACACCACGTAATGCCCTGCACCTGAGATTCCTGATCAGTTCAGTCAGGATGAGGTCCTCTCCCCCAGGCTGTTACAACTGTCAGATGAGATCAGAAACGCCAAGCCCTTCATGTAGCGTAACGCTTGGTGAACCCTAGAGTCACAGTACATTATAACTACCGTGATTAGCATTTATTCTGTCTAGGGGCCACAAACGGTCCACCTACACATCTGATGGTGTCAGAAGCGAGGCAATGTGGAGGGGTGGGGACTGTGGAAAACTAGGAAGTCTACATTCTGACCAAGTGCAGTCCAATCCCAAAATGCATACGCTGTACTGGCCAAATAAAAACGCATGTGATCATTGGCGTGCAGTCTTCCCATCTGTGACCACTGGCATTGTACCAGAAGCTCAAGATAATTTAAACCAAATTATAATGGTCAGTTATGAAACTCTGTAGACATCTCAAATTGGAGGACACACATTCATAGATGTTAATAAATTAAACAAGAAATGAAAAGAGCCCTGTTCCTGATAATATAACCTCAAAAAAGACACAAAGCGGGCCTTAAAATAATGAATGACTGTATCAATGTATTCCAATTAGGTAGCAGTAAGTTATAAGTTTCATGGGCAGGAAGATGTATACCAGCTCTCTATAGAGTTAAACATTCCAATGTGTTCTAATTACCCATTTAATTCCTTGAATACCAATGTGTAATTAACATTACAAATAATCAAGGTTAAAAATATAATTAATGCAAGTGTGATTTAGTTATAATTAAACTAATTACACAGATATGTAGTATAATAAGGGACTTGCAGGCCATTAAGGAGATGTAAATGTATTCTTTCTTTCAAGAACAGCTATTTGAATTTCATTTTCCAATTAGTTTACAAATGATGGGGTGGCATTATGAACAAGAGTCAGGCTTCCAGGGATGAGGAAAACAGACCATATATTTTTTGTTTGCTTTGGAAATTTGGATTCTTTTGTCCATATGTACTGGTAAATAGAGAAGTTAGGGAAACACACACACGCACACATGCACGCACGCACACACCCATGCACACCACCCAAGAAACAAAACAACACCTTCTTCCTTCTACAATTGCAGGGAAAATCAATAGCATAGTAACTTGACAGCTTCTATTCCATACATGGGATTCCCTTTCAGAGTCTTCACCAGGATCACACATACCTTAAACACTCACCCAACCGATCAGTTCTATTTCCTGCTATTGAACACGATAGTTCCAAACACTGACATTTTATCAATTGACACAGACCAACCAAAGAATAATTGTATTCTCTGCCCATAGACACAGCAATTACGACAGTAAAGAGCCAACACAGACAGGGATGCCTGGTTGGTTCAGTCGGGTAAGCGTCCCAACTCTTGGTTTCAGCTCAGGTCACGATCTCAGGGTTATGAGATCGAGCCCTGCATCAGGCTCCATGCTCAGCTTGGAGTCTGGTTGGGATTCTCTCTCCTTTTGCCTCTCCTTCTGTCCCTCTTGCTACTGCTGTCTCTCTCTCTCTCTCTCTCAAATAAATAAATAAAATCCTTAAAAAAAGAAAGTCAACTCAGACAGCATTTGGAGTGGGGCAGGTTCTCAAGTCTCCAGCGTCTTCATTTAAGTTAGGGAAGCAAAAATTTCTTAAATCAGAGTCCATGCCTGTTATTGGACAAGGTGGCTTTTACAGAAGATCTCAGCACATTCCATTCAAACCTGTGAGTTATCCTTCCTAGTACACAGGGGAGGAAACCAGACAAGCGGGAAATGGGAGAGGCAGGAAAACAGAGATCCTAAGAAGCAAAAGGGGAAAACAGGCACGAAGAAAACTCTGTGATTTTTCAGATGTATTCTACATCTGTCAGAATGAAACTGGGATGGCATTATCAACAACAAACCAACCCTAATTTTTCCACCTCTGAGGATGGCTGGAAACTGATTATCTGGAAAAATAGGTAAATAAAAATGGTAAATAACAAGCATCCTTCTGTCGTTTTTAATATTAACTATATACTCTGAGTAATCAAATAAAATGTGGTGAGAGCAACTCCGTATAAAATTATCCCGGCTGGTCAATGAAAACTAAAGGTAAGAGTTGGAATATCCCTGTCTTGTAGTCCCCGTGGAAAGAATGCATTAACCTCGGCATGAGGCATCAAAACCGTTGACATCTGTACATTGTACATCTGAAACCAACACAATATTACACGTCAATTATATTTCAGTAATAAATAAGTAAGTACAGAGTGAGAACCAGACAGGATGTGCCCCTGAGGAAAGTAAACAACACTACCTCCTACTGACTCATGCCTAAGTCATGTACTTTAACGACATAATAAAGCGGTCAACATGTTTAAATAGGAACCTGAGCCTGATTAAGCCTCCGGATCCAGCTGCACCTTGCAAGAGAGGACAGAGAAGCATGTGAAACTTCACCGTTTGTCCTCAACCAGCAAAGCCTACAGACTGCTCTCTCTCCTAGTTCAATGGCGCGGGATGAACAGGAGGATTACAAGGAAAAGAAAGAGATGGAGAGAGACCTGCAGACTGAGAGACGTGAAGGTTGTATTGAGTATTTACAAATGGCGTCTAGGGACAACCTTGGGTGATAAAGCTGCAGAGAATCTTCTAGAAGAATGAGGTAGTAATTGGTACGGGCACACAGAGTGGTTCTGGGTTAGCGGTCAAAATTCTAATTAGCCTGAGTCTTGGTTAGAGAAGTGTTGATCTTATAATAATACACTCAGCTACATTAAAAAAATCAGGGGGCACCGGGGTGCTCAGTCGGTTAAGCATCCAACTCTTTGATTTTGGCTCAGGTCATGATCTCAGGAGAGTCGTGAGATTGAGCTCTGAATGGGGCTCTGCACTTAGCGGGGAGTCTGCTTGAGATTCTCTCTCTCCTTCCACACCTCTCCCCCTTTCCCTCCCTCCCTAAAAAAAAAAAAAAAAATCAGGCTAGGAGTTACTCTAGGATCTGAAGGGTCTAAGGGGTATCAATCTGGTCCTTTCTGAGCTAGGTACATATTATAAAAGTGTATTTGCTTTGTAAAAATTCACTGAGAACTTCTTTTCTATTTGTAACTTATACTTCATTGGAAAGTTTCTTAAAAGGAAATTTTTTAAAAAATTAAACAAAGAAACACAAGGTTTTGAGTATCAGAAATGTTCTTCTATGAAACTTGCTGAAAGATTAACTCAAAATTATATATGTCATTTAAAGGACAGTAAGAGCAGTAATACCACTTTTTACATTTTCAGGGCCAAGGTAGAGCTGGACAAAGAAGAGTATCTATAGACTTAATGTTTTGATAATTTATTTAGAGAAGGAAGACTTTAAAAATCACTCAAATCAAGAAGTTAGAATTAGTTAGAAGTTAGAAGTAGTTAAAAATTTTTCATTTTGGGGGCGCCTGGGTGGCTCAGTCGGTTGGGCGACTGCCTTCGGCTCAGCTCATGACCCTGGAGTCCCGGGATCGAGTCCCGCGTCCGGCTCCCCGCTCAGCGGGGAGTCTGCTTCTCCCTCTGACCTCTTCCCTCTCGTGCTCTCTGTCTCTCATTCTCTCTCTCTCAAACAAATAAATAAAATCTTTAAAAAAAAATTTTATTTTTTTGGCAAGTCCCCGCTCAGCATCTTTCTCTCTTGAGAAAGAGAGAGTGGAGGGGCGGGGGGCAGAGGGAGAGAGAATTCCAAGCAGGCTCCCCGCTGAGCAGGGAGCCCCATGCAGGGCTCAAGCCCAGGACCCTGGGATCGTGACCTGAGCCAAAGGCAGACGCTTCACCGACTGAGCCACCCAGGCGCCCTGCAGTAGTTAAAATGTTTAAATTAAGTAAATAGGTCTTTAAGAAAGTATAGTCAAAATTACAACAGAAATTAAAAATAGGAATAATTCAACAGGAAGGTTAGAAAATGAAAGTTTTCAACAGCAAACTACTTTTTCTTATGAATCATAAATTTAAAATTCTACACAAAATTTAGTAAATAAAAGGAAATGTACATCCATAACAAAATTAAGTTTACTGCGGGAAGGTAAGAAGAGCTCAGTAATCAAAAATCTTCCATTAATGACATCACGATGTCAAAAGAAAAAGAACTACAAAATGTTCATTTGTATGAATGCTAAAATGATAAATTTAAGATTTGCCTTAAAGAACTTTAAATAAAATTACAAAATAATACTAACAAGACAAATAATATGTACATGGTTTCCAAACCATCACATTTAGTAAAACAAATACTTCCACCCTAGTGAGCAGTAGATGTACTGCCATTTCATATTATTTTGAGAGTTCTTGGATAGTGCAAGGTTTGCAGAAGAGAAGACACAGAATAAAAATTTCAGTCCTTGCCAAATTAATCTATAAATGCAACATAAAAGCAATTAAAATCTCAATGGAAACTGTGGACACAATGCTTTACATGTCTTCCTGTACATGCAAAAAATGGTGAATAGATTTTATTTGCTTCCTTCATGGCTATGTAATTAGTGTCTAGAAAAGAAACACACACTCAAATATCTCCAGGCATTAGAAACAAGAAGAACCCTAGAGCAGGATCTCGAGCCACTGCCTGCTGGGTTTCCGATCTGAGTTACCTAAAGCAGCTAGGAGTCTGGCCCCTGCAAGGTAATGGGGACCAAACGCACTCCTGTTTGACGAAGAGGGACCAGAACCAGGTCCGGTGTGATAGCTGGGTCTACAGCACAGCCCCACCTCTCCTGAACGAGGCTGAGAGAAGCGGGCTGGGGACCTGGGGTACAAGAAAGCTGCTAATCCTCCAGGCTGGTCAGCAGCACAGCGCCCAGACGAAGCTGTGCCGTGACTGGGAATGGGACAGTCTCCCCTATAGCTGCAGGCTGGGACCCCAAATCCTTCAACACAAGACCTGGCTCTGCATGGGATAGCTGGAGAATCAAGGGGGGAAGGAAGCACCCAACTGACAGAAGGTGACACATAGGAAAGGAGAGCAAACGCAAAACACACGAACACACTCACTTGGGAGGCCAGCTAGCGGAGTCCGAAGCTATGAGAAAATCTAACGAGAAGAAATTCAAAAGAACAAACCATTAAGAGATTAAATACTTCCTGATAGAGACAAATTCATCTGGATGAATAAATCTGAAAAAGATATGCATGCACTCTGTAAAAGTATAATTAAATGTATTTTTTAGGGGTGCCTGGATGGGCCAGCAGGTTAAGCGTCTGCCTTCGGCTCAGGTCATGATCTCAGGGTCCTGGGATCGAGTCCCGAGTTGGGCTCTCTGCTCCGTGGGGAGTCTGCTTCTCCCTCTCCCTCTGCCCCTCCACCTGCTCGTGCTCCTGCCCTCTCTCTCTAATAAATTCAAATAAATAAATAAAACCTTTTATAAATAAATAAATGTTATTTTTTAAACAACCTAAATAAATGTCTATATATACTACAGTCATGGAAAAGGCAAACAGAATTTCATCAAGATCTCAACTTCCTCAAATTATAGTATAAATGCGATGCAATTCCAATCAAAATGTAAATAATGTGACATTTTTTATAGTGAGTGGTAAAATGATCCTAAAAATAATAAAAAGGTCCCAAAGGAGTTCAAACAATTCTGAAAATCAAGAACTCAGAAGACAGACAGGCAGGGAAGCTACGTGGGATGCATCACGAAGCAAGAGAAATCAAGGCCAAGGGCCCCAGCATATTGAGGACACGGTATATAGAGAAGTGCTTCCGACTGATGGACAAGAAGACACCGTGGTGAAAAAATGGCATTAACCAAACTGGAACTCAGGATAGAAAAAAAAATCAAGGGGCGCCTGGGTGGTTCGGTCAGTTGAGCCTCAGACTCTTGATTCCGGCTCAGGTCATGATCTCAGGGTCATGGGATCGAGCTCTGTGTGGGGCTCTGTGCTGAGCCGAGCCTGGAGTCTGCTTGGGATTCTCTCTCTCCCTCTGCCCCTCTCCCCCTGCTCTCTCTCACTCTCTCTAAAAATAAAAAATAAATACATATATTTGAAAAAAAGGAAAAACATCAAATTATATTTCTACCACACAGTGTTTCTAAATATAAACTCTAAATATAAATTAAATACAAGAATGTTAAGCTTTATGACCTTAGAAAGAGAAGACTTTCTTAAGATTCAAAGAATAAGAAATAACAAAGGAAAAAATGATAAATTGGCTTCATCAAAACTGCAAACATCTACACACACAAACTTATAAAACAAAGTTAAAATTCAAGGTACCACTGAAAGATAATTCTTAAAACACATAATACATACAAAAGATTAGTTTCTATTTGGTGGGAATGCCAACTGGTACAGCCATTCTGGAATATAGTAAGGAAGTTCCTCAAAAAGTTAAAAATAGAGCTACCCTACGATCCAGTAACTGTACCACTAGGTGTCTGCCCAAAGGATACAAAAATACTGATTTGAACGGGCACATGCACCTGATGTTTATAGCAGCATTACCAACCATAACCAAACTATGGACAGAGCCCATTCATCGACCGATGAATGGATAAAGGGCACCTGGGTGGCTCAGTCGTTAGACGTCTGCCTTCGCTTCAAGTCATGATCCCGGGGTCCTGGGATCGAGCCCCGCGTCGGGCTCCCTGCTCCACGGGAAGCCTGCTTCTCCCTCTCCCACTCCCCCTGCTTGTGTTTCCTCTCTCGCTGTGTCTCTCTCTCTGTCAAATAAATAAAATCTTTAAAAAAAATTTTTAAAAAGATGTACATAGATATATATATGGACACACACAATGTACATATGTGGTGTATATATACACTGTATATATTTTTATATACAATGTACTTTTCATTGGCTGAAATACTACTCAGCCATCAAAAAGAATGAAATCTTGCCATTTGCAATGAGGAGGATGGAACTAGAGGGTGTCATGCTGAGCGAAATAAGTCAGACCGAGTCAAATACACGATTTCACTCAGATGTGGAATTTAAGAAACAAAACGGATGAACGTAGAAGAAGGGAAGGAAAACTAAAATAAGATGAAAACAGAGGGAGGCAAACCATAAGAGACTCTTAACTATAGAGAACAAACTGAGGGTTGCTGGAGGGGCGGGGTTAACTGGGTGATGGGAATTAAGGAGGGCATGCGTTGGCATGAGCACAGGGTGTTATATGTAAGTGACAAATCACTAAATTCTACTCCTGAAACCAATATTACACTTGAATTTAAGTAAAATTTTAAAAATAAAAATTTTAAAAATAATAAAATTAAAATTAAAAAAAAGATTACTTTCCAGTGGAATGTATGAAAAACTCTTACATTAATGAGTAACCAAAAGACAGACAACCTTACAGAGAAAAGAACAAAGGGCATGACAGGAAATTGGCAGGAAGGAAACCTACCAAACAAATAAATGTTTGGGAAAAGCACGCAAGTTCATGAATAATCAAAGAAGTGCGAATTAATTTAACAATGAGATTTCATGCCCACCAGATTTGTAAAAAATTAAAACAATAACTATTATGGAAGGGGATTGGGAGATGCTCGTGGAATAATGTAAATGAAGTATACCAAATAAATGATCTTTGTATTCTTGTCTGATTTTAAAATATGCATCTCTCCACACAAACACATTTAATCACCCATACTTCACACACAGATAATAGATAAAATTAGATATACGGGTGCTTGGGTGGCTCTGTTGATGAAGTGTCCGCTTTCGGCTCAGGTCATGATCTCAGGATCCTGGGATTGAGCCCCACATTGGGCTCCCTGCTCAGCAGGGGGTCTGCTTCTGCCTCACCCTCCGCCCCTCTACCTGCTCATTTGCTCTCTCGCCCTCTCTCTCTCTCTCTCTCAAATAAATAAAATCTTTTTAAAACATTAGATACATACACACAAATATGAATGTATGTCTATAAATTACACCAGCAGGAGACATGTAAATATTAACACTGCATTTTAAGAGTCCAAGAAAATCTCCCACTGCCTGGCACATCATAGGACAGTAAGTATTTGTCGATGCAAAGAATTAGCCAATTCATGGGTGATTTTAATATTTTTGAACAACTTTTTTTCAATTACTCTATTTGAACCCATATATACAAATCTCAAGTGCATTATTTCCAGGCATACTTAAAAGTGACTCGGTGACCCCAACAGACAGGCTATGAAATCAACTATGGTACTCAGACGGGAGCTATTTATAGAAGGACCTTCGGAGGACATGGTTTTCCTTATGTAAGTTGAGCAACCGATGTCTGAAATCTATTATCAACGTTGTCAAGTTGCAGTGAATTTGCTGCAGTAGAAAAAAAAGATATATGCCAGGGACCTTATAATCCGGTATGGAAAGGAAGAAGTGTGCATATAGAGGGAGCCATGGAAACATCCGTTTTGGGACTCACATGACGGCATGCAGAGGGCCCGGAAAGAGCCCTAAACTTGCAAGCGGGAGATTTTAGTTAGTGCAACTGGGGCAAGTCAGCTCCTTGGGCAAACTTACAGCAAGAAGCAAGCAGCCAATCCAGCCTCCAGAGAGGTTTGGAACCAGGATTCTCCTTCTTTGGAGAGACAAGAACCTCTAATGGCCCTGACCAGAGCAGGGACAGAGAAGTCAGCACCTCATCTGACTCGATGACCACACTTCTGATGGCACCCACACCCCTGGGTACATGTCCCCAAGTCAGCAGTGCAGCCCGGAAGGAATCAGAGAATGAGGTGATATGCACCCTAACTGGCTGCATTAGGAGTGACACATGGAGATAAAACTCTGTGGGGTTACCCATAGAGCCCCCACGGGACCCGGTGGCCTCGGACAGTCTGCGGCGTGCAGAACACCCACAATCTTCCATAGTATTTGCAGCAAGGGGGGATAGATGTCTTCCCTGCTTCCCCAGATGCCACCGTCTGGATTTTCATACGTTTACTCTCCCCGGTCCAAAGCTGTCAACCCCCTGAAAGAGGGGGTCTGGGTGGTGAAAGAGGGAAACCACATAGCCCCCTGGGGCCACTGTCCCATGGGTGGGGATGTTTGAAGCTGGATCTGCTGGTGAAGAAAGAAGAGCCAGCCCCTGGCCATTTCCCACTCACCTGTGTCAGCAGCCAGACACCCAGAGCCCATCGGGGGCCACAAAAGAGGGCAGCCCTGCGTGCTTTCTGCAGACATGTCCTTGACCCTGTGGCCAGATGTAGGGACCTTATCTCATTGGCCCTGGAGCTCTTCCCTGTCTGAGGAGAGGCACCTGGCAGCTAACTGGAGGGTGAATCTGGAGGGAAGTGCATCTCAGACTCCAGGCATAGGACTGAGGGAACACGGGCTGTGTGTCAGGCAGCAAGAATGACCGCATCCGGATTTACCCTGTGGGAGTCCTGGCGACAGCATGTCCTGAGGTCGGAGGGACATCCCCGCTCAGCATCTTGAATGTGGTGCTCTTCCCGGCCCCGTTGGGCCCCAGGAGCCCAAAGCACTGAAAGGAGAGAAGCAGCAGCCAGCTCAGAGCAGACATTTTTGGTTTCTGATACTCCCAGATCTTTAAAACCACACGATTGTACAAAGCACTCTGGAGAAGACCGTGGTGTCTGAGTGGTGTGACCATATCGACAATCACCTGCGATGAGTGAATCTGTGTAAGGAACACTCCAGAGGGTGAGAAGTGATTGCCAACTACCAGGATCGCGCTGAGATCCCCCGTCCTCTGGGGGGCAGTCCCAACAAGGTCCTAACTGTGTCCCTTTGTGGAGGGTGGCAGTTTTTGAGACTCACATCATTGTAATCATTATCCTCTGGACACTGCTTAAAGGACGTTCTCGGGGCGCCTGGGTGGCTCACTTGGTTAAGCTTCTGAATCTTGGTTTTGGCTCAGGTTGTGATCTCAGGTTATACGATCGAGCCCCACATCAGGCTCCCTGCTCAGTGCGGAGTCTGCTCAAGATTCTCTCTCTCTCTCCCCTGCCCCTCCTGCACTCGCATGTGCGTGTTCTCTCGCACATAAATAAAATCTCCAAAATATAAAGTACATTCTTAAAATATTCTCCCCACTCTCCCTCCCCTTCTGCCCACCCCCAACTCAGACTCTAAGCTGATCCTGACATGAGTCAAGAAGAGAGCGGTTAGTTCTAAACTCTGACACTCAGCATCAACATTTTGGAGGGGGTGGCGGGGGGGAGTGTTTGGTTCAATGTTGTCTTATATTCCAGGTGAAAAATGGCCTTCTTGCTGTCTTTTCTACACCTCGTCTTTATCTGTCAGTATGTTCTTAGCTAGAGATTCTGTGGTGGAGACTGAGTCTGTGTGGTTCATCAGCTGGCTTTCTGTCTATTGACCACAGCTGACTTCCCTGCTCCTTGAATCCTGGGAAAGTGCCTGTTCTGGCTTTCCTGGCGCTGGCCCTACCTAATTACCACAGGACCCTATGTGGTACCTCTGGATGACAGGTGCTTCCCTGAATTACCACCTGCTTTCATAGCCATGTTCCCCCCATCTCGACTGGATCTCTCCCACCAGCCAACCCATGGACCCAGCTGCCATTTCTGGACTGACAGCTCTAAGGCAGTACCACTCACGCGCTTCTAACCTCGCCTTGCCATTACCTAACATGCTACGTGATCATGGTCTTCTGTTTCCTACCCAGTTATTCATTCCTAGAGGGACGGGGACATAGCTCAGTCTTCTCTGTCTCTTCCACTGGCTCTTACAAAGCATTTCACATCTAAGCATTTAAACCATGTCCACAAAAAGTCCAGCAACCAGAACTCAAATGTAAGTGGCACCTCGGATCATCTCAGATCTCTGGAGCATCTCCCTTATGAAGTCTTCCAAGTTTTTCTCTTACCCTTCACCTTAAAACTACCCCGACAAGTAATGGCAAAACTAAAAATGATTTTTGAAGTAGAGGTAAAACAAATAGTCAATATGATGCCAAAGGTTGCAGAGTTAGTCTTTGGGTTGAGTGGCCAAAAAAACTCCTTCCTTAGCATACAGTCCTCTTCAGCCACAAACCACAGTGCAGCACGTAAGGATACTCCTGGATCAACTTAGATTGGTCCCCAGGCTTCTTTTTCCCTCTGAATAGTCCTCTCTGAAACACCTGCTCTCTGCTCACAGTGCAGCATGGCCGCCAATCACGTAACCATGTAACCTGCCTCGAGTCTCTCAGGAGCTGGGAACAATATGAATGCAAGGTACCTCTTATTTTTAACAGTTAATTAAAGGTAATCACTTTCAGAGTTGATTTCTTTTTATGCAATTAAGCACAAATCAGGAACAATTTGCATGGCTTCTATCAGTTCTGAATAAACATTTCTACGAGAATTAATGCCATATCCATGGCAAAAAAATTCTGAGCTATTGCTTTGGTGTGAGTGTTCTTTCCCTTTGCCAAGGAACATTTTACTAGATGGGCTTAATTGGCCAGTTAAAAAGAATGGCAGTCCAAGTTAGAGTTAGAAGAGGTTCCCTGAATTAATTGAACTGATAAAGTATTTGTACTCAATAAAATGTCATCCCATAGCATAAACAATGATTAAAACTCTTTAATCACATGAAGTTTTTAACATTACGAAACAGAATAAACCCCATCCATCAGTCAGCAAAGTTTTCGCTGGGGAAAGAGCCAATAGACTCTCTACTCAGATTCTGTGTCTACTGATTTTTGCAGAAATTCCAGAAATTCGAAGGCTCTTGGCTCCGATCGCAGATATCCTGAGCCTAACACAATCCAATGCACAGAGATACATGGGTTTGTAACAGAAAGGGGTACAAAGAGAAGGTCCTCACCTCTCCTCTTCGTATGCCCAAACTAATATCTTGCACAGCAGGGGTCCTCTTAAAGAAGCTTCTGTAGCTTTTACTAAGGTTGTATAACACAAGAAGGTCTTCACTGGTTCTTCCTTTTAACACTCTTGTTTGCTCTTTTTCAACATCTAGGTCCTTGGAAGATGTGACTGTGGCTTGGATGGCAGACTGACCCCTGGGAAGATGAAGTAAGAGTTAATTCACACATGAGAACTGGAAATGGAACAGTCAAGAGAGACAGAAAGGTCAGAGACCTGTCGAAACAGAAGATGCGGTCTTGAGCCTGCACTGTCAGCTCCGGTCCACACACCGTACTTCTGCCATTGTGATTAATAACGAGCAAGAGTCCAGGGCACCTGGGGGGCTCAGTCGGTGAAGCATCTGCCTTCGGCTCAGGTCATGATCCTAGGGTTCTGGGATCGAGCCCCACGTCCGGCTCCCTGCTCAGCAGGGAGCCTTCTTCTCCCTCTCCCTCTGCCTGCCTCTCTGCCTACTTGTGTTCTCTCTCTATCTCTCTGTCAAAAAAATACATAAAATCTTAATCAAAAAGAAAAAGAAAAAGAAAAAACAACAAGCAAGAGTCCACATTCATCCCCTAATGTGAAGGAAACATTCATGTTCCTAAAAGACAGCGAAGTGGACAGAGGCTCAACTAGAGCTGCCTTTCAATGTTAGGAATAATAAAATAAGGCCAGGCTCCTGTGCAGGGTGGAAAAAGAATGTATCACAAAATTATTGCAAGGAGTCATCTTGTCTAAGCATTTTTAGCAAATAGGTCACTTAAGTAAAGTGCATTGTACAGGGACAGCTGGGTGGCTCAGTCGTTAAGCGTCTGCCTTCGGCTCAGGTGATGATCCCAGGGTCCTGGGATCGAGCCCCGCGTCGGGCTCCCTGCTCAGTGAGGAGCCTGCTTCTCCCTCTCCCACTGCTGCTCACCCTACTTGTGCTCTCTCTCTCTGACAAATAAATAAATAAAAATCTTTAAAGTGCATTGTACATAAAAAAACCCAAACATCAGAGTTACATAGAACACTCTGGATTGTGTAAAGGGACTGTACAGCAAGTGCTTCACACAACACCATGCATAATAGATTTAATAAGTATTTATCAGGTGAATACAAATTTAATATTCAATTCAAATTTATTTGCTCTAAATCTGAGCTGCTCCTTTTTCAATCTTCCTTATGATTTTCAACCCGGCACATTTTAACTTTAAAGTAAATTTCAATTTCTCCTGTAAACTGTTAACATGCCAACATTTTAATCATTAAATGGGTACAAAGCCCCGAGTTAAGGTTGTACCAAAATCAACTTCCTGGTTTTGCCAAATGTGATACTGTCATGTAATATACGACCAAATTAATCATGGTATCATTGGGAGAAGCTGAGTAAAGGGTGCACAGGGACTCTGTAAAAATTCTGCAATTTCTTCTGAGTCTTCAACTTTTATGAGATAAAAAGGCATTTAAAATAAAATAAAATATTTAAAATAAAAGCTGCCAGTGCCTTAGGTCCTTTCCCTGCATTATTTTTTCTGTGCCTAAAATCACCCTTGAACAAAAACAGAATCTATTCAATATGCAACCTAGAAGACGAGCGAATATACCTAGGTACTCAGAAGTATCTATTGCATGACACCATTCATATAACATTCAAAAGCACGAGAAGCAAGTCACTGGAGAAAAAACCAAGATCGGTGGAAAATTACAGAAATCAGTACTCCAGGATCATTATATCAGCACAGGAATGCTCTGCAATTCTTATAGTCTGTATTGGGAACAAGATTAAAGTGGTGGATTTGAAATGCATAGCTTTAGGCTAAGTGTGAACCTAGGGTATTTTATAAAAAGATTGATTGATTGATTTTACGGGGGGCTACAGGAAAGGGAGAGGGAGAGAGAATCTCAAGCAGGCTCCCCGGTGAGCATGGAGCCCAACCGGGACTCGATCCCACCACCCTCAGATCATGACCTGAGCTGAAACCAACAGTCAGATGTTCAACCATGCCAACCAGGCGCCCCTGAACTTAATGTATTTTAATGAATAAAAAGTAATGGTTTTTAATGTGTAAAAAAAAAAAAAAAAAAACACCCAAGAACAGTGGTTATGTCCAGAGTGGTTAATGACACGGGTCATGGAGACGCTGACCCTTCCAGCTGACAAGCACAAACACAACACCAAGGTCTATATTACAGAGGAAGGAGACGCCCGGGCACCTGAGAGTCGAAATGCCCAACAGCTGCAGAGAAATGCTTCCCGGGCCACATGCCTGCTCGCACCCAGCCAGCACCTCGGGCACACAGGGCCAGATCAGCTCCAGGCCGGAGAGAGTAGGCGAGAACGCCACCAAACGCCCCCAGCCTGCCTGGTGTTCGGCCCGGGCTCAGGTTCTCATGGAGACTTGGATTCTCAGCCGACAACCAAAGACCCTCAGCAGACACGGTTCAGGGCCACGGCCGGCCGGGGCAGACAGCAAGGAGGTGTCTGCACTTGCTCATGGACACGCTGCTGGCTGGGGGGTGCGGGGGGACAGGCACTATTCCTCCCAGGTGCGGGGAAGGGGAGCATCTTCCTATTTACGTGCATGATTCAACACCAGTGCACGGCATGCCCTGCACAAAGGTCAAGCAGAGCAGAGTGACAGTAAACACTATAAAACGACACTCTGGGCCCAGCAGAGAGAGATGGGCTGCAACAGGAAGGCTGGGAAGGCATCGGGCCAGCCCTGGGAGGTGGGGAGCAGCACGAGGTGGGTGCTGGAGGCGGGGGAGGCCAGTCCCGCCAGGGGCCCCGACCGAGCAGATGACCAGAGGCAAATGTCACCCATGGGGGCCGAAGGGGGTATCGTGGAGAGCTTCACGGGGCGTGAGGTGCCCGACTTGAGGGGGCCTGGCTAACAACATAGGACTTTCTTCTTTTGTCAATGATTAGTGACCTGGCCAGACATGGATTTATTTTTTTTTTTTAATATTTTATTTATTTGACAGAGAGAGAGCACAAGCAGGGGGAGTGGGAGAGAGAGAAGCAGACTCCCCACTGAGCAGGGAGCCCGATGTAGGGCTCTGTCCCAGGACCCTGAGATCACGACCTGAGCCGAAGGCAGATGCTTCACCGACTGAGCCACCCAGAGGCTCCCAGAAGTGGATTTAAAAAACAAATTAATTTAGCGAGACCTCACTGTAGTAGTCATCCATAAAGAGGTAGCAGGCAACTGGTGTCTCAATCAGATTACATTTCAGTGTCCTGTGGCCCCCACACTGACAAAGAACAATAAATACTGATGATCCGCTGTGGATAGCAAAGGCCTTATTCTAAAATACAGTGGAACGAATGCTCCGCCAAGTGAGACAAGGAGTCTTCTCTTTTTTTGTGTGTGTCTTTTTTAATTTTTTATTGTTATGTTAATCACCATACATTACATCATTAGTTTCTGATGCAGCGGTCCACGATTCATTGTCTGCGTATAACACCCAGTGCTCCACGCAGAACGTGCCCTCCTTAATACCCATCACCGGGCTCACCCATCCCCCCACCCCCCTCCCCTCTAGAACCCTCGGTTTGTTGGAGTTTTCTCTTTTAAAAAGAAGTCTTCTGATGCTCTCCCAGAGAGAATGGGGCACCCTGAAATCCACCCAAGGGGAGTCTACGGTCTAGATTTTATTTAAAACAGATTAACCTCGTGAGGGCCGATCAAGGAACCACTTATGTTTGAAAGGCACTCAGAATTCTCTTCCAAATTCAGTCAGATACTGGAAATCTACAGACTCCAGAGGGATTGTGGCCAATTCGAGAGAGACTTGGGATTTATATTCAATGCGGCTCGCTGCTCTAGCAGATTGAAAGGAATTCTAAAGGAAGCATGTCTTGAAATGACTAACGGGAACAATTCTATAAAGGCACCATCACAAAATATTCATAAGGTGTCCACGATCCTTAACAGGTTCTCCAGGGACACGATCCTAATTAGTAATTTCTCCATGAAGGATCCATCCCGGATCCTCAGAGAGACACGTGCAGCTCTTAGAGAGACCAAGGCAATGGATGGGGGCCACATGGGTCACAAGGAGACACACACACTGTGAGGCCGACACAGCAAAGCATATGTGTTATCTGACAATACTCTAGACACCTGTGCAAAGCCACCTTAAATCCCACTTAGAATAATAGACACGTGTGTGTGTGTGTGTGTGTGTGTGTGTGTGTGTGTGTAGATGGGCCACGTTCTATATCTACAAATATATACACATCAACGTAAATATAAATAAAATATACATACTATATACAATTATGTATTTATATGTGGGATATATGTAAATGTTAGAATTAAAAAATATTATACATATATATATTTCTTGTGCTACCTGAGGTTCATCGTCACCTAACAAAGAGAAGAACACAGCATCAATGGCAACAGGCAGGATCTGGCAAAGGGCAAGTGGTTATCAGTGCTGACCTTCTATCCATTCCTGCTGTTAGGAGTTAAAGTCATTTAGCTACAAAAATAAATTATGTGAGGGGCACTTGGGTGGCTCAGTCATTGTCTGCCTTCGGCTCAGGTCATGATCTCAGGGTCCTGGGATCGAGTCCTGCATCGGGCTCCCTCTCAGCAGGGAGTGAGCTTCTCCCTCTGCCCCTCACTCTGCTCGTGTTCTTTCTCTCTCAAATAAATAAACAAAATCTTTAAAAAATCAATTTATTAATTAATTTTGTTATGGTATCAACTAAATTCGCCCTAGATGCTACAATCAGAGTAAGAGGGAAATTGAGCAATTTCAAAGGGCACAACTAAATAATTAGAACGATCTTGCAGGCTGGCACTATATCTTTTGACGTTCTCCTTCCCTGTGTTGGTGACTCACATCAATCAAAAAAGAAAAGAAACAGAGACGGAAAGAAAAGAAAAAGCAACATAAAATCTTCACTCATTAGCACCATGTATCACGTGGATCGGACACATTGTTTGTCTTGCAATCTCCAGGATGGAGCTTCCTCTCCCTCTTTGTTGAACAGGTGGTGCCCTTCCCGGCTGAGCCATACAGGACATACCGTGGCCGCTGCAGAAGGTCCCAGTGAAGCCAAATCCTCAAGAGGAGAAGCACCGTGCCCTGTGAGGCCAACTGCACAAAGATCCAGCCCAGAAAGTTCATCTGAAAGGGGCTCACGTAGGAATCGATGCCAAAGTTGTGGGTCAGGTCATATTTGATCTGATTGTAACAGAGTTCTATCAGTCCCTGACCCAGGCAGAACTGAGGGAAAATGGTGAAGATCCACTTGAGGACATCGTAGATGTTCTGTAAATTCTGTACAGTGAGAGAAAGGGAAAATAAATCACATCGAAAGCTGTTCACACCCTCCGTCTGCCCTTGTTGGTCCTGTGTCCAGGTCCCCCCCTACCCCAGCCACTCAGTGACAGGCGCAGATGGGCCTCGAACCGGAGAGGATTAGTCTCAAGCCTCAGGTCTGGTGGTTTTGCCTTGCTGGGTGGTGGATGTGCTTGGGAGTCCCCACCCACTTCTTCCTCCCGAGTTCCACTTTTGGAACGGGTATGTCTGTCCTAAGCCAGTCCCGTGGCTGTACGTTGGAAGCACATAACTGGTGTGCTTCCCAGGCTCACACGTGGAGAGGAATTCTGTGTCACGACGCATCATGCCTAAAGTGTCGTGTGCACCTGATTTAGGTGAGACCTCGCTAAAGACTTTCGAGTTGAAGCTATGATAAGTCAAGACGTTGGGGGCTGTTGGGATGGATTGGATGTATTTTTCCTGCAAGAAGGACATAAATTTGGGGGGCCCATGGTGAAATGTCATGGACTGAATATTTGTGCCCCCGAAATTCACAGGTGTAGCCCTAACTCCCATTGTGATGGTATTAGGAGTTTGGACCTTAGGGAGATGATTGGGCTAGATGGGGTCAGGAAAACCGAGCCCCCACAATGGGATCAGTGCCCTCGTGTGAAGAGCTAGAGACACCAGAGCTTCCTCTCTCTGCCATGCGAGGACACAGCAAGAAGGAGGTCATCTCCAAGCCAGGAAGCAGGTCCCGCCCAAGAGCTGATTGTTCAGCAGGCACCTCGATCTCAGATGCCCAGCCTCCAGAACGGTGAGCAACAGCATCAGCTGGTCATGCCCCCCAGCCTGCGGCAGGTGTTACAGAAGCCCAGGTAACACATACAGGTAACATCCCGAGCCACAGGCCACATGAGTGTTCGAACAAGCAGACAATACTGGGAGTTGTCGCCATGAGTAGGCAAATGACATGTAAGATGCCTAGTACGAAATTAGCGTACAGTAAATGTTCAGTGTATGTAGTTGTCTCTATGAAACTTGTTACCATTGAGCGTAATTACAAGGACAAGGACGAATAAGGGAGCAGATGGAAAGCGAGGGCAAACTGTAAAAAAATCGCAAAGAAAATAAAAATATATATGACAGGCTGCATATATTTGGACAATATCATTTTTAAATTAAATGTATATAAAAATTCAACATGTCCCATAAAATATACTATTTTTTATCATCTGGTGTTTTATGAATGTTAGCTTTATTTGACAATGAGATTAGAACTGTTACCATGTTAACCATCACCCACTAGGACTTTCCACAAAGTATCATGTGTTCCAACCTTAATGGAACTTCACTGCATTTCACTCCCTCAATAAATGTATACAGTATTGAGAGGTAAACCCAGTTACCACTCAGGAAACAGGCTCAATGTGTTCAGGCCACATTGTGGTAGGGCCGGGCTTGACCCCGATCATTCTGGCCCAAGGAATAAAATCTCTCCACCCAGTTATATCAGACAAATTAGATTTTAAAACAAAGACTGTAATAAGAGATGAGGAAGGACACTATATCCTACTTAAAGGGTCTATCCAACAAGAAGATCTAACAATTGTAAGTATCGATGCCCCGAACATGGGAGCAGCCAATTAATTACAAAAGCAAAGAAACACATTGACAACAATACAATAATAGTGGGGCACTTTAACAGCCCCCTGACTGAAAGGGACAGATCATCTAAGCAAAAGATCAACAAGGAAATAAAGACTTTAAATGACACACTGGACCAAATGGACTTCACAGACATATTCAGACCATTCCATCACAAAGCAACGGAATACACATTCTTCTCTAGTGCCCATGGAACATTCTCCAGGATTGATCACATCCTAGGTCACAAATCAGGTCTCAACCGGTAGCAAAAGATTGTGATTATTCCCTGCATATTTTCAGACCACAATGCTTTGAAACTAGAACTCAATCACAAGAGGAACGTCGGAAAGAACTCAAAGACATGGAGGCTGAAGAGCAACCTACTGAAGAATGAATGGGTCAACCAGGAAATTAAAGAAGAATTAAAAAAATTCATGGAAACCAATGAAAATGAAAACACAACTGTTCAAAATCTTTGGGATGCAGCAAAGGCAGTCCTCAGAGGAAAGTATATAGCAATACAAGCCTTTCTCAAGAAACAAGAAAGGTCTCAAATACACAACCTAATCCTACACCTAAAGAAGCTAGAGAAAAAACAGCAAATAAAGCCTAAACCCCGCAGGAGAAGAGAAATACTAAAGATCAGGGCAGAAATCAATGAAATAGAAACAAAAGAACAGTAGAACAGATCAACGAAACTAGGAGCTGGTTCTTTGAAAGAATTAACAAGATTGATAAACCCCTGGCCAGACTGATCCAAAAGAAAAGAGAAATGACCCAAATCAACAAAATCATGAATGAAAGAGGAGAGATCACAACCAACACCAAAGAAATACAAACAATTATAAGAACATATTATGAGCAACTCTATGCCAGCAAATTAGATAACCAGGAAGAAATGGGTGCATTCCTAGGAGATGTATCAACTACCAAAATTGAACCAGGAAGAAATAGAAAACCTGAACAGACCTATAACCACTAAGGAAATTGAAGCAGTCATCAAAAGTCTCCCAACACACAAAAGCCCAGGGCCAGATGGCTTCCCAGGGGAATTCTATCAGACATTTCAAGAAGAACTAATACCTATTCTCCTGAAACTGTTCCAAAAAAGAGACATGGAAGGAAAACTTCCAAACTCATTTTATGAGGCCACCATTACCTTGATCCCCAAACCAGACAAAGACCCCATCAAAAAGGAGAATTACAGACCAATATCCTTGATGAACATGGATGCAAAAATTCTCACCAAAATACTAGCCAACAGGATCCAACAGTACATTAAAAGGATTATTCACCACGACCAAGTGGGATTTATCCCTGGGCTGCAAGGCTGGTTCAACATCTGCAGATCAATCAACGTGATACAATACATTAACAAAAGAAAGAACAAGAATCATATGATCCTCACAATAGATGCAGAAAAAGCATTTGACAAAGTACAGCATCCTTTCTTGATCAAAACTCTTCAGAGTATAGGGATAGAGGGTACATACCTCAATATCATAAAAACCATCTACGAAAAACCTACAGCGAATATCATTCTCAATGGGGAAAAGCTGAGAGCTTTTCCCCTAAGGTCAGGAACGCGGCAGGGATGTCCACTCTCATCACTGCTATTCAACGTAGTATTAGAAGTCCTTGCCACAGCAATCAGACAACAAAAAGAAATCAAAGGCATCCAAATCGGCAAAGAGGAAGTCAAACTCTCACTCTTTGCAGATGATATGATACTGTATGTGGAAAACCCAGAAGACTCCACCCCAAAACTGCTAGAACTCATACAGGAATTCAGTAAAGTAGCAGGCTATAAAATCAATGCACAGAAATCAGTGGCATTCCTATACACCAACGACAAGACAGAAGAGAGACAAATCAAGGAGTCGATCCCATTTACAATTGCACCCAAAACCATAAGATACCTAGGAATAAATTTAACCAAAGAGGCAAAGGATCTGTACTCAGAAAACTATAGAATACTCAGGAAAGAAGTTGAAGAAGACACAAAGAAATGGAAAAACGTTCCATGCTCATGGACTGGAAGAAGAAACATTGTGAAGATATCAGTGCTACCTAGAGCAATCTACACATTCAATGCAATCCCCATCAAAATAACATCCACCTTTTTCAAAGAAATGGAACAAATAATCCTAAAATATCTATGGAACCAGAAGAGACCCCGAATAGCCAGAGGAATCTTGAAAAAGAAAAGCAAAGCTGGCGGCATCACAATTCTGGACTTCCAGCTCTATTACAAAGCTGTCATCATTGAGACAGTATGGTACTGGCACAAAAACAGACATATAGATCAATGGAACAGAATCAAGAGCCCAGAAACGGACCCTCAACTCTATAGTCAACTCATCTTTGACAAAGCAGGAAGGAATGTCCAATGGAAAAAAGACAGTCTCTTCAACAAATGGTGTTGGGAATATGGGACAGCCACATGCAGAAGAATGAAACTGGACCATTTCCTTACACCACACACAAAAATAGACTCCAAATGGTTGAAAGACCTAAACGTGAGACAGGAGTCCATCAACATCCTAAAGGAGAACACAGGCAGCCACGTCTTCGACTTCAGCCGCAGCAACTTCTTCCTAGAAACATCGCCAAAGGCAAGGGAAGCCAGGGCAAAAATGAACTCTTGGGATTTCATCAAGATCAAAAGCTTTTGCACAGCAAAAGAAACAGTCCACAAAACCAAAAGACAACCGACAGAATGGGAGAAAATATTTGCAAATGACATATCAGATAAAGGGCTAGTATCCAAAATCTATAAAGAACTTATCAAATGCAACACCCAAAGAACAAATAATCCAATCAAGAAATGGGCAGAAGACATGAACAGACATTTTTCCAAAGAAGACATCCAAATGGCCAACAGACACATGAAGAAGTGCTCAACATCGCTCGGCATCAGGGAAATCCAAATCAAAACCTCAATGAGATACCACCTCACACCAGTCAGAATGGCTAAAATTAACAAGTCAGGAAACGACAGATGTTGGCGGGGATGCGGAGAAAGGGGAACCCTCCTACACTGTTGGGAATGCAAGCTGGTGCGGCCGCTCTGGAAAACAGTAGGGAGGTTCCTCAAACAGTTGAAAATAGAGCTACCATACGATCCAGCAATTGCACTACTGGGTATTTACCCCAAAGATACAAATGTAGGGATCCGAAGGGGTACGTGCACCCCAATGTTTATAGCAGCAATGTCCACAATAGCCAAACTGTGGAAAGAGCCAAGATGCCCATCGACAGATGAATGGATAAAGAAGAGGTGGTATATATACACAGTGGAATATTGTGCAGCCATCAAAAGGACTGAGATCTCGCCATTTGCAACGACGTGGATGGAACTGGAGGGTGTTATGCTGAGTGAAATAAGTCAATCAGAGAAAGACATGTATCATAGGACCTCACTGATATGAGGAATTCTTAATCTCAGGAAACAAACTGAGGGTTGCTGGAGTGGTGGGGGGTGAGAGGGATGGGGTGGCTGGGTGATAGACATTAGGGAGGGTATGTGCTGTGGTGAGCGCTGTGAATTGTGCAAGACTGTTGAATCACAGATCTGTATTCCTGAAACAAATAATGCAACATATGTTAAGAAAAAAGAAAAAGAAGAAGATAGCAGGAGGGGAAGAATGAAGGGGGGTAAATTGGAGGGGGAGACGAACCATGAGAGACAATGGACTCTGAAAAACAAACTGAAGGTTCTAGAGGGGAGGGGGGTGGGGGGATGTGTTAGCCTGGTGATGGGTATTAAAGAGGGCATGTTCTGCATGGAGCACTGGGTGTTATGCACAAACAATGAATCATGGAACACTACATCCAAAACTAATGATGTAAGATATGGTGATTAACATAACAATAAAAAATTATTAAAAAAAAAATCTCTCCACCCAGGAATGCAGCCTTTGGAGAAAATTCACTGCAAAGTGGTCCTTTGAGCTGACTTTTAGACACGGTGTAGCTAAGCATGTAGTTCAGAAAGACCACAGTTAACTACCGCTACCTGACAAGGCTATAGAAGTAATCATCAAGAATTAGGCTCGGGGAGCCTGGGTGGCTCAGCCAGTTAAGCATCTGCCTTCGGCTCAGGTCATGATCCCAGGGTCCTGGGATTGAGCCCCAAGTTGGGATCCCTGCTCAGCAGGTAGTCTGCTTCTCCCTCTCCCTCTGCCTCTCCCCCTGCTTGTGCTCTCTCTCTCTCTCTCTCTCTGTCAAATAAATAAATAAAATCTTTAAAAAAAAAAAGAATTAGGCTCACTGTTTTACGGTCATTCAAAAATTCATCTGAAGAATAATAGTTTATAAGGAAGCAAAATCATCATGAGGTATACATTATAATACACGACATGGGATGTGCCGTATCACAAATACTAAGGAAAAATTTACAAAATCATCAATGATACATTTCATCCTAGACAAGGTCCAGTTTTCCCTTATGATGCAAATGGACAGCTTGACTTATATAAATGCAGTCTTAAAAATAACGTGATTTGGGAGCAACAGAAAATTCAACAAAGGAGTATGAGTTGTTCCATTGTGGCTTATTGTCTTTTGCATATAGACACAGAAAAAACATGAATGCTTCATCTGATTTTTCCCTTGACTCTTGTCCTGACTACCTACCATCTTTATAGATTTTAACCAGTCCCAAAGGAGCTTATTAATCCCAGTTTTTATAAAACTGTGTCAGTCCCTGTATCAAATAATGTGCCACATGAAAGCATCTTTTCTCACTGGTTATAATGTAGAAGCGGTAGAATATTACAGCTTCCGACTCAGGAACTGGGAACGAAGGGACAGACATAGTAATGACGGGGACTCTAGATCTGCCTCAAGGAACTGACAACTGTCCCTGTTCCAATGAGAACAGAACTGTCCACGACGCCTGAACACCGAAGTAACAAGTAACCTGCACATACAACAGGATATAACTGCACAAAATCAGGGAGTAACAATCCATAAATGTCCAATTCAGGATAACTGCGAATTGATGAAGTATGCAAGGAAAGAAATTACTGGAACTATGAGTTATTCCCCTCCGGACATCCCTCTCATCCCAACCAGGAGATGTTCAAGATGGCGCGTTAGAACTCAAAACGCATTTTCTATAGAAATCAGCTTAAAAATTGTGATTTGGTAAAAATTAAAATGCTCTAACATCACAGTCTGGACACACAATGGTTAATCCTGGTTTACTGGTCACCTCTGATTGATACTATAAGAATATATTTATTGCCCTATAGCTTACGAGTGAAGATCTGAAATCACCCATTTACGATGTTGGGTTTCTTAAGCAAACAATACCAAAATAAAGAGCAAAAGAAAAGGGAGACCTTAGCAAAATGATAAAATGTCTCTTTTTATTTGTGAACAATTGAGCTTGACCCATTTTTCTGCAAACAAACTATTGCCTTTGCTGTCTGTCCACATAAGCAACGCTATTTGTAACCGGATGCTGACGTCAGTGCTGGACTATCAGGAACACAAAGGCTCCCGGCTCAACTCCTCTCTGGGTCCAGGGGATCCTGCCTCCTTTCGCTTTTGCCCTCTGATCCTGTCCCCTAGAGCTCCGCCTTGCCCACCAGAGCGAGGGTCCATCCACCCTGAGTCTGCCTTCCTTCTCACCTTAGTTCATGGGGACACCCGGAGTGGCCCAAGTCCTAGCAGAGATCCGTGGGGCTGGCAGGGAAAGCATGCACTTGCCTCTGCTACCCTCCACGTCCTCCTCAAGCTAAAGCCCAATAACTGTATCGGGGTTTCCTACTTAGAGGCTAGATACATTAATACAGATTAGTGTCGACACTAGATCTGCAAAAATCACCAAAACAGATTGTTTCCTTCTCTGAATGAATGTTTCCGTACTTAGTGCTTCCACACCAACATAGGGCATAACACCCAAAAACAGTACGAGCCACCCTGGAAAGTGGACCATCTCTGCAAGCCCAGGGCTGAGCAAAGCAATGGGCATCCACCCATCCCCGACCCACCTGAGACAGGCCAGCAGCACAGCCTCCAGAACTGGGAGGGCTGGGCCTTTCTCAGGCTACCTTCTCCACCCACGAGTCAATCAAACACCAGAATGACTGAGGAATTGGGGTCCAGGTAGACAGCGTGGAGTCAGAAGGGACAGTGGTCGGAGCTGAGAGCCAAGAGGAGAGATGAAAAGGACAGAAATAAGCGGACAGAGGACAATGCAAAACTCCGACGGTTGTCCCCACGGGTAGCGCAGAGGAGGGCTTAAAGCAGATTAAGACCCAGGCGGACTTCACGGGGGGCGGAGCATGGCAGGGACAGAACTGGATCCAGCTTGACCGAGACGCCTGCTGGGGATCCCACACCGCAAAAGTGACTCGCTACCGTGAACACCTGTCGGAGAGAGGGTTCTTGGAGCAGGATTCCCTCACCCTCTTCCTTCTCAGGGCAGCCCTCTGCTCCGAGACCCTGAAGGTAGCAGAACGAGGTATGTTCCAGGGATCACAAGGAAGGAGGGCGGAATGGGCCGGATCATCCAGCGCTCCTGGGGTCGGAGAGCATGCTCAGCCATGGCACGTGATCCCAGAGAGAGGTCTCTGACCCCTACTCCTGAGACACCCGGACACTCAGCTACCCTTCCAACCACCGATCAGGAATTCGTCAACGAACAGGGATGCCCGAGCTCAGCTCTCATAATGGCACTGGTGTTTGCGTTCCTCGGGGGCGGGGTCTCTATCCAGAGACCACTAAAGACAGTGGAGAGTTGCACATTTTCCTTTACTTCCAGCTGGAGAAACAGCACACGGGGCATGAGCCGGCATGCCCTGCTGCCCCGAGAGGCGTGGTGGGAGCCCACTGACCTGAGCTTTGGAGATGGCGGCGAGCAGCCGGGGCATGATGGTCATCAGCATGGTGCAGAGCCCGAAGATGAAGTTCAAGGACACATAGGAGAGGAAAGCCACGTCCGAACTCGAGAAGATTCTGGACATCAGATACATCCACGGGAGAGTTGCGTAGCTACAGAACGAAGGGAAGAATCATGTTTGTCTTCCTGTAACGTGAACTGGTATAAGGACGGAAGTGTAGATGAGTTTTGTTGGCCGGGTCATTTTCCCTCCCTTAGTGAACGGAAACCCACTTTGCAACAAATCCTAGGGTGTTTCCTGAACACAGAGCACATTCGGGGGGGGAGGGGGCTCCAGGGAGCACTGAGGATAAGGGGCAGGGGAGGGTCAACAGCTAGGCCACGTGGGCACCTGCCCCGGGAGCTCCCTGAGCTGGAAGAAGCCCAAGGACGTCCCCACCACCCCTCCCTCGAGGGGCAAGCCTAGCTCTTGATTCTTCGCTCCGCTTCTCGTCAGTAAAGCACAAACAGTTCCGACGTGTGGAAGTGAGAATCCAAAGCTGTCAAGAATGGAAAGTAGCAGAGCCCTGCCTAAAAAGAAGGCAGGAAGGGGCGCCCACGGGGTTCGGTCATTAAGCCTCCAGCTCTTGATTTGGGCTGAGATCACGACCTCAGGGTCGTGGGATCAAGGCCCGTGTCAGGCTCTGCACTCAGCATGGAGTCTGCTTGAGATTCTCTCTCCTTCTGCCCTTCCTCTCTGCTTTCTCTCTCTCTCTCTCAAATAAAAAAAAAAAAAAAAAATCTTAAAAAAAAAAGAAAAGAAAAGAAAAAAGAAGGCGTGAAGGTAACACTGGAGAGCTTCGTTCTCAGCGTCCACTCTGTGTTGGGCCCTGTCCTGTAGGCCTCCACGACACACCCTCACCCTCCTCCCTCTCCAACAGCCTGGGAAGCAGGTGCTGGGAACCCATTTATGGATGGGGAAGGGGTTCACGAGGTTGAGAGACCCCAATGGGGGCTCTGCAGCTGACAGCAGCTAAGGCTGACCACGGGATTCGTTTCTGCGTGGTTGCAAAGCTGGGGAGCAAGGGGACGGACCTTAGAAGCAGCCCCCACACATTTCTGATGGCATCAGGTTCTAAGAGAAACACCCACCATGCTCCCCAAATGCACACATCTTTCTTCCTCCATATCCTGGAGCTGGGCTGCATCCATGGCCCACCTCCCGAGGCGTCTCTCACAGAAGCGTGCGCCCCATTCAAGGACACGGGTCCTGGAGTCACAGTTCCAAACATCAGTGGAGAAGTCACTCACTGTAAACCGCAGCCTTTCTCCCATGTCCCCACAAGCTCTCCGCATACTCGAGGCAGACCTGTCACCGCTTTCCTAGCGTGACTTAGTGGCTGCACCTGAAATCCTGCAGCGCCTCCTGAATGCAACGTATGGGACTCCAAATGGTGGGAGACAGGCCTGCCCCTCGAGGTGGGCCATTATTCTCCTGTAGTTCCTTTTTCTATATGAATCCGTGGCATCAGAATGAGTCCCTGGGTCAAAGGCTTCATCCTCATATTTCAGAAAATACAATACATATACCATCATACAAAAAACCGTACGCTGTTTTGGGAATTCCTCTCAACAAAAATCTGCCTCGTAACTTGGGCACAACGGAAATTATTTTAGAATGTACAAGGTGGAGGTAGAGCTTGTAAGCAATTATTCTTAAATAGCCCACTGTACCAAATAATCAAATTATCGTTAAATAATAAAATTAGTTACCCAAGAGGTAGGTCATGACTCCTTGGTGCTTTGAAGTGTCAACCCCTGCGTCTGAAGAAAAGCCCTGTGGAGAGGAATCAAACTCCACACACCTTTACTGCCCCTTCTGGGACAGAAGTCAAGTGCGATCCTCCCTCACGTACCTGCCTGGGCAAGCGATTGAAACAACAGCATTCAAAGTGTTGTTTACAATGTGATGTAAGCATTATCAGCAATCTCTGAGTCAAATCTTGGGGCAGCTGTAACTATGAAATCCCCTCTCAGAGTGAACCAAACATCTCTTAAAACTACTGATGCAAACTCTATCTTCTGGAAGAGTCTGTGACAGGTTGCTTTTCTTTTCCATATCGCCACTCTGTGGCAGCTGAAGATAAACATCATGGTCTTCTTACACCTCCAGTACAAAAGGCCAGGTCTCTCTTGGTGTCCAGCCAAGTCTCTCGGTTAAACCCCGCCATGGGGGGCTCGGGGCATTTGGGTAGGGACACCTGACAAGGTGTCTGACGTGGTAAGCCTGGCACAAATCACGGCGGGATGCTCAGCACGTCAGTCAGGAGGGCAGTCAAGGAACGCGGCAGCTCCTTGTCCCACTCGGAAGCCCCATCCACCACCCCCCACCCCTCGTCGGAACGAGAGGGACCCACCAACGAATACTTTTCCATTGGATCCTGCCCCACTGCACGCTGTTTGCGGTCGGTGCTTTGTTACTCAGTACGGAGAGTTTCCACCCCAGGTTCTCCCCCCGAGACGTTGGACAAGTGGGTCAGAGCGTTATTTATTTAAACAAAGGAGAAATCAGCAACAACGCCACAGACTGACCACCCCTGCCACCAGCGTCGCGCTTGCCAAATTACTGAACAGTCTTCGGGTGTGGTCTTCCATCAGCTGTGCGGCCATCTTCTTTTTATTTTTTTCCTATATGTTCCTTAGTCACCTTTCAACTTCATGGTTCAAATCAACATATTGGCAGCTCCAGGATCCCTATCTTTCTTTTTTTTTTTTTTTTTTTCAGAAAAAAATTAAATCGGAGGCACCTGGCTGGCTCAGTAGGTTAAGCATCTGCCTTCAGCTAAGGTCATGGTCCCAGGGTCCTGGGATCAAGTCCCGCATCAGGCTCCCTGCTCAGCGGGAAGCCTGCTTCTCCCTCTGCCTGCCCCTCCCCCCACCTGTGCTCTCACTCACTCTCTCTCAAATAAATAAAATCATAAAAAAGAAAAGAAAAAAATTAAATGGGCTCCTAGAGCATAATTTATTTTTTAGTGAAATCTACAGTGGCTTCTAACAATCTCTATTTTCGTTAAAGTACAATGTAATATTTTGATGACTTTAGCACTTACTGGCTAGTGGCATACTGTTCACAATCCTTCCAGAATTTGTGGGGTTTTCCTTCCTTTGAAAGATGGCCCCTCCCCTAGTGAGTGAATTTTCTAGGACCTGGATCAGGACTCTGCAGGTCTCATGTTCACAAGACTTAAGCACCAAATAACCACCAAATACGTTCCTATGGTTGCAACGTTTTATAGAAGCTAGATTCTCTTTTCTTTCTGACATTCCTTTCCTCTTTTTGATGCTGAGGCTCCTCACTCTCCACTAAAATATCAAGTTTTCCTGGTTAGAGAGAGCAGGAATATTAAGGGAAAAAAAAAAAAAAGACAACTGTCACCGGGCATTTTTTTCTGTTGTCTCTTTGAGATTCTATGCCCTTGTCTGATCCCTAATTTCTTTGGATTCTGAATCCTTTGTAACTGCAAGCCACTTTTCATGCCTGAGACATCCTCAGGTTGCAGGGCACTCTGGGGGCCCAGCCTTCCTGAGACTGTCCTCTGGGTCTCCTCGCCTCCCTCCTTGGGGATGGAGGGGTGAGCAGATGGGCACAGGGAGACAGCAATGTCCATGCAGCATCGGGTGCGAGCCAGGGCCCCGCGAGAGAAGAACCACAGTGTAAATGAGAACAAACCCGTGGCCCCTGGGATGTGGCTCTGTGACTCCAGCGGGCCACCCTGGGGCCCTTCTTCACCGGGGTCCACCTGCCCTCTGACACCATCTGCTGTGTTCAGACCCCTCGGTCCGTCCGACCATAGGAATTCTTCCCCAGAGCTGCATCGCCCCTGCTGGCCCAGGTTGTCAGTCAAGGGATTCTGTGAATCTCCTGGAATTCTTCAGAAAATGCCGTTGCCACGCATGTGGCTTCACCCAGACTCCCAACGGTGCTCACAAGCCAAACAAGCTTCCAGACTCCTCCTCAAAACACGTTTCTTAGGCATTTTTATCCACACTCGATTTTGTCTACGTGTTACCTTACGTTAAACTCAATGACCTCTGCTTTCGTAAACTTTACAAATAACGTAGAGCGAGGTCTGTTTAATCACAGAAGCCACAACACCGTCCACTCAACTGGATCCATACACTGAAACCAGACCATTTCCTGAGAAGCAGGAATCCATGTACACAGCCCTTTATATCCGGGAACTTAAATTCCAACTGAGCATGATAGACAGGCACAACCACAAGGATTTTCATAGCCTAAGACGTAATATCCTCTGAATACCAGAATGTTCACATAGTAACGATGTGGCCAAGAGGAATTAAATGGGACCTTTCACCACTCACTGTCTGTTAGGTTTGTATGAACTATCTAACTGAACTAAAGCTCCACACAGAAGACAGTGAGGTTTGGAGGAAGTCGTGATACTTCCCAAGGCCACAAAATCCGGGAGTGGCCACATCACTCTTCCCACAAAGATCTGTCTGTCCCGTCTGTCTCTCCCCCCGCCCCAGTCTATCCATCCATACAGTCATCTAATAAGAATATATGCTTGTTTGTGTTAAATGTTTTGGGTCACTGACATCACCGTGAGCTGTGCAAAAATCACTGTACTTGTCATCTGTGGCTTTGGTAAAGCAGAATGCGGGGTTTTCAAAAAATTATCCGCCTCTTATAATAAATATGTTCCTTATCTTCCCTCCTCGTAGCAAGTCTCTCTCCAACGCTCAGCCTGGATAGAGACATACGGCCACCGTGTAAGAAGACCTAGCTCTATATTTTTGATACCGACTGCATACAATTTGGGGACCACTGGCAATGATCCTGCTCAGAACGTCTGAAAATGAGAAGTATGTACAGTGACTTCTCTGCCTTTGCTGTATTTCCCCCGGGAAAAGTGACAACAGCAACGACACGGCACCTTGCCAGACCACCACTGTCGCAGGAGAGGGAAAATGCGCCAGACGCGGGGCTGCAAGACAGACTCTCCTCTGAAAGGCAATTTTGGAGCTAACCGGATTACGGGCTTGAGCTCCAGATTAATGTCGGCGTGAGGACAGCTGAGAGCCCACGTGGCCCCACCCGCGTCGGCAGACAGCTGGGGGGCCTCGCGTGCCAGCCCGCACCACCTCCGTCCCTGCCCCGCCACCCACCCTCCTCCTCCTCCCCCTCTGCGGGGCGCTCGTCCACCTGCTCCAGCTGGTCCGCGCCGCGGCCCTCGCAGAAGCAACATAATTGCTCGCAGAGAGAGAAAATCACGAAGCCGGCAGCAGGTTCAAAGCCATCCCGGGGGGTGTTTCTCTTCCAGAAAACAAACCGTAATTCTGCAGTCGTGTTTCTCATCACATACCCGAAAAGTGCCAGCAGGAGAGCCGTGGCTGCCAAGTTTTCGCGGAAAGTAAATGCTGTTAACTGGAAGGCGACGATGATGGTGACACACAGGCTCACGGAAACCAAGTAGAAGACCTGGGGAGACAAGGAACAGGGGATGGCGCCCCACCTCCGCTTCTGCTAGTTTGCAGACGACACACGGGCAGCAGTGGGGGGGCCCCAGGGAGGCCTAGCTCTGGCAGGACTGTGTCCCCCACCCCCGCGACGCATAAGCTGAAGCCCCCAGACCTCAGAACATGACTGGGGCTGAAGACGCGCCCCTGAAGGGGTCACAGAGGTAGACGCGGTCCCCAGAGCAGCCCTGATCCCACAGGACCAGCGTCCTCGTAAGAGGAGGACATCGGGACACAGACACACGTGAGGACACAGGGAGGACACACCATCCACACACCCAGGACAGAGGCCTCGGGAGGAAGTGGCCCCGCCACGCCTGGATCTGGGACGTCCAGCCCCAGGCACTGGGAGGGACACTCCATCTGCAGAGCGTCGTCAGGCTTGTGCCGGGAAACCACTACGGCCAACATTCCCCACCTGCGGACCTTCCAGGGGACGTGGCCTCTGCCCACTCCTGGGCTCAAGGACAGGCTCATCCTGGGGCCTCTCACGGAGCCCTTCCTCACACCATGCACAGGGCTGCCTCCTTGGGGGTCCTTCCCTGACCTCCTGGTTTAAGTCCTGCTTCCTCTCGTGAGAATACAGCTCCACCAAGATGCCCATCGACAGATGAATGGATAAAGAAGCAGTGGTATATATACACAATGGAATATTATGCAGCCATCAAAAGGAATGAGATCTTGCCATTTGCAACGACGTGGATGGAACTGGAGGGTGTTATGCTGAGTGAAATAAGTCAATCAGAGAAAGGCATGTATCACATGACCTCACTGATATGAGGAATTCTCAATCTCAGGAAACAAACTGAGGGTTGCTGGAGTGGTGGGGGGTGGGAGGGATGGGGTGGCTGGGTGATAGACATTGGGTAGGGTATGTGCTATGGTGAGCGCTGTGAATTGTGCAAGACTGTTGAATCACAGATCTGTACTTCTGAAACAAATAATGCAACATATTTTAAGAAAAAAGAAAAAGAAAAAGATAACAGGAGAGGAAGAAAAGGGGAGTATGTCAGAGGGGGAGATGAACCATGAGAGATGATGGACTCTGAAAAACAAACTGAGGGTTCTAGAGGGGAGGGGTGTAGGGGGATCGGTTAGCCTGGTGATGGGTATTGAGGAGGGCACGTTCTGCATGGAGCACTGGGTGTTATGAACAAACAATGAATCATGGAACACTGCACCAAAAACTAATGATGTAATATATGGTGATTAACATAACAATAAAAAAAAAAAAGAATACAGCTCCAGAGGGCAGAGAACATCTCTGCTTTGCTCACGGCTTTATTCCCCGCACCCTGGACACACCTTGCCCCCATGCAGATTCCCAAAAATATCCGTTAAATGAGCGATCATCCAGAAATGATTGGATGAAGATGGAAACACAGTCAACCGGGAAGGAAATAATCCTCCCTGCCCTTAAACCCCCAGACAGGCATGGCAGGGACAAAGGGGTCCATAAAGTCTGGACTGCATTAGAGAGGAAGACTGCCTGGGGTCTGGGAGATTCTGGGTCTCCCCCGCCGCCGGGGTCCTGAAACCCATCCCCACTTTTCAGGCTCTTACTGTCTCGTTCCCTTGCCAGGGATAGCTGGGGTCACTGCATGCCATCACACGGAAGGCGTGGTGGTGCAGGACTCTGGCTTTATTGATGAGGACACACTATCACTTTCCCACAACGAGGACAACCCCAAGCAGCCAGAGAAGTAGCCGTTGGCCTTGAATCCAGTTAAAGGCCTGCAAGTCCAGGGAACAGAGTGCACTGCTGTTGTCCTCCAAGGACAGAACACAGTGACCTGCAGGGCGTCCCCTGGAGATCGGCAGCTCTGCAGACCTGGCCGGGCTACGGTCACCCTAGAGGCAGCCTATGCGTGTGGCCGGCAGGTCAGCTCAAAGGGCCTTTATCCTCCCCGCCTCGCACCCCCTTGAGCAGAGCATATTTAGTGTGATTATCGTGTCACCTTCCTGATGAGAAACTCTGCATGTCTGGGCGGGTCCCTAAGCTCCCAGACAGAGCTCCAGGGCGTGGCTGGTCCGTCCTGCGTCTCATGAAGCCGTCCTAAATGATGGATGGAGACTTAGCCTGACTGGCTCTTACCAGCAGAATGATCCCTTCTGTGGACAGTGTGAGACGGCCCCTTCCTACACTCACACACACGCATGCACATGCACACACATGCACGCACGCACACACACACAGATCAGCGGTGTGCAGGCACATGGGACGTCGTCCCCAAATCCTACCATGTCATACAGGAAGTTGGTGAGCCAGTACGTTCTGTAGCCCAGGCCACAGATGTGCTGCAGCCTCTTGGCTCCGCTCACCCTATCCCTCACCACGGAGCTGCCGATCGACGCAGACAGGATGGAGAACCCCAGCATGATGCAGAGCGCGACGCCACACTGACGGATGCTCTCCAGGCTGTAGGCAAAACAGAACAGCACGTCAGGTGTCACACAAAGGACACAGGTCTTCTTTCCCGTGGTAACAACCAGCGACGAGGAGACAAGCCGAGAAGACCACTCATAAGGAACTGAGGATGGCAGGGCACCCTGGCAAAGCGCGTGGAGTCTGTCACTAAATCCCCTCAACGACTTTTCGGGCGTGGATTTTCGCTCCCAGCCTCTGGAAGACGTAAACGAGGGAGCAGAGTTCAGGGACATTTCAGAGTCTGCCCATCTCAAGGTCTACTCTTGACCACTGAGCCTGACTCCCCAGTTACAATGAAAGACGTCCTCAGCGCGGGGTCCTCAGTGAGCTGTGGCCTCTGCCCACGTTGGGACACCTGCGGGGACGGGGAGGGGACATTAGCTGTAGCTCCACAGGTGGCTGGCCCACCTCTGAATTCCGTCTCTCCAAACGTCAAAATGATTTTGTAATAGAGGGAGGTGCACTCCTAATTGTAATGATATACACTGCGCACTTTCTTGGTCACGTTTTCATCGGAGCACTCCCAAGGGACCCCTCCTTGGCAATGCCCAGCGCACACGCCGTGTCTCAGGTGGCCCACGTAAAGAAGAAGCTCGCCACAAACCGTCCACGGCGCGGCACCTTCTTTCCCTCAGCGAGCCCACAGCCAGAACCGTGGCCAGTGGCAGAGACCGCTAAAGGGGGAAGCTGAGAATGAGTGCGGGGACGGGAGGAGAAACCGCCTTGTGCTTCCTGCTCCCTTAACACCCGGGAGAGAGGACGCCCGTCAAGCGGATCTGCGTCTCTGACTCAGTTTGGAAGGTCCTGGGAAGGACACAAGTGACGCTATAGCTAAGTTTTCGGGAAGTCAAATGATATGCAGATTTTCGACTGCACGGAGGGTCAGCACCCCAACCCAGTTGTTCAAAGGTGCGCTGCACTAATTCTGCCTACCATCGATGTCTGACCCTTTGTCATCGGTGTGACAGGGAAGGGAGGTGGGAAATGGAGAGCGCCCTGTTTACGACTGCACCCCAAGCGCCCAGCTGCCTCTGTCAATGGAGTGTGTGACTCTTGATCTCGGGGTTGTGAGCTCGAGCCCCACGTGGAGTATAGAGATTACTTAAAAAAAAAATCTCTAGGGGCACCTGGGTGGCTCAGTTGGTTAAGTGTCTCCCTTCGGCTCAGTTCAGGATCTTGGGGTCCTGGGACTGAGCCCTACGTCAGGCTCCAAGCTCAGTGTGGTCTGCTTGAGATTATCTCTCCCGCTGCACCTCCCCACCCCCCACTCCTGCTTTGTCTCTCTCTCTCTCTCTCTGAAATACATAAAATAATTTTTTTTTAAATATCGTACCCCAAAAAAGCATCTGGAAGATATGGGGTCACTGCGCTTCAAGGAGATCATGCCCTTGGAACAATTTTGACTTAGAAAGACAGTGGAGTGTATGATATGCTCATCCGTTTTAAACTTGGTCAACATGCGTTCTCCAATAATCATGGTCTTCACACTTGGCAAAGAAACGCCCAAGCCAGCATCACTCGGGGCAAAGGCAGGAGGGATCCCAACCCCCGCTAAGCAACCCAAAGACTCTGTCCCATTGTCAGGGCCGGCCTCACCCACCCTTACACTCACATCTTGTCCTCGTTCAGCAAGACCCCTCCGTACGGGTGGCTGTACAGCGTTATTCCTGCAGAAGACAAATCGGAGAGGTGAGCCCGCGAGCCCTTTGCCCACATGGCAGCTCCTGGTTGCTCTGCCCAGGCCCGCAGGCACCGAGACAGGCGCACGCCAACATTCTTCTCGGCCCGTTTGTGCCGAGATTTTGCAGGTGCTGCATCAGGAAGAACCAGCATGTCTTGAACGTGCCTTGTGTGACAGGCGCTGGGCTGACGTTTTATGATCTGATCCTCAGAAGCATCCCTGGGGCGTAAGTCTTACATTAGCCATATTTTGTGGGGGGAGACAGACTCAGCAAGACGACATAACGATATGCCAGGAGATCACTGGATGGAACTCGGGGCAAAACTCAAAAATCACCCCCCTCGACGAAGCCAAGTTGAGACAGAAGAGTGAACCATCTGCATGGTCCAGCTTTGCGCATGGAGCTGCTTGTCTGGATTTGCTTTGCTTGCCTCTCGGGGGCTTGTGCATTGGCATACGACATCAGCCAATACGGAGAAATCACCACCAACTTATCGATTATAACGGTTTTATCACACAGGCGGCTCAGGACCTCACACGGCGCGCCATCCCCACCCCAGCCAATGCTGGTCCACACTGCACCGTGAACTCCATCACCTCAGGCAAACCCGACGGCTTGTTTCCGATCATTGTCCAACATCAGACCGGTCCGTTCTCCCTTCTCTGATTGGCTGTTGCGGAGCTAAGCGTGTGGCCACGAGGGGGGTGCATCCTAGCCCCATCCCACAGGCCACTCTCGCGTTCTCCTTCACCTTATGGTTCACTTAATGCAGCCTGCCGTCTGTGCTTTGCGTCCTCTTACGGGGGCGTATTAAATCGTTACAGAAACGCCGCGGGGTGCAAGTCAACATAAATGCATGAAGAGGCATGGACCTGGAACAGAGTAGAGTGCTGCAAATCCGCTACAGCTCTGCCCCCGAGGGCCTTGTTTTCCAGCCATGAACAACCTGCTCCTCTCTCCCGCTCAGCCAGTCTCTCCCCCCTTCCATTGTGGGCTCCACCACATGCTAAAGCAAGTTCTCTCCTAGCAGAAGGAACAGTGGAAGCTTTGAGTTCAGCAAGCCCACTATCCAGTTTTCCAGAACAATTTCTTTGACTTCAAATTAATACTGTCCAGGTGTTGTGCTGCGGGCTCCCGCCGCGTGTGCGGAAAGCCGGCCGTGTGCTCTCCTAGACCCTGGACGTGGTTTACACGTTTGCCCAGAACTGAGTCGCACGGTCTTGACACCCTGCCTGTCTGAGCCAGTAATACCCACCTGCTTTTCTCCCATCTGTCTCTCTTCCCCTGAGCTTCACCTTCACCCCCTCCCTCCAGCATGCACCAGCTCCGATTCTTCCTCGCTCGGGTACTGACTGTAGGCAGCCCTGCACGTGACCTGCGGCCGCCTGCTCTGTCTCGAGGCCGTGCAGAAGCTCACAGACTTTCGACAGTGCTTACAAAACCGCGGGATCCTGCCCGAACGCAGCACGTGTCCCCCGCTGGGTGCTGGAAACGGTGAAGTATACGTTCCGTGCTGTGGGCTGCTCCTGGCTGAACAGGGCAATGAGAGCTTTCTAGAGGAGGAAACATCCCGAGACATGCGGGGAGCTGATGAGGGCCTGGGAATTGGATTATTTTAGGAATGTAGACGAATCTTGGAATTGTTTAACCTGCAGACACACACACACACACACACACACACACACACACACACACACACACACACACACACACTTACCCTGGGGTAAGAGACAACATGCAAATGTCTTCTGAGAGCTGAAGGTAGGTGGTGCGGCACAGGACAGACTCAGTCTGCAGTGTTTGGGAGGGTAAAGTTGGTCCAAGGAGCCAAGTTCAAAAAAACAATCACCCGACTAGAGGGTTGGAGTGTCAGGCCCGCTGAGCTCTGGGGCTTCATGGAGAGAGGACATGGAGTCTGAGTCTCCCCCAGACCAGGTGGCTGACAGTCCCACTAACTGTAAGCACAGGGCTTTCCTGGTCCTGGGAGCCGTGCTGGCGCGAGGTCACGGAACCCCTCAAAGCTACACCCAGCTGGTCAGAAGTGGGGGCGGCCCGGGCCCCCAGGGTGTGGCTGGCATCGGAAGTGAGGGCGCTGACCCGCGGGGTCTGCACTCCCTCCAGGCAGCGCCAGGACTGAACAGCGGGTCACGCACCTGGGGTGAAACGGGATCCCCTCCAGAGCTGGATTTTTCTCCTCATCTAGGAGTCCCGCTGTGGGCTCTCTGCACCCTGCATCCTCGGGGGCTCCCCGGGTCTCCTCGGGCCTCCCTGAATTGTCACGGGTGTTTCTTATGCCCCTGCCAGGTGTGTCGAATCCCAGACAGAACCCATGCTCAGCTTGCTCCTGCGTTTCTCCCCCAGCTTGGCAGCACCCTTCACGTCCCCATCATCCCCCCCCAGTCACCAGACTCAAACCTACGGCAGCCTCACTCCCCTTCATGCCCCCTGCACACCCAAGAAGGGGTCAGCGTCTGCCACTTCCCACCACCTCCATGCCCTCGTGCCAGACCCCGTCCCGCACACCACTCCCCTGCCCCGGACCACGGGGACATGCCCCACCTCTCAGCTCACCTCTCCTCAGTACCCCCAACCCTCCGCCATCAGCTCCAGAGAATTCCCACAGAGAAATAGAAAGAAAACCTGGAGCCCATATTTATTTTACCCAGACATAAGACGTACAACAAAGTACAACAAAGTCCAAACTCTCACATTATCTGATGGCCCCACTGTTGCCCCTGGAAAAACAGGTTTGCTACCGTGGTCCCTCATCCTTAACTGTGAGCATGCTTCACCTCTTCCTGTACAGATGTTCCCCACTTATGACGGTTTGACTTAGGACTTTTTGAGTTTACAATGGTACAAAAGTGATACACGTTCAGTAGGAACCGTACTTGGAATTTTGAATGGGATCTCTTCCCGGGCGGGCGACGTGCGGTACATCCTCTCTGGGATGCTGGGTGGCTCCCCAGCAGGTGCCCGGTCCCAAGGGTCAACAACCAATGCCCTGACAACCCTCTGCTCCCACAGAGCCGCTCTGTTCCTCGCCTTCAGTACAGCATTCAGTCAGTTACAGGAGTCAACCCCTTATTATAAAATAAGCTTTGTATTCTAGGACCTTGCCCAATGTAGGCTCATGAAGTGTTCTGAGCACATTGAAGGCGGGCCAGTCTAAGCTCTGATGTTCGGGAGGCTGGGTATGTTCAGTGCATTTTTGATTTACGATATTTCCAACTTAAGATGGGTTTATCGGAACAAAACCCCATCGTATGTCGAGGAAGATCTGCGCTTCTTTGTCCAGCCCCCTCCCTACTCACGGCTGCTCAGTGATGATGTCCATTTCTGAACACCTTCCCGCGGAAGCCCAAAGAGCCGTAAAGGGAAGGGAAAGGCGGTCCTCGGGTCCTGAGCCCTTACACACTTGTGAGCAGAGACCAGGGGCCGGCATCCCAACGTAGATGAAGACCCACCTGTGGTCACGTGCTGTCCGTGGTGCAGGACGTCAGGCATTTGTAAATTCTTACAAAGCAACTCCATCACATCAGTGCGAGCTCACCCATCTACAGAAGCCAAATCCCAAGTGCAGATACCAAGAAAGCCTCCCACGTCCGGCTGGGGTTCCAGGCTTCAGCTGCAGGTGCCACCCCCATTTCCCCACCACCACGCCACGGACCTCCCTTCCACATACACATCTCATTTTCCAGGGAACATATCTGTACGGTGTGAGGGAGACGGTGGGGAGAGGGGAGGCTGCAAGTCAAATGTCCCTGCCCTGCTCCTTCTGCAGCAAAAAGCTGCAAACGTTTCTGTAGAGTGTGCAATTACAGAATGTTAGAATGTTCAATGACCGTGATCAGTTTCTTATTTTGATCAGGTTGCATAAACACCTTTTCTTACTTTCGACCATGGGGTCCTTGCTGAAAGATTAAGAACAGCACTCTGATATTGGCTTTCTGTCTCCTCGCTCCTCTGCGATGAATTTATTGCCCTTCACTTTCCCATAGGTCCCGGATTTGTGCTATCCTCCCGCGGCTGTAATCTAGCAGGTGGGACTGCATCCGGCTCCTCCCACAGGTGACGGGAATGACGGCTCCTGCAGTCCCCCATGCGTCAGACCCCTGTTCCGGACATTTCCGTGATACATTTTCTCACTCGGTAATCGGATGACGACTCCCGACGCCAGCACCATGTGCGTGAATATCTTCGTAAGTCAGCTTTGCAGCATTCGGGGACTGGGGAAAACAGAGCCCCATGAAGAGTTCCAACTTGGACGCGCCCGTGTCTTCCAGAAGCCGAAACGGGAGCACAGAGCTGTGGCAAATGTCCTGAGCAGGTGACACGGGTAGGACACGGGCGGGACCCACGCATCCAGGGTCCCGGGCCCGTGCGTGTCTTCAGGTCACCTCCCCGCACTAGGGCAGGAGAACCCTCCCTCCGCACAGCGCACAGCAGTGCCAAAAACACGCGAACACAGACAAAAGAGAATCTGACCGGGGCGGCAGGGGGAAGAGCAGGTACATGGCACACAACAGACCCCAGCAGAGGAGCATGTCGGCCATCCTACCATATCTTTCCGTCCTTTTGCTCCTGAAACATAAGCCTCCGGGCTCGGCCCACCCTGGGTCTGAGAAGCACAAAGTACAGCGGCCGCCCCTCCCTTCCCGGGGCCTCCACGCATCCACAACTCAGAGGGGGCCACAGCTGTTCCTCTAGCACTGCCTTCCAAGAGTCCTCTGATTTACATATTCTACACACAGAAAATATTGAAATATAATCTTTGGAAGAAGCACGCATGCTCTAAGGCTGTCTCCCGGGCCCAGGAGGGAGTCCCAATGGCCCTGGAAGGCAGCCCTCCAGCTCAGGGCTCGAGGCAACAGAAGGGTCCTGGGCCCCTGTTTAAAAGGCCACCATCATGCTAAATCCTCACGGCTGTACCCACATCCATCGTGAAAGTGAGAAATGCTCTTTGAAAAGTAAGATACGGAGAAAGACAGGGCCATACAGCACAGTGCTTAAGAAGGAAGCCATCCGATAAGCAGGAAAACCCTTCAACCTGCTTTCAGAGACTCGAGCCCCGCTGGGGACTTACCACCGGCTTTGGCAAGACGGTGGCGCATCACCGTCAGACCTGCATCAACAACATTCTGATTTTGTTCTGATCTGAGTGATAGAAATCTGGGCTCCACAGGACAATGATGTCTCATCGGGGTTTTGTAGGGATTTGGCATCTCCTTTCAACAGTGCCCCCCACCCCCACCATGCGGCGCCTGCAGATGGGCATGGACAGGCAGCCCCCTCCCCTCGCCCCTGCAGAACTCCCGGTCCCCAGTGGGACTCAGTCCACTCCCAGGAGGCAGCACCAAGGAGGGAGCAGGTGGGGAGGGAGACCCGGGGAAGGACCCGGGGCCGATGACACACACGCGGTGCCCAGCGCCGTGCTGGCGGGCAGCCCCTTGACCTTGAAGCAGGCAGACAGAGGGCAGGCAGGTGCTCACCAGGAACCCCCGGGGCGGGCAGCTCTTATGTTTACCCATGCTGCCTGAGCTGCTAATTTTCACACTGCAATTTCCTATCACTACATTCCCTAGAAGCAACTCTGCAGGAGGAAACATACCGCAGAACCAAAGTAACATCTCTCTACACGGCTACTGAGATTTTGTTTGTATTTTGCAAAAAGTGCGGGAGGCAGACACTGAAAGTAAGGCTCATGTGTGCCTACTTTCTCAACAATGAAAGAGCACTAAGAGAAGGCACTGAGAAGACGGCCCTCTTCCTCCCCATGAGCCCCGAGTTTCCCGAGACCCCCGAAGAGAGAGGAGGAACACAACCCATCTCCCAGATCGGCATCGTGCCAACGTGCCTGTCCTGGGACAGGGCTCAACTTAGAGACAGGGTGGCTGCAGGGGCTGCTGGGGAGGGTAACACGGGGAAGGAAACTGAGGCACAGGGAAGCTCTATCCACTTAGGTAGGGCCGTACACAGCAGAGTGAGACCGACAGCCCTGATTTTCTGGATCCCAGTTTATCCTTTTTTGGTCAAACTAGAAAAATCATTTATAGCCTTTGACGTCTTCCTTATAAAAACCACATTATTTCAATGGACAATCTCCGTAATTGGGCTGTTATTACCATTGTATTGTGTGTGCTCTGAACGGTATTTAGGTGACAATGGCATCGTGATGGAATCGGGGGCTGACGATGTTAGCAAGGGGTCCAGGCCCTTCACGGGAGGCACTGTGGTTTCAGCCCACGAGGAAAGGAAGGGGCTCTCTAGCACCAACGTCAAAAGGTTTCAGAAATGAGGTTTCGACATGTAAATTCTGCAGACGCTTGAATGACTGGCCTTTGATTACTCTTCGCATTTATATTCTGGCTTTTCTAAGAATTGGCCCACAGCAATGTATAAATGTGTAACATTAGCTCTCTCTCATTTACTATTCTCATCATGGTTTCCAGACTCTGTATATCTGTCATTTGTAAAAATGCACATCTGTGCTTTTGTCTGACACCCATTATGATAGAAGATCCTTGTCTCCAATTCAACAGTCACTCTTGGGTCCGTTCCTCTTATAAAAATGTACATCTCTGCAAGTATCAACACCCAGATGTCTGTAGGCATCTATACCAAAAGAACAGAATTACCTTAGCATCAGTATATGTGCCAAGGATTGTTTTCTTTTCACTAATTCACTGTGAGTCATCGGTGAGGTATGAAGCACAAAAATGTGCATTCGGCCCAACAGGGTATTAAAAGAAATGTATGAACTTTCCAGGAGGTATTTCGATGGCTTTCTTTCTTTCTCTCTCTCTTTTTTTTTAATTTTTTGCATTTTTTAAAAGATTTACTTATTCATTCTGAGAGAGAGAGAAGGAGCATGTGTGCACTCAGGCAGGCAGGAGGGGCAGAGGGAGGAGAGAGAATCTCAAGCAGACTCTGTGCTGAGCGCAGAGCCCTACACGGGGCTCGATCCCACGACCCTGAGACCACGACCTGAGCTGAAAACAAGAGTCAGATGCTCAACTGACCACTCCACCCAGACGCCCTTCTGTCATCTCTCCTTGAAGAAAGACCGTTTTCCCTCAATATTAAGGTTATTACTCTTATCGAATAATAGATGTCAATTGTAAAAAGTTTTAAAAGAAAGAGTAAAATTAAAATAAATCCTAATCTAAGTCTAATTCAAAACCAACCAGAGGTGATCATTGTTTGCATTCTGATGTCAATTATTTCAAAAGGTCCACGGTCTTCTTGACATATGCACATTATTATTGAATTATGTTTCACGTTCTTTATCTTCTACTCCACCAATCATTCTTGACATTCAGTTAATGTTTCCATCACACAAGCGCAAACATTTGCATCTATGTGCTTCCCTAGGACCGGTGTTCACCAAGTTCTTTTATTCGTTCTGTGGATTCTGTATTTTTGTGATCTTATTTTTGATTACCCTCTCAAGTGATGTCCTTGGGCATTCTTTTTTATTAGGATAAATCTACAGCAGGTTTCTGAGGCACATCCAACATAAGTCCATCTCTATGGCTTGGTTACTTGATGGCAACATCTTCATTAGATACCGAATTTGGGGGAATATTTTTCTTTTTCTTTCCATATTCCGTAGGCAGTATTCCCTTACCCACCGGCTTTTAAGGTTGTGATTAAAAAGTCAGAGACCAGATTCTGGAGTAGCCTCAATCCTGCCAGGTCCTCTCCCTTACCCTGCAGGCATCATAAAGCAGCAAGCACACGGAGGTCTGACAGTTGGAGAGAAGGCAGTGGCCGCCTGGGGACCTCGGGATGTGAGGAAGAGCCTGGCAGGTGGCAGTGAACTTCCGGGTGTCCTTCATGCCTCTCGTATATCCCAGACGAGGTGCAGCAGAAGCCCGCAAGATGGGAACTGCCGAGAGCAGAGGACCGTGAGGGTCACACATGTATACGTCAAACTACCACCAAGGAAACCAGATGAAGGGATATACTGAAAACGTCACACACAAACCAAAATGGAACCCTGGAAAGCTGTTCAAGTCGCTCACAGGAAAGCAAGAAAAGAACCAGAGGAAAGAAAATAATGACGTAACAGACTTAAGCTCACAGGTACGTGAAGTCTGTTGATTGTAAATAGACCAATCGAAAGGCAGAGATCGATGCAGTGCACGCACCAACTGTCAGAGCCTCAAAGTACAGGAACCGAAAACTGGTACAGCTGAGAGGAGAAACGGATACATCCAGCATTATATTGGGGTATTTCAATGCCCACCCCTTCAGCAGATGATGGAACCGTCGGACAGAAAATCAGCGAAGAAAGAGATGAACTGAACCCCACAACCGACCAACAGAACCTGACATATACAGAGCGGTCCTACCAACGGCAGCTGAAGACACATTTTTAATCACCTGTGGAAACTGCACCAACGCAGACCACCTGTGGACCACCAAACAAACCTCTGTCAAACTTAAAATGATGAAAATACGCAGAATGCATCCTCTGACCACAGTGAATCAAACTAGAAATCACTAAGTTAGAAAGACAACAGGCAAATCTCAAGAACCTAGATTTACACAACACGCTTTGAAATAACGCCTGGGTCAAAGAGGAGATCTCAAGGCAAATTTTCCAGAGTCAGAAGCTGGTTCTTATTTGTATTACTTTCAAAGTATTCGGTTCTTGCTACTTAGAGCTTTGTAAAAAATATTTTTTTTTCTTTATCCTTGAACTTTTGAAAATTCAGCAGGATTGTTCATCGATGACTGCCATTTCCATAATTTTGCCTGAATCATGGCAAACTCTTGTATTGGTCCAGACTTGTTTGTTTGATTCTTGCTGCTACTTTTCTTCCGACATCGTTGCTTATTACCTTAATCACTATTCATCTGCTTTCCTTCTCCACCTAATTCCTCCGCCTCTTCTCCTATAGTCAGTTTTTTATATCACCTTTCTCCTCTGGGTTCTTAGGGGATATTTTGTGCTTGTCCTTTAAATCAAAAATTCTGAGTGGGGGAGACAGCTGTGCAATCAATAACCTGATTCTCTGTATCCAGTGAAAATGTGTATTACCATCTGTGTCTTAGCCAGCTCCTTTTTTACTGAAATATATCTGACATAGAACACCGTGTAAATTTAAGGTGTACAACGTGCAGATTCACTACATTTATATACTGTGATATGACTGCCACGTAGCAGGTACCAGCCAGCTTCCGCTTATCCCATTCTGAACTTCAGCCTGGCCTTTCCTTCTGATCTGTCTTCTGTTTCCCAGAGTTCACACATTTCCTTGTACTGACGTGGGTGTGAACTCACAAGACGTTTCCCGGGGTAAGACCTTCTGGGTGTATGCCGGGGTCCCCCTCTCTGAGGTGCGGGGCAGTTCCTGGACCACGCTGGGTGCCGTGGTTGATGCATCTGTTTGTTGCTGTTCTTCCTCGATCCTTCTCGGTGCTCAGAATCCTCCTTCCCAGACTGTCACCCTCGTGCTCTCAAGCATCTCCAGACCCCTAAAGCAGAGGCTGAAGGTCACTGATGACAGCCGGTTTCTAATCCTCGCTAGCTGTTTCTTCAGAAGCTCTACTAAACAGATCTGACGGGATCCCCTGTTCTCTCGTCTGAACTGGGGATTTATCTTATTTCATCACAAGTCATGCAGGGAAAACCATCATCTGCCACTCCTTGCTCCCGGGCACACTTCATCCCTGCCCCAGCTTCAGACACATCATCATCCCAGCAAGCAACCTGCGCTGACCCACCTCCTTCCTCCCTGGGGCCCCTGATAACCTGGTGAGGTGTAGCCTAAAAAGGATCCAGAAGGAAAGTACCGATGAGGAAGGTGGGGTGGGAAGAAAGAGAAGAGGTTTTTCTGGCTCTAGATGCAGAGCTGCCCTACCCCGCCCCCCAGCAGGGGTCCTGGGTTCCTGGTAAGGGTAGCGGTGGTCAGGGAGGCAGGTGGTCCTAGCACATGAGGGCAGGGAAGAAAGCGAGGGTGAGACTCTATACCCTGATTCCCACATCTCCTTTGTCTCCCTGCCTCAGGTTTGAAAATGTCCATCAGCCATGAAGGTCCCCAGTTTGGACCAGCGCTTCTCAAACCTGGCTGTACATAAGAATCACTTGGGCCATTTAAAACCCCCTGAGGGGTAACTGGGTGACTCAGTGGGTTAAGCGTCCGACTGTTGATTTCAGCTCAGGTCACGATCTCAGGGTTGTGGGATCGAGCCCCGCATCAGGCTCTGCGCTCAGTGGGGAGTCTGCTTGAGATTCTTTCTCTCCCTCTCCCTGTGCCCTTATCCCCCTGCCTCTCTCTCAAATAAATAAATAAATCTTAAGGAAAAAAAAAGTCTATTCAGGTCCGCTGCTCCTTTTTTATTCAGGTTATTTTTCTGATACTGAGTTATAGGAGTTCCCTATATATTTTGGATATTAACTTTATATGTGTTTGATTTGCAAATATCTTCTCCCACTACATAGGTTATCTTTTCATTTCCTTGATTGTTCCCTTGAATTAAGCTAGACCCAGAAGAACAAATACCACAGGATCCCACTTACCCAGGAAATCTAAGAGAGCCACTGTCACAGAAGCAGAGAGTAGAATGGTGGGTACCACGGGTCGGTGGGGAAGAAGAAATGGAGAGAGGTTGGTCAAAGGGTATGAAGTTTCAGTTATACAAGTAATGAGTCTTAGAGATCTAATGTAAGCACATAACCTAGAGTTTAAAGTACTGGACTGTATACTTAAAGATTTGCTGAACGGTAGATCTTAGGTTGCTTTCTTATCACAAAAATAAAGAAAGACAAGGTAGGTAGGTAAGTAGGTAGGTAGACAGACAGACAGACAGATTCCGATAGGGCAGGAGGAAACATTTGGAAGCAAAGCATATGCTTACGGTAATGACTGTGGTGGTAGCTTCACAGGTGTATACTTACCTCCAAACTCATCACGGTGTGCGCATTAAATAACTGGAGCTTTTTGTATGTCCATCACTCAAGCCTCCATAAAGTGGCTTAAAAAAAGAATGCACGAAGTTGAGCAGAAAAAGGTAAAGAAGGATGAGAGAGACCATGTTGACAGAGGCAATGCAGGTGCACAGGTGAACGGGGCTGGCGTGCGGAGGGGACAGACATACGGCAGGAAATGAGGTTGGAATGCTAGGGAACATCGGAGACGGGGATCTAGGGGCAGAGTCGGGGAGACAGCCAGAGGCCCGTGGGGCGGAGCTACGCTGCCCGGGGAGGGGGCTGGACAGAAGCTGAGGAGCTGCAGGGCCAGACCAGGGAGGACCCTGTGGGTTACGGGTGAGGGTTTGTTTCTTATTAGTGATACAGGAAGCCGGAGGGATGTGTGATCTGAGGGACACATTCCATGGGTGACTGTGGACACTTGCGGAGACCTAAGACTTGGGCCAGGGGGCAAGGAGAGCACAGGGGTCCCCCAAGACGCCAGTGCTGGCATCCGGGCAAGACCAGGTGGTGCCCTGGACCAGGTAAGTGTTGGTGCACGTTGGCGAAAATACGCACATTCAGCATTTCAAGTGCAGAGGGGACAAGGTTTGCCGACAACCATGGGATGTGCACGGAAAGGCATAGTTCAGATTTGGGGTTTGGCCTCTCCTGACCCCATCTCCCCTGGAATCCTGAAAAGTATCACGTGGCCCGCAGTGCAAGTAACTCAACTGCTGACCGAGAATACAGGAAGGAATACAGCCTCAGATAGGGCCTCCGCACCGTGTTCCTCTCATCCGCGGATGAGCTCCCACAGCCACACCTGAGTCCCCCAGGCCGCGGGGAGCACTTGTCAACTCCCTGTCCCATCACCCAGGTGTGCTCCAGCCACCTGCACAGTCACGGAGCAGAACACCTGTGCAGCAGGAAGGAATCTACCTGGGAGAATTCGCCATGCAAACCACATCGATTCGTGGTAAGCCAGCGCCGGCCTTCCCCAGGACTTTAGAAAACGACTCCGTTGGAATGGACTCTACTATAAACCTGCTTTATGTTGAGTTCTGTGCTTACGATGAGGGGCTCTGAGGAGCTGCCAACCCACTGGGACACGGCAAGGTGGCCCACCCTAGGCTCTGGAGACTCCTATCGGGGGGCTGGGTCCGGGTCCAGGAAGTTCCTTCATCTCTAAGGCAGGGATGTCCATGTCATGAAGACCCTGTCATGGGACCGCAGTGATTGAGAGCAGGATGTGCTGTGTGGTATGGGATCATTACGTTCAGCTAGTGCTGCCAGGATGTCCCTCAGAGCTTGGTTCTGGGGAGCTGCTGAGGCCCAACAGGGAGCAGGGCACAGGCTCTGCTCTCAGGGGTCCATCCATGCTCTACATCAGGTAGCTTTTCTTTCATTACACCAACGAAGCAGCTAGTTCTAGCTCTGCCCATTCCCCGATGCACAGGAAGCCTCCAAGGGTAGAAGAGAACGCTCCTGTTCAGAGCCCCAATCAAACCTCTGATACTGATGCACAGTCCTTCTCCAGGGGTGGGGGTGCTGGGATTCGTATGTCCCCTATTTCCTGCACAAACCTCCCTTTGCCATGACAACTGCCTAAACAAGGCAAATAAATGAAATTCTGACAGAAACAAAATATCGCTGAAGTTTCCAATCACTGAGAATAAATGTATTTTTCAAGTCAGCGTGACTTTTCAACCAACGAGGAGGAGTCCACCCCTTGCAAGAGACGTTTCTGAGATGAATGTCCTCCGGGGCATCTGATCACCCAGGAAGCCAGGCACACGGGACACAAGTGACTGACACCCACATCGGGTCAGCGTTGTTCCCATGGCCCCAGACAGTGACCCGCGACACAGGGGCTTGACCAAATATAGGACTCAAGATTGTGGCTCACAGCTGGAACCCAATTTAAGGCTTATGTGTTTAACTCAAGGTTGTACGAGTTAAGGTCCATTTTAGCAGTGATACCTCTCCGTTCCTTGGGAAGGGAAATTTTAGTTGTTGTGATCATGGATTTCATCTCCTGGGACACAGGTTCCCGCCCCTGCCTGATTCCTCTTCTCGCCTCCAATCCATCTAGACAGCACGCCCAGTTGAGCCGGGCGCCCCTTAGAACCCTCATGACAGCATCTGACCTCCACTGTACACAAAATCTCTCCTCCTTTAGAGTTTCGCCCCCACACACTTGGTGACTGATGTCACACATTATCCTCTTCCCAGTAACACAGATTTATAGTATTTGATGCTTTTACCTTTATATCTTGTACAAGAGTAAAAAGTGAAGTTACAAACCAAAATATTCCCTTTCATTCTATCATACTCCCCAAACCTCCAATCACTCCTCGTTTGCATACGTGCATGTGCACACACGCATGAACGTGCGCATGCTCGCGCACACACAGACTTTCTCTTCTCGCTCGTTTTCAGCAAGCTTCCATAGAGCAGAGGATAGAGCGTTCAGTCTCCTAAATCCCATAAAATAACCTCTCTCAGCATCTTTACATCCACTCGGATTTCCATCCCTACAACTCCACTGGACCAGCTCTCTGGAGGCGACCAACCTAAGCCCTGCATTCTCCCACTTCCTAAGGATCCACGTAGAACCGCTCACTGATGGCCTTGACCGCCATCTTTATTAAGGGTAAGGTTGAAAGTTTTGTTCACACTCCTACTGAACTTGTCCTTCTCATTTTCTGAATCCTACAGCACATTTTCATCTGACGTGTGACTCAAACCAGGCATCTCTACACCTGTACACGTCACTTTACCCCTTCTCTGAACATGTGTTTCTCCTGACTTAGTTCTCAGAATCTCATCAGTACCGACCAGGATCGTCATTTGTTCTTAAGAGCTCAGATTTCTAATCTATACCCTTTAAACTCTTTCTCTACATTTTTTTACTTGTCAGGTTCTTTAAATTCTCTCCTTTCCCCATAAGTAACACCTCAACCTTTTCTCCCATCTGTCTGAACGTTGTAATTTCCTTTTTTTTCCTCCAGAGTCATGCTAGTCTTAGATGGGTTACCTCCCAACTGTAAGCAACACACTTCCAATAGATCACTTGATTGCAACCAGCCCTCTACATGGCTTCCAGATTATTTGTCTAATACGTCACTTTGATCATGGCATCCTCGTTCTCAAATATAAAGGCTGTCTATTAAGGAAAGTGCATAGTCCTCACTCTGTTAGATGAGGTCAAGCAGAATCTGGCCTGAGACAACCACGGCTGTCTCTCTACACTCACCTTTACGACAAGGTCAAACTGGACTCCCACCACTGACCTTGAAAGGACACTATGTTTCTCTTGCACTGTTAATACCTACAGTAGCTTTCGATCAAACTTTCGCCCATCCTCCAAGATCCATTGTTTGTGAACACGGCTCCAGGAAGCAGTTCTACTCATGCCCATCAGAACTGAGCTCTCAGTTTGCTGGAGTAGTAAAGCAGCCACATCATTGCCCCACTACCTAACCTGCTCAGAGCCACAGCCAGTGGGTGATTTCTCTTAACCTTGGTTTTCTAATCAGTGAAGTAGGTTATTAACTGGCCGCCTCACAAAACCGCTGTGAAAATGAAATGACATGGATGTTAAATATCTACTAGAGACCCTCATACATTCCAGACACTTAATAAATACGGCTCTGCTGTCTGTCATCTGAGGGATCTCTGCGTTTTTTTCTACTTTTCTTAGGCATGCATATTTTCACTTTTGTATATTACCTACTATTGTTCCAACATAATTAAAGTGTCACAAAACAATTGAATCTTGTTTTATTAAAAACTTGGTGCATAAAGGAAAACAAATATGGAAGTAAAAGATAAAGCTGGAGTAAAATGAGAACGTATGGGGGTAATCACTGCGTTTACTCTCACATGGCCTGACGCTTCAATAAGTCTATCTTGTGAATAAATTATGATGGATATGACCTGGTGCTTATACAATTGATTTCTTTCTTACCTTTTTAAGAAACTGAAAGAATTTGACAAATTATATTTATACCACCCAAGGGAAGCAAATAACATCCACTTAAATCAATTAATTTCACTCTGGATTCCAGAAATGAATTTGTGTCAATTTTTCAAAGTAAGTCTTTTTCAAATAAATACCAAATAATGTCATTATTTCAAAATACGAAAGCACAGGGGGTAAGTCCTCAATCAGCTTAGATAACTGATGAGTTGAGGTCCCAGCACGGAACAACAGATTATGATGTTCACCTTCCCTACAACATGGGTGATTTCTACCGTCTACAGGAGTATTCCATATAATAATGTTCTAAAAAAGAGAAATTATTCTTGGTTCCATAAGATATTAAAGTCACGAAGAGGGAACTCTCAGTCATCTTTAATCCCCTTCACTGTGCAGATTTGGTCATAACTGCAAGAAGCTAAGAACAGTTAATGACCCCAAACAGAGGCAAATAGGGCCCTACCACTTTGCATGTATTTATATACAAACAGACTGCCCTATAAAAACCTTCTCACCATGCTTCACGTTCATAGGCTTGATCTTTTCTGCTTCTTTCACCTTTAAGAACATTGTCTTTTGAGGGCAACGAATGATGATGCATGAAAAACAACATTACCGTATTTTCTCCAGTCCTGGTCAGGGGGTAAGTGTCTCCACAGTATAAGGTTGTTCAAATGATTTAAGTACGAAGGTAGGGAATGAAAGCCCTTCTGATTGTACCACACCTAAAAAAAGAAAGATAACATAATGGCTCTCATGAAATTGGTTCCTAAGCCTTCGATGGCTATTCCTGGGCACAAAGGACACGTGTCCGTTAGGTTCCACGGCACCTGAACGTCGGACCCGGTGCCGTGTTCCCGCATGGCTGGCAGAGGGCAGTGAATTTCAGTCTGCTAATTTTATATTTATCCCAAGCATATAATTTCCAGCTAAAAATAGATGAATTTTCCCCAGAACAAATGTGAATGTTGCTCTATAATTATATTCTCACAGCGAAAAAGGAACCTAAACCCACCATTTTTTTTTCTTTCTCGGTTGGTAAGCTAATAAAATTTGACCTGTAAGTTAAAAGCAGAGAAAATGATCAGAAAAAAAATGATTACTTTCAAATTAATAACAGAATGCAGAACATTATTTCTCAATATAAATTGGACTGAACATCTGCTGAGCATGGAGAATAAAGTAGCACACTTGTCAGACAGGCAGAAGATGGAAGAGAGAACAGGAGACAGACAATGTTATTAAAGCCACGATAATAAGGAGCAGGAAAAAGTACTAATTGAACCTCAGGATCTATATTTCAAGGTATCAATATTTTAATGAACTTTTGTAAAGATTTTTTTTATTATTTATTTATTTGAGAGAGACAGAATGAGAGATAGAGAGCACATGAGAGGGAAGAGGGTCAGAGGGAGAAGCAGACTCCCTGCCGAGCAGGGAGCCCGATGTGGGACTCGATCCCGGGACTCCAGGATCATGACCTGAGCCGAAGGCAGTCGCTTCACCAACTGAGCCACCCAGGCACCCGTGAACTTTTTTTTTTTCCCCCGAGAAATCTTATGATTCAACTGGCAACTTCTGGTCTTAATTCCATCGACTGGACAGCTCGTTTCTCTAGACAGTGCTGTCTTTTGTGACAGACAACCGTTCTCTGCAGAAGCAGAGCTGTTGCCACAAAGTCGGCGCTTGGAGGAACCAATCCGGGTCCTCACAGTTTGCAAAGTTAGGACCACACCTCAAGTCCCTCGCTTGCAACTACATTTCTTTGCCACATCATCCCACTACGATCCATTGTCCTCCAACCAGGGCCCTGGGAGGCAGCTGTTGTGCCCATGGGAACAGCTAAGTAATAAACTATTGCTCATGTAGTTTCAAAAACACAACTCGTCTACCAGACAAGGTTCCCCAAGTCTTTCTCAGGTAGCTCACTTCCTTCAGCAATTCAGAAAACAGACCCCTTATCTCTTCCATACCAGCTACCACTACTCACCCTTCAAATAGTTTCTTCAAAATAGTTTAAGGTCACAGAGAAATTTTTTTGCCAATCATTTTTTTTTTTAACTCCAAAGAGGAAGGAATCACGCCTGGGTGCTATTCACCACAGGACCCAGGACATCCTGGGGTCTTCTAGGGTGAGTGTGAGCAGATCTAAGGATTGTGTAACAAATTATTTTTCTATTTTTTATTTTTTTGTTTTTAGTAAGCTCTACGCCTAATGTGGGGCTTGAACTCACGACCTCGAGCTCAAGCGTCGCACGCTCCACCACCTGAGCCAGCCAGGCGCCCCCTGGGTAACAAATTTTTAACACACAAATGTGTATTCGCAAATTCACAGATGTGTGTAATTCAGACATTTCATTCTGAAAAGTACGGGAAGGCACAGTTTCTGTGATGGGGAGGTTCGCACTGACCCACGGGCTCGCATCCCAGAGCAGGGGTACCTCCTGCGTCCAACAATGACTCATTCAACACAGACCCGTCCTGCCACCCCTGGGCTCTCACACACAGGTAACGGCCATTTTTCTGGAAATGACAGGAAGCTGGGATCCTGCTGAAGTCAAGGGGCAGGTGGATATAGTAGGAAAAACCCCGCTGGTGGACCCCGGAACTCCCGGGATCACTGTCTGTGACCTTCCTCTGCCCCACGCCGTGGCTCCCTGACCTGCTTCACCGGAGGGAAAGAGGAGAGTCTATGATGGTCTTTTCCCTAGGTCAAGGGTTTTCTATTTTCATTTTGTTTCATTTGTTTGTTTTAATTTATTTTAAAAGCAGAGTGGAGCTTTTTTTCAACTTATGAATGACATGGAACACGGGTATGGAGACCCAAGTGTCACGGCTGCAGTCGGGTGGCGGGGTGGCCTGGAGCCCATTCACGCCCCGCCCCACTCTCTGGGGGCTCTGCAACACCTGGGTTCGATTGCATTTACAGCCCCGCTTCCTCACCTTCCCTGTATCCACACCTCCACATCCTCTGTGTGGCTCTTATGCCTCCCCCTCTGACTGTGGGCTCAGGCATGCGGCTCGCTCTGGCCAACAGAATGTGGCCCAGGATGGGTTTGAAATGGGCTCGCCCATGCCTGCAGCCCCTCTGTGCCTCTGCTGAACAGGGTCCGCCATCATCATGCCAGGGAGGCCACAGCCAGCCCACCACACATGACCATGACTGGCCAGGTCCGCACCGCCGAGCCTTGAGCAGGAGGATCCCTGGACTCAGGAGCTGATAAAGGTTTCTGTGGCAGCCACGGAGATCCACAGCAGGTCTTACACAGCAGTGTTGCAGCGGCGGGTGACTGATATACACATTGGTACCATGCTCATGGGAACGGCGTTACCGTCACAAACATGGAAAATATATGGCATTGGTTTTAAGACAAGCACATGGGTGACAAACAGACACTTAGAGAAATCTGGAAATTACAGGAGAAAAACTTTAGATCTGCAAGGGGGGAAATGGCAAGAAAATTGCTATCCATAACAGAAGAGATACAGTCCAAAACATCTGGTAAAATGGTCACCTGTGGTAACTTCAAAGATAGATGATGTGCCCACCACACTCCTTAGCTGGAATTTGCAGATCTGGAGACAAAATGTCAAGAAATAGCCCCAGAATAGAGACCGAGTCAGGGGTATGGCAGCCAGAAATTCCGTGAATAATGCTGCAAGGGTGGTGGAGCTAAGTGACCCTCTCAGGGGGACAGAAGATCATCTGGGAACCTACGGGGGGATGCCTCGTTGTACCCTGACATTCCCAAAACACCAGGGCGTCCATTTAGAGGGAGCAGTGTGTCTCAACAAGAACCATGTGCAGCCATGGACCTGGAGCGGATAAACAGCCCCCAGGGCTTCCCAGGGAGCGAGGTCAGGGGGGTTCTGCCAAGCAGACAAGACAAACAAAAGGGCTCTGAGCCCAGCTCTCTATAGGCAGGACGCAGCCTGTTGCTCGAAAGGCGTATTTCCAAATGTCCCCTCCACAGGTGGCCATCAAATATGATGAAGAAGCAAGTGACAGAGAGCAGTCAGTGGCCACGGAGAAGGTGGGGTGAGACCACACGCCCCAAGAGCAGGAGCAGCACCGGGTGAAGGAGCCTCTGCAAGGGGAGGGACGCCTGGAGCGCTTGCTGAGCACCAGCCCCAGGGACCTGTGAGCTCAGTGAATGTTCCTCGTGGATGCCATTGATGGCTCATGATTGTCTGCCATACAGAATCACCTTGACAGGGAATGATTAATTCACAGGGGGGAAATACTCTCGAATATTTGAACTTGAACGTACAACTGAACCTTCGTTTCAGTTCTATCAACTGGCCCTTCCTTGGGAGGAATTTTAAATTCTTTAGGTAAGCAATACACACTTTAGGATGATCTGAAAATTAACATCTGAGACTTAGCAGAGTCCAAAGGAAGAGCTTTTCTTTCCTTCTTTCTTTTCTTTTTTTTTCTTCTCCCTTCTTTCTTCCTTCCTTCCTTTTCTTTTTTTTCTTCTCTGAAGAATGATTTTCTATAACATGAGGCTATGTTCTGGAAATAAGATGTGGGATTTCCTTCCCTGCCAGCCCGTAAGTCAGGACACAGTAAAATCTGGTAACTGATGGAGGAAGTTAATCTGCTTTCAAGAACACATTATAATACCTCAAAACAGACCTTTCCTGTCAGGAATCATGAGTAACAGCGTCTCAGAAAAGCAACTAAGTAGCTTCAAGGGGAAAAAAAAAAATCACTCCATGGATATTCAAATGTCTCAAATTCTACTGAGCATCATAGAATGTATGCCAAACCCCAGGAAGGGAACTGTATCTGGCTTCTTATCTGAAGTGCATACATTCTAGAAGGCATTTTGATTAAACAAGCTAAACGCTCCAGATGGAACGAAATAACTCACGAAGGTCCCAGCGACAGACATTCTACAACATAATACATTCATTCATCCTAGGTCTATTTCTATGCAAATTTCCCATTTTCTCTACAAAAAAGCTATGAAAATCGGACAGCATCTTATGAATGTACCCTAAAGGCCAAAGCCACAGCCAGTGGTTAATTCCCGAAAAGCGAATGCAGTGATCTGACATGACGTCAGCCACCAAGAGCACCTAAGGACCTGCAGACAGCAGACGCCCTTCACAGCTGCTGCAGCACCCTGATTCCCTAGCTCCCTATAAAGGGGCTCGTTCCCCAGACACCCTGATAACACGTGCATGCCTGTGCCTGGCAAAGGACAGTAGAAACCACAGAAGTGGGGTGCCTGGGTGGCTCAGTCAGTTAAACGTCTGCCTTCGGCTCAGGTCATGATCCTGGGGTCCCGGGATCAAGCCCGACGTCGTAGGGCTCCTTGCTCAGCGGGAAGTCTGCCTCTCCCTCTGCCTCTGCCCCTCCCCCTCTCCCCCTGCTTGTGTGCGCTCTCTCTGTCAAATAAATAAATTCTTTAAAAAAAAAGGAGCAGGTATCAGGGAAACACATAAATCATGTGTGCCCTCATCACCGAAGCATAGACCCGGGGAAGCCCGGACTGCAGGACCCCACACGTCTGCACACAAAGACACAACCACCTGCTACGAAGAACGTTTTGGACTGGTATAGATTAAAAAGGTAAAATATTCTCAGAGGAAATTCCTTCTACCACTTTGGCATACTCTAATACTGGCCGTATCAGATGTTCAAGAAGCCAGCGAAGGTATTTTAGGTGATGTTTCTCCCGAGCTATGAATCTTGACATTTTCCTCGGGAGCTATAAATCTTCTCCTGTGTGCTGCCCACAGAGGAAGAGAGATTTGAAGAAACCTCAGCTAAAGAAGGGATTTCTGACCAGCTGTACACAGTGACGGAAATTCTTCATCAGCGATCACCTAGTGAAATACGACGGTTAAAGCTTTCTTCGGGGATTATACTGTGAAGCATGAATGTGAAAATGTTCCTCAGGGATTACACTGTGAAATACTTGTGAAGATCCTTGATTCCACCAAGGGGAGCCCCAGCAGGCACACGCCCTTACCCTGGTCCACGAACATCCCACCACCACGTGGGCAGGCTGCCTTCCTGGGCTCACAAAGCTTGACCTTATTGCGTCCGTTATATAACAGGTTTGTGAGCAGACTCAACACCACCACAATCTACTCTTTCCAGATTTCTCTCTCAGTCGGGACCAACACCAGACTAGTTCACCCATCACTGGGAATGACAGCTTTGAATCTCTGGTCTTTCCCCATCTGAAGACCGTGTTGACTTCTTTCCTCGGAGAAGCTTCTGCTATGATTCACCACCTCCGAGTTCCCGCTGGTGTTTCCTCTGATCCACTCTTCATTCCCACGCAGTGGAAGCGCCCTCCCATGTGTCCTCCGTGATGCCACGGGAAATGTTTCTAATTCACTGGGAGAGTCCCAGCAGGGCCTAAAAACCCAGACCCCTGCTAGTAGTCCTGAGTGAATCCCTCTTCTCTGTGCCGGCTGCGGGTCCAACCAGCCTTCTGGAAGAAGGGGAGTTTTCAGGGCATGTACGGAAGAGTTCCTGAGCCACCAGGGAAGCTGGCCTATGTTTTCAGTTATTCTGACAAAGCGTGTTTTTAAAGACAGATGATCTTTTCATTTGCTTTAGCTCCATTAGGTGAATTCTGGTCTTCACAAAAAGCAGTAAATCTACCTGCTACGTTGCTCTACAATCTAAAGGAAAGCAATTCCTTTTCTCTTTTGTACAGCTGTTTTTATTTCATAGTAACAAACACTGGGGTCCGATTCGCTTCCTCTCATGCCCAGGAATATATCTGCATGCCAAGTTTCCCTAGATGCTCCCAGGAAAGAAACACAGGAAGGAAAAAGAGGGAAACTATTACCTTCACCAGAGTGTCTGGTTGCGATGTATTTGGATTTGCCTCTTGAACTTGATCGGGGATCTGCACTCCAAAAGACCATCCTCCAAGCCTGACAACAGGAACAGGTGTTAGTGCTTTGTTTTTTATTTTGTTTACTTTTTATAAAGATTTTTTTATTTATTTGACAGAGAGCACGAGCAGGGGGAGCAGCAGAGGGAGAGGGAGAAGCAGACTCCCCGCTGAGCAGGGAGCCCAACGTGGGGCTTGATCCCAGCACCCTGAGACCATGACACGAGCTGAAGGCAGACGCTTCACCGACTGAGCCACCCGGGTGCGCCCAGGTGTTAGTGCTTTAACCAGCGAGCCAGGACTTCCAAGCAGAGGGCACTTTGTCACCACTAACTAGTTATGATGGCCTGAGAACAGCAGTCCCCTGATCATCCACCGTCAGTGACATGACCCCACAGGTTCTCAGGGCACAGAAGGGCACGGCGGGGCTCCTGGGTCGGGCATCCATGGAGGACTTGCATATTCAGCAGGTGCAGCTAAGGCTTGTCGTACTAGAAAGTGTCCTTCCAGGACTGATATTTTGTTAGGAAATGCACATCATGTCCAGGACTTGGATGTGATCACCAGCATGCTAACTATTTTATTTATTTATTTTTAAAGATTTTATTTATTTATTTGACAGAGAGAGACATAGCGAGAGAAGGAACACAAGCAGGGGGAGCGGCAGAGGGAGAAGCAGGCTTCCTGCGGAGCAGGAAGCCCGATGTGAGGCTCGATCCCAGGACCCTGGGATCACGGCCTGAGCGGAAGGCAGATGCTTAACGACTGAGTCACCCAGGCGCCCCGCATGCTAACTATTTTAATTAATGGTCACTCCTCCTGCAGATTGACTATTCCAACTTACATAATCTGCCACTCTTTCTTTTTTCCTTCTTTAAATTTTTTTATTGTTATGTTAATAACCATACATTACATCATTAGTTTTTGATGCCGTGTTCCCATAATCCACCACTCTTTCAAGCTACCCCGTTTTGCACTGTTTTGCTTCCCTACTCTGGTTTCTTTCATCTCCAATGCAAATATCACCCCGTTCAGGAAGGTGTCCCAGAGGACTTCAGTTGGGGCCGATTTCCTCCTCTTTTGGGTTCTCACAACACCCGACATCTCCAACCATTGATTCAACTGTCATCACCCTGGTTTTAACAGTCTGTCTGCTAGTTTATCGATCATGCAGCTCTGTGAGTTTCCCTGGGTGGGGACGACTTTTTACCTCCACATCCCATGGGCTGTGTAGTATCTGGAACCTATGAAGCTTCCAAAACTATCGGGCATTAGAAATGAAGGCTCATCTTTAACTTCGGTTCTCACTCTCTGGATAGAGTAAGACTGAAGAACAGCCTTCCTTCGACAGCGTCGCTACCCTAAGCAGAAACTGACACAAAGGAGTAAGGATACATTCCCACTGGACTCAATGCATTCATTCATTCATTCATTCACTCAAGGATGAATTCATTTAAGAGACATTGAATTTTATATGCCAGATATTATTCTAAGCCCTAGGCATACAAGCCCCCACCTTTGAGAAACAGAGATTCTGGGACATGTAGAAAAATATAAGAGGTGATCTTGGGGTGTCTGGATGGCTCAGTCAGTTGAGCTTCTGACTCTTGATTTCTGCTCAGGTCTTGATCTCAGGGTCATTGGATGAAGCCCTGAGTCGGGCTCTGTGCTCAGCAGGGAGTCTGCTCGGGATTCTCTCTCCCTCTCCCTTTCTCTCTCAAATAAACAAATCTTAAAAAAAAAAAAAAAAAGATGTAAGAGGTGAGCAACAGGAGTGTCAGGTGAAGCACAGCGGGGTCGGGAGGTGTCCAGGGAGGAGACAGCCGAGGGAACATCAAAGGTAAAGAAGAGGCAGGTCAAGGCGGGGGGTATCCCGGGCACTGCAGACGGACGGAACTAGGGATGTTTCTGTATTAAAGCAACAGGATGTGTTTGAGGACCCAGGCAATCTGATGGGGTGGCAAACGTGTTCTCAATCTAAAGCGATGAGCAGCACTCACCCCACACTCCTCGTCTAGATTTGCCCCCTTAGGCTCAAGGAAATTCAGCACCAAACAAAAGCCTTCCCAGAAAACGTCCAGGCTAGGCAGACGCACCCACATTCATGTATCGGATGCTGCAGGGTAGAGGGAAATCTCAAGGGACACTGCTATTTCATTTATGCTGGGAAGTTAGCTGCCCTTATTCTCCAAAGAGGTAAAACCGCCTCTTGGCTCCCCTGAGTGAATCTCCATTGATACGATGTCCCCCCCACGTGGGAGAATGAAAGCCAGCAGTAAGGAATCTTATTAAGGTCGGCAGCATTTCTTTGGAATTTTTACGAACATCAATGTTAAGCATTTGACTTTTGAGTTTTTCAGAATGTTGGCACTTGAGGGGACGCCTGGGTGGCTGTGTTGGTTAAGCATCTGCCTTCAGCTCAGGTCATGATCCCGGGGTCCTGGGATCGAGCCCCACATCGGGCTCCCTGCTCAACGGGGAGCCTGCTTCTCCCTTCCCCTCTGCTGCTCCCCCTGCTTGTGCTCACTCTCGCTCAAATAAATAAATAAAATCTTAAAAAAAAAAAAAAGAAGAAGAAGAACATCGGCACTTGAAACAATAGGATTTTCACAGCAACTTACAGAACAGAAAAGACCCAGAGACAGTCTGCACCCACCTCGGTCTCTCTGACGGCACCAGCAAATACTCCTCCAGATGGAAGGCTGACAGGTTCAGCAGAGTGTGGCCCAGGTGGTTGGTCAGGTAGGGAGCCCCAGCACTTGCGTTTGGACACTTCTGTAATTGTTTCCAAGGAGGTAAAATAGAAACTTCATTATAACCCACACACAGCCTTCCTGACATCACTTTAAACATGACTTTCCCTAGCTTCCTTTTTTCATAACTTCTCTGTGGCCTTTTACGTGTTCTGGTCTGTCAGTCTCCTTGAGAGTCACCTCCATTTGAGAATTATACCGGAATCCCACCATGACCTTCACCCACAGTTACATTCGAGAACTTCACATCCTTCTCTGTATGCAAGTTTGGGTGTTTGTAAGAGCTCGAAAGGGAAAAATACTCTCACGGGGGTGATCTGGCCTCTGATGAACTTGAAAGAGAGTCGGAGGTGCCGAGATGAGGGATGCTACGCAGGAGAATTCAAAGGCACGTGTTTCTTGCAGAAGCGCCGAAAGTAGAAGCCAAGCCGCTCTTGTCCAGCACCCACCGGGAGGGCCGACGCCTGCTCAGAATCACCGCACAGAGGGAATCGCTGCACAGAGAAGCAGGCCCTGCCACTGTCAGGATCCAGACTCTGTTTCCCAGGACGGTTTAGGAAAGACAATCCACTTCTAAATCCAGCTTCTAAAGTGTGCTTTCCCACCTGCACGCTGCAAATGAAACCAGCCTCCCCCAGCTCCTGGGTTTTCGTGGGTTCGGACAGCCGTAAAAGAAGGACCGCAAAGTAAGGGTCGTAGATAAATTCAAGATAAGGCTTCCAGGTTCATGATCGAAAGGACGGGGAAAGACAGGGGAAGGAATGAGAGTCGTTTATCAGTTAGAATTCTGCCAACGTCAGTGATCTCAGTCACAGGTTAACACAACACCCGGTACGGTTTCCCCACCTCCAGCCTCCTTTCTGATCCACCCACTGCATCTGGGTGCATCTCTCTAGAACGACGGTGTTCATTCAGATAACCGTCTTGCAGAAAAATTCAAATTGCGATCAGGAAGTCAGGTGCACTAGAAAATGTCCTCCGTTCCTCTGGGACACCTGGGTAACCCAGTTCATTAACCGTCTGCCTTCAGCTCAGATCATGATCCCAGAGTCCTGGGATCGAGTCCCACAGCGGGCTCCCTGTTCAGTGGGGAGTCTGCTTCTCCCTCTCGCACTCCCCCTGCTTGTGTTCCTGCTCTTGCTGTGTCTCTGTCAAATAAATAAATAAAATCGTTAAAAAGAAAGAAGGAAGGAAGGAAGGAAGGAGGGGAGGGAGGAAGGGAGAAAGAAAGAAAGAGAGAAAGAAAGAAAAGAAAAAAGAAAAGAAAATGAAAGAAAGAAAGAAAGAAAAAGAAGAAAGAAAGAAAGAGAAGAGAAAGAAAGAAAGAAAGAAAGAAAGAAAGAAAGAAAGAAAGAAAGAAAGAAAGAAAGAAAGAAAGAAAAAGAAAGAAAGAAAGAAAGAAAGAAAAAGAAAGAAAGGAAGAAAGAAAGAAAGAAAGGAAGAAAGAAAGAAAAAGAAAGAAAGAAAGAAAGAAAGAAAGAAAGAAAGAAAGAAAGAAAGAAAGAAAGAAAGAAAGAAAGAAAGAAAGAAAGAAAGAAAGAAAGAAAGAAAAAAAGAAAGAAAGAAAGAAAGAGAGAGAGAGAAAGAGAGAAAGAAAGGAAGGAAATGTCCCGGTTTCTCTTTCTAACCTTAGGTTTGGTTCTGTCCCAACACGCCCTCTGTAAGCTGAATACAGGCCCATGAAGGTGTCAGGTCCGAATCTCAGGTACCTACATGTAAAGGCTACCTTCAACGGCAGAGACTTTGCAGACGTTATTAAAGTAAGAATCTTGCAAAGGGGAGACTGTCCTAGCTTGTCAGGGTGAGCCCCAAAGCAGGCACATGCATCCTCAGAAGAGGGAGAGGAGCCAGGGAGGGAGGAGGCGAAGGAACAGGAAGGAGGGAGCCAGCAGAAGCCGGCAGGGACAGGAAAAGACTCTGCCACCGCCTCTAGGCAGAGCGCCCTGATTTCATCCCCATATACCGGTTTCAGGCTTCTGACTCGAGACGGTGAGAGGGCGGACTTGTTGCTGTAAGGCACCCAGTTTGTGACAAGTTATTACACGGCCACAGGAAGCCACGCTCATTCCTGACGGCAGGCTTTGAGTCATAGCACTCTTTAATGGCATGTCTGCAAAGCAACGTGTCCCCCTCAGAAGCAGGGCTGACCCTGGAACGTTGTTGTAGGTTGGGAGAGGCTCAGGCATTCGATGAAAATCCCAGGCAATGGACATATTCCTGCACACCAGGGCCCCTGGATAACACATGTGAATTTAAGGGGAGAGAAATACCTTGCCTTCCGACAAAACACAGGTAACGGGCTCAGCATGATCTCCGAGAGCAGAGACCAGCTCTGGGTACCGGTGGTCCTCCTGAGCACCGTGTGTGGCCCCTCTGGGCCGGCCTGCAGGGCAGCACCATTCTGCAGGGCGGGTCCAAATCCTACTCGATGTCCTGTCTCCTGGACAGGAGTCCTCTGCCTCCCAACGTGCGGACCAACATTTCTCAAAGGGCGTCCCAAAGAACACAGGTGCCACAGACAGGAAGGAATCACTAGTTAAGTAACCCGCGTAAAACTCTGCGTCTGTTCTAAGCCACCATCAGCACCAGCATGAGCACGCGTCACCGGGAAGAGCATCAGGACGGGCTGCAGCAAGGACACCCACTAGATTCGGCTTTATCCGCACATCCGAGGCTTGTCCGGCCACGGAGCTGTTTCACATGAACCTTTCTTCCCTATATGCATATTACTGAAATCTCACAGTTCCCGTAAGTTGGCGTGAATTTAGGAACATCTCCATCATTGGTTCCTTTGCCAAGGACACCCAGTCGTGACAACGGAGCTAAGGTAGCTTGTAGGAAAAGGCACTGATTTAACAGAATGATGAAATCAAGGCCACAGAATAAGAGCACAGAATGAAAAATCAGTGGTTTCGTAAAGGAAGGGAATAAACAAGAGGGAAGAATCCATCGTTGCGTCCAAAAAACCAGGAGCTGAAGATGGCTGGGTTTTCTCTGCAAAGGAGCAGGAAGCCCGGCTGAGCTGCCGGACAGCCTGGGCCCCAAGGCCATGGGCGGAGTTCTCAGCAAACGCTCAGGTCAGCCACCAGGCACGTCTCTGCCACGCCTCTGCCACAGGGTGGTGCCACTGCCGTCAGTCACGTGCCCACACTCCACGTCAGAGAAGAAAACAGGCCAGGTCCGTCCAGGACAAAACCTCCTCAAGTCACTACACTTGTAAAAAGAATTTCTCCCATGTGCCACTAAACAGAAAAACCCCTGGAAACATGGTCTTCGTGGGGCCACGTTTTCCTAACAGACGGTCGGAGTTCATTTAAATTGAGATTTTGGTTTTTCCTTGATTTCTGGAAATTAGGATTGCACATTAGCTTGCTGACTAATGGGCTGATGCTTTTTTATTAATTACCTTTTGAGATTTCCTTTGAGATGAGTTCCAATCAGCTTTCCAAATAAATTTCAATTCTCTCTCCGGTGCACAGCAGATAGCTAAGGGCCCTGCTTCAGCAGAATACCTACTTCCATACGTTTCTGTATGACTTGATCATAATGCAAAGAGCCAGCTGGTATATTAGCTTCTAATATGTAGCTCTCCATATTCAAGCAAGCGTAAGACAAGATGCTGGAGGCTGGGGCGCCTGGGTGGCTCAGTCGTTAAGCGTCTGCCTTCGGCTCAGGTCGTGATCCCGGGGTCCTGGGATCGAGCCCCACATCGGGCTCCCTGCTCCGCGGGAAGCCTGCTTCTCCCTCTCCCACTCCCCCTGCTTGTGTTCCCTCTCTCCTGTCTCTCTCTCTGTCAAATAAATAAATAAAATCTTTAAAAAAAAAAAAAAGATGCTGGAGGTCATCCTGCCTTAAAATTGTGGGAAATTTCTCCCCAAAAGGCAATTCTTTCTCATGATTTGAAGATTAATTTGCTTAATAAAGGCTGTCAGGGATGTTAATGGTCATGAACAGCTGGAAATGAATAGCAGGGCCACTGTAGAGCCTACAGAACATCCGTGGCCACTGTAGAGACCACAGAACATCCGTGGCCACTGTGGAGCCCACAGAACATCCATATCATGTAAATGTCCACTCTGTGTCCTGAGACTTTTCCAAAAACCAGCTAATCAGGTCAACCAGGGAGTCGCAGAGGCTCCCTGAGTTAACAACAGTGAAGACGTCATAGACGGAGTAAGCTCAGTTTTGTTACTTGAGGTTTAAGCGGACAAAAGATCAAACACACTGTAGACACCTACCAGGCAACCGCAGGAATCCTGCACTCGTGGCTGAGACAGGGGATCCACACGCCAGCATGAAGAATTCTTCCTAACAAACAAAGGAGAGACTCAGGATGATCTTTCAGATAACAGAGCTCGTTTATTTCCATAAAAGAGAGCCGCATCAGCCCAGAGCTGCTCCCGAGATAATCATCTCCTGCTGCAGAAAGCAGAGCTCTTACATTTGTTTTCACAGCTTGAGCTGCTAATCTGATGACAATGCTTTATTATAGTGACAATATTTCCATTCTATTAAATGATGCTCACTTGGTCGCTTGTACGGAATGTGCTGCCAAGGCTCCCCGGGACGCGCGCCGGGGGCCCCGGGGGCTGTCTGCCTCCACAGGCACCTGCTCTCACAGCCAGGGACTCCACGCACCACGCCAGCAATCAATAAGCACAAGGAGCTGCTAATTCCGCTTCGTGGCATGACACAGCGATTTAATCAGCATTTAGAGAAAAACAGTGATTAATTTTCCAGGACGAAGAAAGGCTGCCGGACAGAAACCGTTAGGAAAGCACCTTGTACAGTGGCTCAAAAACCTTTCATCCCAAAGTTCCCGAGTAGCTCCCATCCTCAGAGTCTCCGTTCTCTTTTTCCACTAATGCTCATAAATCAAAAGTTGCTTTAGTAATAATTATTCCTACCTCCTCAAAATTTGGTTAAGAAGGGAGGAGACTAACATTTCCCAAGCAATGAACACACCCTGCCGGGTATTTCTGCCCAAACGTCCTGCTGGCCCCACTTTGCAGAAGAGTAAGTGGAGGCTCTGAGAGAGCACGTAGCTCGTCCAAGATCACATTGAGTAGGACGGGTCTCTGGCACCCTGAGCCCACGCTCGTGGCTCCGGGGTATGCTGCTCCCACGTGGGAACACCAAAATGCAAAGTGTCCAGTCCAAAGACAAGAAACTTGCTGTGTCTACTTAAGCAGGCCAGCAAGAACCTGGCTTCTTCTGGTTTGGGATTCCGGTTGAAACAGGTCTCTTGAATGCAGGTCAGCCTGGGATTCCTCAGTCCACTGTGCATTTTTTTTTTAAAGATTTTATTGATTTATTAGAGAGCGTGTGATAGAGATCACGAGCATGGGGGGAGGAGGAGAGGGAGAAGTGGACTCCATGACGCAGGGCTCGATCCCAGGACCCCGGGATCCCGACCTGAGCCAAAGGCAGATGCTTAAGGACTGAGCCACCCAGGCATTTTGAATCTCAGAAAGAGGGAGCTGCTCTAAGGGCCTGATCTTGTGAGGAGAGGGCTCTGAGACACGAACTTGCCTAAAGTAAAAACCCTTCCCGCGGGCTGTGAGGGCACCCCAGCCGGTCTGAAGGGTGAACCTGCTTCAAGCTGACACACCCCTTGCTTGCAGACCCAAGTCCCTTGGTCTGTAGCAGAACTCACTCACCTGCCTTGAGATCTGCAGACCACTGGCCTTGAGACTGAAGGACCAGACTTTCCCAGGAGACAAGCCCTGACTGCATTCGAGAACATCTGCCAGATGCCAGCAAGTCTGTTCAGGGTCCTGTGGACAAATCACTGACGACCTGGGCACCTGCTTCTCTGGCACCAAGCCCCCTCCCTTTTCCAGCGCCTTCCCCTCTAAAATCCTTCCACTTCGCCTGGAAGGCGGCCTTTGGGACGAGAGCCCACCATATCTTCCCAGGTAGCCGGCTTCCTGAAGAAAGCAGACCTTCCTTTCCCACCATCACTTGTCCCTCAAGTATCGGTTTCCCAGAGGCAAGTACTCGGTCAGGTAATAGGGCCACCCTGTCCCCTGAGCTGAGCACTGCTCTTTCTAGAAAACCCGGAGCCACGGATGCAGCAAAAGCACAGCCGGGTTCAGTAACTTGCCCACGACACACAGCAAAGACACGGTAGAGCTGAGATGTGGGCTCAGGCAGCTGGTCCCTGAATCCGGGTTCTCTGCCCCTTCACCACCATGGCTGACCTGGACACTATGCTTTCCATGCTTGACCTCATCATCCGTCTGGACAGTCCCCTCCAAGGGAATGTGTCACCAGCCCTTCCTAGCTGCAAGGACCCAACCTCAGGAGCGCTGGGAGTCAGAGTCCACCAAGATGATTTGATTCCTCATACTGCCACACATTGTCAAATCATGGAAATGACCTTACGCCTCTCCCCACCTGGCTTTCACAGTTCAGTGGAAATATAAAATCTGCTTCCTTCCACTCTTGTTCTCTGTAAAACATTAACAAGAATGGGTGGGGAAAGGGACCATCTTATCTTGGAGATGGAGGGGAAAGTGTCACCAGATCATGAACCTTGTAAAATGAAACTAAATATTTAAAGCTACCAGTCGGGCTTCCAAAAATTGGCAACTTTTCACATTTTAAAATTTAAATTACACATCATGCATTATGATGAGAAAACTTGTATTTTAGGTCAGGCTTATGCCACAATCGATTTTTTTTTTTTTTTTTTTTTTGGAGCTCTTTATTGCCTTCCATACAAAAAGAGGTAAAAGTCAGGAATTCATCACGTATGAGGCTCAGAGGATCGCAACGGAAAAATAACCCATAAGCAGAATCCCACTTAGTAACTTAAAATGTTTCCTCTAATTTAACAATTAAGTGATTGGTCAAGTCTGCCAGGAAAGGAAAATGTAGATATCCCTGAATTCAAGACTAGTTTTCACTTACAGAAGGAAACTTAACTTGTCCTAAGGAAAACCTTTTGCTTCCATCTGGGACCTTAGCAAAGCAAACTTTATTTTTGTCACATGGGCAGAAATTATTAATATAAGTATTCAGAGTGATGGGTCCAGGGCAATCTGCCCCAAAATATGCTACTGTGGCATATTGATTATTTTCAATTAAATTTACAGAGGAAAGAGTTCATAGAGACCAGGCACTCTGACCCTTTGTCTTGAAAGCAGGAGAAAAGTCTCCCTGCGGAAGGTAAATTCTCTTCTTATCTGGAGAATACTGTATAAACAAACCTTGCTGCTTCCTTACTAACTGCCTACCCTAAGCCCAAACTTCTATGTTTTGTAGATTCTTCACAAATGTATGGTTTCTTTGTCTAAAAGGTGTCAGAGCTGCCTGCTTTGGTCACTTCTCGAGCTCCCATACATACTAATTAAATTTGTTTTTCTCCTGTTCATCTGTTTTATGTCGATTTAATTATTAGACCAGCCAAAGAACCTAGAAGGGAAGAAAGGAAAAGCCTTCAGCCCCTAAAATAGCATTCTTGTGGGAGGCAGCCCCCACCCCCACCTTTTGTCATGGTGACCAAGACAAACGGGCGGGAAAGTTTACAAAATAGGAATGGTTAAGAATAGACCCGGTGGATTTACAAAGAGAAAGGAGAAAACCAAAACAACAGATTCAGGAAGGAAAAGAAAGGCTGAAGAGAAAACCGAAGAGGGTGAGCTAGCTGCAGGGGGGGCTGAGGGAGGGGGCGCTGAGCCTGGGGAGGGGTGGGGATGGGGAGCCATCCTGAGGGCCTGGAAAGGAACTGAAATTCTAAATATGTTCTGCCGTCCTTAGCAATGAATCTGTTTAGCCCACTGAACCTCCGGAGAGATTTGATAAAGAAATGTCCTTTTGGGGCGCCTGAGTGGCTCAGTCGACTATGCATCTTGCCTTGGGCTCAGGTCATGATCCCAGGGTCCTGGGATCGAGCCTCACGTCGGGCTCCCTGCTCAGGGGGAAGCCTGCTTCTCCCTCTCCCACTCCCCCTGCTTGTGTTCCCTCTCTCACTGTGTCTCTCTTTGTCAAATAAATAAATAAAATCTTAAAAAAAAAAAAATGTCCTTTTATCTGCCAGACACTGACAGGTGGGGCCAGCCCTGCTCCCCATGGGCCCTGGGCTACATGTCAGTTTCTCCAAGCCCGTTTTATATCCTGCCCAGATCAGTAGAGGGGCGGGATACAAAGGTATCTCCATAGAAGCTCCTGCCTAGCAAACAAAATTACTTTGTTTTTCAGCACCAGTCTCCAGTGAGGCAACATAATTAATTTCTTTATAATTCTTCCTTACTGAGCCCCCTAATAGTTATTCGCTCCCAAGCTAATTGCCAACATGACTAATGCACAGGATGTGTCCTTGCAAATTAGAAAAACCTATTGCCAATATTGCATTATTGTCTGGATTTTTATATTTATGACTCCAAAACGTACACTTTGGTACTTAATACATCATTGTGATTTTGTCACTTTCCCCACGTGCACTTCCCAGAACTATAAATTCCCGAAGCAGGGCCAGATCCCGCATCAATCATGGTTCCTACCATAGCACTGTATTTCTAGTAGATCCTCAATAAATAACAGTCAAGCAAACTTAGAAAATTGTTTATGAAGAAAGGCAGGCTTTCACGAGTTTCATTAAAAAGTCATCTTGACGTTATCATTTTCAAATCTTAGAAGAAAAAAAATCTTCAAAGTAATTCACCTCCAAACGGATGAAACATTCTAAGTTTCCTTACTTAAAAAAAAATAGTCTTTTCATATGTACAAGTTTTCCCTAAAAGTGAGGAAGTTAACACACATTTCATATTTACTTGCTACTTTATGTTTTTTACCTTTGGGTTTTATTAAACAAATTGAATGCTATTTCTCTTCTTTTCTTTCTTTCTTTTTTTTTTTTTTGCTCTAATATAAGGCCTGTGTTTGTGCTTACCAAGGAACAGAAGGGGCAGCTAGGTAACCTACTCCTTAGGCTCATGTTACATCATGTCATTCAAACTGGCAAGGGGGAGGGGCGCCGGGGTGGCTCAGTGGGTTGATCCACCCGGTCCTGATTTCCGCTTCGGTTACGATCTCAGGGTCACGGGATGGGGCCCCGGGATGGGCTCTGCGATCACCACGGTCCCTCTCCCTCTGCTCCTCCTCCCCATCTCTAAAATAAATAACCAAAATCTTCAAAAAAGAAAATAAAATAAACTTGCAGCCGGAAACACCAGTCAGGCAGGGAGATGGTTCTGAGGGTCTGCGGGGTTGTGGTTGGAGTGCGCACTCTGGCAAAGGCAACCGATACTTACGGGTCTGGGTTTAAGTCAGCACAGAGCGGATCCTGATCTCCGAACTTCCGCAAAAGCACGTGGGCGAGCTCCTGGCCCACGCTCCCGCTGCCGCTGCCGCTGCTGCTTATCGGAAGACAAAAGAAATAAGGCGGCCGTGTGAGCTACCCGCAGGCAGAGATCACAGGACAGCACGTCCTACCTGCGCCGATCCAGGCAAATGATTCCTAGATCCGTGACCGCAGATAACGCAGTTGAGTTAGCATAGTAAAGCCAAAGCAGCAATAAGATTAAGGATTTTCTCAAAAGCACAGTATTGCCCTCACAGACACGCACTGTTATATACTGATGTTCACAGTGCATTATTGTTCTCATCTTTTCATTTCTTATTATAGTATTGACATTTTGGCATCTTGGCATAGTCTTATTGAACTTTAAAGGCTGCATAATATTTCATCACATTAATATATTAAAATCTATTTTAAAAATTCTCTTAATGTTGGAACTCTGGTTTGGTTCGAATATTCTATTAGCTAGCTCTGCAATATAACTTTGTACTTTTCTGCTTTTTTTTTTTTTTTGTTTCTATATGTGAGCTATATGGAACAACCCCTTTCTTGGGAAGTGGTCCTCAGCACAGAATCCTGTGTGTGCCTTAAGTATACATCGAATTATAATATTTATTTTAGTGGCACAAGCGTCAGAAGTCAGGCAGCATTGCTGAGAAACAACCAAGGCCACCAATATTTAATTTCCCGACTGAAGACACCACCAGCGATAAGACACACTGTTGCTCTAACTTGGGGGAGGGGTGGAAACAAACTAAACTACATCTTATACATGGATTGTAAGAGACACTTTGACTTGAGAAAATGGAGGGGAAAAGATCATTTAAACCTGTCTAAATTGGACTGAGTGGGAGTGGCCTCACCTGAAGTAATTAAAACTCTGAATTACTGTATTTCCAAAAGAAAATAGGTTTATTACTTTCTAGAACTTACACCGAGTCATTTACAAAATGCTTTTGAACAGACATGGTTGGGAACACTTACCCCCAAGATAAACAAAAATGATGTATCATTAGCATGATAGATTACTTACATGTAAACGGTGGCTTCAAATCTCTTTGGAAAGAGGCAGCACGTAAATTAACAAATGCACACAAAGATTTATTTTAAAGAACTTAAAGCAGTAGCTTCCGTTAAGAAATGTAAGACCCTCAATGTAATGTTCAGTCACGGCTTCTTCTGATTTGCTTATGGGCAGTGAGACGCTGATTCCCAAATACCGTTCTGAACTGCTACCGGCAATCAAATATAAGGGGGTCGAGGTGGTCAGGCTTACTGCACCCTCACCTCCCGTAAGCACCAATAAAAGCCCGAAATGAGAAGGAACTTCAGTATTTCCCACCGTGCAGCCCTCTACCCAGATAGGATCTGACAAAGATTTCAAATTTTCCTAACTCCCTCAGTGAGCCTCTAACATACCAATCTGATGTTTTCTCTCCTCCACATTTATCAGCGGCTCCTCGTTACCTTCCCCGTTACCTAGGCGCCTTGAAAATGGGAGCTAAGAACCCCCACACTCCTCAGGCCTTCCCAGCCCAACCCCACCTGGCCTCAACTCGCCCCTGCCAGCCCCGCCCAACCCCACCTGGACCAGACCAGCCCAGCCCAGGCCCAGCCCACCTGGCCCCGCCCCGTGCCCAGCCCAGCCCCACCTGGCCTCGCCTTGCCCCTCCCAGCCCAGCCCACCCTCACCTGGCCCCGCCCAGCCCAGGCCAACCTCACCTGGCCCCGCCCATCCAGCCCCGCCCAGTCCCATCAAACCGCCTTCTGATTGGGCAGCTCCTCCTGCAGCTTCCCCAGAAGTGCGTCCCCTTTCCCTCTACTGGGCTGTGACTCATCTGCCGCTTTTGAGCTCTGAGTTCCTTCTCCCCTGAGCCCTCCTCTGCTTCCTCTCTCTCCTCTCCTGTTTCTGCCCAGGGGCCCCGAGGACACTTCCACGGGCTTTTAACTGAGTGCCTCTCATCAGGGGCGGAAACAACCCAGGAGAGAAAGGACACCAGGCTTAGAGGGTAGTTGGAACACAGTAGATTCTCAAAAATAATTCGTGGAACAAACTGTGATCTTAGGTTGTGCTGAAATCATAGACCTAATCCCTCATCACTACCCAGATATTTGACCTCCTTAAATGTGGTCTTCCTTGACCTCTTAACTTTCAGAGAGGAACAATTTTAATGGAAAATAAAGACCAACTCATTACCCCAAATTAGTTTTGTATTTCTGCTGAGGACAACTCTTTTCAGCGCCGCAACTGTGCATAAGCTCCGGATACAAACACTGCTGTAGCATCCAACACAAAGTAATTACTTAATAGGAAAACGCCATCTTCCCCACTGCCTAAAATACAACAAAGGTTTTAAAGTATTCAGCTGGTTTACAGCTGGCCTAACAGGATTCCCTACAGCTCTGGACAGAAAGGCACAGTGATGAAGCACGCTGATATTTACAACAAAGTAGTGTCTCCTAAGTAGGCGGTGTGACCTCTGCATAAACAGCCTCCCAGTTTCTGACAAATGAGAAAACACTTTTACAAGGAAAGGGACATATTTTCCACTGAAATGTTGCCCATAAAAAGAAAACATTTGTGGCATCTGTAGAAGTACTCTGGATCGCTCTCTTTTGACCCATTAATCCAAGAACAAATATGAAAGTTTAAAATCCTTTTTTTCTGAAAAGCATTGATCTATAAAGTGCTTTACTTGGAATAATTACTAAGTGCAAGTTTAAAAGTTATGGTTTGCTTTCTACTAGAGTTTTGCTCAGGTCTAGAGGTCACTGTTTAAAAAAAAAAAAAGGACTGGCTTTAAATTGTCCCTCTTGTCTGAAGATTCAAATGCTTGTTCCTAAAACCATTGCTTTGTGCCTGTCTTCAAATTCTCGGCTATATTTTAAAGTGTTGTTAGAACCACGTGAAACCTGTCGTTATCAGACTCTAGGAAGTGAAAATTAGTGCTTAATCCGGATTCCGGAGGCAGTTCCTAAACGGGATACTGTTTCTCTCTCCATGTTACTCACAAAATTTACTGTGCATCCGAATGACCCAGGGGGCTTGTTGGAACAGATGCATATTCTTAAATACCACCCCAAAGGGGCTTCCTGTTGTTAATAAGAGCCCCCTGAACTGAAATCCAAAGATCTGTTGAGAAAAAGATTAAAAAACAAAAACAAACAAAAAAGATCCAACACTCTAAAAACAAAGAAGAATTCCTACAAGATTACAGACAGAAAACGTTTATCTATGGAGGAAGGTGAACAAGGCAAACCAGACTCCATGCCTGGTAGCTGCGAGGGGGGGGGGCACTACCTACCATCTACTGATAACTGAAAAGGACAGCATCCAGAGATGCTGATTGCAAACCAAGGCATCATTCACAGAGCAGGGCAGAAAGAACGGTATTTGCAGATCCGCAGGACTCCCAAGTGAACCAGGATGGACCACTTGAAAGAGACTGAGGTCACTAAGGAGGACAGGGAATGTGTGTCAGGCAAAATCTTGTGCACACCGGCACACCTGGGAAAACTTTTATTATGCTCTCCCAGTTTAGCTGATGTGCATAGTGGTGATCCCATGCAACGTAAGGATTCCTCGACTAGACAGGAATACGCGTGGGAAGGGGAGCAGAATATGGCACCCCAAAATATGCCTCTTTGGCATAAACATTTTCTTGAGCTGGCTCTTTTTAAGAAATACATAAGAGCACTGAAGAGGATGCTTATGTGCAAGTTTGTAACCATTTTGGAAAAGTCTGGCATTATCTCCTAAGATAGAATATTCACATACTCTGTGCAAGTGATCAGAAATTACATTTCTCAGACTACCCATGAGAAGCTCTTCTATATGTATAACTGGAGACATTTATGAGAATATTCTAGAATGTTCATGCAGCACTGTTCACAATCGCAAAAACAAAACTGGAAGGAGCTCCTAATGTCCATCATAAAGAGAGAAGAGTAATAAATTGTGGTATGTTCCTACAGTGGAATAGTGTCCAATATTCAAAACAAGCGATATGCAGAAACATGCAACAATACAGAAGAGTCAGTGATGCACTCTGAAGTGAACAAGCGCATTCTCAGGTGCATGGTATTCTTTTGCCCACTTCACAACAGATAAAGAATTGGAATGTGTTTAGAACCGAGGCAGAGGGATGGGATAATGGGGTATGGAATATAAGTACAGTCCTAGCCTCTGCAGGCTTCAGAGAGACGCTCATTACATAACTAAATCCAAGTAAGCAAACAGAGGAAATCTGGCTCCGTGTGGCCAGTTCAACATATTAAAAGCTCTGAGAAGTTTACAGAAAAGGAACCTATTTAACTTTGTCTTGCAGCTCAATCAACCCCAACAGGAAGATGGAATCTCTTTAGCGACACTCAGAATGGATACCCAAAGGAACAGTGCTCCATGAAAGAACCATTTAAGAGGTGCCATTGTAAACTAAACCCGATTAGATCACTGCCCACATTTCACAGCCTCTTAACACCCCCCTTCAATGTGCTTGCAGGATAAGGTCTCTGCTTGGAATGCCTTCCGGCACCTGCCAGAAAACATACAGCCTTTTGCTGGATTACCTTGTTACTCTTCACATCGACTCACACTGCTTCCTCTATCTGGAGAAACATTGTCCCCTACCTGCCTGGGGAGCACCTAGCTATCATTGAGGAGACTCAGTTCAGGAGCAGTAGCCTTTCAAGGGCTTTCCTGGACACCCCCAGACGGAGCACCCCACCCCGTCTACTTTGACACAACCCACACTGTATAGCTCTGCTTATCATAGCACTTACAAGGCTTCCCTGGCCATCTGTTTGTAGGGTTATCTCTCAGCTCGACTGTGAGCTTTCTGAGGGTAGCACTGTGTCTTTGTGTATGTTCCTGGAATGACAATTAGATCCAGAAACCCTGAGCGTACTTCCACCTTGCTCCCACGAGCTGGTGTCAACTGAGATATTAATTCGCCTAGCACGCGTGAGCGCGGTGTCTTCAGGATGAGGGCGTGGTCAGCAGTGAGTCTTTTCCATTTGTTTATTTCAGTCTCATCGTACTAAGAGACAGGACCAAGTTCCTTAACCATCAGTGATTCAGGAAGCACAGAAGTCAGTTGGGTCGGGCTGAGAGGCCGTTCATCGGCAGGCTGTGGGAGGAGGTAAAGTGCCTCTTAAGTTCAAGGTTGGGGAGAGAGTAAAGGATAGCAAATCATTTGTGCGCAAATACTTTAGCAACACCTCCTCGGTGGTAGGCACTGTCCAGGGACAGTGTATAGATAGTCAACTCCATCTGAGCTATTTTGTTTGCCATCTCTTGTCTCCTGCTGGACTGTGAGCTCCGAGGGAGCCGGAGCTGGGTACAGAACCAGTGCCACAAAGCCCACGGAGGGGATGTTGGGTCAGGACACTGAGGTGCCCACTTGGAGAGGACTTCATAAGGCAATCACGTGTACGTTGAACCAGGAAAGAAACAGCCATACCAAAGTGTGGGGCAAAGACTGCTCCTGGGGTCGAAGGTTGGATGTGCAAGGTCAGGGCCAAGTTTGGATGTCCAAAAGCTGGACAAAGCCGAGTGTGGGGGTGGACCAAACGGATAAGAAAAAAGCAGCCAGAACATGACAGGTCCACACCATCCAGAGGCACCAATGATGGATTAGGTCCAACCAGGGTATAAGACAGTTGTCATTGAGAACTTAACTTCTGCCAGGACATACGCCCATTGCTTTCCATTCACCATCTTTTTTATTGTCCCAACAAAATAACATACTCCCATGCTCTCACGGGACAAAGATACGGGGTATGTGGGAGGAGTTGCACATGCATACAGACAAGAACGTCACTTAGGAAATGTTCAAGGTGAGTGTCGAGAGGTCACCAGCTACTGTCGCTCAGACGGGAACAGTATGTCTGTGTACACCACATTGCAGTTACCATCTTGCAAACCACGCTGGGTGCTTTCCAGAGTCAGACAGCTGATGCATACAGACCAACAATCACCGTTAGTCTTTAACTCGCTTTCATTTGTGATTATGTTTCTGTATGTGGGGCCTGTTTTTTATAGAAAGGCAAGGTACTCTTTTTCTGAAAAGCGATTAGAAATTTGGTCCAACTCAATGGCATTGGCTAAGCAAGGTGCTATGAAAAAGTGGAGGGGGATGAACAGCGGTCCCCCCAAACTTCATGCCCTTCCAGAAGGTCGTAATGTGACCTTATGTGGACATACGGTCTTTGGAGATGCAGTCAGTTAAGATGAGATCATACAGGATAGGGGTGGGCTTCCTCCAATATGGCGGAAGCCCTTACAGGAATTGGGAAATTTGGCCACAGAGACATGCAGGGAGAAGGCGGGGTGAAGACAGAGGCAGAGTGGAGGGGAGCCCCTCAAGTCCCAGGTCTTCTTCTGGCTGGGACCAGGTGGAGAGAGCAGACACTGTTTGGTGGTGGGAAGAACGTCAGCAGACTACAAGCAGGGGGTGAAGTCCACGTTCATGTGGGACCCCGTGGGTTTTCCCAGTGGGGTGAACTTCACAGCGCATCGGGAGCACCCCTTCCTAGAAGGACAAAGTGCCCAGCCCAGAAGAGATGGGGCCATGGAATCTCCTCTAGATATTTTCAACCATGTGTAGACAGCCATCTTTCCATGGTCCACGTATTGTTTGCACCTCCAAGGAGAGACCTGTCCGAGATAATTTCTGGAAGACTTTTTCTGCTACATTTTATTTTGATGGTTGAATTCAACTTCACAAATAACTTAACGAAAGTGACCTTTTCTAGACACTGTGGCGAGAGCTACCCTTAGAGGGATGAGTGAGCCTTGATCCTGACCCTCAAGGAAGGCACGGACCTGCAGCCACAGGATAAACCATATGAGATCCACACGGCATGATGGACACACAGAGGAGGGAGCAGAGGCCGAGCATCCCTGAAGGAGGGACTTCAGACCCAGATGTGAAAGTGTTCTTATTTCAAGGGCACCTGGGGGGCTCAGTCGGTTAAACGTCTGCTTTTGGCACAGGTCAGGATCCCAGGGTCCTGGGATCGAGTCCCAAATTGGGCTCCCTGCTCAGCAGGGAGTCTGCTTCTTCCTCTCCCTCTGCCACTCCCCTTGCTCATGCTCTCCCCCCGCCCAATAAATAAATAAAATCTTAAAAAAAAAAAAAAGTGCAGAGCCCCAGGTCCTTGCGGCAACAGACACTGCACAGAAGCCTGAAGGACTAGAGGGTTGGGCTCGGATGTACATTCTTCATCCCACGGACCACAGGGAGCGACTCAAGGACCTCCAGCAGGGCCCCCAGGTTGCACCCCCTGCTTGGGGTGGAGAGCAGACAAGATGTGCTTAGCTGTGCTGAGGCTGCTTTGCGCATAGCTGGATTGCGTCTTCCTGCCTCCCTGGGGCCTCTCTGTGCCAGCCCACCTCAGCCCCCAACAAGCCCCGAGTCCCCACCACCTCTCTGTTTCGCAGTTCACAGTGGGGAGGGGGCGTTTCTGAAGCCCTCTGAAAACAGTAGTCAGCTAGCAAGTTGCTTGAGGATACAATGGAGCCCAAAGCATGGGTCATAAACTGACTGGTTAGAACCCAGACCAGCCCAGACACACTCCCCCATTTGGCCCTTCCCCTCGCAGGTGTATAAAATGCAGTATTGAGAATGGCCGTCTTCCTCACCTCTCCGCCTTGCACCCCGCCCCCCACCGGGCCCCACAGCATTTGAGTTAGAGGCCTCCGAGCTACCGACTGGGCCACCAAAGCCCCAGGTTTTCTGGGCTCGCAGAGCACACGAAATCCTCCATGAGCGGCACGGGCACGGCCTGCTCACATCACTCATGAAAGTGATGAAGGGAAGCTCCCCGATGCATTTCTTTTGGTTTGTGTTTTCATGAGAATCGGTATTCCTCAAGAAAGCCTAAGTAGGTTTAATGTAGGCATATAATTGCATTTTCTCAACTCTTAAGATTTTAGGGACGTGAGGCTCTACTGAGAATCGTCAGTGCCCTAATAAGATAAGATTTCTATGTGCCATCAAAGTCGATCCAGAGATAACGTACCTAAAGGATTTTGAAACTGCATGCAGGCCTGAATGATACACCTGTTAACTAGGAGTTACGCTCAAGAGAAAGTAAGGAGCCGTCATGAAAATACTATGTATCACCCCATGGAGATCGCTCACAAATGTTACGATATGGGGATATGCCCACATCTGAAGCAACAAGATGAGAGCAGGGTGAACCAGGGGCCATCACGGGTGCGTGTGTAGGAAATCGGGAGGAATGTGAGCAGCGAAAAGCTGTTCCACGTTGAGAATCATTCTTGTGCTAAGATTCAGACCATGACGCTCAGATCCAGACCTGTCAGATAATTTATCGCCCACGGGAGGAGGCATTTAAGAGGGAGAGGGACGTGGGTAGAATCTTCGCCAAGATGATAGGACCAGTTTCCCCAGCCCAGCAGGGCACGTGGCCATCCTGCCAGAGGACCCAGCACATGGGAGAAAAGCAGTGATTTGCGGAGTGGGTGTCGACCAAGAGCAGATGTACTTTCAGAGAGGGGGCTACTCACCCTCCTCCCCTCTGATTTTGGGCCGTCACTAGAAATGTGAAAGATAACCAGCAAAGCAGGAAAAGTTTCCATCTGTATGGATGATTTCTGGCAGCCTCCTACTTTCTGCCTCGGAACTACAGAGGCTACTACTCTACCAAAATACAATGTAAACTTGTCCTTTCGGCTGAGTCTGGAACGCAAGAACGGAAGAGGGGCATACGTGATCTCCGATGGCGCACACACCTGTGACGGGTAGGAGTCCACCCGTGAGGATAAGACGATAAAGGACCAGAGACAAAGGCTGCTCGGCCTCATAGTTTATGTTAACACTCTGAAAATGAGAACACACACTCACATGTCCTCACCGAAAAGACTTACTGGCGCCTGGGTGGTTTGGTCAGTTAAGCTTCTGAGTCTGGATTTCAGCTCAGGTCATGATCTCAGGGTCACAAGATCGAGCCCCGAGTTCGGGCATGAACCTGCTTAAGATTCTCTCTTTCCAGGGCGCCCGGGTGGCTCAGTCAGTTAAGTGTCTGCCTTCGGCTCAGGTCATGATCCCAGGGTCTTGGGATCAAGTCCCGCATCGGGCTCCCTGCTCAGTGGGGAGCCTGCTTCTCCCTCTGCCTCTGCCCCGCCCCCCCCGGCTTGTGCTCTCTCTCTCTCTCTCTGGCAAATTATGATATTCCCATATCGTAAATAAATAAAATCTTCAAAAAAAAAAAAAAGAAAAGAAAAGCTCTCTGCCCTCCTCCTTAGTTGCCTGAAAGCATGATGTAACTCTGTATAAGTGCCTTTCTCTCTTCTCTCCCAGGAGAGACAGAAGTGAATCACCAGCAACAGTTCTAGGCCCTTATCAGCAGAGATACGCACCCAATGACTCTGTATAACAAACCTTAACTAACTAGCTCTATGTGACATTAGTTCCTATATATTTGCCTGCCCATATCTGGCTGCTCCTAAAGCTCAGGGCCCTTTTCCTTTGTCCTGTCATGTCTCTAAAAGGTTATGGTTCTTTTGTTAAGATGCAATATAAGCCCAAGTTCTCAGCACCCTCTTGAGCTGCTCATCACCGGGTGCTCCCCCGTGCATGTACTTTGCACATGTTAATAAACTTATGTTTGCTTGCCCCTTGAAAAAAATAAAATAAAACAAAATAAAATCTCTCTAACTCTCAGGCTCCAAATGGTTTGGGAGTATATGACTTCTATGTAAAACGCATGCTTGGAGAGCAGGGAAAATGCTTTCAGATGAAAAAACCCAAAAAACACAGTTGCAAATTAATGATGCAGTGGAGAAGGTGAATGGCTGTTTCAATGGAGCCAATGGAATACGCACCGTGGGGGGGTTCTCACCCCCCTCAGGAGGACGGGATGGCGAGGTGACAACGGGCGGAAGGGCAGTCAGTCCAGACCCGTGACACGGCCACGTGGGACACACTTGTAGGATGTATCTGATATATCAATAGAGGGGTGAAATTTCAAATAACGAGAGATAACTGAGAACAGGCAATCTCAGCAGCAACCAAAGAGCTGCCTACTAGAGCAATGGGAGCCCAGAGGTAGAAATAAAAGGGACAGTGAGAATTTGGAGAAATGAGTTTCCTCCTCTCCACCAACCCCCCCAAAAAAGAATGTAGGGATCTGGGCCTGTTTTATTCATTCAGGTGTAACTGCCACCAAGAAAAGCATGTGACAGGGGGCCCTGGGTGGCTCAGCTGGTGGCACATCCGACTGCTGATTTTAGCTCCGGTCATGATCTCAGCGTCGTGAGATCAAGCCCCACGTTGGGCTCTATGCTCAGTGCAGGGTCAGCTTGAGATTCTCTCTCCCTCTGTCCCTCCCCCTGCTCTCTTTCTCTCTCTTAAATAAATAAATAAAATCTTAAAAAAAAAAAAAACATGTGGCACACAGCGGGTGCATAATAAATACTTGTGAGTAAAAGAATCGATGCCTTTCTGGGACTGTAAATTGATGCACATTGATAAGAATAATTTGGAAACATGATAATGGAAACAATTAGATAGTGGCATGAATCCAAATGAAGGTATTCCTACAGAATTGCCTGCAATAGGAAAATTGCTTAAACCAATAAATAAACCTGTATGCATCCCCAAAAGAGATTGTTTAAATAAATTATGGTACGTCCATGCAACATACTGTTGCACCAGCGTGAAAATGGGTGATGTTGGAGCTGCTGGGTGGCTCAGTCTGTTGAGCATCTGACTCTTGATTTCAGCTCAGGTCATGATCTCAGGGTCTTGGGATCGAGCCCCGTGTCAGGCTCTGCGCTCAGCAGGGAGTCTGCTTGGGATTCTCTCCATCTCTCTCTCTCTCTCTCCCTCTGCCCCTCCCCAACACACTCTTTCCCTCTCTCTCTCTAAAATAAATAATCTTTAAAAAACAAAGAAAGAAAATGGGTGACATGGTTGTGCTCGATTTACAAAAACAGATGGACAAATGTGTTATTGAGTAAAAAAGCAGAAAATGAAGAGTTTTGTAGTGGGATACCAATGTCCTAAAAAATAAAAACGCATGTGTTTAAAAGTATTATGTATTGGGGCTCCCGGGTGGCTCAGACAGTTGAACGTCTGACTCTTGGTTTCTGCTCGGGTCGTGATCTCAGAGTTGAGGGATGGGCCCCGGGAGTCTCGTCGGGGGGTCTGCTTGATAATTTCTCCCTCTCCTTCCCCCCCCCCAATTTGTGCAGGCTTGCTCTCTCTGAAAAATAAATAAATAAATTAACATAAAACAAAATAAATAAAATGAAAATTAAAAAATAAATTAACATAAGACAAAATAAATAAATCAAATAAAAATAAAAATAAATAAATAAAATAATATTACAGATTAACTAATGGGGAAGGCTGCACACCACTAGATTTATGGTAGCTACTGCTGGTAGAATTACCTGTGAAGTTTTTTTATTATTATTTTGGCTAGCCTGCGTTTTCTATTACTTTTTTCAAGAAACACACTTTATAATAGGCTAGTTACTGCTCCTTCCCACTTGAGGAGTGTGGCAGAGAATGGCAACATTTGGCCAGAACGCATTAGTGGACATTGTCCTTTCAGTCCGTTCCTTTAAAACACTTCGGAGAAGAAAATGAGGGCAGGAAAAGAAAATATCTAGCTAGAAGCAAAAGGAGCCCACTTGCAGAGGGAAATACTAAGGACCTGCACACATTTCTCCAAACAGAAATTGCAGGATTCTCTTCGTGAGTTAAACCCAGACTCTACAGAGCATAAGGACACACAGAGGAAAAGTACAATTAGCCAAAGGACCCAGAAACAAACCAGTTTATAATCGATGTTGCCTTCTCCCTCTCTATTTGTTTAGACCTAATTCCAAATTACACACCATCGTAAAAGTGACAAATATTAGCAAGCACGAAGAGTCTAGCTAATTAAGCTCGTGATTTTAGTAGAGGTAAGTATTTGACAAAGGTAGAGCTCACTGTGTCCTCCACACCATGAGCTGCCTGGTGAATAGGCCCTGTGCCCGGCCCCCGCTCCCCAGATGTGTGAGCATCGCCTTCCAGAAGGAGAACTGTGCCAGTCAGCGTTCAGGGCAATGATGCGCCCGGCATAGGGCAGAGCTCAGGGGAGACGCTCGCCTCAGTCTTGGGGGAACCAGCTCAAGTCCTTCCGTCAAGCCCCCAGTAGTAAAACTAAACCCCTGAGAACATCCTTTGCAAATTCATCTGGCTGCAAAACTCTGAATTTACCGGACCTCTTCTAGCCTGGGGGTGCGCATGGGCCCATTCCCACCCCCGAGAGAAAAGTCAGACATGTCTCCGCAGAAGGGGGCGTGCGCTCCCTGTGGCTGTCCCAGAGCAAGCCTGGAAGGTTCTGTGAAACACAGTAGTCCCTCTTATCCGCGGTTTTGGGTGTGGATCGCCCGCGGGCTGGGAGCAGCTACTCCTCCAGACAGACCTTCAGGCCACTCACCTGATCTCATCACATCAGCACAAGAACTAGGGTGGACACAGGACAGCAAGATACTGAGAGCCCACAGGCGTGTAACTGTAGAGAGTCTGTTGTTACAAGTCTTTTGCTATTGCTCTTGTTAGTCTCTGGCTGTGCCTGATTTAGGAGTTAAACTCTATCGCCCGCATGTAGGCATAAGTAGGAAAAACATGGTGTATATCGGGTTTGCTACAGTCCATGAGCTTACCCTCTCGAACCCAGCGCTCCAAAATCATGAAACCTCATGTATAGCCGAGATTCTTGAAAGTATCAAAGCTACTGGGGCACCTGGGGGGCTCAGTCTGTGAAGCGTCTGCCTTCGGCTCGGGTCGTGATCCCGGGATCCTGGCTCAAGTCGTGACCCCGGGGTCCTGGCTCAGGTCGTGATCCCGGGGTCCTGGGATCGAGTCCCACATCCACATCCAGCTCCCTGCTCTGCGGGGAGCCTGCTTCTCCCTCTGCCCCTCCCCCCTGCTCCTGTGTGCTCTCTCTCTCACTCCCAAATAAATAAAATATTTTTTTTAAAAAAAGGATCAAAGCTACTGCTCTTCATAATCCTGACATAATTGGGAAGTAAAAGAGGGGGGAGAAAAGGTTCTTACCTGAAAAAGTAAGCTTCGGCCCTGTCGTAATGGCCCGGTGTTAGTTTGAGGGGAGGGTAGTCAGTGGCCAGAGGCCTCACCATGAACAAGGCCATGGCCAAGGCCACGAAGAGGACGGGCAGCAGCAGTTTGGAGAGGGTGCCTTTCCAGGCCCGGCGCGTGTGCTGGAGCCGCTTGACCAGGAGGGCCGTGGCCTGAGCCAGAGGCCGCGGGCTGCCCCCCGCGGGCAGGGTCCCTGCCGGGGCGCCACCTGCAGAGACAGGAACATGCAGCCAGCCTGAGGCCAGGGGACACACACACACACACACACACACACACACACACACACACACACACAGCCCGGGTTCTGGGGGTCCCTCCAGGTGCTTACAGACGGCCCTGGCAGCTCGTGGTGCAGGAGCACCCCGCTTCCGACTCCCCGCACTGAGCAGGACATTGGAAATCTATATGCACAGGACGTCTTGTGACCTGACGGCGCAAGGACAGAGTTCTCCTGCGGATCCCTCTCTGATCCTGCTTCTGAAGGGAGCCTCGAGCTTGTTTTGTTGGTGAAAATGCAGCGTGCTCCCGAGTGTGGGTTCCAAACCCAAGAGCAGTGGGATCTCTGTCTCCCCAGGCGCACGCCCGAGGGGGTGGAGGGGTGCAGACGGGGCCATCCCCTTCTGCTGCCTCCCTTCTCCTGCTACACCTCTCTGTTCTCACAGCCGGGTCCTATCTGAAGATGCCCCAGGTCACGTCCAGCTCAGGGTCAGGAGGCATCATCCCCCAGCCCCGGGGCCTATTTCCCCTGCCCAGTGGGGGCGTCCCTGGTGATGAGGAGGCCAGCGTGGCCTCCTGCGGTGCATCTCCAGCTCCAAGTGAGCCCCCTTGGCCCTCCAGGCTTCAGCCACCCGGCCCTCCCCTCCTTCCACCGCCAACCCTGAGACCAGACCTCAGCGAGCAGCGCCCGGAAGGGGAGGCTGGACAGCAGGGCATGAGCGCGTGTCGGGGATGTCCTGCTGCCCTTGCCGGGTGCCTCTGTGGGGGGCCACCTGGGGACCACACGGAAGCAGCTGCAGTAAGCCTGTCCCACGGCAGGCCAAGCAGCGGGCGCAGGCAACTCTCACGTCCAGTGTGGGGGTGACAAAACCGGAGGAAAACGGGAGGCAAACCCAAGGTCTGAAGCCCTGATCCGTGTCCAAAGGAGGGACGCAGCCAGGCCCATGCTCCCCCGATAGCAATCCCTTGCAAAGTAATCCAGAAAACCCGGCATGAAGTATTTGTATGAGAAAGGTGGCCTTCTAAGAGGCCAGGTATGCTAAATTGATTGCACTGTTGACAAATACCAAATGGAAATACAGTTAATAAAGCACGGCAAATATGTTTAAAATCCCCCAAAGAAATCATTTTGAAAGAAACGACCATTTTGAAAGATAAATTATTTATAAGAGCAGTGAGCACAGAGCCGGAGAGGAGCAGCCGGGGATGAAAATGCATTTGTGGACTAACTCCTTCTTTTGTCACATACGTATGGAGGGAGTCAATGTCTTGTGGCAGGTACTGGGCTATTCCGGCTTTGTCCTCAAAGAAGACATCACACAGGGGCTGAGGGAAAAATGTAAAGAAATGCCCCAACACAATGTAATCGAGTGTTGCGATCAGTGTGGGCAGATCCGAAAGGGTTGGTACCAAGGAAGCTCAGGGACAGTGAGTCACAGGGGATGTGAGGGGGATCCGTACCGGAAGTCAGGTCAGTCTCCCTCCTGAGCAGAGTAAGGCCCAGGTCCTCCCTCCTCCCTGTGAGTCTTTTTTTTTTTTTTAAGATTTTATTTATTTGTTTGATAAAGAGACAGAGAGAGGGAGGAGGCTCCCCGAGCACGCCGTGGGGCTGGATCCCAGGACCCTGAGATCATGACCTGAGCTGAGGGCAGATGCTTAACCAACTGAGCCACCCAGGCGCCCCTTTACCTTCACAGAGAACCCGTCACTTCTGATGCTTCTGGTCACCAAACGTGGGGCTTTTCCCCACACATCAAGCGATTCTCCATGACACCAGCTGGGTGTCCTACAATCCAACTCGCTTTGGACACCATCTCCCTGGAGAGTGCGGGACCCCCACAGATAAGGGCTCAGTCACACAGGACTACCCCTCCCCCACTTGAGACGCCAACCACAAGCCCAGCTTGTCACCTGTGCTTCCGAGCGACTGACTGTAGATCGGAGTCTCCCATGACCTGTGCCTTGGGTTTGACTAATGTGCCAGCGTGGTTCACAGAACTCAAGGAAACAGGTTCTTGTGTCTGTCAGCTTACAAAGGGATAGGATAGAAGACACAGATGCACAGCCAGATGGAGGTGGTGTGCAGGGTGAGGTACGCAGGAAGGGATGCGGGGGCATCTAGCACATTCCCAGCACTTCCTGGGGCCTCTCTGGAAGCCCCTTTTATTGGGATTTCACGGAAGTTTCATCACGCAGACATGATCCACCCTGAACTCCATGTCCAGCTCCTCTCCCCTCCCTGGAGGATAAGCACGAGGCTGAGAATGCCAAGCTTCTAATTGGCATGGTCCTCTGGTGAGCAGCCCCCAATCCAGGCGCTCTCCAGGAGCCCACCCAGCGTCACCTCATTGGAACAGATGATGCTCCCAATCCTTTCTCTAGCGTGCCTCCCTGTGTTTAGGGTCAAGAGGAATTGAAAGATCACTGGTAGGTGTGAGGGCTTATGACCCCACTAAAGCCATGGGTCATCATCTACCAAAAGCCACACCGCACAAAGTCGCCTGTAAGAAACATCTTCTAACGTCCCTATCTAGCTGCCCACCCTCAGCTGCCTGCCAAATCTTGCTCCTGCTCAAACACGTCTGCACCGCGCAGTGCCTACAGACACCTCTTTACACCAGGGAAGGTTTCGTCTATGCAGCCAGGTGCATAGAAAACAGAAGCAGAACGTGGCTTTCTGGGTGTTGCAGTCTACCTCCTAAATCTGCCTGCCAATGGAGGAGCACACTCAGAGAATGGCCGTTTATTTGCCCACTGGCTTTGCTCAGAGAGGACCCGTCACGACCATCACCAGGGGACGGCAAAGGTTCCATCTTCCAGTCTACATAGACCTGGGCCGGAATCCAGACTCAGCCACCAACATGTTGTGCAACTTCTGGAAAATTTCCAACCTCTCCGAATGTCGGTTCCCTCAGCTGTAAGATAGAGACTTGTATTTTCCCTCTAGGTAATGAGGATTCTTATTACCCCCCTTGTGAAACTACCAGAGCAGGTATGATGTTGACCTCCAGCCATTGTAAATGCTCATCAGACAGGTTCAATAAGTCTGTGGGGAAAGATGTTTCTCATTATTAAGAAAAATAAATTCTCCCCACCTTCCCATATGTTCGCTGAACATAAATGAGAAAAATAAAGGACTGAGATAGTTTATGGTCATGAAGGAACCACCAATCAAATATTTATGGCTAAACCCATAAAAGTATTCATATGAATAATTTAACAGACAAAATTAAAATGCCAGACCAAATTGTTATGAATTGTCTTATTTGACTTATGAGTGTAATTCTATTTAAAGAATCCAGTGACATCCATAATTAGGCATTCCCATTTACCGCGACCGTCAAATTACTTAGGAAAAATGTCCGAAGATTTAATTCCTTCTTTCTTTTCTTTCTTTCATCCTTTCCTTCTTTTTTTTTTTTTTTTTGTCTAGTGGCTTCTATTATTTAAACATTAATACCTTGTGGGGCATACCTTAAAATATCAAGGACTCAGCATGCACCCCAGAATATGGTCTTCGCATTACTGGATTCCTCCAAATGTTCTTGAAGCTTTTAAAACAAAGTATCACACATGTAATGCCTTCAAGTCAATTTTTAAAAAAATGAATACCCCAAACAAAAAGTGGGCAAATAGCATGCATGAATATGTAGTTCATTAAAAAAAAAATCTACAGGAGAGCCCATATATATATTAGAAAATAGGGCAACAATGAAATTTTCAGATCATCAATAAGGTAAAGATTAAACATCACATTAAGGTGGCGCCTGGGTGGCTCAGTCGTTAAGCGTCTGCCTTCGGCTCAGATCATGATCCCAGGGTCCTGGGATCGAGCCCCACATCGGACTCCCTGCTCCGCGGGAAGCCTGCTTCTCCCTCTCCCACTCCCCCTGCTTGTGTTTCCTCTCTCTCTGTGTCTCTCTCTGTCACATAAATAAATAAAATCTTTAAAATAAATAAATAAAATAAAAATCACATTAATACCTAATATTATTGCATGTTTAAAGAAATGGGCTTTCTTATTCCATGCTAGCAGAACAGATGAGCATAGTCTTTCTGTGGGAAACAAATATGAACCATCTTTGATCAATGACTCCCAAACCAACAGTTATATTATTAAAAAAAAAAAAAAAATGGGGCGCCTGGGTGGCTCAGTTAGTCAGGCATCTGAATGTTGACTTTAGCTCAGGTTGTGATCTCAGGGTCCTGGGATCGAGCCCTGCGTCAGGCTCCACACTAAGTGTGGAGTCCACTTGAGATTCTCTCTCCCTCTGCTCCACCCCCCACTCACGTGCGTGCACGTGCACTCTCTCTCTCAAATAAGAAATAAATAAATCTTTAAAAATATAAAAAATGGAAATTCATCAAATATATCAAATAAGGTGGTTCATTACATCTTACAGAATATAGTAGATTATTGCATATAGTAGATAATTGTTGGAAACAAATGGGGACTGATTGAACAGTGTACAACACAGCTCTATGTGCGGTGGATGGCATGCAGTATTACTGTACTTGAGGGACTAGTACAGATGAGGGCTCGCTGATGGGGAGGATGTTTATTACACAGATTCGGTGACTAAAGCAATGTAAGATAAGCTTATATCAGCTTTTGAAAAAAATGTCTATACACAAACATGACTCAATAAAACGGGGAGGGAGGTGGATGGAGAAGCAGGACCCAAGATATCGACAGCATGTATTCGCCAAAAAAAGGGGTAGGATTAAAGCATTAATATGTAATTATAGGAAAATATTCATAATATGCCAAATGAAAAAGTGTTACAAAATAACACACAGAATTAATAGAACTTACTAAATAGACTAATATTAAGTTGCAGAAGTTAGTGTTTTGGTAAATGTACTTTCAGTGAAAAGTTCTTTTTTTAAAAAAAAAAGATGTATTTATTTATTTGAGAGTGCGCGTGCATTCGTGCAAGTGGGGAGAGATGGAGAGGGAGAGAATCTCAAGTGGGCTTCACACCCAGCACAGAGCCCCATGAGGGACTCAATCCCACGACCCTGAGATCATGACCTGAGCAGAAACCGGGAGTCGGACCCTTAACGGATTGAGCCACCCAGGCGCCCCACAGTGGAAAGTTCTTTTATGAAATGCTTTCGATACTCTATACACTATTTGACAAAGTGTGTTTTTCTTAGTTCAAAAAGTTCAAGTAGTATATGCATTTCAACCTTCTTAAAAAGGTACAATTTATATTTCTTTGTGTGCTGAGAACATGGCTACTTTAATTTTCTCCACCATTTTCTGGGTGTTTTCAACAATAAATATTTATGCATTTTGCAGTCAATAATTGTTTGGCAAAGACTGTATAATATTCAGGAAATGAAGCACAGTTTTATGAAATAGAAACTGTATCACTTTCTGGGGCGCCTGGGTGGGCTCAGTCAGTTAAGCGGTTAAGCGTCTGCCTTTGGCTCAGGTCACGATCTCGGGGTCCTGGGATCGAGCCCCGTGTCAGGCTCCCTGCTTAGCAGGAAGCCTGCTTCTCCCTCTCCCTCTGCCCCTTCCCCTGCCCGTGTTCTCTCTCGCTCAAATAAATAAATCAAATCTTTAAAAAGAAACTATCATTTTCTGCTTACTGAGTTACAGAATTTTAGAGATGAAACAACTCTTAAAAATCATATAATTGAAAACAATAGTAAAAATATCGTTGAAACCTTTCGCTTATTTATAAATACACCCAGTTCAGGAGAGTTTCTGAACTAAGTTAAATCTGGAGACTAAAACACAGTGAGTATTTACTATGTGTAAAGTCTACCCTGGGTCCTTAGGTTACCTCTGTGAATAGCGTTCTCGAAGGCTTTTAATCTCATATAAGACTCAAACATGTCACAAAACGTGTCAATTCAACCTGAACAACACGGCGTAACGTGTGCAACGGTGTGTGGGAAGCATCTCCAAAGAGGCTTCCAATGCCAGGAATTCCCAAAGTAAACATGTACTTGCAGACAGGTTGGGAGGGCAACCAGTGTGGGGGGTTGTTCCAAGAATAGAAAGAATCTTAATGCACATAGATTCTGAGACAGAAATATGGTAAGCTGGTTAAGGACAGGGTATTACAGATATTTTCTATGACACCGCAGTCATGATCTGGGATTTCCAAATCATTAGCAGACAGAAAAAGGCTAAAATCATTTCATCTCTTCTCACCAACCCAGCAAGATAGAATCGGGTGAGCTGTCTGGAAAGCATAACAGTACGGTTCCTTGGGAATAGGTTTTAATTATAGGCATATGACACATTGTGGGTTCAGTTCCAGACCCCACAATACAGTGAATATCGAAATAAAGTGAGTCAAATAATTTTTTTTTTCATTTTCCAGTGCATATAAAGATATATTTACACTATTAAGTGTGTGGTAGTATTAGGTCTAAAAAAATATACTTCTCTTAATTTAGAAGTACATTATTGCTGAAAAAAGGCTAACCATCCTCTGAGCTTTCAGACCATCATAATATTTTCGTTGGTGGAGGCTCATGCCTCGATGTTGGTGGGTGCTGGCCGATCAGGGTGGTGGTGGCTGAAGGTGAAGATGGCCATGGCATTTCTTAAAACAAAACAACAATGAACTTTGCTCCATTGATTGACTCTTCCTCTTGCGAATGCTCTCCCAGTAGCACGCAATGCTATCGGACAGCATTTTACCCACAGAACTTTCCAAATTCAAGTCTGTTATCTCAACCCCCCCCCCCCGTGCTGCTTTATCAACCAAGTGCATGAGAGATCCTAAATCCTTTGTTGACATCTCAAAGTCTTCACAGCGTCTTCACCAGGAGTGGATTCCGTCTCAAGAAACACTTTCTTTGCTCATCCCTAAGAACGAAGTCCTCATCCGTTCAAGTTTGATCATGAGAGGCAGCAAATCGGCCCCATCTTCCAGCTCCACTTCTGATTCTAGGTCTCTTGCTGTTTCCACCACACCTGCTGTGACCTTCCCCACTGACGTCCTGAACCCCTCAAAGTCATCGGTGAGGGCTGGAGTCAACTTCTGCCAAACTCTTGCTCGTGTTGGTATTCTGACGTCTTCCCATGAGTCACAAAAGTTCCTAATGGTATGTAGAGTGGTGAATCCTCTCCAGAGGTTTTCAATTGCTTTGCACAGACCCCTCAGAGGAATCCCTCTCTATGACAACTACAGCTTTATGAACTGTATTCCTAAATGTATTAAACATGAATGTCAAAATTGCTCCCTGGTCCATGTGCTGCAGAATGGATATGGCATTAGCAGGCATGAAAACGGCATTAATCCTGCTGAGTATCTCCATCAGATTTCTCAGGCAACCAGGAGCATTGTCTATGAGCAGTCAGTCATGTTTTGAAAGGAGTAGTTTCTTTCTGAGCCCTAGGTCTCAACGGTGGCTTAAAAGATCCAGGAAACCATATTGTAAACACATGCACCATCATCCAGGCTTTGTGGTTTTATTTCTAGAGCACAGGCAGAGTAGATTTAACATAATTCTTAAGGACCCTGGGATTTTCAGAATGGTCAATGGAGCATTAGCTTCGACTTCAAGTCACCAGCTGTATTAGCCCCTAACAGCAGTCAGCCAGACATTGACTTCTCCTCTCCAGCTATGAAAATCCTAGCTGGCATCTGCTTCCAACAGAAGGCTGTTCCATCTACACTGAAAGTCTGTTGTTGGGCGGAGCCACCTTCCTGAGTTCCCTCAGCCGGATCTTCTGGGTGACTTGCTGCAGCTTCTCCATCAGCACCTGCTGCTTCCCCGTGAGATGCTTCTCTCCTTAAACCTCATGAACCCACCTCTGCGAGCCCCCAGCTTTTCCTCTGCAGCCTCCTCACCTCCCTCAGCCTTCACAGAACTGAAGAGTCAGGGCCTTGCTTTGGATTGGGCTTTGGCTTAAGGGAATGTAGTGGCTGCTTTGATCTTCTATCCAGACCTCTGAAACTTCCTCCATGTCAGCAAGAAGGCTGTTGTGCTTTCTTACCATTTGTGTGTTCGCTGGAATAGCGCTCTGTATTTCCTTCAAGAACTTCTTTGCGTTTACAACTTGGCTCATTGGTGCAAGAGGTTTAGCCTTTGGACTATCTAGGCTTTCAACACGCCTTTCTCATTAAGCTTAATCATTTCTCGCTTCTGACTTAAAGCGAGAGATATGTGACTCTTTCTGTCACTTAAACACTTAGAGGCCCTTGTAAGGAATATTCAGTGACCTGATTTCAATCTTGTTGTGTCTTTCGGATTTGGGAGGCCCGAGGAGAGGGAGAGGGATGGGGGACAGGCTGTCCAGTGGAACATTTGCCCATTAAGTTCAGCCTCATATAAGGGCACAATTCATGGCGCCCCAAGACAATTATAATAGTCACATCCAAGATCACTGATCACAGATCACCCTAACAAAACAATAATAATGAAAAAGTTTGACATATTGAAATACTCCAAGAATTACCAAAATGTGACACAGAGACCCGAAGTGAGCAAATGTTCTTGGAAAAATGGTGCCCACAGATGTGCATGATGCAAACCTTCCATTTGTTTAAAAAATAAAAGGCAGAGTTTGCAGGCTGCAATAAAGTAAAGCATGCCTGTGAGTGGGTAGAGCCCTTCGGATGGGTATTAACCCTAAAACTGTCTCTGGGGGAGACCACCACCAAGTACCAGAGCCCGGGGCTCCCAGCCCTGCCTCCCATGAAGACCCCTCGCACCTCAGACAGGCCATGGTCTCTTGGTTTCTCATCTATAAAACAAAGGCTTTGACAGGGTCGTCCTCAGTCCTTGTCCCGGTGAAAATGTGTGTTCTGTGACATTTATATGAATGGTGACTGACTTTATCTCATTCATCCCATTTGTGGAAGAAAACCAGAAAAATCAGGGGCGCCTGGGTGGCTCAGTCGTTAGGCGTCTGCCTTCGGCTCAGGTCATGGTCCCGGGGTCCTGGGATCGAGCCCCGCATCGGGCTCCCTGCTCAGTGGGGAGTCTGCTTCTCCCTCTCCCACCCCCCCCGGCTTGTGCTCCTGCTCTCGCTCTCTGTCAAATAAATAAATAAATAAATCTTAAAAAAAAAAAAGAAAACCAGAAAAATCAAACATCCTCTTGTTAAGAGAGGAAAGAGAGGGAACAGAAGAGGAGGGGCGGAAAAAGAGAAACAGAAAAAAGAACGAAAGGAAAATGTTTTGTGACACTTGCATGCTTATTAATATGACGCGAAACCCAAAATGCAATTTTGTCTTAAATCTTAAACATGGTGACACAAAACATACACCAATTTTAAAACCAAGCTAGGTTACTGCAATCTTGGTGAATTTTTTTTTTTTTTTTTTTTTTTTTTGAGTAAGCTCCCCACCCAGCACGGAGCCCGACATGGGGCTCTAACTCACAACCTGAGAGCCGGAACTAAGCTGGAGAGGATTTCCCTTTGGAACAGGGCTGTGCATCCCAGCTAGCCACATCTTTGGAGCACATTGACGTTTTGGCAAAAACTCCCCCAGTGTGATTCCACCTGCCCTGAGAAGACAGTGTGAAGCCTCAGGGAAGCAGAGGGGCGGCTCCGGCTTTGCCCCCAGCTACTTACACTCCAGGGGCAGGTCACCAAAATGCTGAGTTTGGGTTTTTTTTCTTTTCAAGGCACCAAAAGCAGGTCCTCCCGAAGGCCCTAAATGGCCCCATGGCTGGGTTTTCAAACGCGAAAAGGAAAACTCCCTCCGAAGTTCTACTGGACGGGGGCGGAATGGAAGGGGGGCTACCGTCTCCTGCACTCAGTGGGCATTCCAGCCCCAACCCTGTTCTCCGGCTCCGTTCCCAGCAAGGAAGTTTTATTCTGTGCACACGGAGGCCCAATAATAAAACTGCGGCGTGAGGACGGGACCAAGGCAGGCAGTTCTGATCTATTTTACACATGGAGACAACAGATATGTGGGGAACCGCCAGGGTAGAGCAAGCAAGCGTTTGGGAGCTTTGAGGAGTTCTGAGCAGAATCGAAGCTGAGGTGCTAGACTAGGGAAAAAGAGCAAGGTTTGTTTCTACGGTTTTCTCAGCTCTGAAGTCCCACTGTCCGGTGATGAGGATGTCCCCCGACCTCCCCTTTCACGGGTAAATATTTACTTCCTGCTTTCCAAGGAAGACAAGAGGGTCTGTGTCCCTGCGGCACAGGCTGTCGCCGAAGTAACTGCTATTTAAAACATTCAATATGTCGGGGCGCCTGGGTGGCTCAGTCGGTTAAGCGTCTGCCTTCGGCGCGGGGCATGATCTCGGGGTCCTGGGATCAAGTCCTGCATCGGGCTCCCTGCTCCGCGGGGAGTCTGCTTCTCATCTGCCTCTGCTCCTCCCCCTGCTCGTGCTCTCTCTCTGTCTCTCTCTCAAATAAATAAAATCTTAAAAAAAAACCCACACACATTCAATATGCCAAAGTGGCCCGATTTGGGAGGCCTGCCCTTGACTCCTACAACAGAGGTGCTAACAAAGGTTGCCCAGAGCTACTCCTGGCCCAGTGTCTCCAGCAGTATGTGGGAGGCAAGGACCATACGTGAGATGAAGGAAGCACTTCTTTGTGGAATATTCCACAAGAAGGGGAGACTTCAATTCAGGGAGCGAGGCTGGGAGGTCTCCCTCACCAGCCTCAGGGGCTTTCTCAGACAGCGCTGATCTGCAAGCCTCAGGGCCTCTCCCCTGCCGCCCCAACTCCTCAGAGCCACCGACAGAAGCCGCTGCTTCCTGGCACCTGCCACCAGCATTTACGCTGCCTGAGTGTATTTCAATCCTGTTTTTATTTTGGCAGACCGTTTTTTGCAAAGCACCCTGCCATGAGCTCTCTGCTGATTTCAGCCAACGTGGAAAACAAACCTTCCTTGGCATGTGTAATTGGCATCAGGCACGTTTCCTCCCCACCTTGTTTTCGGGAAGGCGGTTTTTGAAGTTTGAGGAAAGGTGGACAAAGCAGAAAAGACAGCACTCCGGATTGAACACCACGGCTCAGCCCACGAGACACATGCAGAATCTGGTACAGCGCTTTGAAGAGGCAGAGAATTACAGGCTCCCCGCATGGGAGAGGCTGTTCAAACAGGATTGTCTTAAAAAGCAAACGAGAGGCTGCAGACCCTTCAGATTCATCACCGCCAAATTGCTTTCCATCATCATAAGAAGGAACAATTAGGAATGAAACACACAGGATTACATTGTGGGAGGAAAAGGAGAAGATTTTAGGTAAAGTGGTACTGACAAACCAAGGCTGCGAAATTCACTGCAACCTCAGACCTCACATGGGGGGGTAAGCCTTCGGGACTGAAGGAGGGAGGGACAGAGGGATGGAGGGAGGGAAGGAGGGGAGGGAAATAGGGAAGGAGGGGAGGCGGGAGGGAGGAGACAAGAAAGCCATGGAAAACCGTATCAGAAGGATCTGTGACTGTTCACCTGAACTTGGAGATTGACAAGACTCTAACCGGATGTTTCTCATGGTGGTGGCCACAGCCCACCTGAATCAAAGGATATGAGGGTGCTTGTTAAAACCTGTAGATGTCTAAGTCTCAGAACTAAAATTTTTTGAAGTTGGGCCTAAGATTCTGCCATTTCAATAAGCATCCATGTTTTCTCCTTCTTCTCCTTCTTCTTCTTCTTCGGATGACTGCCATCCTAACAGGTGCGAGGTGATGTCTCTCTGGGGTTTCGATCTCCATTTCCCTGATGACGAGTGACGGTGAACATCTTTCATGCACCTGTTGTCCACCTATGTGTTTTCTTTGGAAAACTGTGTAAGTGCTTCGCCCATGTTTTAATCGGGTTACTTGTCTTTTTGCTATTGAGTTATAGGAGTTCCTGATATACTTTGCATATTAACCCCATATTGGATATGGTTTGCAAATACTTTCTCCCAGTCAGTGGATTTCCTTTTCATTCTACCAAATGCTTTGCTGTGCAGAAGCTTTTGCTGGGAATGAGGAGAAAGCGGAGCCCTCGTGCACTGTTGGTGGAAATGCAAACTGGTGCAGCCACTGTGGACAAGAATGTGGAGGGTCCTCAACAAATCAAAAACAGAACCACCAGGGGCACTTGGGTGGCTCAGTCAGTTGAGTGTCTTGCCCTCCAGCTCAGGTCATGATCTCAGGGTCCTGGGATTGAGTCCTGTGTTGGGCTCCCTGCTCACTGGGGAGTCCACGTCCCCCTTTTCCTCTGCCTCTACTCCCTACTCATGTTCTCTCTCTCTCTCTCTCTCTCTCTCTCTCTCTCAAATAAATAAAATCTTAAAAAAGAGAGAGAGAGAAAAGAACCTGCTACTCAGCTTGTTAACAAGGGTGGCTAGAGTGCAGGATCCCCTGGCAGAAAACGGACACCAAAGAAATCAGCCATAGGAACACAGAAGAAGGGTCACTAACGGCTTGGCGCAGCCAAGACAAGGGGATTCGTGATCTGAGCCCATATGGGACTGGCTGTCACACCAGGTCAGGTCACAGCATAAGCACAGAGGCTGTCACCGAGCTGCCAGGGCTTGCAGTCTACTAGCCAGACCCCTCCGGTGTGTGTGAGTCCAGCAAGGAAACGTCCTGCCCAGTCGTGACGGACTGTCAGGCTGCCATTTCAAAGCACCAAGACCTGGCCGCTTAAGCCGCAGACATTTACATCTCGGTCGGGAGGCTAGAAGACCAAGTTCAAGGTGCCTGCCTGCAGGGTGGGCTTCCTCTGAAGCCTCCCCCTTGGCTGGCAGATGGTCCCCCCTGGGGTTTTCCCCACCGTGGGCACACAGCCTTGCTGTCTCTGTGCCCCATCTCCCCTTCTTATAAGGACACCAGTCAGACTGGGTTAGGACCCACTCATATCACCTCGTGTTACCCCAATTACCCTTCCAAGACCCTGTATCTCCAAATACAGTCACATGCTGAGGTACTGGGGGTTCCACATACAAATTTGGGGTGGGGGGACATAGTTCAGTCCACAGCGCCAGCATGCCACTGGGAACGAAGAGAAAGAGGAGAGACCCAGAATTTGTGATTCTAAATAGAATTCTCCTTCAGCCATCACACCAAAGCGGCGGGTGTCAAGGGCTACTGCCTGGACCCACAGTACCGTCTGGGAGCCTGCGAGAAATGCAAGTTCTCAGGCCCCACCCAAGAGCCACTGTATCAGAAAATCAGGGGGTGAGGCTCCGTAATCTGTGTGCTAACAAATTCTGTAGGTCGTCATTATGATCTGAGATCACTACATCTTTCGGGATATCAAGGAGTTAATCTGGTCACCCAGGCCTCCTTCAAACATTATGAGAAACACTAGTTGGGGGGGCTTGGAAAAGCCTTTGCAGAAAAGGGACACGCTCAAAGAGATGGCAGGAGCTGGTGCTGTGCCCGGGTGGGAGTTTCGTGCTGGACCCAATTTCTCTACAGCTCGGTGTCCACACCCAAGTAACAGTGGCAGGAAAGCTTATTTCCAAACTGACCAGGAGGATTAAGTGAGAAAATGCACAGAGAGTGCCGATCATGACGTCCAACGTGCTGCAGGCAGCTAATCGATGGCCCAGGGCTCCAAGGAGTGACTTCCACAGCCCGCACGGCATGCCCAAGGACAAACATGCTGTTCCAGGCGTTGGTCTTCATAACTCATTTCTACGGTGCTACTAGGGTCCCTAAGTTTAACAAATATCTATTTTGTATTTTATTTGGCCTTCATCCATTTCTCAGAGGAGCAAGAAGTGAGTTATTTGAGAGCTAGCCCTTTAGATGACTGTTTCTAAAGACATATGGTGAGTGTGGAGGGCAGGGGTGCCTGTGGCAGGAACAGCCTGTGGCAGAGATCATAAAAAAAAAAGTAATTTCTGAGGGCACCAATAGGAGGAGAAAGGTTGTGTAAGTGATTATTCTAGAAACTTCCTCTCTCTAGTGTGGATCATGTCATGTCACCAAAAAGTGACGAAAGCACTCTACCCAGAAGACATTAATACACACTCTCTCCAAAATCCCGATCGAGCATTTTGATGAAGTCCTATCTGTTAAATAATATAAATTTCACTTAGGTGGATGTCTCCTGTTGAGCTTCACGGGAAGATTTGCAGAGTACAATAAAATTGGCAAATGCAGGCAATCTCACACCAAATTTGTTTTAATGCATCCTGGTCTCACGTCTTTTTTCGTAATGAAACACTTGAACAGATTTTTTAATGATGTATTTTCCAGTTCCGTAATTTGTAATTTGAATGATAAATAAAATTGCATTTTTAGATCATATTTTACAATGGTAATAAAAAATACTATAATGTTCCTTGCCTTGAGGTTCTTTTTTAAATTTAAAATACCACTCTTTTTCACATAACATTAGCTCTTTTGGCACATGTTTTTTTCTAACATATTTGCATGGATTTTCATAATGTTCCCCAAACTCAGAACATGAAATTATCATTTTTGTGAACCAGGTACATAACCATGATGAAGAGGATGTATGTAGGCAATACATTTCCAATGTAAATTACCCTGAGTTCTCAACGATGACAAAATGTTTATGAGAACATAATCATATTTTCCTTAAATTCTCTCTTACATAAGAAAGTCATTAACTAATGTACCTTAAAATAAATGAATGCTCATAAGTGAAACCCTTTCCGTAAAATGCTAATAATAAAAAGAGAAAATAATGTGTATGCCCAGTTGAAGTAAAATTTGTACATACACGGTGAAAGAGAGAGACAAATTAGGATATGTACAGTAGAATATGACTATGAAGAAATGACACACGCAAAAACATAAATGGATAACAAAGAAAAACCACAGACTCCCGTGCATACAAGATGATGCCATTTACATGACATCTAACAAAATGCACAATTACTGGAAGGTGGGAGCATCACCTTTGGGGGATGGAGTCTGACTTGGACAGGGCAGAGGGGCCCGGCCAGGCTCTGGGAATGTTCTACCTCAACCTGGGTGGTGATGACACAGGTGTGTACCGTGGAAAAATTTATCTAATAGTGCGATCAGGAAATATGCCATTTGTGATAAGACGTAAGCACTGGAAGTGAGCAAAACAAATTTAAGACACTGTTCTTCAAAAACATAACATTCATGAGCGAAGGTAAACAACCGTGTTGTAAAACAAGAAATTTAAATGGCTAATAAGCATGCAGGGGAATTCAATGTAGCGTATTCTAACAATGGTTTTGGTAGGGATAAGTCTAAAATGGCTCCCCAACCACTCCTCCTTCATAGAAGTTTCCAATCACCTCCCCTTGAGTATGGGTAAGACCTTGAACATGTGGCTATTACCCCAACGATAACACAAAAAAACGTGAAAAGTTTTGGCGGATCTAGTCTCTAACTGGTTGCCTTTAAGCTAATCAAAACAGAGAATCTCCAGCTGACTTTGAAGAAGAAACATGTCCCGTTGTGAGGGGACCATGTGGCTAAGATTCCAGGATGACTTCTAGGAACTTGAGAGCAAATCCAACAGCCAGCCAGTCAACACGTGTGGACCTCAGTTCTAAAACCACAAGGAACTGAATTCTGCCAACAAGCTGAATGAGCCTGGAGAGAGCCCTGATAAGTGTTGGTGGTACCGTGATACTGTGATTTATAATATGAAACGTGTATTTGGTCTTTGTCCATTTCTTGCAGAGCTCCTAGGACCTTTGGATTTTCCTAAGTGATTACAGCAACAGGGTGTCTGTTATTATGCTAATGAGCTTAATGTGGTGACTTCCAGAACTCACCAAACTAAGGGCCAGGGGAACCACCACCTAATTACAGGATTGGAACTTTCACTCCCTTCCCCTTGACCTCCAGGGACTGGAGCAGGGCTGGAGGTTGAATCAATCACCAATAGCCGATGATTTCATCAATCATGCCTGTGTAATGAAGCCTCCACAATAAACCCCGAAGGACAGGGTTCAGAGAGCTTCCAGGTTGGTGAACACTTGGAAATCCAGGGAGAGTGGCTCCCGGAGAGGCCTGGAAACTCTGGGACGCTTCCCACATATCCTGTCTTCTGCATCTGACAAATTCTGACACGTACTACATTGCAGGTGAATATTAAAGCCGTTAAGCTAGTGGAAATAAGCCCATCACGACAGAGCAAGTATTGCCCAGCTCCTCTAGTATGACGTAACTAGAGCAGGTGGAATTCATACAGACCAGAAGTAGAATGGTGGATGCCAGGGGTTAGGAGGAGGGCTGGGGGAGCTAGCCATTACTGCATACAGTTTGGGTTAGAGGCTGCGAAAGAGCTCTGTAGATGGATGGTGGTCATGGTTGCAAAATAATGTGAACATACTTGATGCCACAGAACAGTACACCTGAAAACAGTGAAATTCGTATTTTGTATATTGTACCCCAGTAAATACATGAGTAAATAAATAAATAAATACGAACAATGCACTAATTTATTTACCAATTATTTGACATTCTCTTCTGCTAATAAACCCTCCACATAAAAAATGGAATAAAAATTACCACTGTGTCTCAGAGAGCTAGTCGACCGAAGCAGAGGGCTTCTAGAAAGCTTCGTGGTGGGGTCCCCTCTGCCCCCCCACCATTTCTGCAGAACGACAAACAGAGAAGAGATTTCGTTTGAGATCTCGTTTGAGATCTCAAAACGATCTGGATTTGAGCTAATGGAGGAATACTACCAGAATCCAAGGAAGTTCCATGACATTCTTGAGAAAGTGGCTCATCAGATACAGCGTGAGCATGGACTAAAAGGGTCAAGAAGAACATAACAAGGAAAACGACTACAAAAGATACAAAACAAGCCTCCCATCAGGAAGAGACAAAAAGTATGATTTATGCAACTGAAGAGCCCTAAAACACATGAGACAAAATCTGACCGAAGTAACGGGCAGAACAGACGATCCAGCAATGAATGAGTCAGAAAGAACATCATGCAACTTTCATTAACGGATAAGACAGAGCACACTTGAACACCCGTGTAGACAAGATGGACGCAAAGGTCATCGACAGACCCCACCACTCATCACAAGAGATACACCCTCCTCTCCAGGGTACAAGGAGCTCTCTCCAGATGGACCATATTCTAGCCCATAAAGCATGCCTTAATAAATTTAAAAAGGTTTAAAATCATACAACATTTTTTCCTCTGGTCCCAGTAGAACGATATTTGACTTTAATGACAAGAAAGAAATTTGGGAGACTGACAAATATGTGGAAATTAAAAACATAATCGTAGGGGTGCCTGGCTGGCTCAGTCAGAAGAGTGGGAGACCCTCGACCTTGTGAGTTCAAGCCCCACGCTGGGTGTGGAGATGACTTAAACAAATAAATATTTTTATTAAATGTTAAAAGATAAAAGCATAATCTTAAAAAACCAATGAACCAAAGAAGAAACCAAAGGGAAAGTAAGTAAATACTTGTAGGTAAATAAAAGTGAAGATATGAGACCCCAAAACTATGGGACTCATGGAAGCAGTGCAAAGGGGGAATTTACAGCTATAAATGCTGGTATAAAAGAAGAAAGATCTCCAATCAGGAGAAAAAGGGCAACCCAAATCTAAAGGGAGCCAAAGGAACGAAATAATAAAAATCACAGCTGAAATTAATGACCTAGAAACTAGAAAACCAATGGAGTATCACTGAAAATAGAAGCTGATTGTCCACGGAGATTAACAACATTGACCACAGGTTAGCTGGATTAACCAAGAGAAAGAGAGCAGGTGTACATTTTTAGACGCAGAAACGAAAGAGGATTGTTCCTACTGATCCGAGCTAAATAAGAGGGATCATCAACGGATGCTACAGACAGGCGCACGCCGACAAATCAGGCACCTCACATGACGTGGATGCATTCCTAGAAAGACGCAAAACATCGAAACTGATTCGGGAACAAATAAATGACCTGAATAGAAGTATAATAAGTAGAGAAACGAATATATGAATTTTTTTAAAGATTTATTTATCCATGAGAGAGAAAAAGACAGAGCACATAGGGGGTTGGAGGGGGGACAGAGGGAGAGGGGGGAGAGAGAATCTCAAGAAAACTCCCCGCGGAGGACAAAACCCAACATGGAGCGCAATCTCACAACCCTGAGACCATGACCTGAGCCCAAACCAAGAGTCAGCCACTTAACCTACTGAGCCACCCAGGCGCCCCCCCAATTTTTTTTTAAACTACCCGCAAAGAAAAATCAGGCCCAGATGGCTTCACTGGCGAATGCTACCAAACATTTAAGGAATGAATTCTTCATTAAAACTTCCAAAAAATAGGGGCGCCTGTGTGGCTCAGCCGGTTAAGCGTCTGCCTTCGGCTCAGGTCATGATCCCGGGGTCCTGGGATCGAGTCCCGCATCGAGCTCCCTGCTAGGCGGGGAGCCTGCTTCTCCCTCTACCTCTCTCTCTCTCTCTCTCTCTCTCTCTGACTCTCATGAATAAATAAATAAAACATTTAAAAAAAAAAAACTTCCAAAAAATAAAAGAGGAGGAAATACTTCTCAACTCACTCTATGGGGTAATACCATGATAGCAATCCCAGACAAAGATATCAACAGAAAAACAAAACAGAACTATAGACCCCATACTTGTTACAAATATAGATTCAAAAACCCCAGCAAAATACTAACAAATCAAATCCATCAATCCATTAAAAGAATTATATACCATGAAATCAAGTGGAATTTGTCAGAATTGGTCAATGAAATGCTGGTTTAACATCTAAAAATCTATTCTTCTAATATATCACGTCAATAAATAAAGCCAAAAACCCACACAATTATCTCAACAGGTGGCAGTACTCACCACCCTTTCATGATAAACTCTCTCATCAAACCAGAAATAAATAGGAACTTCCACTACTTCATAAAAGGCATCTATGAAAAACCCACAGTTCACATCACACTTCTTACAATCCCATAAATCAAGTTAGCCCAATCTTAAAAATGGGTAAAAGATCTGAATAGACATTTCTTCCAAGAAGATGCGCAAACACCAGTAAGCTCACGAAAAGATCGTCAACATTCTTAGCCATCAGGGGAACGCAAGTCACAACCACAGCGAGCTAGCACCCCCTAGCTGTCTGTGGTCCAAAGCACAGGTGATCCCAAGAGCTCTTGTGCAAGGACAGAACTGGACTCGCGTCGTGCCGGGGGGATGTCAAGTGTGTGGCCGCTGAAAATAACAGTGCAGCCGTCCATCCATCAGACAGGTAAACACACAATCCAGCAATTCCACTCCTTGGCACCTACCCCAGAAAAAAATATGCCCGCAAAAAGCCAGCACACAGGAGTGTCTGGGTGGCTCAGTCGGTGAAGCGTCTGCTTTCGGCTCAGGTCATGATCCCAGGGTCCTGGGATCGAGCCCCGCGTCAGGCTCCCTGCTCAGCGGGGAGCCTGCTTCTCCCTCTCCCTCTCCCTCTGTGCTTACTCGCTCACTCTCTCTCTCAAGTAAATAAATAAAATCTTAAAAAAAAAAAGGAATCGCTAATATAATAAATTCGGCTCTGAAGAAGAGATAAAGCTGCCCCCTGAACACACCGTTGTTTTATACAAGGCAGGACGAAACCTTCAGCTTTCTGCCTCTGAAGAGTACCCTGTCTCTCTGGTCACACTCCCCAGGCCCTTTCTATTGGACCTTTACACGGGGGCTTTCGAGGGAAGGATGTTGGCATTATCCCTGCAGCAGAAATGCAAAGCAATACCACATACTTACAGTAGCCAGGAGCACGCTCTGGAGGCTTCTGGTCCTGCAGCTCCAACTCAGCCCCCGATTGCTTCTTGGAACCTTGCAAAAGCATCAGGAACACCTTTTTGAACATTAAAAAGAGAGCTTCTTATTATTCATACTCATTTCCACAGCGCGCCTCTTTTCTTGGCTTCGGTTACCCGACGAGATCGTGATGACAACATACACCGCGCACATACACAGCGTATGTCATTAGCTTTTCATTGCGCTGGCCTGGCCCTCAGGCCACCCCATTCGAGGCAAGCTGGTCGTCAGGCTGCTCACAGGATACAGAGTAGGAACAGCTGACCATAGACTCCAGGGCACTTACGGGCAGGGGCCGATCCAACCCAAAGGCAGGCAGACAGAGCAAAGCAGGTGCCAAGAATGTGTGTCCAGTGCAAATCGAGTTTGGGGCTGGCTGCACCAGCGTCTTAGAAAGTGGGTGACACAGCTTATTTGGCATAGGTGGGATGCCATGCATAAGAACCCCCACCGGACGTGTCTTTTCCAGGGGCGTGCCACATCGCCCAGAGCAGTTTGTTTAAGTAACGGCTTGAGGTCCCTATTTAGTTGGTGCTGGAAACACAAGTCCAGCTTCAGTGTGTTCAGATCCAAGGACTGCACCCCAAATCAGTGAGAGCAGTGAGAAGCCATCTGAGCCCGGACAGCTATCCAAGCCCTGGAGCCGCCCCTGGATGTTCGGCGGGGTCCTTGGAGGCGTGAGAGGGCATCCCTAGCACAACCTCGACAGGTGCATGCGAGAGGCAGGTGGTTCGTGCATGAAAACCGTGCAGCGGCCACCACCGTGGGAAAGGCTGGGGCGCTGGGCTTGAGCGCGAGGCTCCCTGCCTCCACACGCACAGGCTCGGGGACCCAGCGCCCAGAGTGTCGGCTGCACAGTCTCTGGAGCAGGAGTGGTGACCACAAGCGGCTGAAGTTCCGCAGATGACTGCTTGTGGTGCTTAGCAGGGACCCTGCGCTGTGGTCTCTGTAAACAGCACCCCCTCTGATTGCTCTGATTGCTTATTTGAGGAAATAAGTACAAAGGTATTGACTGTCTCCGGGTGTCAAGACGAGCCTCCAGCCTACCGGGAAGACGGGGAGAGAGCAGCGGAGAGGAGAAGCAAGCGAGCAAGGCTGCAGGAGCGGAGAGACACATACTTTCTCTGCGTGCAGTTCGTGAGTTTGGGACAGAATCTGGCTGAGAGAGATCCCGAGTCCTGCCCGGGCCAAGGGCCAGGAGGTTTCATTAGACCTGGTGTGCTTACTTGTATTCGTCAGATTACAACCCCTCGCTGATTACCAGTAAGACCCCCAGGAAAAGAGGCAAACCTCAGGACGACTACGAGTATCACCACCACCAATAATAATACAATAATTAATAATTAATAACAGCACAGTGCCAGGGCGTCCCCTTGGGAAAATGATTTTGCCTCTCTGACTTAGTTTCCCCTTATGATAAATGGTAATAATAAGATACACAACAGAACTGTGGCAAGCAGGGAGCACATTTATACAGAGTGGAAAGAACAATGCCTGCCCAAGAGACGCTCCCAGCGCCTGGTCCTGAGAGGAGCCACGCGGGAGAACTACAGAGGGGCCGAGCCGTGATGCATTACTTCAGTTAATTCTCAGCGCAAGCCAGGGACTCCCACTCATGAGGAGGGCACTGAAGCCTAGCGTGAGAAGCATTCAGAGAGTGCGATTATTTTTTAAGATTTTATTTATTTATTTGACAGAGAGAGAGCACAAGCAGGGGGAGCTGCAGGCAGAGGGAGAGGGAGAAGCAGGCTTCCCCACTGAGCAGGGAGCCCGATGAGGGGCTCGAACCCAGAACCCTGGGATCATGACCGGAGCCGAGGGCAGACGCTTAACCATCTGAGCCACCCAGTCAGAGTGGCTCAGTCGGTGGAGCATCCAACTTGATTTCGGCTCAGGTCATGATCTCAGGACCATGGGATCGAGCCCCAGGCTGGGCTCCATCAGCGTGAAGTCTGCTTAAGATTCTCTCTGTCTCTCTCCCTCTGCCCCTCCCATGGCTCGCTCTTGCTCCCTCACTAATAAATAAATAAATCTTCAAAAGACAGACCACAAACTGTAGGCAGCCACGTGGGAAGGTGTCTGAGCACAAACTAAGCCTCTCAGATCCAGCTACACTTCCCACAGTTTAGGAAGAACGTGGCCTCCGTGCATTTTCGGAAGGCAGATGTGGGATGCACACCTCTCACAGTGTTTTCTCTACCCTTGTAACAAGGAGAGGCCACAGGCCACTGCACACAAACCACACAGACCCACGCCAGCCTCTTCTATATGAAAGTACCGGAAAGTCGTTTTCAGTCTTACCTAATGTTCTGAATTCACTGGAATTAGCTCAGGTTTCCCAAGCCAACAGAAATCAAATGAGGATGGGTCACACTGCTCTAAGGAACTTTTAGGGAAATTCATCACATGAAATGAATAAGAACAAAACAGATGATGACGTTGCACTCAACAGCAAAAATATAAACAATCCAATTTAAAAATGGGCAGGGACACCTGGGTGGCTCAGTCACTTAAGTGTCTGACTATTGATTTCAGCTCAGGTCATGATCTCAGAGTCGTGGGATCGAACCCCGCATCTAACTCCATGCTCAGCGGGGACTCTGCTTCTGCTTCTCCCTCTGCCCCTCCCCCCACTGTCACGTGCTCTCTCCCTCTCTCTTTCTCTCTCAAATAAATAAATAAATAAATCTTTTTAAAAAACGAGCAGGGGATCTGAATAGATATCTCTCTGGAGAAGACATCCAGATGGCCAACAGACACATGAAAAGATGCTCAACATCACTCATCATCAGGGAAATGCAAACCAAAACCACAATGAAGTACCACCTCACCCCTGTCAGAATGGCTATCATCCAAATGACAAGAAATAACAGGTGTCGGCGAGGATGTGGGGAAGGGGGAACCCTCATGCACTGTTGGTGGGAATGCCAACCAGTGCAGGCACTCGGGAAAACAGCATGGAGGGTCCTCAAAAAATTAAAAATAGATCCACCGTATGACCCAGCAATTCCACGTCTGGGTATGTATTCGAAGGAAATGAAAACACATATATATATTAAAGAGACATCTGCTGCCCAAGTTCACTGGAGCATTTTGAACAGTAGCCAAGACATGGAAACAGCCCAAGTGCCAATTGTCTATCCATAGATGAACAGATAGAGAAGAGGTGGTATACACACACACACACACACACACACACACACACACACACACACACACACACACTGGAATATTATGCAACCATAAAAAAGGAAGGAAATCCTGCCATTTGCAACAACGTGGATAAACCTTGGGGAGCACTGTGTTAAGTGAGACAAGCCAGACAGAGAAAGAAAAATACCCTATGATCTCACCTATACATGGAACATGAAAGAAAGGAAAGAAAGAAGGAAAGAAAGGAAAGAAAGAAAGAAAGAAAGAAAGAAAGAAAGAAAGAAAGAAAGAAAGAAAGAAAGAAAGAAAGAAAGAAAGAAAGAAAGAAAGAAAGAAAGAAAAAGAAGAAAGAAAGAAAGAAAGAAAGAAGGAAAGAAAGAAAGAGAAAGAAAGAAATTGAACAGATCCATCGTTGCCGGGGGAAAGCAGGGGGCCGACATGGGTACAGGGGGTCAAAAGATACAAACTTCCAGTTATAAGATAAGTAAGTCCCAGGGAGGTGATGCACAGCGTGTTGACTCTGGTTAGCAACACTGGGCTCTAGAGCTGAACGATGCCGAGACAGTAGATTATAGAAGTTCTTTCCATAAGAGAAATGACTACGTGAGGTGATGCATGTCAGCTGAACCTTCCAACAGCCATCATGACAACACATGCACACATCAAATCATTACGTGGTACACCCTAACCGAATACCATATTGTATGTCAATAAAACGGGGGAAAAAAAGAAAGGAAATTGCAAGGACACTGACCGGTGTGGAAATGATTTATAATTTAACAAAAAGAAGGACAAATTGGAGAGCACAAGCCTGTGGCATTTCCGCTCTTTGTTCTCAAGGAGCGGTACGTTCAAAAGTTCAGGATTCTTCCTCTGGGGGATGATGCTGTCGTAATTTAGAAGCGCTGTGGGGTGTGAGCATTGACGGCGGCCCAGGGTCAGCTCCACACTGATTATGCCATCAATCCCTCAGACCGCGGGGCGATGTCCACCCCATCGGCATGCCGTCTCAGCCCCCAGACTCGACCTGCACTTAAAGTGTCAGTTTGATGGACTGTGTCCTGGAGATGGGCAGCGTTTTTTAAGAAGATAAAACCACGTGGAGAGCTTCGGGGCTAAGGACCGTGAGGGTCACTGGCCAGTCCTCTCCGGATGCAGGAGTCCGGGCAGATCTGTCCCTTGACAGGCCTCACGGTGCATGCAGCAGGAGTTTGTCTGTTCCTAGGAGCTTGTATCCATTCCCGATGGCTGTTGTAACAAATGACCACAAACATGCCGGCTTCAAGCAGCACCATGTAGCAAATGATGACTCTGGAAGTCGGAAGTCTACAGTGGGCCTCCTGGACGGGTTCCTTCTCTGCGCCCCGACGGGGGATGCACTCCTTACCTTTTGCGGGGTCTGGTGGCCATCTACAGGCTCTAGGGCAAGTGCTCATGGCCCCACACCACACCTCGAGTTCAAAGCTCATCACCCCAATCCCTGCCTCCGAGAAGACATCACCTTCTGCCCATCTGACCGTCCTATGTCCTTGTGACAGGCACGCTTCTGACTACACCACCCCACCCAACATAACCTTCCCGTCACAGGATCTGTGCCGCTCATGGCCACCGGTCTGGGGATCGGGACACAGACAGGCTTGGGGCCATTATTCGGTCCAGGACTGGACCACACGCCACCAGTACAGCTCTGAAACAGGGACCAATGGCCCCTGGAGGGGACCAGGTCCCGAAAGGGGACGTTTGAGCGGTGGTGCTCTAGAGGCTCAGGAGATTAACCAAAGGTGAGACACTGAGAAATGGAAGTCGAGTGTGGCCTGGTCAGAGAGGGAGGGACACATACAAAGAGGGGATGCTAGATGAACCCAGTGTGACTGGCTTGGCCTTGGAGGTGCCGGGTGGAGGTCAACTCCTGGCTTTCAACGTGTGGCGAGAAAGAGCATTGAACAGAGACTCTCCGGCTGTAGCCAGGATGGGAGCAGCGGTGCCCACAGTCAGGCGTGCTCCTGACAGCCAGGCCCCCTCTCAGGCATGGGAATGTACCCCATGTGCCCGGAGCACCTTGTTATGTCAGAGAGTAAGAAGACACTCAGACACAATGGGGACATGTTAAAGATGCAAAAGCCAGCTTGGAGGGGCTCCCCTGGCTAAATCTGGTAGGATTCCAGCATCCAAGTAAATTGTGGCTCCCTACATACAGTAAGACTCCTCACTGATACAAACAAATAAATGGGGTGAAGAGAACGTGCTCCGTTTCTGTGTAATGGCAACGAAGAAATGCAGAAGGAGTCACAGAATGGGAAGACCCAACAACTGGCAAATGTCAGGTTCGTATTGAACTCAGGCCAGGAAGAGGGGAGGGCTCACAAACCAGCGCAATGAGGAATGGGAACTGAAAGAATCTCAAAGCGTGTCCTTGAAAAATAATTAAAAATGAAGAGAAAAGGAAAATTAGCTTCAGAGTGGAAATGCCTGGCAGATGCCGTCGACCTGGATGAGCCATGTTCTCGCCGCTGCATGGAACAGACCCGCCTCTCACACTGCTCTCACTGTGCAAAAGGGCTGTTCTGGAATCTGCAGAAACACTGAGGTCACCAACGTCCCGGAAATAGGCATTCTTGAAGAGTGATGGAGAGTAAGGAGACACGCCATGAGCCTCACTCGTGACCCCGGACTGGATGCTTCTGCTCTTCAGGACATGAGAGGCACAATCAGAACTTGAAGGCGAAGACTGTACAAGAATCCTTGGTTCTTGGAAATCGCCATCCCCCTCTGTAGGATGCACGCATCTGAGCTCATGCACCCAAGGGACTGACATCTAGAACCTTCTTGATGGAGGCACAAAGGGAACCCACCAAACAGAACATACCAGACTGGATGGGAGGAAACGGCCCATCTCACACAGGAGGGCTCTCCTTTCTAGATTACTAAAAATGTCACAATTATTAAAAATGTACCTCAATGTTTATAATTGGGGAGGCTCTGTGGGGGGTGGGCAGGAGATATATGGGAAATCTTTGTACCTTCTGCTCCATATTGCTGTGAACCTAAAACTGCTCTAAAAAGTAGTCTATTAAAATATATATATACCACTAAAACTCTAAAAGTCACTCCATTTACATGACATCAAAAGATTTTGCCTTGGTTTCAGAGCTGGCTGCAAATGTACTTCCGGTGCACAGCCGGGCCAGGTGGAGGGGGGGCTCCAGCTCTCTGGAGCCGGGACCCGGGGAGGGGGGGCCGGAGAGCTGGCTGCAAATGTACTTCTGGTGCACAGCCAGGGGCCAGGTGGAGGGGGGGCTCCAGCTCTCTCTGCTCCCCCAACCATACCAAGGAAACATTGCTCTGTGCACTGGGACACACATCGTGACTCTATGATCAGGTTTTTACGTCTCAGTCTCACTGGCTTGGGAGCCCCTTTGGGGACCCTGAATCACAAGGAAATTTACTGTGGTTTAAAATGAAACCTGCAAAAATAAATAAATTAAATAAATAAAAATAAAATGAAACCTGTACTCTAGCAGCAGAGGCGGGGGTGTCCCTGGCAGGCCCTGTGCATCTGCTGCAGAGTCATCGGGGAAGGCACAGGGGAACAAAGGGGGAGCCCGTGCGACGTGCCCACAGCCATGCTCACTGCGGATCGATAACAGACACAGAACAAGAAAGTCAATACTTGCCCGGTGTAAAAAGACAAAATTGGCTGAGATAGATATTTTATGGACTCCATCAATCAAAAGAAAGTTTTTAAATGGCTTAATCTTCTTCCAATTTAAGATACCTTTCTCAAAGAAGTCCAAATATACTATAATATTATACTTCGTTAAATCTGTGTTTCAGATCTTTGTTTACGGTTGCCCTTAAGATGGGTAACTTCTTTTTGAGCATCTGCGCGTGCACAAGAGAAAAGAAAGCTACGTGAGCTCCAACCAATCAATATCTGTTTAGCACCTATTATGCACAAAACATGTACTAAATGTAGCAGGTGGGAAGGACTGCAAGAAATCAGAGAAACACATATGAAATCTCCCAAGTAAGTGAGCAGCTGACTCTTTGCTTCTTCTTGGACTTGTTTTGGGGTGATTAGCACCGAGGAAGAGATGCGGATGTCTGGGGGAAAGAAAACAAGGAAGTTGCCGAAAAGCAAGCTGAAGGAAGGAATTACTCCCTGAAGAAGGCAGTGAGAACAGAATCCCTCTGTATCCTGTTGGTGCTCATGGTCCCACAACCCCGTGCCTTTGCTAAGATTTACTGGGTGGATCTGACTATGCAATTTCATCAATAAAGAATAAAGAATTTTTTTTAAAAGGGGGGCAAAGAGGAGGATGATCGAGAAATTTCCAAAAGATGCATCAATGGGTATAAGTAAGAATATTTTGGAGAAGGAAGGCAAATACAAATCAGAAATAGGGATATTTAAGGAATTAGCATCAAAAGAACTTTCAGGGGGCGCCTGACCGGTTCAATAGGTAGATTGTAACTCCTGATCTCGAGGTTGTGAGTTCGAACCCCACACTGGGTGTGGAGAATACTTAAAAATAAAATCTTTAAAAAAAAGAATTTTCAGGGGTGCCTGGGTGGCTCAGTTGGTTAAGCGGCTGCCTTCCATTCAGGTCATGATCCCAGGGTCCTGGGATCCAGTCCCGCATCAGGCTCCCTGCTTGGCCGGGAGTCTGCTTCTCCCTCTGCCCCTCCCCGCCAGTCATGCACTCACCCTCTCTTTCTCTCACTCTCTGGCAAAAATAAATAAATAAAATCTTAACAACAACAACAAAAAAGAATTTTCAGAAGTTATGGCACAATAAAACATTGCCATAACATTAAAAATATAGAAGGACTAAAATACAGAAATGCTTAATTTCTGAATATACCAATGTATGTGTATTCTGGATTAAAACAGCAGTGTTTGAGTGATACTGAGAAGTCCTCCCATTTGCGTGATTTCTTGCTGTTTGTAATCTGTTCTCAGAATTATTGTGTTATCGGACCTAACAGACACTGTGTGAGAAAGTTAGGGAAGAAATTTCTGTGTCATCCATGAGAAGAGTGGCGTTCCAGCCCAAGTGACTCGTCCAGCTTTGCCCTGACCATAGTGGCCAAATTCAACCCACCCACACCCGGGCCATTCCCCCCGCAACCCCGGCGGCCCCCACTGCACTCAGCACCTGCAGGAGGACCTCGATGCTGGAAGCTGTTTACAACAGAAATCACATAGCCGTTAGAGCAACGGTTATGGGGAAATCGACACAGCTTAAGATCAGTATCATTAGTTGGGTACTCCTGTTAAACAGTGGCATATGCAGAGACATCTTGAATCAGACTTAAGATCCTGAGCATGGCAGTGCTGCATACTGCTCTAACAGGACCCTCTCTCCAGGGAGGAGGGGGGCCCCCAGGGCAGAGGGGGCCTGCACAGGCTGTCACTTAGTCGGGGTGAGGGAAGGAGGGGCCCCACTCAAAGCCGGCTCCCAGCCCCAGAGCTGTCCACAGGCGCAGAGGCCCCAGGGGAGTCCCCCATTCAGGAAGGTGGCAGGAGCCCAGGACTCAGGAACACCACCCAGCGCCACCCAGCCCCGGGGACCCTTCCAGGGGCAGCTCCTGGACATTTCATGGGCACCCCGTCAAAGTGAAGCACCTCAGGCTGCACCAGGAGCCCCTTCCATCAGCCTCACCTTGTGGCTCTTGGTGGCTACCGGGGACACACTCGGCCAATGGCCTGGAGTCCGGATTCCAGCCCAGGGGCTCTGCGTCTGGGCGCTGGGACCCCTGGATTCAGCCAGAATCTCTGAGGGCCACCCCATGGGGCAGTCATCACCACCCCAGGTGTAGCAACTTCAAAGACCTCAGTTTCTGCTTCCACTAAACCCCGTCAGCAGTTAAGAATTCCTAGTGTTGAAGGCATGGATGGCTTCCAGTGTCCTGCATCAGCCAGGCTGGCCACCGTCGACGGTGACACAGGCCGCCCCACTGGCCCCTCAGGCTCAGCAAGGGCAGCTTTCTGTGGCCCCTCTAAGTCAATGTTCCATTGATTTGTCTAGCTTCTACTAAAATAATGCCTATAAAAGAGACGAGTGGCTTAAGAAAGATTCTGACAGATAAAAGGAGTGATGCAAGCATACAGAAGTGAGTAGAAGGCAGGGCTGACACTGTTCCCGGCCCAGAAGCTTCTTTGATTTAATCCAAGGCTGTGGCTGGAAATCCAACCAGACCTGATTATTTGACAGAAAGGAAGGAGGTGGTGTGGGGGGGGGGGAGGGGGAGGGAGGGAGGGAGGGAGGGGAGGAGGGGAGGGAGGGATGAGGGGAGGGAGGGATGAGAGGGAGAGAGGGAGGGGAGAGGGGAGGGGTGAGGGGAGGGAGGGAAGGATGAGAGGAAGAAGGAGGGGGGAGGGTAAAAGGGAAGGGGGTGAGAGGGGGAGGAGGGGAGAGAGGGAGGAGGGGAGAGAGGGAGAGGCAAGGTGAGGGAGGGATGAGAGGAAGAGGGAAGGGTGAGGGAGGGGGCAGAGGGAGGGCTGAAGGGAGGGAGGAAGGAGGGAGGGAAAGAAATATTAAGAAGAATATGTAGGTATCTCATATACATCATAGTTATTAATAAGCCCCTCCATAAGCGTATGTTTTTCCCTGAATTATTGATCGCCTAATGGTTAACAAAGCATTTAAACACTAAGCATCCACACGGAACACAAAGACCCCTCGCCATTTTTTACTATGATGCTTAAATTCATACAGTAGTTAAGCCAAGCCCTCCACAAAATTTCACTCTACCTAATGACAACTATCGCAGGGACTCCTCGACTTTCCTACTTTATTAGCCACAGATAAGATGCCACATCCATGAAGTGGACATTCGTTCTTCCTGCCATGGGTGTGTACTTGTGAGTGAGCAACTGTACAAACGCTGAAGGTGTATGCTCGTTATTTTATCGATAATTGTGTTTGGTCCAAAAGGTGCTCCCTATTCCCTCAGACAGCTCTACCCTCTTCTTGGGGTAGCGAACCACATGGGCCATGAACACACTCAGTCTATGCGAACAACGTGCAGAACCGGGAATGATTACAGACACAGACAGACGCCGCCATGCAGCAAGTCTGGGCTTCTGCAGCAACACCCTCACTTCACAATGCAAAGGAAATTATTTTCGATAAATCTTCTGATGCCTTTCTTTCCTATTTTAGTAAGAAAATAAAAGCAATTAGAAAAGACCAAAAAAAGTATTTCCTTTTTCCTTTTCAAGTGACCCAAACTGGCAACATAACTCTCAAAGGTGGCGTGCCTCTGTCTGCAGGGAAACGGTGACTCCCAAGTCCCCAACCATTTCGGTTGCTGGCTTGCTGGCCTGGTAGCCTGCTTGTCATCCAGGGTTCAGAAGATGGTGACGATGGGCTGTGGCACAGCCCCATCTGAGCCAGTGATTACTGAGCTGCCGGAGCTTTGCACGCATGTCCGCGGGGAACGCCAGACATGCCCTGCCTCACGCCATCGAGGGACAGGGGCTTGGGAAACTCCCCGGTCTCCTGCTCTTCCAGGGGGGGCCCTGGTGTCTGCCCAAAATCCCTGCAGAAGATGCAACTTAGCTTCACTGTCACTCCAAAGCCATGACAACAATTTCACACTGTGTTTCCGAAGGCAGGAAGAATCTTTACCATATTTGATGGGCTTGTTGCAAGCATTATTGTGTATTATGTATTATAGTCAATTCTTGGAATAACCAAGTAAACCGCTCTAATCATTCCATTTCAAAGATCAAAACCCCAAGGCTCTCGCGAGTTGAGTGATTTATCCAAGGTCCTGGGCATTGGAAGGGAGACGGATTTGGATTAGAACTGGCTGGGGCAGAGCGCATGCCTTTTCCACTACGATGTTCTCTTCCTGGAAGCTGGAAGTATATCTCTGGAAGCGTCCTGCTCACCGTTTCATTCAGAAAGTATTTATTAAGCAACTGCTGGTGCGGGGCATTGTGCTGGGAGCCGCTGGGGTGCAGGTGAGCAAAACAGACTCACAGATAGCACCACCCGCAAAGTCATGGGTGCGTTTGGGGACCCTGCCTCATCGTCAGCAACCTCCATCCCGGGGCAGCACTGTTGCTGATGAGCTGTGTGATTTGGGATAAAGAGACCAGCCTCTCTGAGCCTCACCCTTAATATAGGAAAAATAACTAGGGACAGTGTTTGGGTTTAAACAGTTTAAAAATGGTAAATCTTGTTACGTTTTACCACCTTTCATGACCATTTTATCCCAAACAAAAGCTGCCATGGGCACTGTCTACTTGGAACGATGCTGATTCACACACACGCGGCTGTTTGTTCTCTCACGAGGCTAACCCAGTGATGTGACTCCAGCCCCCGGAATCCGTTCCAAATACAGCCCAAAGTTGAGACTCTGACGTTCTAAAAATCATGTATTTTAATTCTCATGTTATATAACATTTCTAATATTGTTTCATACTCTCTGCCAACTACTAATCACAAAGCTTATCTGCCCCTGCAACTATTCCGGACCAAAAAGAGACAGGGGTCCAAGAGCCCTCGCAGATTTTTAAATTTTAGTTTGCATCGCTGGATTTTTATGTTTTGTTTTGAGAGACAGAAAGAGTTCGGGTGAGGGGGACAGAGAGAGAGAGAGAGAGAGAGTCATAAGCAGGCTCCACACTCAGCACAGAGTCCGATGTGGGGCTCAATCCCACAACCCTGAGATCATGACCTGAGCCGAAATCAAGAGTCAGACGCTTAACCGACTGAGCCACCCAGGTGCCCCAGCGTCACCAGATTTTTATTCTAAATCTACAGCACTTTCTATAATAATAACAACGTAAACTTAGAGCTCAACTCAGGCTCGGCTGACCTCGAGGCCCCCAAACAAGGTTTGCCTTTGGTTCGGTTATACCCGTGGCCACCTCCTCCCAGAGGAAATGCCTGACCCTGCCTCCCACTGGCCAGACACTGCCGAGAAACCACACCAAGAGGTGGGTGTCACCCGGCTTAGTCCCAAGGGACAGGAAAGCAGAACTGGGGGGCAGTGTGGGGCTCCTGGAGAGCCAGCAGAGTTCGTGAGCTTGACCTGCACACCTCCGGCCAACGTGGGGCCACGGGCACCTGGGCAGACGCAGGTTCACGGAGGAAGGCAAGGGCGCCTCCAGGTGAGGAGACACAGTCAGCCAACCCCCGACTAACAAGTGTTTGGACACCTAATGACTCCTAAAGACTGAATCAAAGTTCTCAAATCCAAAAATGTGCATTTCCCTTAAAGAGTGCTAGGGAGGCAACAGGGTGTGCAACACTCCATATCCGAGCAACACGGTGCTCGGCACCGATCAGAACCTGGAAATAGTAAAAATGGCCCGTGTTCTCCGTCACGCGCCCTCCCCACTCCCTCGCCCACACCCAGGCACTGAGCAATAAATGAAAGCGTGCTTGAGCCCCCGTCCGTACCTCCTCCAGCGTGGTGTCTGAAATCCCGAAGCCCGTCACGTGCAGACTATGAAGGTTCTGTTCCAGGGCCTGGAAGAGCCCTTTGAAGCAGGCCCTGTCCGCATCCTGGGGAACACCATAGACCAGCTCCCCGCCACTGCTGTCTTTGAGGAAAGCTTGCGGGATGTAGGCCTGTATCAGAGACGTGGCTCGGGCAATGTCCTTCGGGTCATCGGCCTCCAGAACCGAAGGCTGTCCCAGAAAGGAAGTGAGGAACCTTAGTCCCAAAACACCAAATTTCCGGTAACCGATTTCACATTCGAAATTCCAGTTCAAAGCAGCGAAAGGGAGAAGTACCATTTAAGCCACGGGCATTTCAAGGACACAGTGACCATTTCCGATGGAGCTGAGCCTCCCATGCCCATCTTGGTCTCGGTTCCAGGCACGTCAGGCAGGCCTGGGGAGGGCTGCACTCACACTCATCCCCTGCTCCTGGGGAGAATCCCTTCTGGATTACAGGACAAGGGGCTGGGTCTTCTTAAAGGCGAGACAAGGATTTCCCCCCAACCCCACGCACAGAAGAAAGGAGCCACCTCAGGACAGTGAGATCCTCACCCCAAGTCAGAGAGGAAGCTCGACTCACGGCCCACAGCCCCTGGACCCCAACACCAGAGCCCCCTCTGCCCACCTCCGGCTGACGGGACCCCTGACGTGTACTTTTACCCCGCACGTCCCTTGCTTCATCCGCCTAAAGCTTTAGCCTCCTAGATGGACCCTGCTGCCAGAGAAATACTTCTGGAGCATCTGGGCCATGGGGCTACCTGGCCAGACATGGGACGTGCTGTTACCTGTCAGGGGCTTCTGACCCCCGTCTGGTTCCACTCAGTCAAACTGTACCACGGTCACAGGGGCTCACTGCCTTGCTCAGCCCTGGGGGTTTATTCTGCATCCAGGCCCCTGCACCCGGAGGCTTCGACTCAGTTACCGACTCCCTTTCCAGCCCACCCATCACACCGTAAGCCCCTTGTCCGGGGCCACCAGTAACTGGGCCTGCAGCTCAGCCTCCCCCGTCCCTAACCACCGGGAGCCCCACGGCCGGGCCCCAGCCTCACCGGCTCCTGAGCACACTGCACAGACACCATGATCACCATATTCTGTTCCCTTCTTGCTCGGGTTCACCCTTTCCTGCACCTGCCCTGAGCCCCCAAGGGCCTTGTGCCAAAACCGGGCTTCATTTTGGATTCCAGCAGCGTCAAGGACCAGACTGGACGCAGAAGTGGTATTCGCTGGTTTGCTCCAGCTTCCTACCTGTCTGGTGAGCGTCAGGCTGAGCCCCTGGCCGTAGGCCTCAGTCAGGCAGAAGGGGGGCCCACAGCAGCGAAGCCGGCCCTGCTGCAAGAAGGCCACGCGGTCACTGAGCGCTTCCGCCTCGTCCAGGTGGTGGGTTGTGAAGATGACCGTCCGACCTGCGTCCCGACAGGGTGGTGTCAGAGTCGGCACCGCAATCGGGACGCGGCGGGGGCGGGGGGAGACGATTTTAAAGACCATGGCTAATTTTTACATCGGAAAAAAATTGAGTCGTGCGAAAATGACTTAGCCACCTTTTAGAGGGGATGCCTCTTCCTCTGCAGGCACCCTTGGGGTTTTGATGCTGTTTCCACAAATCCTCCGTCCCCTGGTGAGTCACAGGGGCCACTGACATGCACAGAGGGTGACACAGAGGGGCAGAAACACCGAGTGCCCATGTGTGGCCACCCCAGCTGTAAGAGCCAGAGGCACACCCCTGCAAGGCCGTGGAGGAGAAATTTTAAAAAAACAAAAAAGGCTGGGAGGGCATCTCTGTCTCTCCTCTGATACTCGAGCCCCTTCACGGGTCTTCAGAGAATAATCTCAGGGTCACTTAAGAAGAAGCCTATATTTATCCCACGGAAGCGACCACTGCATTTGATTAAGGGGCGGAGAGTGGCCACGGTCTGCACTGATTTCCCCCAGGGTCAGGGATGATGTGACCATCACACGGGATAGGAGAGGAGAAGCCATCCTGACCACAGACAGCAGGCTTGGGAGATGGGCAGGGGGCCGCCCGCGAGCAGGTGGGCACGAGACCCAGGGGCCGCCCCAGGAACAGACCTCACGGAGCCCAGGGGCCACCTTCTGCAGAAATAATTGTTGTTTTTTGTTGTTGTTCTTTGTTTTTAAATTTCTATTCATTTATTTGACAGAGAGAAAGCGAGAGAGCACAAGCAGGGGGAGGGACAGAGGCAGAGGGAGAAGCAGGCTCCCCGCAGAGCAGGGAGCCCGATGCGGGACTCGATCCCAGGACCCTGAGATCATGACCTGAGCTGAAGGCACACGCTTAACCCACTGAGCCACCCAGGCGCCCCTCTTGTATATTTTAATAACAGTAACGATACACTGTCATTGACTGGACACCGACCTACCAGACTCTGAGCCCTACACTTTTGTATACAGTACATCTCCTTCTCCCGAAATCCTACAAGCCGGAACATGGACACCCAAGGAATATGATCATTTCTCCAGGGTCATGCAGGCATGGACAGCAGGAGCGTGAGTAGAATTCGGGAGTTATGCACTAATTTTTTCCGGCGTCTTTTCCTTCCTTACTTCTTCCAAGGGAGCCCAGGGCCAATCAAGTGCTCAGCGCCCAGCTCAGCACGTCGCAGGAGGGAGGGAACACACAGATCAAATCCCAGGTAGACTGAGCCCCACGAGCACCGGTGTGCCCACAGGGACCCCTCCTTCCACTCGGGGGTCCCCATTCTGCTACTTCTCTCCCTTATGGGCACATAGGCAAGAGAAGGGAGGGCTCTGTGATCTCACGGCAATGGGCAAGGGTCAGGATCTCTGGCACTGTGGTCAGCATCCTGTGATCTTGGGGTAATGACCTTCAGAGCTTAGACAGGGCCCCGAGAGGGTCAGGTCAGAGCACGGAGCACCCCAGCTCCCTGGGCCTCAGTTGGCCACCGGCCCTGAGCCTCTGCCCTGGCTTCCCTGGCAGACCCTCTCTCCCCCTCAGTGCCGAAGCCCAGGGCCCGTGAATGTGCAGGACACCAACTCTGGGCACCTGCCTGGGCCCCAGCACTCTGCTTGGCCTCAGGGACCGTGGCGAGGCTGCAGGAGGTCACAGGAACCCGTGCCACGGACACAACCTCGCTTTGCTGGTGTAACTACCCCGCCTCCCCAGCCAACACCCAGAAAGGAACAGAAGGTCACATCGGCTCGCTCCATTTTCCCGCCCTACCCGCTCGTAGAAGGTTAAGGGAGAAAAGCAAAGCAGCGTTTCTGGAGAGTTGGTGGTGACCCTGCCTCTTACACTCCTGCACCCCAGCAGCACCAAACTAGGTGTCCCTACAGCCGCTTCCTTCCAAATTCAGGTGTTTCTACGTGAAATACAGGTGCCAATGCTTCTTAGCTGTCAGGATCAGAGAAAGAGCCACAGGTGGGGGTCAGTAATTGCCCACCCAAAGCCGAAGCTGGAGACACGGGACAACACGGCTGAAACAGGGAAGGCCTAGCCCAGTGCCCCCGGCCGCCCGTGGCTCAGTGAGCTTCCTCTGGAGCCGAGAGCCATCCCCACGCCCATCTCTCCGTGCCCTGCTTCCCTCACCGAAGGAGAGGAGGCTCGTTCCACGTGCCAGCTAGGACACCTGTTCTAACAACCTGGGATATTCCGGGACGGCACCCAATTTGGGTGAACACGACTTCAACTGAAATCACGTCTACCATGCATTGGTCCCAGTCCGTATGGGAGATCAGACACAAAGTAAGCCTATCCTAGCAGAGCAGAGATGTTATAGACGTTAGAAAACAACACGGAGTCTGCTTGAGATTCTCTCTCCCTCTTCTCCTCCCCCTGCTTGAGCTCACGCTCTCTCTCGCTCTCTCGCTCTCTCTCTCTCCAAAATAAATAAATAAAAATCCTTAAAAAAATTAAAAAATAACAGATAGATCTCTATACACTCTTGTGACAATTCCTTCTTCTGTAAAAGGTAACGTGTCCTTATGGGGCTATAACCTGGCTCCTTCCACTGTATCGCTCGGAGACACAGCAGAAGGACGCCCCCGCTCCTACCTTCGCGGTACTTGAGGAGAATGTCCCAGATGCCGCGGCGTGAGCAAGGGTCCACCCCGCTGGTGGGCTCGTCCAGAACCACAGTCCTCGCTGGGCCGATGAAGGCAATACCAACAGACAGCTTCCTCTTCATGCCTCCGGACAGGACGCGGGTCTGTTTGTGCTGATGCTGTGTTAACTCCACATCCTCGAGAGTTCTGGAAGAAGAACAAAGCCCTCGCTCTTCCCCCTGAAACGCCTTAAAGCTCTGCTGCGGATTTCAGTCCATCAGGAAGGACCGGTAACAGCCAAGAACTTGGGGAGCCACAGATACGTGGAGGAGGCCCAGAAGCCACTCACGCCCGAGAGTCCTGACACGGCAGCCTTGGCCTTCTTGAGGTTCAGGTGGAATCTTGCCAACAGGCCCTGTGTGAGGCCTGGGCAGCAGGATCCACCGAAGACTGTTTTCTCAGTGGATCCTGGAAGAGTATTTTCTCAAGGGCCCGACATTTCTTCAGGACACTGGGAGCATGTGGGATGGCTGGGGGGCCAGCGGGGTCCGAGGAAGCAAGGCAGAGACCCAGCTCCACCGCACACCCAGGGATGGTCCGCACAAGCCCCGTGGGTCCCGCCCACATGCGCTATGTTGGTATCCACCCGCCTTCCTGACAGGGAAGCTCCTGGGAAACGCCACCAGCAAAGTACAAATTGTCAGCTGCCATTCTTGTGAAAGTCGGCCCCCCGCTCCCTCCCAGGGAGCTTTCTGTGCGAGAGCTCCAGGTCTCAGACGCCCCGTGCAAGGAAAGCCCCCCCACCCAGGCCTCACCTCCTTCCGTGGGTCTTCTCTTTTCTCACAAATAAGCATCCCACTCCCCGCGTGGCGCCCTGTTGATTCCGCAGATACCCATCCCTGCCTTCCCCTTCCGACATCGTGCTCATTAAGACCCCCGTCGCGGCGCCTTCCCCAAGCCTTGCCCCGAGCGCTCAGACCCAAGTGGATTCCCTCCCGTCTGAGCTGCGGGCATGCTTCTAACTCCCAGATCGCCAACAACCAGTCAGACAGGAGGCTGGACGGGGAGACGAATCATAAGGGTTCCACACAGTTGAGCGTCAAGAACCGTCTGGTCCCAGAAAGTTCCAGAATCCTAGGTGAAGACTTGGGCGAAATCCCAAGGACTTCCTTGCCGGATCCCTAAGTAAACATGTCCTGTCTGTTTCATCATTCATATACTTTCCATCCTGGCCCAGAATGAGCTCACACAACTTCCCAGGGCCTGACCCACCTTGTGTTTGGGGCAAGTGTGACTCAGTGTTTTCCACTGGGTGAATTGTCAACCGAAATTTATGCTGGTCACTTAGGCCCCTGCTTTTCAGGTGCTCCCATTTTTGACCGCACCCCAGTTGGGAGGAGGGGACAAGTGGTTTGTTTTCAGTAGACAACTGTCTAGACCCTCCGTTCCTACACAGACGTGGCCACCCACCCCACCCCACCGGGGTGATTCCACTATAGCAGAGGCTCAGCTGACTCTTCAAGCCAACTCACCCACACTAACCAGAGATCAATTGGCTGAGAAAACAAAGAGAAAAATCAAGCCAGTAAGATGTCAGGTATTCTCAAGCATGCACAGCCTAAGAACATTTTTACGTTAAGCCCCAAACCCCTCCAATTCTGTTTATCGAGGCCTGAACCCGATCACACCCACTCACGGCCAGGGGCACCCCGGACCTTGTCATGTCCAGTGACCACCCTCCAGAGGTCGATGCTAGCTGATCCCGACCCCCGGCATCACTCAACCCTGCCACACTCAGCTGCCCACCGTCCCCCACTCACGCCAGGCCCGCCTGCCCTCCCTTCCTCTGTGAGCATGACATCCCCGACACCTGCCTCCCCATCACGCTCCTAAAATTGCTCTGATTTCAGGCTGCTCACCAATGATCTCTGTGTCCTAAATCCACAAGTTGTTCCTCAGTCTTCATCGTACTTGACCCTGAACAGCATCTCATGAGTTTGACCGTCCCTCCTCCTTCATGGACCTGACTTCTCCTTCCCCACTGGTCTCTCCTCGCCCCCTGGCTGGTCGCGCTCACCCCTCCATTGTCTTCATGTCGAAGTGCCCAGAGCTCAACCCTCTGTCCTCCCTTGTCTACCTGCACGCAGGACCTCAATGACCTACCACCATCAAACGCCTGGAGTCCCCCGGCGCACCCCAGAACTCCAAAACCAATGTAACCACCTAACAACATCTCCCCGACCGAAGGCTTGATAAAATTCCTCTTCAGACTTCTCTTATCTCCTCTAGGCCAAATTAAGGGCAAAACAGTAATGACCTGCCAACCTGACAGACACTCCCTCTAAAGAGTCTACCAGGGATCCCACCTCCCCTGGAACACATGTTAACAAACCCACGAAATCGAGCGCTGCTCCTGGACCCAATTCAGAGCGTGGGGGCTCTAAATCCCTCGCTTTCAGTTTTCGCTCCCTCTAATTGAGAAGTGCTGTCCTAAAACATGATCTCACTCTGATTGCTTTTGTGCAAATTCGCTTCGTTGCTAGGTAACACGCAGCAAACTGGTAACTATTAAAGTCGCCCACATCCAACATCCAAAAAAAAAAAAAAAAATGAAGCCCAGATAGTGTTGTTAGGAGCCTGATTTAAGCTCAATCACAGAGGTTGCTGGGACCCAGAGTAGATGTATTTTTTAAATTAAAATAGGTGGTAACCTGGGACGATTTTTTAAACATCCAGCTTGTAAGGACCTGATGTGCCATTCCTCAAGAAGTGTCCGCTCCAGTTCAAAACAGACTCGCATCAAAGTAAATGCTTTCCCCTCACATCCGCATCCCCACTGAAATGAGCATGGTTATTACCACGACCAGGCATGCCTGAGGACACGGTGAGAGGCGAACCAGCCCCCCTGCAGAAGACAATGTCCCGCATGCCCACGTAACATGCCAACCACATGAACTTGGACAGAGGAGAAAAGAAAGAAACCACTGTGAGACTAAAAGCATGGGGCACCATCTGTGGTTTTATGGGCTCATGTCCCTTGAGGTTTGTCTCACCAATTCAGACTCCGCTCACCCCCAGAGCTGTAACATGACTGTCAGAATATGAGCGTGTCCCCAGAGAGATGGGATCTGTCCAAACCACCTGCCGCACGGCTGGTCTCCCTCCAGGTGCGGGGAGGCAGAGCTGTTGGGGTGGGGATGAGCTTCTGGAGAAGCAATAGGTCATTCTCCAACATGTTCAAGGCAACCACAGCGTGGATGTTCCCTGCCGCTTGGCTTTCAGATCCGGAGCCCGGAGCCATTCCTGCCTCCACCCTATTCTGCGTGTACAGTCTTGTTGTGTTTTATTTCTTATTACCAACAAGACAAGGTCTGCCATACTGTCTCAAGTTGGCTGTCTGGGATTCCGTGTGTGCAACTAGACCCATCTTAGCCTGAAGATGGGGGACTTGTTCAGGCAAGATCCCTTCAGGACTGATGGTCCAGATGCGGGCTCCGTGGTGAGCTGGGGCTCCTCCAGGCCAGACCCTCCCATATGCTCTTGGGGTGCTGGCTTGCCCATGCACCCACCTACCTGGTGCCCCCCCACCTGCCCCACCCCGCGTACCCACCTATCTGTGCACCTGCTTGCCTGATCACTTTGTGCCCACCCACCTACCTGGTGCCCCCCCCACCTGCCCCACCCCGCGTACCCACCTATCTGTGCACCTGCTTGCCTGATCACTTTGTGCCCACCCACCTGCCTGGTGCCCACCCACCTGACCATGACTCTTTGAGTGCGTATTTAAACCACTGTCACCTGCACGCACCGCCCTCACATCCCCTCACACCCTTGGAATCCCCGAACAGGTGTCTAGTGCAACACTAGAAATGTGCTGAGAACCCCCTCCCCAACGCCACCCCGCCAACAAGTGTCATCTTCCCCAGGCCTGCATCCCAGATTCTGCCCTGCAGCAACCAGCCCAAGGGAGGGGAGGCAGAGCCGCCGGCATCCAAGCCCCTGGTCAAATCCCGGCCTCCCCGTACGAGCTGGGGCCCCGTGGCTCTGCACCTCAGCTCCTTGCCCATCTCCGGAAGAGACAGCGGACCGAGCTGCCCCCATGCAGTGCAGCAGTGCCCAGGACAGATGGTGTTGAACAATCAAGTCCCAGCTCACCGCGTGGGCAGACGCAGTGCCACAGCAGGCCCCCGGGTCAGACCCGTCCGGCCCCTCAAGCTCACGCCTCTGAGACACACTCACGACTCGCCTCGCCGTCCTTCCCAAACTGGCTCTCTCCTTTTCGAGAAACGGTGCCACATTGCACGGGGCTGAGCAGAGATCGGAACGGCCACGATTTCCCCCTTTTCTCTTGCCCCACCACCCCGCTCGCGGCCTCACCACCGTGACCTCTCCTGGCCTCCTCTGCACTCAGAGCAGGGGCCCCAACGCCCCCGCCAGACCTCCTCCGGCTGCCTTGTGGCACAGCCTCTGACCACACCACGGGCTGGCCTGTCGTCCTGCCATCCTTCAGCGATGTTCAGGCCCCGCCCCTGCTGGTTTAGGGAGCCCCGTGGTGGGATTGCACATCCCCCCTCCCCAGCCTTCCCTTCCAGCACGTTCTTCCAGCCGCCCTCGGCCGTGTCGTTTGTTGTGCGTGAACTGTGTCCCCCCAAATCCACATGTTCAAGTCTAAAGCCCCAAGGCCCCAGAGTGTGGCTGCATTCGGAGATGGGGTCTTTAAAGTGGTAATTCAGGTTAACTGAGGTCATTAGGTTGGATCCTCACCCAATAGGACTTGTGTCCTTCTAAGAAGAGGGACCTTGGACATTTTCACATAGAAGGAAGACCATGTGAGGACACCGAGAGAGAAGGTGCCATGTCCACGTTAGGGAGAGGAACCAGCCCTGCCGCCCCCTTGATCTGGGATTTCAGCCTGCGGCCAGGGTGGAGTGAGCACAGGTGTCTTTAGGACGCACAGGATCCTCGGAGGATGCTGTCTGAGCAGTGACGTAGGTGGCACGGGCAGGGACACACGAGAGCAGCCCGGACAGAGGCAGCAGCAAGTGCAAAGGTCCTGAGGCCAAGACACGCTGTTTGATGTGTTCCGGGAGCAAGGCCAGTGTGACTGGAACAGTGGGATGAGGGAGAGAGCGAGGAGGGGAAGCAGGAGAACTTTCAAGCCATACAGAAGGTGGTCTTGCCCTGAATTCATCTAAAGCGCCAGAGTTTGTGGGTGAAAGGGGGTGCAAATAATGAATCTGGGACAAGGGTAACCCTGGACAGTCACGGGCACACAAGGACACGCAGTCCCGCTGTTACTGGCCGCCAGAGACTTGAGGTTTCCTCTGAAACACGGAGTCCCACGGTGGGCAGAGAAGTGACAGGACCTGAATGCGCCAACAGGGGACCACGGGCAGAAGAGTTGGGGCGGGTGGACAAGAAGGTTGCAGGAACGGAGGCTGGAGGCAGCCACCCCGAGCACCCAGGGGAGAGCCGGGGGCAGGCGGGCGGAAGAGCCGCCTCGCAGAAGGGCGCAGCACGGACGTGAGGCGCGGACAAGCCAGGCGGTGGGCAGGAAGGCGGCTGGACCCCCGCATCTCTGCAGCGGGAGGGCCAAGCCGGGGGCAGGCAGCAGCCGTGCGCGAGACGGGATGGTGGGGCAAGTCACTCCACCTGCCGGACTCACTTTCCAGAAATACCACCAAAGCTCATAAAGTACGGGGCAATTTCAAGACAACGTATTCCGCTTCTGCTCTCTGGGGCCGGGCCAGAAGAATCAAGGCGAAATTCCACCGGGGTGGAAATGCCTAGTTTTTATAGTTCACACCCAAAACCCTGCCTGCATTCACCCTCACCGCACACAGACCGTGCTACTTGTTGTAAAGAGTAAAGCTTGCAGAAATATTCTAAGTTGACAATAAGCACCCAGAGTCACCCCCCCCGCCCCGCAAGAGAACACAGCCCAGAGCACGGGCTGGACACTCTTCACACCCAACGGCCATCATGCTGTGGACCGTTAGCATATGGGATCCCCGAACAGGTGCCGGAGCTGCCTGTCAACATGGCCTGTTCCTCCCGACTTCGAAGAGTCTGCAAATCGGGGACGTCCTCCCTACCCTCCCACCCCCCAGCTTGGCCGCCACTCGGGTTCTCACGGGCCCTGCTCACAGTAGTCTCTCTCCACAGTCTCCCCCAGGGCTGTGCACTCTGCTCTGGGGTCACAGGATAAGCCTTCCAGAGCCTCAGCTGATCACCCTCCCTGCCCACACGCACCTGCTTGCATGAAGAAGTTCGACCCCCTCCTCAGGACCAGCTAGGCTCCTTGCAAGCCAGTTCTCAGCCCACCCGCCATTCCGTCCTATCCGGGCGCCCACACGGACCCGTGCCCCAGACACAAGCCTGGTCCGCGCGCAGCCCAGACCTCACGTTCCCGCCTGTGCTCACCTGCCCCCACTCCGAGGACAGGCCAAGTCCCGTTCAGAGTCTTCCCTGAGACCCTTCTTTGGAAATCCCAGCACTGGTGGCTGTATCAACTCCACAGATGAGAACTATTTGCTGGTTTGAGGGGCGCCTGGGTGGCTCCGTCGGTTGGGCATCTGACTCTTGGTTTCAGCTCAGGTTGTGATCTCAGGGTTGTGGGATCAAGCTCCGTATAGGGCTCCGCACTCAGCATGAAGCCTGCTTGGGATTCTCTCTCCTTCTGCCCCTATTCCCGCCCCACCCTGCTCATGCTCTCTCTCTCTCTCTCAATAATAATAATAATAATAATAATAACAATTTGCTAGGGGTTTTCTTCTCATAAATAAAGACACCAAAGATATTTTTAAAGCATCTCTTCCTACACCCGTCACTACCTCACGGGGCAGAGGGCAGAAGGACGAAGACACGGCTGGTGCTGACCTACTGACTTGCTGACACAGCTCCCTCCACGTCCACTGTGGAGCCTTTATGGAGGCAAAGAGGAGCAGGTGCTCCCGGACGGTGAGGTTGTCGAATAGGACATCCTGCTGCGGACACACGCCCAGCTCCCTTCTGATGGAGGACAAGTCTGTCTGCAGGTTCTTGCCGTTGATGATGATGGTTCCAGAAGTGGGAGCGTAGAGTCCCGTCAGCATGGATCTGCCCAAGAAAACAAATCAGGAGAGAACAGAGACAACCACGGCTCCTACCATCCTGCTTTCGACACAATCATTCACAAGTTGGAAGGAGCTTCGCGGGCTGTTGGCTGCCTTCATCTTGGAAATGCGGGCTTATGACGATGTTTACACTCCCCTAAATATGCTGATCAGAGACCATTCCAGTTGCGTGGGAGTTTAAGATTATAAATCCAACGTCGTTTTACAGATAAGGAAACCAGCTCAAGAAATGGCATATTTGGGGCGCCTGGGTGGCTCAGTTGGTTAAGCGTCTGCCTTCGGTTCAGGTCATGGTCTCAGGGTCCCGGGATCGAGCCCCTTGTCGGGCTCCCTGCTCAGCGGGGAGTCTGTGTCTCCCTCTGCCCCTCAGCCCACTCATGCTCTCTCTCATGCTTTCTCTCTCTCAAATAAATAAATAAAATCTTTAAAAAAAAGTTCAAAGCAAATAGTTCTTTTCATTGTTTAAGCATACTTTAGTCCTACCGAAAAAGAAGAGAGAGAAATGGACATATTCGCAAGGACAAGTTCGACAATGTCCATGCATTGTGAGCCCTCAACTTTTAAGCTCGTGATTCCTCTGGGATCCCGCGACTGGATTCTTTAATCAAACCTGGAGCCAGTGGACCCCAAACCAAAAATCAAGCCTTCGCAGAAAAACACAACCACACAAAAAGCAGAACATGAAAAAAAAATTACTCAGGTGATTAAAACATTTGCAGACATTGTTCCAAATTTCATCTTCCCAGAGATAGGCGAGCAAAATTAAACGTAGTGGTAGGACAGTGAGAAGTGTCATGGGACTCTCAAAGACGGAAGTAAAACCATGGAGCACTACTTGTCAGGAATAAAAGAATTAGGGATAAGACCCCATCCCCTGTGCCATTGGCGGAGGCTGCAGACCACCCCGCCCCCATGTAACTGTCCACCCAGAGCACAGAGTGGCTCCGGCAAAGGGTTCTGTCTGTCCTCTGTCTCAAAACAAAAAAGAAGGAAAAAAAATCTAATCTCAGGTGAACTGAGATTGTTCTAAAAAGCCCGTGTGTGATGAGGGTGAAACGGGTCTCACATGACGGTGGTTTTCCCGGCGCCGTTGGTCCCCAGCAGGGCAGTGATCTGGTCTCTGTGAAAGGCGAGGGTCAGATCTCGGACGGCCGCCTTGTGGGGTTCGTACTCCTTGGTCACGGACACCAGGGCAACGCCCGGTGGGCCTCCTCCAGGCTTTCCCTCCCCGTTCTGCTGCAAGGACCCTGAGAAGAAGATGTAGATTCATCCTGACGGACTCCAAGAGCCCCTGAAATAATGCTCACGTGTACCAGCCCAGGGGCCTGCCTTGGACTTGAATTGTAGCTCCGTGAAACACACACAGCAACTCAAAACCCTTCCTTACCAAAACCAAGGGGCGAATTAGGTAACGGCAAAACTTAAATGAGATGGCTGATTACGGGGGCGCCTGGGTGGCTCAGTTGGTTAAGCGTCTGCCTTCGACTCAGGTCATGATCCCAGGGTCCTGGGACCGAGCCCCATGTCAGGCTCCCTGCTCCGCGGAGAGTCGGCTTCTCCCTCTCCCTCTGCCGCTCCCCCTGCTCGTGTTCTCTCTCTCTCTTTGTCTCTCAAATAAATAAATAAAAATCTTTAAAAAAAAAAAATACATTGCAATGTTGACCGTGGTATAAACCACCATGATGGGAGCTTGTGTATCTATAGGTTGGCCCTGAAGTCCTGCTTTCGTGGAACCAGCAGGTGTCAGTGAGGCACAGAGGGACAGAGGATCGGGGGTCCCGCCCTGTCTCCCGGGACGCACACTCCTCGCTTGTAAGGGGCAGGGATGGTCTTGCTCTTACAGTAATGTCGGAAATACTAGCATGTGTGAAACACTTGGCGATTTCCACAGCCCACTCCACCGGGCAGCTGTCCCCCTTTGCTTTAATTTCTCACACAAATTCATGTTGGAACTGAAGCTTCATTTTGCGGCCATATAATATGTGCACAAACACCCCCAGGGCAGAGGGGCTGAAACAGCAGGTGACGCTAACAGCCCAGGGCTCTGGCCCCCAGGCTCAACATCATCAGGGGATTCTTTCTTGCGACTTGGTCCCGAGCTGGGTTTCTGAGCCCAAGACGGGCCCCGGCCAGCAGACACAGTTACAGAGATTCGAGTGGGGTGAAAAACAAGGAAAACCGGCCAGAAGGGAAAACATGTACCTAATACTGCTACTCTTTACAAACCTTTATTGTCAAAGTGCTCATTGATGAAGGACAGGTCAGAACCAGGCGCAGGCGGTCTTTTTGCCACTAGCCCACACAAATTCTTCCAGTAGGACGCGGTAAAAGGAAAATACCACGGTTTCCTTAAACCGAACGTTCCTAAAAAATAAGACACAGTTAAAATCGGTATCCTTATCTTTTTCTACGTGGAAGATTCTGTACGAGAATGCCTTCACTAATTAATACGCAATGTTATTCCATGTTAAAGCGTTGAGTACACATCCCACATATGACCCGGTGACAATCTGGGGGACGGTGTATTAGCCATGCGGGGAGCCCTCATGCTCTGTCTTCAGCCTGACCCACGGCCGACTGCTGGGTCCCCTGACAGCCGCCTCCCCCAGGAGGCCTTTGGAGCAGGTGTTCGGTGAACAGGCAGGTATTTATCCAAAAATAAAAGTCGCGTTGAGCGATTCCTGAATGTTCGCCAGAGTAAAGCTCGCCCCAGTCCCGTTGCCCCATTACGCAGCTGTCACTCTCTTGTCCCGTCTTTGACATCTGCATGGTTCCTAGACACGGATTAAGAGCGTGAAGGAATTAATCCATTAACACATTTACAAAGAAGAATACATAATGCCAACATTTCCATATGAAACATCGACATTCTTCAAGCGTACTCTCCAAATTCATTCCGGCCCACTTAACAGTCACTTTGCCCTCATTATATTGTTGAAATGAAAGTGGATTTAATTATTAACACCTCTCAATTTTCTTTAACACATCCATTCTAGCCTAAGTTCGATGCGTGCTCCAAATCCTCCAAGCGATTGAAGAGATGAAGGCCTATGTGAAGACCGGTTTAACACTTTGACCCTCCAGCCAAGGAAAGATGGGCGCCCCTCATCCGGTCTAACCCAAAGACTCAGAGACATGGTCGCAAAGCAGAATGGGCAAGTGAAGGAGGGTGTGGGGCTGGTATCCGGTCTAGCAGTCACTTCTGGTACAGGTGGAGCTGAGTCCCCCCAAATTCATGTCAAAATCCTAACCCCCAGTAACTCAGAACGGGGCCGTATTTGGAGGAAGGCTTTCAAGAGATAATTAAGGTTAAATGAAGTCGCTGGGTCAGCCCTCATCCAATCTGATGGGTGTCCTTATGGGAAGAGCTTAGGACACAGACAGGGAGTGTGGGCAGATCAACAGGGCATGGGGAGAAGGAGGAACCAGCCTTGCGCACGCCCGGATCTTGGACCCCCTCCAGCCTTCGGGGTGGGAGAGACTAGATTTCTCTTGTTTAAGCCATGCGGTCCGTGTCATCACACCCGCCCTCGAAAACATGCAACAAGCAGACAGAGTGCTCTCCAAGGCCCTTGCCAAGTACTCACTACCCCTAGACGGGAAGAGATGAGCCGCCCACAGATAATTCCCTCCTATTCCATACTCTCGGGCACTGGTCGGGACCCCACCTGTGTTCATTCACAGGGTCCCGCGACCACACGATGTGGGGGTGCTATTACCACCTCTCCCTTCCCAGGGGGAAGGACACAGGCGGCCAAGCTGTGCGCCGCAGCCCCGCGGCACCTGCCTCTCTGAACACAGGCCTGCAGCAGCGAGAACGCTCTGTTGCCCTGGATCCAAAGGAGACGGGAGACGCGCGTGGGAATATGGAAGGAGGAGGCCCTGCCCACGGGCACACGCACGCTGAGTTTGCGGAAATAAAAGGAGAGACGCCAACGGAGGCAGAAGTAGCCTCTTCGGCCAGTGCTGGTAGTTGCTCCTCTGGCCCCCACATCTGGCGTCTTCTGCTGAGGGACCCCGCCCCGGTGACCATCGCTCACTGCCCTTGACCGTGCCAGTGTGAGTGGGCACCACCTGTCGGACGGGCAAGTGGGCGGTGGCCCCAAATGCCTTGGGGGGTCAGAGTCTGCATTAGCAGAGGCAAAGGCGGCACCTGGATGCACGGACAGGAGTTTCAAGGACCCCGAACTGTCCCCAGGAGGTCCCATGAGACCTGATCTGGGGTCATGGCTACAGGGACGGGAAGGACGGAAGATGCAGGAGGGGCCTTTCAGAGCTAGAAAATTCACATCGGAAGACAGAAATTGGAAACAAATTGAATATTAATGGCCAGTTTGCTAATTAAGCCATCCCTGCTCTAATCTGTTTGCACTTTTAAAGTCCTGCTAATTAATCTATTAATGTAAATGGATGGGGGGGAAGCCTGCCAAATCCATTAGCAGGGAGGCCACTCAGCTCCTAGGCTGTCCTCGGCAGCTCCTTTGCTTTTGCTTGTAAATCCAAATGTGTTTTATGTGCACTCTACGAGCACAAGCATCCTGCTCACATTACCATACGTAATCGGGCACAGTAACATATGCAAAGGCCCTGCGCTTCTCCGGAGCTCGTCTCCTCCCAGGGAGCTGCCTGCTGGCTCACGTGGGCCAGGAAACTCATTAGCATTGCCCCCCAAAACCTGACAGTGATAAAAGCAGAAGTCAATGCAACTAGACAGATCAAGTGAAATCAGATTTGATTGGAAGCACATAAAGAAGGGTTTATGAAATGAAAAGACTTCGAGAGGACCAGATGTCTGCCGGGGAGCTCTGCGCAGGCCCAGGGATCTGCACTTGACCTTGAACCTGGCGGGCCAGGAGGCTGGGTCCTCACGGGGCCTCCCGCTCAGACACCAGGGTGAGAAATGCGGGGGTCTGGACCCACCCCATCACTCCACGGACAAGACCAACAGCAGGACACGGAGAGCAACAGGGAAACTGCCCACCCAGCCCCGGCGGGGGAGGCCTTGTTACCCGCCGGAGCCTCGCAAACAGCAATCCTCAACTTGCTGAGACTCTCACAGAGGGTGTTCTGGAAATGTGGGAAGGGGTACTTTTGGTTGGCACAGTGAATGGATGTTTTAAATTGTAGGCTTTATTATTATTCAGGCATGAGGAAGCCAAGAGATCAGGAAACCGGCCTTTGGAAAGATGGGTTGCTACTCAGGTCCCGGGAGGAGGGGACATGGGGCACCAGGCAGGGCCCCGTGGGGAAGCACCAGGCTCCATCAGGGAGGCTCAGGGGAGGCGAGCACAGGCAGGAGCCTTTACTGTGGCTGCTGTGGAAGGAGCAGGTGAGGTAGGGAGAGCAGGCTGGCTCTGGGGCATAGCAGCTGTCCCTAGTTGCTCAGTCCCTGGGGCAATGCGGGCAGGAGACAGGATAGCCTACAGAGGGGGTGGTGGAGTGCAGCTCTGGATGGCTGGCTTTGCAGATGAAAAGGGAGCTCACCCGCAAATCCTTTACTATCTCTAGGATTGGCTGGCCCTTGGGAGAGAGTCCCTCCTGGGTCCCTGAGGCTCCAAGATGTCAGAGCGTCAGATACACAGAAGATAAAAAGGCAGGTTAATAAATAGGGGGTAGCACAGATGGCCTTTAGTAGGCGGGCATCTGGGGTGGAGGGTGTCCTACAAAGGGCAGAACAACGCAGCCCAACAAAGAAGTGCCCTTGACCTGCCTTCTGTGAGGCTCATCCCACACAGCCATGCAAGTGAAAAGCCCCCGCTAGGGGTACCTGGGTGGCTCGGGCGGTTAAGCGTCTGCCCTCGGCTCAGGTCATGATCCCTGGGGTCTTGGGATCGAGTCCCATGTTGGGCTCCCCGCTAAGCAGGGAGTCTGCTTCTCCCTCTACCCGACCCCCCCCCCCCACCGGCTCGTGTCCTCTCTCTCTCTCTCTCTCCCTCAAATAAATAAATAAAAGAAAAAAAAAAAGAAAAGAAAAGCCCCTTCTAGCAAGTCAAGCCCAGGACCTATGAACACAAAGCTCCTGGGCAGTTTTAATACACACTGAATTTTCCAGGGAACGCAACCACCTTGCAAACCATTGAAGGATTACTGTCTGGCGCAGAAGTGTTCAGAATTTCAGAAAACCACATCATCAGTGCAATGCCAACTAGACGTTTTCGAAAACTCAAGGCCACACAGTTAAGCAGCTCATGTGACTCGGGACACGCAAAATCAGGACAAAACATTTGAGACGGCTTTTAACAAACTTAGAACCAGGTATTTTCAAAATTAGCAGAGTTCTATGAAATGCACTACGTTTTATTAATAAAGGTTCTTTTAGAAGCTATGTCATGCCTTCATCATTCTGTATATTTTTTAAGTTGCATAGCAAAATAATCCACTTTGTAAAACATCCACTTTGTAAAAATTACACATTGAAATGATTAATAGGGAGGCCTCCTATTGTGTTTGGTCTTACTCTGACGCTGTTGCCAAGTGTCTACCCCTTGGCTCTCTGAAACCCGAATCATGTTACTGTTTCTTCGCCCGATCCACCCTCCGTCCTGCCATCTACCAAAGAATGTTATCACCAGAGGCTTTACGACCCTCGGGACTGAATGTAGGCCCTTGCGTGGGTGAATTATAAGACAGGAAATATATCCTTGGTTACATTGCATCATTACCTGCCCCACTTTTTTTGATCTATTATTTATTATTAGAGAGACAGTGTGTGTGAGCTTGTGATCGGGGAGAGGAGCAGAGAGAGGACAAGCAGATTCCGCGCTGAGCTTGGAGCCCGACGTGGGGCTCGATCCCAGGGCCCTGAGATCACGACCAGGGCCAAAAATCAAGAGTCAGATGCTTAACAGACTGAGCCACCCAGGTGCCCCTGCCCCGTGTTTTAACATGAGAAGTTACTGGACCCCACACTTTCAAATAAGACCCAAATTATTGACAAAAGTGTCATTCTTGTATCCACTTTGCCTTGGCACTGTTTCATCTCACATTATTCCTACTTTAATTAAAATTATTCTCATATTTTGATCATATAGAAACAATTCTGATTACTATGAATGACCTTAATATTAGTTTTTGTAACAGTTTTCATACAATTTATCTCGGTCATATATTTTCTTTGCTTCCAGTGCCAAACGGCGGTGGCTCCTTTTCCTTCCCTTAAATCCAAACTTACACCATAAGAAGTAAGGAAAAGCATCTGAGTACTTCCCCTCCTAATAAAATCATGCCTCAGCACTGAGAATTTATAAGTTATTTTGTTACAAGTTACTTTCTTTTTATTTCTTTTATATTACAGTGAAGACAGTACATTAACTTTTTGAATCAGGTAGGTAAGCAGGCCTTATTATCTGTGAATTCCATTTCAGGAGAGCAAAGAGGCATTACAAAATATTTGTCTTAAAAAGAACGCATGGGGGGGCGCCTGGGTGGCTCAGTCGTTAAGCGTCTGCCTTCGGCTCAGGTCATGATCCCAGGGTCCTGGGATCGAGCCCCGCATCGGGCTCCCTGCTCGGCAGGGAGTCTGCTTCTCCCTCTCCCACTCCCCCTGCTTGTGTTCCCTCTCTCGCTGTGTCTCTCTCTGTCAAATAAATAAAATCTTTAAAAGAAAAAAAAAAAGAACGCATTGGGTCAGCAAGCCCCTTGAAATTGCAATCCCACTTATGAATCTTGAAAGCCCATCAGTATTTTCTGGCAATTTCATTTTTTGTTATTACTGGTAGTCTGGGTGAGAGTTAAAAATAAATAGTATAATTTGTACCATATATACATTATTGCAATGTAATGTAAACAGTGTCATTTAAGGATACGTAAGTTGCCATATAGGGCAATTTAATTTCTTGATTAAAAAAAGGAAGAAAAATCTGTCGTCATCTTTGGCCAACTCCATGTCTTTTTATCTTTAGATATGTTTTCAGGACACCTGAGTGGCTCAGTCAGTTAAGCGCCTGCCTTCAGCTCAGGTCATGATCCCAGGGTCCTGGGATTGAGCCCCGCATTGGGCTCCCTGCTCAGCGGGGAGTCTGCTTCTCCCTCTCCCTCCACCCCTCCCACCTGCTCATGCTCTCTCTCTCTAATAAATAAAATCTTTTTTAAAAAAAGAACTTCTAAAACTCAACCCCCAATAAAACAAATGATGCAATTAAAATATGGGCAGAAGACATGAACAGACATTTCTCCAAAGAAGACATCAGATGGCCAACAGACAACATCACTCACCAAGGGGGAAATGCAAATCAAAACCACAATGAGATACTACCTCACAACTGTCAGAATGGATAAAATCAACAACACAAGAAACAACAGGTGTTGGTGAGGATTTGGAGAGAGGGGAACACTCATGTACTATTGGTGGGAATGCCAACTGGTATAGCCATTGGAGACAACAGTATGAAAGTTCCTCAAAAAATTAAAAATAGAAATACCAAATGATCCACTACTTGGCATTTACTCAAAGAATATAAAACCACCAATTTGAAAAGATATACGCGCCCCTATGTTTACTGCAGCATTATTTACAAGAGCAAAGCTGTGGAAAGAGCCCAAGTGTCCATCAACAGACGAATGGATAAAGAAGACGTGGTGTATACATACAATGGAATATTACTCAGCCATCAGAAAGAATGAATTTTGCCATTTGCCATGACATGGAAAGAACTAGAGGGTATTATGCTAAGTGAAGTAAGTCAGTCAGAGAAAGACAAATACCATATGATTTCACTCCTACGTGGAATTTAAGAAACAAAACAAACCAACAACAAAAAAAGGAAACAAACCAAAAAAACCCCCCAAAAACAAAAAAACAGACTCAACTCTAGAGAACACACTGCTGGTCACCAGAGGGGAGGGGGTGGGGGATGGGAAACAGGTGATGGGGATGAAGGAGGGCACCTGTCGTGATGAGCACCGGGTGACGTATGGAAGTGCTCAATCTCCGCCTTGCACACCTGAAACTAATATTATGCTGTATGTTAACTATACTGGAATTACGATTTTTTTAAATTTTAACTAAATATTATTATATTTTATCCCTTATTTCATAAACAGTTCAGTCTACAGCAATGATTTCCCATATCCCACCCCCACATATATTCCTGTAAAACAGAATTCCATAGATGTGTAACTAGTTCACAGGAGTCCATACTACAAATGCAAAACTGATTCATCATCAGTCCACACTCTTAGACAGAAATGTAGGTTTGCCAGAGTTTTGCTTTCAAAGATAATGTGCAAGGAACATCTATGTGCACACATACTTTGCACTCACCTGGCTATTTCTTCAAATTTCTGAGTCAAAGAAAATAAACATTATTTTAATTTTTAATTTTTTAATTTTTTATCATTTTTTTAAAGATATTATTTTTAAGTCATCGCTAGAGCCAACACGGGGCTCGAACTCACGACCCCGAGATCCAGAGTTGCCCACTCCACTGCCCGAGCCAGCCAGGCGCCCTGAGAATAAACATTTTAAGAATTTTTTAACATGCGACAAATTTGACACACTCTACTGCTTGTCAACTGAGACTACTGCCAGTTATTTCATTTTCTCATAAACTAAACGCCTGCACAGAAAAATCAGGCCCATATTCCTCTACAAGTCATTACAGTTTTCATCTGAGAAGGAAACATTGTCTTCTATGCTCTGTGCGACATGAAACTATTTTATAAGTTTATCAGATACCAGCTTTTCTTTTTGTGATGGTTTATTCAAGTTATTTCCTCATATTTGTATTTAGATAGGTCTTCTTAAAATGTGAATTGGGAATGTTAACGTTTTCTTTCATGGATTCATTAAATAGTTTTTAGAAGCTTGTGAAGCGTCCTGTAATTTTATTTATTTGGATATTTTTAAATTCTTATAATAGAAACTCGATTTTTGTTATTTATGTCTCTGGCATCATGGTTAGAAAGGCCTTTGTTCTCTTTACAATGATAATTTTTCTAAAAAAAAACATACTTCCCCTATTTCCTCATTATTTTTAGTAATATTTATCTCTGATAAATTCATGAATTTTTAACCTTTCACATTGATTAAAAGTGCGACATTTAACACAAATGAAATTATTACAGTGGTTTGGCTCCCAAACTTTCTAGTTTTTCCAGGGCTCTACTATTATTACATGAGCACTCTGCCACTTTAATCCTTGACAATTTACGGTGAGGTTCTGTGTGGTCATCAGCCACCAGTCCCCTTCATTATTTTCAACAGTTTTTGACCACTGTCATTAATTTACATTTCTAGCTGCCCTTTAGAAACATTTCATGAATCAAAACCAAATTCCCTTTTTAGTATTTTTTATTTAAACGATTTATGTGGGTTTTGTTATGTTAACACAACGCTTCATACGAAATGGTATAAATTAATGTGGAGAAAATCAACACACTTAAAATGGTAAATATCCACATTAAGGAACATGGCATCTCTTTGTATTTATTCAAATCTAATTTATGTTCACCATTTTTTTTTAGAGGGAGCGTGGGGAGTGGGGAGGGGGAGAGAGAGAATCTTAAGCAGGCTCTACGCCCAGTGAGGAGCCCAACGTGGAACTTGATCTCATGACCCTGAGATCCTGACCTGAGCCAAAATCAAGAGTCAGCTGCTTAACTGACTGAGCCCCCCAGGTGCCCCATTGCCAAATTTTTTTTACTCTCTTATTTGATACATACTCTCTTCTACATTGGATTCACACAGAGATATTTTACTGCTCTTGAGAATGTTACCGTGTCGCATTTATTGCTGACACACAGCAAAGCTGGTGGTTTTCCCGTCTGTGCGTTTGAGATCAGTCATCCGATTGGTCCTGCCTTTCTTCATCTGATTCTTGCATGTGACCTGCCAACAACGCTGGTCTGTCTCCTGGTTTTGACACCTCTGTCTTGCTGTGTTTTGCTTCCTTCCCCAGCGGCTGGAGCCTTCACCTCAACATCTAATTCCCGCCCATGACAAGCACCTGCAGGGGACGCTGAGCGTGGCACGGGGCGCCCCAGCTGAGACATGCTCCTCCCTCTCCGGTCCCCCGATCTCCTCCCCACCTCACCTTCCCCGGCCCCCGATGGCCCTGAGAAGACACTGCAACCATGAGAGAGCCTCCCGGGCTCCCACCACCATCACCATCATCATCATCAAACCCAAAGCCCTTCTCCACCTGCTTCCCCTGACAGCTTCAGCCGCTGCCCCGCTTCAGTTCTGACTCAGCCGCGCTTGCAAAAGCTGCCGATCAACCCTCCTTCCCAGGATCTCTGTCTCCATCTCCCCCTCTGTCTCTGTCCTGGAGCAGGCGGCACCTGCAGACGTGAGCAGGACCGGGGCTTCGCTCGCTGGAAATGCCTTACTTTAAGATAGGACAACGTTCCCACCGTGCCTCCTGTCCTGAAGGAGGAGGGGAGAACTCAGCTCCTTCTGGATTCCTGCCCAAATTTCCTGCGGATCTCTGCACCGCCAAGGGTAACCTGTCTTTGCTGGGGTTTATGCTTGTCTGTGGACACATCACCATTATTTATGTAGCTGTAGGTCTCTGTCCCTTAATTTTGTGTTCAGTGCGGTGAGCCCTGACTGTGCAAAGCTCGGTTTTTCCTCTCCTTGGTTAATGACTGTTCCATTTCTCTTCTGTTTCACTCGGTCTGTGTGTCTCCTCACCAGGGAGAGCATCAGTCTGCGAGGCCCGTCTGTCTGTCTCCTTGCAGCCACCTGTCTGCATCTCTCCCAATTCCGGGGACACCCGCCACCCTCCCGTCCCCGGCCGTGACTTAGCACCCTATGCCTTTGCTCGTGACCCCCTTCCTCAAACATTTTAACATCGACATCACGTGCGTAATTTCTAACATCCCTCCCTCATGCCGGCTAGCTGCCTTTTAATATCCAGTGCTTCTCATTCGATTTTATTTCACCTTGGTATTCCTCAGTTAACTTTTTTTTAACTTCTTATTTCCTAGAATCCAGTTTTTCTTTAATTTTATTCAAAGTCCCCAGACCATGCAATCTAAAATTCCAAAATAAAACACATTGCAGGTTTATGCGCGCTCTCTAATTCTTAAAGGCCGTGTGTTCCTGATTTTCTGTAAGATAATCTTGTCAATGGCACCTTTCATTTGGATTTTTACTCATCCCTCAATGACACATGAGCGTTCCAAGTCTGAAAACAGAATGGACGGATTGTCTTTGTATCCTTTCATAGTCAATGTGTGTATGATTAGAACATTCTCTCTCTCTAAGTCTCTCTCTCTCTCCCTCTTTCTTTCTCTCTCTCTCTCTCTCTCTCTCAGTTCTTAACTTTAAAGGTTAGATGCCACTTGAAATATCCAGGTGCTTTGGAAAATACAGAGACAGAATCACAAGTCATTTCAGTAAGGGCATAGAATATCATCAAAACATTACTGCTAAAAATATAAGATAAAGAAACTTTAAAAGCTGTTTCTGCTCTTTTCGGCCTGAGCCAAGCGTGTGGTACACGTACCTCCTTCCCCACGAACCCAGCAGGGAAAACCATTACTGTTGGTGGCCCAGCTTCCCATGGCCTCCAGGACGCACCTGCCACACCATGGGAGAAATCCCACACTTGACACCGCTGACACTCCGGGTTTGGAGGTGACACCTGACCCCAGCCCCCTGCACAGCCCCTCATTCTCAGCCTGGTTTTCCTCCAGGTTCTGTCCCCAGCTGACCCGGCAGAGAGAAAGATCTCTCCACTCCTGCTCCACACCGCCTCCGACTCCTGCCCGACCTGGTCCCCATGGGGCCAAGGAAGCACGTGCCCCCAGGCTCTCCTGCCCTCACTCACCACATCCCTGATCCTGAGAACCGTGACCCTAGGTCTTCCCTGTTCTTTGACAGAAACCTACTTGGGAAGCCGCCTGGTGGCCGGGTTGCGGGGGGGGTTGCGGGGTCCGTCAGGATGGAGGCACTTCCGTTCTATCCTCGGGTGGCCTTTACCATTTCATTCAGGACTCAGGCAGCCCATCTCTTCTTCACCTTCACCAAACATTCACACCTCCCTCTAAAACACATCCTACGAACGCCCTCTCTGAGGTCTCATTTAAATTTAGAATAATTACTTATTCTTCTAATATTCATGTATATTGCTTTAAACTGTTTTTTTAGCTTATTTGGGGCATCTCTTACCGTGCAGAATTCTTACCAGGAATCAAGTTGCTCAAGTACCATCCACATAAAAAATAAAGGCCTGAATCAAAGAGAATCATCCAGCAAACCCAGCCAAATGTCATGCCCATTTGTTCCGGAGGCTGGTACATGTTACTCCACTGAACCCCTGGAAGGAAGAAAAAGGTCAGAGTCAGAACCGCGCACCCTCGCTCAGGGCAGATTCAGGTGAGTGAGTTCGTGCGTTCTAGAACCTCAAAGCAAAGGTGAACGCAGCCGAGACAAAAGGCAGGTCATCCCCGCGGATCACAGTTCCTCAAATGAATTGGGAACCTGCTTAATCTCACGTGGATTTCAAGGAAATCAGGTGGAGTGGCTTTAACCACATTTGAATATCTAACATTTAAGATTTTGTGTGTGTGTGTGTGTATGTGTGTGTGTGTGTGTGTGTTAGTGTTGATTTACTCCTATCTCAATTTGTTGCCTCACCAAAATGCATCTATCCAGGGCAACTGGGTCGTGGGGGGTATTCACATCAGCTGAGGCAAACGCCAGCGTCTCAATCCAAACGTTCCACTTGTAATAAAGACCTTCTCCTCCAGCGCTTGCAACAGGACCAACTGGAAATGCCTAAAAACCTGAATCACGGGGTCTCGTTTTACAAAAGCCTCCCCTTCCTTACCTGTTTCTTGCCCTTCCAGGAAGGTGATGAAAAACACTCCTTGTCCAAAGGCGGTGGTGGAGAGCAGGCACTGCCCATGGGGGATGGAGAGAGAAATAGCACGTTAGTGCTTGATGGAGAGCCCAGAAAACCCACGGCACTAAATCCAAACAGAGAAGTCACAGGGTGTTCCCACCGAGCGACGCCAAAGCATCGCTCCGGGCGGTGATTTCAATATCTGAACCCGGAAGACGGAGCGGAACGTCAGCCCACTCTGAAAAGCCTGATAACAAGCTAGTTTTTAATGTGGAGAAGAATTCTTTCTCTTTACTGCAATGCTTGAAATGCCATAGACCCAATGCACCACATACAGAAATGCGTAACTCAAAACAGTGGAGAACAGAACGGAGCGATTTCTTGTTTTTTATTATTAAGTGAATGCCCTGGAGCATGCTGCGGGCAGACTGAGGGAACATCCACACAATGCTGCACTAGGGAGAGAGCCCACTGGAGGAAAATGCTGCTTTATTTCCACTGGACAGGTCCTACGTCCACAAAAAAGCCCACTGAACATGTATTTTACACTTAAAAAGATCGTGTACCAGAGTTAGATTTTTTCTTTTTTCTTTTTTCTTTTTTTGGCAAAGAAACATTTGAACATGCACAAAGGAAATCCAACGGTGTATGCTGGAACATTTAAACAGAGGGACTGAAGTAAAAACACACATGACAGTAATTGAAATTCAGGCCAGGTGGTCAGTGGGCTCTTTTCCTACCTGGAAGGAGTATGGGGGCGTGGAAGGGAGGTAAGGGATCCCAGGAGTTTTAATGATTCTGGAAACAGCTAATGAACACTAACCCAAAATTATTGGTTCCGAATTATTGCAGGTGTGACATCAGCTAGCTGGAACTGGTGAGCACCTATCAATGGATTAAAATCCTGATTCAAGGTGGCATTTCTTCATCGTGCTGTGTGTCCATGGCCAGTAGGAACCATGGAGCTTTATGGATGCTGGAGAAAAATAACGTGGCCTTCACAGAGGAATTCTACCCTGAGGCTCCAAGTGAGCAGAGAAAGTGACACCGTCCCAACAGGCAAGGGTCCATCAGCCGTCATGACGCTGTTCAGGGACAGGTAACCTCTGAGGGCCTTCAAGTGCCCCGGAGGAGCCCTGAGATTCTACCCCTCCTTGACACCTTCCAAATTCTCCCTTGGTGGCTCCAGTCACACCTCCCAACACACTGCAGTTGGGGAACCTGGCCTGACCTGTGGGGGGGTGGGGAAGAGAGATCTGGGGCTGGCTCTCTGGAGTGGACCGTCCTCAGCCACGCACTCGTCCCTTCCCTGTGGACAGAGTTCCCTGCGCCCGCCAGGCACTTCTCATCCAAGAAGGAATGAGTGTGCCTCTTTTATGTATTTCACATCGCACACCTAACAGAATTCTTGTACTTTTTCGGGAGGTGCACTTTAAACGGATGAATGATTCTGACATCGCTAACGGAGGGATCTTTCCACTTAATGTGAGGTCATTCCTGATGCTTCAAGAAAAATGCTTAATTTTTACTGCTAGAATAGCTTTGGAAAGCTATCTCTTTCCATCCAGGAAACAAAGAGACACGGAGGTCCTACGCTGCCTTTGGGGTGCGACCGATTTCCAAAAAGTCTCCAGAGGAGAGTCCCCATTACGTGAAAAGCGCCAATTCTTCACGGGCTGCCTTCTAGCAAAATCACTGCAATGCCAGTCAATGGCAGCTGCAAGGTCTGCCTCTGGGAGCCGAATAAAGAGAGGCTGGTATCAGGAAGCCCACCTAGATCTGAAAATGACAGACCGATGGATGGATGTCATGACTGATCGGTTGGGTAGATACAGCAGTTTGAAAAAAGAAAGAAAAGACACCCCACTTACCAGAAGCGTCTGAACGACAACACTCAGTTGGTTATGGAGAACCAACAGCACGATATAGGGCAGAAAGTTGATCATATACACCAGGCTGGTACAGAGGGCGGCTGTGTTCGCTTGACTGAAAAACACACTCAAGAAGTAACTCATCATGATGACCGACGCCCCAAAATCCAGGAGAAACAGGAAAATGATACAGGCATTGCTGTGCGCGAAGATGCCGCTCACTTTGAGAATGACGGCCAGGGCGGCGCTGCTTAAGGCCAACATGGCCATGTTCTCCAGGAACCAGGCCAGGAAGAAAATGGTGGGGTGCACTCCCATCATCCTCATGTACTGTCAAAAGAACGAAATGCAGAGTTATCACCCGGATCCTTGAGAAAGAACAGATCAGATCATGGGAGAGAGGTGGCACTCGAAACTTCCATGTCGGGGCCAGCGTGGAAATCAGCCCCGCACAGACCCCAGAGCCCAGCATCCGTTCTAGCGAACGCTCCCCTGGGGCAGTCACAGCCGTGAGCCCACACAGCGGAAGGGCAGGGGCAGACCCCAGCTCCCAGGTGCTCCCTTATCCATTTGGACTTTGCTGGTTTTGTTTCTTTCCTCCTTTTTACATTTTGGTGTTTTTAGTTGTTTTCCTTCTTTTTTAACCTTCCATCATTTTGGTTGTGTTGGTTTGGTTTAATGAGGACAAACAGGAAAACGAAGGGAGGGGGAGATACTGGGCCTTAAGCTGTTCGAGTTGGGCGTCTCTCGTGTGAGTGTTAGAATGCATTTTGCAAAACCACTCAGCTTAAAGTAATAACAACAAAATTAATGCATCCGTTAAACCTCCTGTCTTCTGTCTATAACATCGGGGTATCTTGGAGGGTGGGGCTGGTCACTGGTAAAAGGAGACCAATTCAGCATGACTGGCCCCCGGTCCCCAGTCCCCACGTCCAGGGGCCCCGCTGGATGGGGAGGAAACACAGAAATGCAGGAAAAAATCTGTTCTAAATAGGTGAATGACGTGGGAAACAGCAGTGCAAGTCCCAGTCAGAACTAAAGGTGAACACGGCACTTGACCTCGCCGCTCCTTCACCTCAGTTAATAGGAGGCAAGGGGATAACGTGCACCCATCCTCCACGGAGGCCAGCCTTCACCGGGTACTTTCAGGAACTTTCACTCTTAACAGCAGTTTTGATAGTATCCGGTTTTAACGATATTAAAACAAAAACAGCAAGGCGGCCGTGAAGCCATCTAACCATAAATCAAGGTGGGAAGTCCGCCCTTAGGTCTTTTCAGGTTGTAGAAGAATTGCTGATGGGCAATGCTGGCCCCCTTCTTTGAACCTGGCGTGCCAGACCTTGGGCTTCCTTCCATCCCCACAGGAAACACCTGTTAACCTGGCAGGGCGTCAGGCTTCAACGTGAAATGCTTTCCCCCCGGGGCCCCCTCCCGGCTGTGCACGGGAACCCCGGCAGAGAGGAGAGCAGGCAAAACTGAGTCCGGGGGTGTTATGGGACAGAATTCGGCTCCAAAGGCCCCCGCCGCCCCTGTTGGTCCCCCAGGCAAGCACTCAGCTGATTACCTCTTCTATCTGGATCTCTCGCTCGTAAACCAGCTTTCGGACCATGGCGGCCACAGACACCATCCACGTCAGCATCATTATCAGAGGGAAAAAGAAGCCGACATTGTTCAGAAATCTGCAAGGAAATATTCCCATCAACACCCAAGGGCAAGGAGAGTGGTTCTACTCAGATTCCAGCTCACGCGTGCACGCGTTTTCACGTTGTCCTTACAAGTGACAAACCCTTTTAAGGAGCAACATCTCATTCATCCATTTCAACGGGATGGCTGGCCGGTGTCCTGATTTAGTAGGCACGCGAACTCACGAGGGAGACGCTCTGGCTGGAGGTCCCTTGAGCGGCCACTGTCCCCCACCCCCAATCACTGCGGACACCTTCCTAGGCAGAGCAGGTGGCGAGAAGGACACAGGCCATTCATTCATGACTACAACCTCCCCCACTTAGTTGGGACCACTCTGTATCTTCAATGCATGATCTCAGTTGACCACAGATTATTGCCTTACAAGATGCCTGAAAAGTGCCCGTTGAAAGTCTCCCTGTTGCGGGGCACCTGGGTGGCTCAGTCAGTTAAGCGTCTGACTCTTGGTTTTGGCTGAGGTCATGATCTCAGGGACGTGAGATCGAGCCCCGCGTCGGGCTCCATCAAGGAGTCTGCTTGTCCCTCTCCCTCTGCCCCTCACCGCTCCCCTGTTCCCGTGCGCACGCGCTGTCTCCCATAAATAAATAAAATCTAAGAAAGAAAGAGAGGGAGGGAGGCTCCCTGAGCCATGGGTTGGTTTAATTCATCACAGAGGGTGCCCGGAGGGGCAAGCCATTTGACTGGGCAGGTGGTCCATGATTGAACCGAAGAGAGAAAGGTCCTGTCGTGAAGGGATCCTGCATTCGGGGGGCGGGGGGGGGGGAAGGGAAGCACCTGACACAAGCCAGGACAAGGAGATACACAGTGTGGTGTCAAGCACGTGGAAGAACAGCTTCAGCCCCAGTGGGAAGGGATGCTTATCTCAAACAGGGTAGCTGGGCAATTTGTCTGTAGAAGAAGCATCAGAGCGGAGAGCAGATGAAGTAAGGAAATGAGTCCCGCAGGACTCGCAGGGATCTGGAGGGAGATGGCTCCAGGCCGAGGGGCAGCAAGTGCAAGGCCTGGAGGTGGGAGCACGGCGGCACGGCTCTGGAGTGGCCAAGGACTGCATGGGTTAGCAGATGGGGTCACGCGTCAGCTGGGTCAGATCCTGCAAGGATTTTCTACGTCTGGGCAACAGTGGATTTACTCAAAGAACAAGGGAATTCCGCAAAAGGGCTTTGGAAGGGGGAGAGGGAAATGGGGAGGGGACCTATCAAGTGTACGGTTTTTAAAACGACCCACTGAATGTGGTGTAGACAGAGAAGTGAAGGTGGCAAAGCCCATGAAGGAGTGGGAAAGCCAAAGCAGATGTGCAGCAGTGTAGAAAAGACAAGGTTGCTGGCAAAGATGCCGACCTGGAGACAGAACCATCTCGCTGCGCCCCTGTTGCAACAGCCCCCAGACCTCCCCTTCAGAGTGTTAACCGCAGTGCGGACCATCTGCCCTTCCCACTGGATGGTAAGGCCTCCCTCTGTACCTCCTCTGCTTGGCAAAGGCCATCCACATATTAGAAACCAACTACCTGTTAAGGAAACTGCGAATGAGTAAAAAAAGAGGGGGAGGGTGGGTTAACGTCTTTGTTTTTGTTCATTTTTCTGCCTGAGATGGTAATAATGAGCCATCAACTTGGTGAATCGCGTTTTAAAGCTCAATATCTGTTAACGCCAATGCTATCCAGAGACGCTAGGTAGTTAACTCATATGCTACTCAGCGTTGTGATTTTTCTGAGGCTTTTTGGTCCTTGTTTTTTATAGTGTCCAGGGCAAGTAGAAGGCTACGAAGGGAAAGTGTCAAATCCTATATAAACCTGCACATCTCACAAGCAACATCTCTTCTCCCAGACTAACCCAATTTACAGCAAAAAATGACTCTTGGATCACTTATAAAGTTAAAAACGTCTAATACAGAGCTTATCTGGGGGATGGGAAGGGTTTGAAAAGAGTTTGTCTATGCGTTCACGAACAATGTCTTTTTTACTTAAAAGCACTGGAACTGGGAGCCTGGGTGGCTCAGTCGGTGAAGCATCTGCCATCGGCTCAGGTCATAATCAGGGTCCTGGGATCAAGCTCCGTGTCAGTGTCCCTGCTCAGCAGGGAGCCTGCTTTTCCCTCTCCCTTCCCCGCCCCAGCCCCGGCTTGTGCTCTGGCACGCTCTCTCTCAAATAAATAAAATCTTTAAAAAACAATAAAAAGGGCACTGGCATTGATGGTTATTGAACTCTGTTCTTCCAGCAACTGGAGCCTGACAGAAGAGCCAATAAGTATCCCACACAAATATTATGTTAAGATTCCATCTGAGTTACTGCCTGGAAGTCACGTTGGGTCGGGATTCTATGTGTGTCTGGGGCCATGATGTGCGTGTCCTAGGGACCAACCCCCCCAGCCGCACCTTCATAAAGGAGAAAGTCATGACAGGCTTGCACGTGAATGAACCCAACTCTGGAGTTCCTGCAGCCACTACCCCAGATCCCAGAGAACATCCAGAAGCCCTGCACGTACATGGCTGAATGAGGCCACTTGGGAGAAATTGCATGGGATGAGAAGTTGGAATACATGGCTTGAGCAAGAAGATAGGAAATGTGAACTGGGAGAACCTAGAAAGAAATAGAAGGGAAAGAGTAGCCATCAGACAAATGAAGATATAATTAGAAGAAGCGCAAGTCAAACTGATATTGCACAAAAAGTGGCACGGGACATTAAAAATTGACGTAAGAAACACAACTAAAAGAAACAGAAATAAAGAAAAAGGTATTTTTTTTTAATTGAGGAAATTTTATGGATAAGAAATGCAGGGAAAAGAAATCCATGCAATTGAAGTCCCTGAAGAAGAAGAACCAAGTCCCAAAGAAGAAAAACCAGAAAAACCAAGCTGGAAGATAATAAATTGGTAATGCTGGAACCCATCAAAAGTTTCCATGCAAGAAAACTGGAATCTACACATTGAAAGGTCTTACCTTCTGCCATGGACAATTATTCTAGAGGGGTCAACAATGAAATGTATCCCGTTAAATTTATTGAATTTTCAAGTCACTAGCAACCTTCCAAAATTACCAGGTCAAATAAAAGCGGGAAAATATCCAAGTGGCCTCAGATTGCTCCATAATCACATTCAAGGCCAAAGATAATGGAGTCATTTCTACAAGATACTTGAGGAAATACTGAGTCAAGGATTTCATATCCATCCATACGCATCCCTATCCATCTTCTCACATATAAATGCTGCAAAGAGTTTTAAGCACATAAGAACTCAGGTTGTATTATCTCATACAATCACCTTAAGGAAATTACTAGAAGACAAATTTTAGCCCACCCAAGGATGACCGGTAAATTACAGTGTAAGAAAATGATAAGCAAGGAACCTGTGTTCCAGGAAAAGTAAGACTAAAACAAAAATGGAAGATCAGATGACAAGACAGACTGGAAATGTTATGTTCCCTGAAATGTAGAAATGATACAACAAACAAAAATTGAAAGGTTAGGGGAAATAAATCAGATAGAAAGAATAAGTTGGCGAATGTCAAAATAAGAGGCTATTTGTTCAACATTCACAAACGTAGACTATAAGCATAGGCATCTTTCATGGTACAAGAGAGGACATTGAGATAATATCAACCAAAACTGCATGATGGAGAAGAAAATTTAATGATGGAAGAAGAGAAATTACTTTGGGTTTTTTTGCATGGTAAAAACAAATATAAAGGGTTGAAATGATTTATATGAAGTTGCAATTATAAGATAACCACCAGCATAACAATAAAGCATTGTTAAATATGGGGTTTTTTAAAGATTTTATTTCTTTGTTTGAGAGAGAGAGAGAGAGAGAATAAGTGGGGGAGGGGCAGAAGGAGAGGGAGAAGCAGGCTCTCGGCTCAGCAGGGAGCCTGATTCAGGACTCCATCCCAGGACCCCGAGATCATGACCTGAGCCAAACGCAGACACCTAAATGGACTGAGCCACCCAGGTGCCCTTAAATATGAGTTTAAAAGCAAAATCATAAGTATAGAAAAATACTTAACTAAGAACCTATATACACGAAACTTCAATTCATGCCATTATACACCTAACCTTGCCTCAATAAGAAGGTATATGAGACATACAAGGGACTCACCTGAAACAAAACATTTCAGAAAAGTTTAAGGGCAAAGGTACATCAAGCAAATGGGAATACAGAGATGTAGGGGGAGAGAGAGAGAGAAAACGGGAGGGAGAAAGGAAGGAAAAAAAGCAGCGATCATCAAGTTACTTTCATACAAGGTAGACTTACGTGTACACACGGGGCTCAGAAGATCTGTGCACGGCATTCAAAGGCCAACAGCACAGGAGAAGGGAGAGGGACAATCAAGTAGCAGGGGGACCATGATTTATCTGCCTTAGTCTAGGACAAAGGAAAGTTTGCACTTTAAGGAAAGAGAATTCCTAAATAACAAAAGGAATATAGATCCAATTCTATACTCCCAAGACAGGAAATTAAAAATTCTTTCCAAGTTCCCATAAATCATTCACAAGAGTAGATTATATATTGGTTGACAGAGAGAAACGCTATTAATTCAAAACATGGTTGTGATAAAGACGTTTTCTGAGGGCAATGTAAAAATTAGGATGCATCCACAGGAGTTGGCAGTTAGCGTATGAGGCAGTTGTGAGTGTTTGTCAATCTGACTGAAAAAAATGCTCTCCTGGAGTAGTTTTCAATTTTTTTTTTTTCTTACTATAAGTACACTGAGTAACTTTGGAAATTCCTGAGACTTTCCACTTGGAAATTAAAAGAAGCTTTACGCAAACAGCTCTTGGGAAAAGAAGACCATCGACACTCATATTGCAAGTATGCAGAGAAAACGGATAAAGTCCAAATATAGTTCCATGAGGCCCTGTGGCACTCTCCCCAGGACCTCCACAAAGGAGGGGTGGAGCCACTGCTATTGGCCTTCCCGTGGTCCTCCTGTCCCCCAGGCTACAAGCCTCTTTCAGGCAAGGAGAACATTTTTTTCTCCTGGCCGCGAACGCCGGGCAACCACTGTGTCTGACACGTGGCAAGTGCCGGACACACTCTTTTCCAAAGATGAACCAGCACAAACACTTTGACTCTTAGCAAAATTCACGATGTCAAGCATGTAAAAGACGCATGACCATGACACCGCGTGGAGGAACAGCTCCAAAACAAAACGAAATACCACCGATGTGTAAGAAGAGGGCATGAAGTAGGATTTGTTCCCCTCTATTGTCTCAACTCTTGATAGATAATCATTTGCTTATAAAACCCACGATAAAAAAAGAAACATATTAAAGTCAGGGAGGTCAGAATAGGATGTCCATCTGCTCCTTACTGTCCAGACAGAATAAAGCAAACGAGTGTGTTCCAGATTCTTCCATGTATTCATCCCTACTCTGGAACCCAAACAAAAGCACCATCAATAAAAGTCTGCAAACATGGGACGCCCGGGTGGCTCAGTCGGTTAAGTGTCTGCCTTCGGCTCAGGTCACGATCCCAGGGTCCTGGGATCGAGTCCCGCATCGGGCTCCCTGCTCAGTGGGGAGTCTGCTTCTCCCTCTGCCTGCCACTCCCCCTGCCCGTGCTCAATCTCTCTCCCTCTCTCTGACAAATAAATAAATAAAATCTTTAAAAAAAAAAAAGTCTGCCAACAGGAAATCAAATGCTCTTATTTATATAAGCCTCTTTAAAAGGACATTCTGGTCTTCATAAACATTAATTGTCACCAGCGCTTTTTCTGAAGATGGCAAATGCTCGATTTACATTCTAACGACCCCTCGCTAAAAGTGTTTTCTCTGTGGCCAGCCTCTATTAGCACCATCCAGGGAGTTCAAAGGCGGACAAGTGATGAGCGCTTGCATGGAAGTCACACAGGAGGGACGAACCACAGAGAAATACGCTCTGGTCTTTCCCCATCAGCCCAGCTTCAGCGCACTGCTGCCCTGACTTCCTCCAGCACCCCCAGACCACATCGCAGTGGGATGCCAACCCAGAACCCCACGAGGCAGCTGCTGGGTGGAAGGACCACCACCTCCTTACCCTCCCCTTCCTTCTCTGTTCCCTCCGGGAGACCCAGGCCAGCAGGCTGAGGTCCCATACCTGCCTGCTCGATGCTCCCCTGCCTTCCCCCAATAGCTTTGGCCCCTGTGACTGGTGCCTGGGAGGGGAGGGGGTGCCGGGGAGGGGGACCTCTCGGGTGTATATTTATGCTGTGTCCTCCCTCCCAGCCTGCACCAGAGGGATGCACAAGGGTGTCTGTGGGTGACAGGGCATTTGACGTCCAGTCTTCACTTTCTTATTCCAAGTTTGCTAACTCTTGGGAATGTCAGGGGGAAGGGAGGTGCCCCACATGCCCGCATACCTCTCTGAACACAGCACCATGGAAACCAGCGATCCCAACCTTGGCTCTGACCATGGGACCCAGAAGAACATCCCAGCAGTGAGCGCTGCCCAGAAGGGTGTGGGCTGCTCACAGGCCAGTCTTGTCCCCTTTCCAGGTCTGGTTTTCACGAGCACACCAGTGCTGAGCCCCACAAGCAGGTGAGGCGAGCAGGCCGGCAATAGCACCCCCATCACTGTGAGGATCCCGACCAGCATCAGTGACAAGTCACTGGCCCCAGGTCTGTGACCAGCAAGAGGTGGACCTGGACTCCAGATGCAACCTTTCTTTTTTTTTTTTTTTTTAAATTTTATTTATTCATTTGAGAGAGAGTGAGCCAGAGAGAGCATGAGCAGGGGCAGAGGAAAAGGGAGAAGCAGACTCCCCGCTGAGCAGGGAGCCCAACGCAGGGCTCGATCCCGGGACCCTGAGATCTTGACCTGAGCCGAAGGCAGACGCTCAACCGACTGAGCCCCCACAGGCCCCCCCCAAATGCAACTTTTCGTGCCAGCACCTCACGATTCCATGTCTGAGATTCTGAGGGGATCTCAAATGCTGAAGGCCATCCATCACAACACTGGAAGGTCGGACTGGCTGCCAGGACCCAACATGCCAAAGAAACAGACTTTTGGAACTGTTAACTCAGACTCTGAGTACAAAAACCCTCTTCATCAAGCTCCCCTATTAAAGGGTCTGAGCTCCCAACCCCAGCTTGGAGGGCAGGGGTTCCCCCACAACCAAGCAATTCTCAGATGTTAGCTGGTGTCCTACAACACAACTCAATCCCACCACTCACGACCTGAAGGTAGCATCATGTCCCCCATTTAGGGCCTCATCCCGCGAGATCCCACACACACACACTCCTGATGCCCTTCCCAAATCCAGATTATCACCAGTGACTGATGACCTGTGGTTAAAAAGAAAGCCCCAGACCCCAGGTGGAGTCACTTGCCTCCAGGGACAGCAAACCAAGACTTCACCGTAATTTCAATTTCTCCCGGAGTGGGATTTTAAATCCATCAATCCAGAATGTTCTAATCTACACCAATGAGGTAATCTGTCACAAAGGCCCTCTCCTCCCAGAGGACGATAAGGTGATCCACCTAATAAGACCCCCAGTGCTTCCCCGAAGGGAAGGCGACCTTGCCTGAAACAATCCTTTCTTTTCTTTGCTAATAACTGCTGGCCCCACTTTTCTTCCTAGAAAAACCTTCCATTTTGTGCAACCTCAGACCTCCCCTCTCCTTGCCACACGGGATGCTGCCTGATCGAGAATCACTTCATAGAGCCAACTGGATCTTCCAATGTACTCTGTTGAATTTTGTTTTTTAACTTGATAAATCATAGGTTCCCAGGGCCCCTGCCTGGGTTTGACGAGGCCGCTGGAGCTGCTCACAGAACTCAGGGTTTACTCCCTAGATCACCAGTTTGTTATAAGAGGGTTAACTCAGGAACAGACAGAAGACCTGTCCGGGGCGGGGTCTGGGGAGGGGACGTGGGGCTCCCATGCCCCCCACCCAGGGCCCATGGTCCCCACATGTCCGCCTGCTCACCAACCTGGGAGCTCTCGGGCCCCTGTCCCTTTGGGATCTTATGGAGGCTTCAGGACATGGGCAGGCTGTACTAAGTCATTGGTCATTGGTGATTGATTCAACCTACAGTCCCTCCCCCTCCCCAGAGGAAGAAACACACCCCGTTTCTACACGAGGACGTTGGGGAATCTGGCTGGCACCACTCCTCCTGGCACTGAACCCCTCCCTTGATTAGGAGACAATTAGCTTCGTTGTCCCCAGGCACTAAACAGACCCAGCCCTCGGGACACCTGCACACTCCAGCTGAACCCAGAGCTCTGAGGAAAACGGAAGAACATGTAAGTCAGACGTTCACAGAGGACGGAGTGAAGTGGCAGCTGAGTGACCAAGGGGGTACGCCTGCTCCCACACAAAAGTTTTGCAAACATTAAGTGGCAATTATTAGTTCCCTGGGGGCGTGAAGGGCATTCAGAAGTCAGGACACCTTGCGGAGGGGGGGGGGAATAACGTGACCCATCCCAGCCTCGATTTCTTCAGCTGTGTTTCTCTTACCAGGTTCTCAAAGGCTGAACGAGGTGTGTGGGAAAATGTGCGACAGTTTTCGGAGAAGCATGATTGTGGCTGCCGGTGACGGGAAAGAGTCGGGGAAATTGGATAAACCATGACCTGGGGTTTTAACAAAACACCTCTCTGGCCGGCAGGGAGGTGAGTCCATGCGGAGTATGAGGGTCATGAGAAAGGATATAAAGCTGCATTTCTGGGGCGCCTGGGTAGCTCAGACGGGTGAACATATGCCTTTGGCTCAGGTCATGATCTCAGGGTCCTGGGATGGAACCCTGGGTCCGGCTCCCTGCTCAGCGGGGAGTCTGCTGGAGCCTAATAGCCCCCCGACCAGGAGAGAGTAGGCTGATTTCAAGGAAACCTTCTTTTTGTGTGTAAAACAATTCTAGAGTATTGCTGCGGTTTTCATTTTGCTGAAAACCTTTTTATGAAGTTGCCTTACTCTCTGGAGCAATGAATTAACATTTGACATTCTTTGTATTCACCAAGTCCGCAGGGAGCTCCCATCATAAATTGTCCGGTGATAACCACCCCGGAATCTCGGGGCGGAAAGGAACCTTAAATTGCACTGCATCCTGCTCACACCCAAGTCTGCCGTCCCAGGGGACCGTTTCCCAGCGTCAGCCCCTCAAAACATCAGTTCCAGGGGCTGCTGGCTGATTTTAGATGAAAAAGACATGGAGGGAGGAAGTGAAGGAGGAAGGTGAGAGGGAAGGAGGGAGGGAGGGAGAGGAGGGAGGAGGGAGGGGGAGGAGGGAGGGAGGGAGGGAGGGAGGGAGGAGGGAGGGGAAGGAGGGAGGAAGTGAAGGAGGAGGGTGAGAGGGAAGGAGGGAGGGAGGGAGGAGGGAGGGGGAGGAGGGAGGAGGGAGGGGAAGGAGGGAGGAGGGAGGAGGGAGGGGAAGGAGGGAGGAGGGAGGGGGGAGGGGAAGGAGGGAGGAGGGAGGGGGGAGGGAGGAGGGAGGGAGGGGGAGGAGGGAGGAGGGAGGGGGAGGAGGGGGAGGAGGGAGGAGGGAGGGGGAGGAGGGAGGGAGGGGGAGGAGGGAGGGGGAGGACGGAGGGAGGGGGAGGAGGGAGGGAGGAGGGAGGGAGGTCTGCTTGGGATTTTCTCTCTCCCTCTCCCTCTGCCCCTCCTCCCTCTCTCTCTCTCAAATAAATAAATAAATTTTTTTAAAAAGAGAGACAACAGGCCCGAAACAGAGTCACTTGTGCTGAGCCCCATGTCAGCAAACCAAGAGGTCATACTCGGCCTACGTTCCAGACCGCTGAGCATGTACATAACCTTTAATCAGTCAACCTGGAATTATCTGGTCAGCAGGAGAGCAAGCCACAGAGAGACCCCTTCCATTCCCTTGGGAGGGGCAGCCTAGCCTGAAACAATGTGTTCTCCTTTAAACATTCTTCTTTTGCCTTTAAAAAGCCTTTCCCTTTCTACAGCTCTGGGAGCTCCTTCCTAATAGCCAAACGGGACGATGCTTAATGGCTGATTCATGAATCCCTGAATAAAGCCCATTTGATCTTTAAATTTACCCAGTTGAATTTTTCTTGTTTAACAGATTGAATGTCACCTTCCCGGCAAAGCTGACCTTAACCACATTAATAATTCCTCTGGGCGCTCCTCACTGCCTTCATCCAACACCTCCGGCTCTTAACTCCTCCCAGTATTCAATTCAAGCTGCTTCTTTTTTGTATGTGTAGACTCTGCTTCCCTGAACTCGGGCCCGAGAGCAAGGATTTCACCTGTGCCTTCACTGACTCACCCGGGTCTGAAGACCGACAAATAATACATAAATATAGTTGAACAAATGAGTCCGTTAATGACTATATAATTCATACCAAAAGTAGTAGGGAGCCACTAAACGTCTCACACGTGTGTGCACTGCGGTCGACACTAGGCTTCAGAACCATCCCTCAGGTGGCCAAGCACCAGGATCTTATGGGATCTCCACGGAGTCTCACCCTCCTGCAGGTATACCCAGCCCTTAAGATACGGACACTTTTTGAAACTAGAAATAAAAGAAGGATATATCGCAATGAGAGCCTCCAAGGCTTGCCTCTTTCAGGAAAGGAAAATACTTCTTCACCTCCTTCAAAGGAGTAAAACAAAGACTTCTGAGAAATTGTGCCGCGGTATCCCAAGGAGGGAACGAGTGAAAGTGAATCCGTGGGCCAGGATCAGACAGAGAACGACAAATACCGCGTGTTTTGCTTATATGTGGCATCTAAAAAAACCAAAACAAACAGACGACACTAACACGAAAAAAAACAGAAACAGATTTGTCACTACAGAGAACAAACCGGCAGTTGCCAGAGGGGAGAACAGAGGGGGATGGGCGAAATAGGTGATGCAGATCGAGACGGACACACTTCCAGTTATAAACTAAGTAAGTCGGGGAGACGGAACGCATAGCAGAGTGCCAAATACTGCAACAGTAGACGGGGACAGACGGGGACAGACGGTGGTGACACAGAACGTGGGGAGCACTGAGTGACGTACAGCACTGCCAAATCACCGTCCTGTACTTCAGCTACACTTCACTAACAGAAAGAGAAAAAGGAAGCCCGTGACACCGGAATCCCGCCACGGCACGCGGCTCACTCCAGCCTGAGGCCCGGACGGGTCTCAGTCACAAGAACTTATCGTCAAGGGGTGAAGAGGCACATCTTCGAGTCCCTCCCCTCCCCCAAAGCCCGTTAGCCGAGCACCACGGTCAGCACGAAAGGCAAGCGGGCCACGCGGGCCACCTCCAACTCGCCGTGAAGCTGTTCGCAGGAATATGTGCTGTTCCGTTCTGCCCATCACCCCATCACCCCCTCCTGGGAGCCAGCCTGCGTGGGGGGGGCAAGGTGACCCCCAGCCTCCCTTGCGCACCAGACCAGAAGGAATCTGCCTCTCCTACCCTCACGCCCGTGGCCCCCCTTCCAGGGTGAAGATCAATAGCACGCTCTGGAGCTAGACAGAGGCTTTCAGAACGCCATCTTCCAGAGATTCAACGGAAAAGAATGCATCATAAAAAAGCCAATTTCTCCGAGTACCTGGAAATAGGTCATTCATCCCCACAATGTCCCAGCACGTGGGCTGCTGTGAAGTTTTGCGCCTGACCCTTTGCCAGAAAAAGCCCTTTTCTCAAATTCCACTCTTGGTGCTACTGCCACCAAGAAAAATAATTTAGGAGCAGAAGAGCCGTGGCCAAAAATGTTCAAAGCCGAAAACTATCGTCACTTTGAAAGGAAAGAAATGCTTTCATTTTACAAAGAAGGAGGTGAAGGGGCGTACCGATGATCCGCATAGTGAGGCAATCCCTGGGTTAAAATGACACCCTGGTCTCTGTCTTTCTGACCCTCTGTTCCGTCCACCACGCTCTGATACCCCAAGAGGGACACAATCAGGCGGGGGGCAACCAGTGCTCAGGCCACAGTGGGAAAGTTGTCCCCGTGACACCACGTTTTGCTGCGTGAAAACGCATGGCTGAGCTGTCGTGTGGAAGGCATGCGCCCAGACAGGGAGGAGATAAGACGTCGAGACACCTGTCAGGAAAGCATGACCCCGGTCCCCTGGCTTCCGCAGAGCAGGTGTCCCACTGAAGGACGAGCGTCTGCTGCCTGCTCTCATAACTAACCTGGGATCCAGGTGGACCCTCTGATGACCTCCCCTGCGGCCCTTTCCTCCTGTGCTCCCCAGGCCTGCATCCCAGGGCCTCCAGTCCGCGCCCGGGACAAGGTGCTTGAGGAACAGCATCCCTCAGGGCCGAGCGCACCCGCCTCAGCCACGTGGCTGTCAGGCCGCTGACCACCCGACTGCACCCAGGGGTCCACATCCCAGTCGGGCACACCCTGCCCTCCACTTGGCGAGCCCCGCCTGGCCTGTCCCCCGCTCCTCTTCCTCCAGGTGCTGTGGTCCAGCGGCTCTGGCCCGTAACTGCCCATCCCTCCTCTCCTGCAAGGACATCACCAGCCAGGTCACCAACGAACCCCTACGTGTTTGCAGACTGCCCCCCACGTCCCCAAGCCACTGTCCCCGGCCCTCCTCCCTGCAAGTAGGCCGACTTTTTAAGATCTGCACTGAAGAGGAAGCGTTTTCCCAGCTCACATGGGTGACATCTGGAGTCGGACACGCAAAACCCCCGTGAATACCGTTCAAACTCGTTCTGAAGGGTCTTTAAAGCTACGGATGTCTGGTGTCAAATTTAAAGTTCCGCATGACCCCATATCTCGACCATTATTCCTGTGTCTGGATGGCCCGGGCGTAGAAAGTCAACCGTGAGCAGTTAGACAGGGGAAAGGACTTCCTTAAATGCTCTCTGGAGCGACTACAGAGAAGATCCGAGATATCCCCAATGCAGCGATCCAAACGCAAAGCGCATCTCGCTATAAAGTGGGCGCGCAGGGGGGTGGCTGTGCGGTGCCTACTCACAGGTCCCTGGTGTGGCACGGGTACGGGATGGCCTGCGTCTGTGCAGCCAGCTCCACGGCCTCTTGCCCGGTCTGCACCAAGATGATGGCTCTTTCGATCATGTCTTGCAAAGGGACAAAGATGTAGTTGTACTTGAACCCTTTGGCTGGCAGGCTCTGAGGATGAAACTTCCAGGAAGGGTTTTTCACCAAATCCGTCCTCATGCTGTATAAGACACTGGTCCGGATGGTGTAGGTGACGTGGGGTGGCAGCTGCAGAGACAGGGCCCTCCGGCTCCTGCTGGCCAGGGAAGTGTTGAATATGACACCTGCCAGCAGAAAAGGGAAGACAGAGGTCATCGCACCCTGAGGGTGGCTCACCGAGAGCCAGCGCGCGACAAGGGAAGCTGGACGACCGTGAGACTCAGCCCAACCCCCTCTTGGGGAAGCGGCGAGGCAGCACGGACTCTCGGGGTTACACAGGCAGGTACTGGTATATAAACCCATACTGCGTGTCATCAATTATTTACAACAAAATAATCTGTACCAAAAAATCTGTTACCGCAATGATTTCTTTCGCGTTTTTCTAGGGCTCGAGAAATGACCCCAGGCTGCTCAAACAATCGGGCTTTCCTTTTCTGGGATTACAGATGCATCCGCGAGAATGAGGCATGGGAGGTGTGCGGAGGCTTGTGGTCGTGGAGGGAGGAGGTCAGGTGATGAAAGGGACAGCACAGGGAGGTGGTCAGCGGTATGGCGACAGACGGTCGCTCTCCACCCGCGGTGAGCAAGGCGGGGCATAGAGTTGTCACGTCATACTGATGTACTGCGGGTCATCTAGATTTCACCTTCCAACAAGGAATTGGTGTCTTTGGGGTTATCGATCGGTCGTTTTTGTTTTTGTTTTTTTTTTAACTTAAATTTGATTAGCCAACATACAGTACCTCATTAATTTTTGATATAATGTTCAGTGATTCATTCGCTCCATATAACGATCATTCAAAATGTGAACACAGGGACTCAGTTCTGGCACATGAATTCTCTGAATTTCATACACAATGTCTGTTGGGGTAGAACGGGACACTCCCGAGGTTCACATGGGCAAGTCCTAACCCCCAGCAGAACAGAATGTGAGCTCACTTGGAGACAGTGTCCTCACAGAGGTAGTCAATGGAGAAGGAGGTCCTTAGGGCAAGCTGTCGTCCAGCAGGACTGCTGCCCTCAAACAGGGGAAATGTGGACCCAACATGCACATAAGATATACATGCAAACACCATAAGAGACCCAGGAGAAGGCAGCCGTCAACACGCCAAGGGGAGGCTGGAGCGCGTACCCCTCACAGCCTCAGAAAGAGCCCGCACTGCTGAACCCTGGATCTCAGACGTCTGGCCAGAACCAAGAGAAAATAGATTTCTGTCATCGAAGCCACACGGTCTGTGGTCCTGTGTCATGGCAGCCCTCAGCATTATTTAAAAAAAATAATGCGATGTCCATTCAAGACATGAGAACGCATCACGTGTACCCTGAACGAATGGGCATGAATGAATGAAGTCGAACTGGCTGTTGTCTCCCCCCTTCCCTCCCCCCCAGGATGTCAAGATACTATGATAAAAGTCAAAGTGATGGCGGAGTCAGAGCATAACTGTAATCGGGAAAGATATAATTTTATCATGTGAGATTTAACGGTAAAACAACACCATAAACTAGTAAAAACAGATGCTGTGAATGGCCTGGGGCCCAGGATCTGAGACGCGGACAGCCACAACTCACCAACTCAAGGTGAGGCCTTCTGCTTCGTTTCAGTTTATCTGGAAAGGACATCTCTTCTTTTGGAGCCACTGGCACACATGTTTGGGGAGAAACATGCAAGATGGCAAACCCGCCGGAGCCCGTGCCGACAGGAGCATATGTTCTCACAGAATACTTACTGGCCAAAAAGCTGTTCTGCCGCATGAGCTCATGGGCTTTCGACTCCAGGCTGGTGACAGAATCCAGCGCCTGGAAACGGTTCAGCACCACGCAGGAGGAGAGGTTGACCAAGATGCGGCCGAGGAAGAGTATGCGTCTGGCGCCCCCGTGAGCAAACAGCTTGTCCAGCTTTCTCCCTGAGGACAGAAAACGGGACAGGATGTCACAACCTGATCTCACCCCAGGGAGAAAAAAAGTCCCTTCGTGAGTCACACTTTGTTCATATGAAAAACGTGCTACCTATTGGCTGAGTATCAACTCTGCCTTTTGAGTTTTGGTTTTGGTTTTGGGTTTTTTGTTGTTGTTGTTTGCTTTGTTTTGTTTTGTTCGTTTTAAGTAGGCTCCACGCCCAAGGTGGGGCTTGAATTCATGACCCCGAGATCAAGAATCTCAAACTCCACCGACTGAGTCAGCCAGGTACCCCAACTCTGCTCTTTGAATGCAGTCCCGTGATGCTGATCCTTCCATGGGAATGAGAAGTCGTGGAAGCACAGACGGTGAGCATGCGGCCCAGGGATGCTGGGCGGCAGGCGATGCACAGAAGCATCCCTGGGCAAAAGCCTCTGAGCAGCACGGAAGGCCTCCCACACAGAACCCAGCAAAAAAAAAAAAAAACAAAACAAAACACATTAGTGTTCCAACCTGGTGCCAAGGAATTCCAGAAAACATGCCTTCACCATCACAGCAGGCATTTGGTGAAAGCCGCTCACTTTGTCACATTAACTTTGCAGAAACAGGGATCCGGGATCAAGGAGTATTGCCACCGAGGAAATCCGATGCTGGTGCACTCTGCCCAGGTTTGAGCATTTGAAATGGAAATAGAGCCAGGGAGTAAAGCGGGCACATTCGTCAGGGCAGAACACAGGGGAGGACTCGGTACATGAGCTCTGGCTTCAGGGAGGAGCTGGACCACAGGTCAGAAAGACATGGGAAAACCAAACAACGCAGAGTAGGGCGGCGTGGGAAGAACGCGAGAACCTAGCCCAGGGAGGGAAGCAATTACAGACGTGCTCAGCATGCTCAGGATGATAGGGAGACACCATCAGACCCGCCAGGGTCGCTGATGTCACGGCATCACCATGGGCTGGGGCAATGTGCTTGTGTCCACTGGGGCACGCCACCCTGTCCCCACCCCGGCCTCGCGCCCCCTTCGGAAACCCCCAGAGACTAGATTGCTTGGGACTTCATAAAGAACAGAAAGACTCAACCAAGAAGGGGTGAATGCACATGGAAACATACTGACATGTTTTTACACACCTATGACACACACGAAAACACACAGTGAATCATAAAACCGCACAGACATAGGACAGTAAAGGGGCAGCTCTTAGACGCCCTAGCGGCCCTTCCCTCAACCACAGGACCCACTTCCACAGGGACGATCCCTGAGCAGATGGACACCGGCTTCCGACCACAGCATCCTCCCCAAGAGCATCCCTCAAAGGACGAGCAAAAACGAGCCCCCACCCAACCCCAGATCTATCAGACTGAACAGAACCAGCCACTGGGAAACATCAAGAAACAGAAGCTTGATGAGAAGCTTCCGGGAAAGAGCATCAGTTGTATATGATTTTCAGGCTTTACAACGGAAGTACATCGCATGCTTTTCAGCACAGGCTGAGTGGCCCACGTTCTAGTTAAGTGTTATTTTGCTCTTAAAGGAGTGAAGTCTATTCACTATGCAGCAAACCCTACTGGTTATTCAGGAGGACTGTGTGATGCCAGGGCACCCGGGGAGCCTCCGTGGGCGCTCAGCCGCCTGCTGCACTGAGGGTAAGCACACACCCGTGGGACGAGGGCTGCCAGCCACCGTGCTCCCGAGCCCACACTCCGGCAGGCACACACCGCAATCCAGAGTGAGCACCGCCCCCCCGGGGTCCTGTTCCGAAGCGCCCTATGGGTTCCTGGTTCCCGGGGTCCTAGACTTATTCCTCTCCTTCCCTGGTCCCACACAGCCTCTTGCCTGTGGGCCGTGTCATTTGCTGTCCATCCTGGGGGAGCAGATAATGACCTGACCCGCTTGCCTGTCCTCTGCGCAGGGACGGCGTGCCCCACTGGCCCTCACCCACTTCTCGAGGCCCCCCATGCTCCAGCCCCCCAGATGACAGCTGGCCTTCCCCCCGGGCCCATTCGCGGGGTGCCCCAGCACCCCAGGGGCTGCCTCTGCCTTCTCGCCTCCCTCCCTTGCTGGTCTGCCTGCTCCTCTCTCTCCTCCTGGCTTCCTACTTTCTAGATCAAGCCTGGGCTGTGCCCGCTCGGCATCGACCTGTCTCTGAAAGGCCAGAGATGAATGAGGAACTACATCAAGGTCTGTCCCTGTCATCATGAGGCACAACGGAAAAACCCATTAAGGTGTCCAGGCCTCCACTCTTTCCGTGGCGAGGAGAGAACTTGTTTCATCGACCCCATCCAGATGGCTGAAACAGTAAGACTCCGAACAACGGGGAGAAGGTGGCGTGAGCATGATCCCCCAGCTACCTGAGCTGCTCCTCGACCTCCATCACTCACTGCTTCTCAAAGCAGGGTCTGTTACTCTGCCGTTTCTAGATCCCAGGCCGAGACACAGAGGCTGCCTCCACGGGGCCCCGGTCCCTCTCCGCTGAACCAGAGGCCACGGGGGTTTGGCTTAAAGAGAGTCTCTCGGATCAGACCACTTCTGCTGTGGAGACGGAGACACAGCAAGCCTACTGGCGGGGTGCAGTATACGGGGCCTCGCGGTCAAGGGTCAAATGGGGGGTACCCCCCTGCTTCCTGGGGGGCAGCTGTGTCTGTTTAGCCCTGACACCCTACATTTCTTCCTTATGGCACAGGGATGATGATAATCTGCTCCGTGGTATTTTTCTAAAGATTACATGAAATAATGCGGCCAAGACTTCTGGCGCTCATGGTGTCCGGGGCATGCTGAGCACTCAATCAGTGTGTCCTAATACTGTGGTTATTAATATATTAGAGAAAGTCGATCTCCAGTAGAGGCACAGACGGAATGTGCTGCCCTATCCTATCAGATATCGGCTTATCAGATATTGGCTCAGATGACACCACAGGATCGGAGCGACGCTCTGCCTGGTGGGCAGACTTCCAGATCGCCAACCCCCACCTCCTCGCCAACCGAGATAAAGAGCTCAGCACCTGGTTTCTCTGCTGCAGAGACACAGATGCCAGGCTCTGCACAGCTGACTTGGTTCGGCCGATGCAGGCAGAGCTGAGGCCAGAGATTCTGCATCTTTCCATGTCCGCTCACCCTGGTGACTCCGATCACAGTCACCCTGGTGGCAGCTCAGCCGAGCAGAGCCATGTAGCGCTTCTCAGGCGTTCCCACCCACAGAACCCGATGGAGGGCGGCTGAGGGATGTATGCAGGGAGAAGACAGGATCCCAGAAAAGCCCATACAGGAAGAAAATTTTCTGAAATGAATGGTTGTTGTTTTTTTTTCAGGAAAATGTGAATATTCTAGCCTCTTCTTTTTGTTTTCATATAAAACATGTCTCATTTTCCTGCAAATGTTGAAGCCAAAGTGATGCTTTTGGGCGATGCACCAAGTTTACTCTGTGACGCTATGGGCCCTGGCGCGCCGCACAAGAAGGGTCCATGCCCCTCGTTCTGGAGACGTCCTTTATGCTGTGAAATGTCCCTGTAAGGGTGTGTGTGCAGCATCTGCGAAGGCACTTCGTGGGGGTTCATACTGTTGTCTTCTAAGCACAGTGGGTAGGAGGCTGAACTCAGAGCTTCCTGCGTGCAGTGACAGACCCCGGGAGCCATCAAAAGCCAGACACACGAGACACGCGGCGGGGGTGGCCAGCTTGGGGCACAGGAGGAGTGACACTGTCCCCAGTGGTAAGTGCCACAGGGGAGCCCGGGAAGGGTGGCGGAGAAGTCAGCAGGACACGGCTTTGCCCCTGGAGCAACTCTACGTGATTCCGTGTTTTGCGTTGGAAAGTGATTTTTTTTTTTTTAAGATTTTACATATTTACTTGAAAGAGAGAGAGCACACGACACAGTGGGGGAGGCAGAGGGAGAGGGCCAAGTGAACTTGGGAGTCCGACACAAGGCTCCATCCCACGGCTCTGAGATCACGACCTGAGCCAAAATCAAGAGTCAGACGCTTAACCGACTGAGCCACCCAGGCGCCCCTTGCATTGGAAAGTGATTTTGATCTGCAAAGTTTCATCGTCCTCATGTGCAGTGGGAGGAAAACTATGTTGCCTACGGAGTTGTTCTAAGAATTAAAGTTGTTCAGTACCCAGTGTATAGAAGCGCTTACACCAACCGCAAGAATTGCTGGAGGAGAGAGCCAGGCCTAACCAGTGGTCTTCATTTAATTCCTCAGGATGAAAGTAGGCAGAACAACTAGAAAGCAGGAGACCAAAGCATGCCCTGTGAGAGGCCTCGGGTGTTTCTGCTTTTCATTCCCTTGTGTTTGATGGATACCTGCAGAGTATGAAATTTTACGGGGGGGAGCAAACTGAGGACATGTTCATATTGCTGAGCATGCATCATGAGCTTATAGAGCACATTTAGAATATGTGCTCTATAAGCTCACCCACGGGGGCCTAATTCAGAGCCAAAGCTAAAGGCAGCTCCCAGCCCTTCCCCACCAGAGAGCGTGTTTAGGAAGCCGGGAGTATAGCCTGGAGCAACCAGTCCTGCTCCTGCCCAGGCAGGGGAGCGGGGGGACATGGCCCCACCTGCTCTGGACACTGTCTTCTGGCCCCACGTGACCAGAGGGTAAGTGACCAGAGCCAGGTGGCCCATCGGCACTCAAGCTGACAAGACAGAGCAGGCAGTTTGCAGAATGAAGCCAAGGGCCTCACTCATTCAGGGACCCTGGGGTGAGTGCGGGTTGCCTCAAGTTAAGCAAGGGGCGCCTGGGGGGCTCAGTGGGTTCAGAGTCTGCCTTCGGCTCCGGTAGTGATCTCAGGGTCCTGGGATCAAGCCCCGCAGTGGGCTCCCCGCTCACAGAGGAGTCTGCTTCTCCCTCTCCGTCTGCCCCTTCCCCTGCTCGTGCTTTCGCTCTCTCTCAAATGAATGAATTAAAAAAAAAAAAAAAATCTAAAAAGACAAAGAGCTTTAGCAGCTTTGGAGCTGCTTCTCCCACTGCGCCCAAGCCAAGAATCAAATTTGAAGACCTGCCCATGGCTGACCACGGCCTCCAGGCTGTCTCACCAGGGACCCTAGCCAGAGTGCATGGGAAGCCCACTCCACAGCCCTGCGTATGGCTGAGCAGAGAGCACAGCCCACAGCTTCTCCCATCTGCAGAGCAGGGGATTCAGTGCACACTCTGGCCCTATTCGGGTCCCCACACCATGAGTTGTGATCCCATCCTCATGGCCTGCCAGGCAAGGCAGCTGATTCACAGCCCCGTCTATTGCAGAATATAATACGCAGTCCCGACTACCCAGAAAACTGAGCCAGAGAATCAGACAATGCGGAGCCCTCTCTACAGCTTCGCTTTGGCAGGGAACCGAACCAGCAAACCCCCGCACCCGACCCCAGAGATGAAACGTTGTCTCACCTGAAAACAGAAGATAATAACAGGGCCCACCTGCCCACGGACATTACCAGCTGACCCACCCAGAAACCCCAAACTAAGCCAATGGAAGAAAATATAAATATCTAACCTGTTAGCAGTAAAAAATAAAATACGGCCTCAAACGATATAAACCCTACATTGACAGAACATAAGGAGAAATAGACCGGTCCACAATCCCAATGGGAAATTACAACACACACCTATTAATACCTGAAAGAATGAGCATAAAAAAAAAAAATCAGTAAGGGGGCGCCTGGGTGGCTCAGTCGGTTAAGCGTCTGCCTTCGGCTCCGGTCATGATCTCAGGGTCCTGGGATCGAGTCCAGCATCAGGCTCCCTGCCCTGCGGGGAGTCTGCTTCTCCCTTTGCTTGCTACTCCCCCTGCTTGTGCTCTCTCTCGCTCTCTCTCTCTCTGACAAACAAACAAATAAAATCTTAAAAATAAATAATAAATGGAAAATCATGACATTTAGAAAGTAAGCTATAAACTATCAAACAACCCAAGGATCAAAAACAGCTACACTTCACTGAATGCTAATGAAAATAGAACATATCAAAACATGTGAGAGGCAGCGAGGCAATGTCCAGAGGGAAGCGTGTGATCATAAGCATGAATATGTACATACAAGTAAAGAAAAAGAAGGCGGAAATCACAGATCTAAGTATCTCTCTCAGGAAGTTACCAAAAATAAAGTGACAAACCAGAGAGAGTGAAAGGATGGAACCAGAAACAAAACACAAAACGAACAAAAAATCAGAAGTCACTGAAATAGAAAATAAAATTATCACTAAAGCTAAACATTTGTTTTATTAAAAAAACTAGTAACATTGAGGACCCTCCGACAAGACTGATCAAAAAAATAAAAGTAAGAAGGGGGGGACATAAATCAAAATGTATCAGTAAAACTGGGAATAGTCCCACATACCCTTCAGATGTAAAGGTGAATTTACTGAGTAAAATTGCGCAGGAAATGTTTCTCTCGTGCACCCTTTTTCAGATTGACATTTTCGGATGTCAACCAGCAAAACATGATCATAAAACAAGAATGGGGAAGACGACGAGCCCGGGAGACTCGGTATCCCATCTGGGAGAACAGAGCAGGTAATTCCCGGGAGCACCCGGCAGCGATGCTCAGAGGCCCACCTGTCTGGCCCAGGGCAGGAGGGCAGGCCAGCAGGTGTCTGCCCACACGGACAGAGGGACGCCCCCGCCGGGAAGGGTGACACACTGGCACGGAGGGCAGGGGAAGTGGGGAGCCAAGGGAACAGTGACCCTAGGAAGAGGGAAACATTGTGAAAAAGGAAATTTCATTATAACCTGTAACCTGGCTCTGCACCGAATCGTATTTGTCTGATCATGATGTGGACATAAGGAAAATGTCCATCACTTCAGGGAAGCCATGGGGCCGCGGAGGGAGAAGCAAGGCTGCATCTCTCACAGCAGGAAATGGATTGATAACTCCTATGTAAAGATATGATGATACATAATGTATCATGCCATGATATAAGGTACAATCCACAGGAAACAGCTAAATACGTTTAAAGTGGATTCGTGCTAGGGGGTGGACATGGAAGGCGGCCAGACCTAGAACTCTTAGTAACAGGCAGTACTGAAGGACATGAAGAGTCTTTGCAACAGAATCCATTTCTTTTTTTTTTTTTTAAGATGCATTTATTTTATTTTTAGAGAAAGAGAGGGAGGCAGCACAACCAGGAGGGGCAGGGGCAGAGGCAGAGGGAGAGAGAGACAATCCCAAGCAGACTCCCTGCTGAGCGTGGAGCCCCGTGCGGAGCTCGATCCCACGACCCTGAGATCATGACCTGAGCCGAAACCAAGAGTCGGGCACTTAACCAGCTGTGCTATGCAGGGCACCCCTAGAATCCATTTATGAGCTGTTTGCTAAATAATATAAACAGTGTGATCATTTTTCTGAAAATATATGTACCCATGCTCACATGAGCCATGCAAATCCATCTGAAAAAGTAACCCCAAGCGGTCTCTGATGATGAGGTTATTATGGGTAGATTTTTTTTTTCCTAGCTTCTTTGTATTTTCTAATATTTCTACGACAGACATAAATTGCTTTTGTAACAAGCAAACGGTTACTTTAAAAAAGTTAAGGAATGAAATCAAGAGCCTGACTGGACAAACATTCCCAGAAATTGCTACAAATTACTTTCAAATGCTCCTTTTTGCCCCAGGCTCCAGATGCTGGTTCTAAGGCAGAGAAATGGATGACCTCGCCAGCAATTTTATCTTTTTAATTTTATTTATTTATTTTTTATGTAATCTCCACACCCAACATGGGACTCGAACTCATGACCCCGAGATCAAGAGAGGCACGCTTTTCCGACGGAGCCCGTCAGGTGCCCCTCACCAGCGATTTTAAAAGGATGCATGGAGTAAAGTGATCGAATTCTTTACCTACAGAGTTACAAAAAGGAGGTTTGTAAAACATACAGAGGTATGTTTTAATTCCTTGAAAAATGACTTAAAGCAGTGACATCTATTTTTAAATATCATTAACTTGGGGTACCAGGCTGGCTCAGTCAGTTAAGGGACCCGCTCAAATCTTGATCTCAGGGTCGTGAGTTTAAGCCCCACACTGGGCTCCACACTGGGCGTGGAGCCTACTTAAGAAATAAAATAAAAAGGAAATAATTTAAGTTCATTAACTTTTCTAAGGCAGTAAATTCAACACATCTGTTTTTTCCAGAAGAGGGAAGTATGATGCCTCCTGCAATGCCTAGCCCTCTGCTAACCCCCGCGCTGCAGGCAGCCACCATCCCCTTCCCTCTGGTGGAACAGAGTGCCAGGAGCCAGAGATGTCCCCTCTTCCCTCAGGGGAACTTCCTTTATTCTTGTTCTGCACTCAGCTGGGCTGGGCTCCCGAGCACACCCCTGCTTTCAATCAACTATTAACTCAGGAATACTCATTTGTTTCAAAAACTCATTAATTGTTTCAAGTCTCATTAATTCTTGCATTCACATCAGAAGCCTTCCTTTTTGACTACGCTCCTTGCTGCTCAAACCCTGACTCCATAAACCAGAAAACTTCAGGTATGAGCAAACTTTGGAGCGTATCTAGTTTTACAGACAAGCAACCAGAACCGGAGAGGAAGAACAACCTGTCAGTGTCACCCAGGAACTTGGAGGCAGAAGGATGAGGAGCCCAGTGGTGGGCCATCTGGTAAGTGGACCATGCCACGCCCACCCACATACACAGACACTCCCACCTAGGTACATGGACACGCCCACATGCACAGACACGCCCACCTAGGTACATGGGCACGCCCCCACACACAGACACGCCCACTAGGTGCATGGACACGCCCCCAAAACAGACACGCCCACCTCGGTACATGGACACGCCCACATACACAGACACGCCCACCCGCGGACGCGGCCACCCACTTAGCCCCACACACACCCCCCCCCACCTACTTACCGTAAGCCTGGAGCTTTTCGGTCAGCTTGTTAACATCAATGTGCAGTTGACTCTCTACAAAGTTTCTTATAAATTTGTTCCTCAGGGCTTCCTAAGGAAAATAACACAGCTTAACAAAAATAATCTCATTTCCTCTTACTGAATAATACTTGTTAGGTTTATTTAAAGTTTCATCTTAGAAGAAAAAGACACATAAAGTGAATCATGGTGAAAGAGGTTCTAAAAATCATGGTAAATGACAGGATGACAGTTGATTAGGACTTCACTTCAGCTCAAGTCATGATCCCGGAGTCTTGGGATCGAGTCCCGCATTGGGCTCCCTGCTCGGCGGAGAGTCTGCTTCTCCCTCTGACCCTCCCCGCTCTCATGCTCTCTATCTCTCATTCTCTCTAATAAATAAAATCTAAAAAAAAAGAAAAGAAAAAGGACTTCACTCTGAAAAACAAGAGTAATGATTGTGACAATTTAGATTGTCATTGAAATTGTGCACTAACATTGAAAACAAAGAATGAAACAAGTGTCGACTTTTTGGGAGAATTTTCTAACAAAAGTAGAGGGTGATGCTTTATAGAAGATCATGTACGGGGCGCTTGGCTGGCTCAGTCGGTTAAGCATGCGACTCTTGATCTCAGGGTCCTGAGTTCAAGCCCCACGTTGGGCATGGAGCCTACTTTAAGTAAAATAAAATAAAATCATCCTTAAGATTCTCTCTGGCCCTCCTACCTGCTCAGACACACATGCCCACGTGCTCTCTCTCTCTCTCTAAAAATAAATAAATACATAAATAAATTAGTAAATAATTAAATAGAAAGCTTTTTTAAAAGAGCCTTTCCATTGTGTTTTCCACAGGCCAGTTTTAGAGACGGAGTCAATCATAAAACCACCACGGAAGGGTTTCCGCATTTCCCGAACCCACTTTTAATCCTGTGGCCATCAAATCTCATCTTTGGAAGAAACCTGCAGATCATGATCTGTTATCCCTCTTTCATACTGAATGGCTCCAACTCTCCCTTGTCAAGGTTTTCACTAAGGAGGGCTCCCCAAGGTGCTTGGAATGAAAGTTTGCCTCCGGATCGACGGCCCCCTGCAACATCCAGCAGCCCGCCAAGACTGAGGGGCACGTCCTGATGTTGTGAGGTCAGAGCCAGGACTAAGCAAGGAGGGGGCTGGCGGAACGGGGACTAGTTCTGGAACCTCTCAGTTCACACAGAGAATATTTACACGTGACCCTGACTTCGTGTGAGCGCACAGCCTCGAAACTTAGAGATTCCAATAAGGAATTCTCAAACGGCGTCCACCCTCTGCATTCAGCTCTGTGACTTCTCACCTCCGCCTCCTGGATGTGACGAGTCTATCGATATTTGTGTACGGATGACAGGATTTCCTTACGAAACACTGGTGTGCACTTTTATTTTACTGGAATCTTGCATATCTTTTGCTGGGCATTGGCCACGGGCCAGACACTGGCTGGGTACTTTCTGTGCATCGATCATCTACGCTCGGCCACATCTCCGTGAGGAGATCACTTGCTTTTTTCCCTGAGCAGACATGCAGTCCAGGTCTCGGGCAGCAGTGAAGCACCTGCCCAACTGTCTGGTGGCAAGAGCCAGGCCTGGAATACAGGTCTTCACACTCCCCGATCATGAGCCCCACGCTGGGAAATGGGGCGCCACTCACCACGCTTTGTCCTCGAAGATGACAAGCGCAGGCGATGGAAGAAGGAGTTGCGTTTCTAACATGACTGCCTGGCAGGTGGTACCAGCTCGTGGGAGGACCTCTCCCCGGAGCCGTGTGGACCGGTGGGGGGAGGCAGGCAGGTGCTCACACGACTTTGGAGACTCTCCATTGGTTGTTCATGAAGTTGCGTGTAATTATTCCTAATGGCAGCGGAGACTTCCTCAAAGCCTAAGCTATCTCCGGTCTGGCTCACCAGAGAAAGAGCCTGCTGATGCCGGTATTAACAAATCAACCCGCGAGCAAACAAGTTCAAGAAGAATATGATGCTAGTTCTCGCGCTCACACAGTGGGGGCCGCCCTGAGACCCGGCCTCACAGACCTTCAAACACCAGGACGGGACCACCGGCTGCCACTGGGCTCTGAAACCACCTGGGTTTGCCCGGGGCCACTAGCACCCCGCCAGGAGCCACGGGACCCCTGGCACAGGGCTCCCCGGGGGAAACTGACCGCAGCTCTGGGACAGTGTGTTCACCCCACTGCTGGGCTAGACTAGGAATCAAGGCCAGCCAGGCTGGCTCCCGAGTCCCTGCAATGAATCACCTTGAACTACTTGTCTGGTGCATAAAAAAATAGGCCAAACAAGAATAAAAAGGCGGGCATGATTTCTCACACTATCAGACTTCAGGGGACTTCCAGTTACACAAATGGCCCCAGGTTATTATGTGGCCTACCTCCTGTGAAGTTCTGAAGTTCATGGCTGTCGGGCTCTGCAGGAATTGGCCGTCTTAAAACACAGCCCCCAGGATTACGGAATGTATTAGATTGTCGATACAGAATGTCAGGGAGTGAGAACTGGCCCTTTAAACAGACCCACAGTTGAAAAGTACGCAAACCACTCAAAAGAGCATTAAGGTACAGAATTGTGCCTCCTTTTATGGAATTTATTTTTTTTTTAAGATTTTATTTATTTATGTGACAGAGAGAGCACAAGCAGGGGGAGGCACAGTGGGAGAGAGAGAAGCAGACTCCCCGCGGAGCAGGGAGCCCGATGCGGGGCTCCATCCCCGGACCCTGAGATCACGACCTGAGCCGAAGGCAGACGCTTAACCGACTGAGCCTTCCCAGGCGCCCCTCCATTTGTGGAATTTACAGAACAGGCAAATACTATTAAATTATTCATCGTGCTCACAATAGTAACATCTGGCACGAACCAAGCCCTTGACCATTTACAAAACTGCCTCACACATTCAACTCTAGGTCAGTATTATTAGTCAGCTGACAACCGCACCCGAGGGGCACCGTGGGGCCCCCTAAGGGGCCACTCCGATTTCGAGGCACGCCCTCGCAGGTGCTCCCCCAGCCCTCGCCCTCGGTGTGAAGACAGCCACCACTCACCTGCAGTTGGCTGAGCATCGGGCCACTCCCACCGTTCTGAAAAATGCTGGACATTTTCAGGAGTGTTTCTGTTAAAGTCTTTAGCTTGTGCACGAAATGGAACGTGTAATTTGCCTGCAAAACAAAGCATACGTGGGTATATCTCCAGGTCTGCCACGCCAACTCGGGAAGATTCTTAGGGGCTGTGCAGGGACAAGAGGGAGAGAAGCCTAATACACACGACTGGCCACCAGAGCAAAGATCCGCCAATGTCACCGGCAGGCCGCCGCCACCTCCCCAGGCCAGGTGACCGGCTCCAGCGTCCTCGTCTCTGAGGTGAGTCCCAAGACTACTCCAGCAGACGCTCCCTACAAGTGCCATCCACCCGTCCACCATGGTGGCCCCAGGACTGAGCTCACTGTGGGGAACAGCAGATGTCCCCAGCACACACCGGCTACACAAACTCATGTTTGCCCACATTTCCTCCTCAAAAATATGCTCTCGGGGGGCGCCTGGGTGGCTCAGTCAGTTAAGCGTCTGCCTTCAGCTCAGGTCATGATCCCAGGGTCCTGGGATCGAGTCCCATGTCGGGCTCCCTGCTCCGCGGGAGGCCTGCTTCTCCCTCTGCCTCTGCCGCTCCCATCTGCTCCTGCTCTCTCTTACTCACTCTCTCTCTCAAATAAATTAAAATACATATATATTCGCAGGTAACATCCATGCGTTTGTTCTCCGATACCCAACACTACTGAAGACAGAGGGCAGCTACCTGTATTTTATCATCTACTGTTGCTGGCGAGCAAATGAGCTCCAGATTTTTGTAAAACAACTTGGTTTCATAAACATATTCCTAGTCACTGACCCACACACACAAAAAAGCCTGTGCCTTTTCTCTAAAGATAAAAGGACTCTATCCTCAGAAATGATTTCAGTGAAATATAAAATGATATCCATGAAAGCGTCTATGGCAACATTTCTTTATTTTTAATCCTGACAATGGTCTACATGCCAAAAAGACAAGGCTGAGTAAGGAGGGTCTGAGAAGCCAACCACACAACCCTGGGGTCCCCAGGAGACCCTCCTAATGGCCCAGGTCACACCAGCGCAGGAGCTGAAAAGCAACCACCACAGAAGAGAGAGGATGCTCCCCGCAGTCGTGGTTTGCTGCCAGCCCCAAAGACAGAGCAGGAGGTCCTCCTGGGGACACGGCTGGAGTGCTCTCGAACTGTGGCCCCCCCCATCCGGCCCAGAGCCTTTCCTCCCTCCACTGGCTGCTGGACGCACGAAGCGGTGCAGAAGGGCTTCTGCCAAATCCACACTCTCCCTCTGCCTTCGCGTGGACCTGGCCCATTTGCACTCACACCCATGCCGTTGTTCGCCCACACTGGCTAAGCACGATCTTCTAGGTCTAGGGCTTGCGCCACGATCCTTCTGGTCAAGGGATGAGGCCAACGTATGAATCAGGAGAGAGAAAGGTCTTCATCTGAACCGATTTCATGGAAGAGAGGAGAAAATGTAGACAATCTCTGCCTTGTATTTTCTTTTGTTTTGTTTTGTTTTGTTTTCTCTGCCTTGTATTTTCACGATGAGCCAAGGAGGGCCGAGAAGTGGGTGATCAGAAGGAGCAATCTGGGCTGAAGACTGGCCTCCAAGCTGCTGACCCCAGAGCAAGCGGGCAGCACACGGGCAGCATTCTGGAAACGGCAACAGGACAAATCTCCGCACAGAACCAACCGGTGATGCCGTCCCGGCCCCCAGAGGACAGCCACGAGACACAGGGAAAACCAACCTAGGAAAGACGGGGGAGAGCGAAACCAAGGAGGATTCCAGGGAAGGGGCCAGAGCGGAGTCAGGAATCACAGAAGGAAGAAAACTCGCTATTGCTCACAAACATCCCTGAGTCTGTACACGTCAGAGCCTTTCTTAGAACAGGCAAAATTATTAAAAGCAGACTAGTATTTAACATACCTCATAAAATCTGGAATTCCAATTGAAATTGGAATACGCACTCAAGAGTTCGCAAGAAGCTTCTTAAGAAGGAAAAAAAAATAACATAGTTTCAGATAACTTCTCTGCAAAATTAAAGGTCAGTGGACAGTGGAGCGCAATCTATAGCTCCGAGAGGCAAATAGTATAAACCAAGAATTCCTACGTGCAGGTCATCTCCAGATATCCAAGCAGAAAGAATGCAGGCTACCTGAGAACGCTCCTAAAAAATTTCCTGGAAGCCCGCCTGAGTAAGAGTTAACTCAGTGTAAGAGTACGATACATCTCTGATACGATCCAGATGGTGCTGAGCCACGAAACCATTCAAATAGAGAATTGATTTTAAAGTTTATTTTAAGTCATCGCCACACCCAACGTGGGGCTCGAGCTTACGACCCTGAGATCAAGAGTCACACACTCCACTGAGGGAGCCAGCCAGGCGGCCCAAGAATTGATTTTTAAATAGTAGCTAACAAAGTCTTAAGTGTAGTCCAGATGCCCATGGTAATTCTTGAAAATAACTGTGAAAATTATAAAGTTATAATAGGAAGGTTATAATTGAAATTAGAAGCCCCAGTGGCTGATGATTATGACACCGGTTAATGGGATAGTAATCTATGGAACTGTAGGCTCCATCAGCGATAGAGGGGGCGAGGGGCAGGCAGGGAGGCAGGCAGGCAAATGGGAGCTCCCACCTCAGTAAGAAAGAAGGACTCTCATCATTAAGTGTAAGAACGTAAGCTCAACGTTGAAACACAGAAGGGAGGACGAATGGCACGAAGCATGCGACTCTTAATCTCAGGGTCGTAGGTTCGAGCCCCACGTTGGGTATAGAGATGACTTAAAAATAAAATCTTCTTATTTTTTAAAGATTTATTTATTTGACAGAGAGAGAGAGAGAGCACAAGCAGGGGGAGCAGGAGAGGGAGAAGCAGACTCCCCGCTGAGCAAGGAGCCTGATGCAGGGACTCGATCCCAGGACCCTGGGATCACAAGCTGAGCTGAAGGCAGACGCGCTTAACCAACTGAGCCCACCCAGGCTTCCCTAAAAATAAAATCTTAAAAAAAAAAAAAAGTAGAGAAAAACAGCAAAAGAGGAAAAAAGATAACCACAAGGACAAGCGTAAATTTTAAAACTGTAACAGAGAATCACAACAAGAACTCTAAACTTGCCACTCGCAATAATAACTTTGAATAGGTCCAAACATCCAATTCAAAGGGTTTCAGACCCAGTTCGTTAAGTTATTCAATAAGTATCTATATTTATTGAGTGTCTGTAAGCCACGTCCGGGTGTAGGTGCTAAAAATGTAGCTATGAACAAAATAAACGATATTCTTTTTTTTTATTTTGAAGATTCATTTATTTATTTGAGAAAGAGAGGGAGAGAGAGCACATGGACAGAGGGGAAGGGGCAGAAGAATGGAGAACCTCAAACAGAGCACAGAGCCTGACACAGGGCTCAATCCCATGACCTGAGATCAAGACCTGAGCAGAAACCGACTGAGCCACACAGGCGCCCCCAAAAGCTCTTTTCCCATTTAAGATTATGATCTATTACACAGACTCTATGAAAGGCCAACTGGATTTTTACACTGGACTAAAAACAAAAGATTTAAATATCAAGCAAAACCAAAAAAGCTAGAAATGGTAACAGCCACCAAAATAAAATTCGTGGCAAAAAGAACATGATTTATTCTGGAAAAAAAAATTTATGATTTACCATGATTAAAATTCACAGACTCGGGAACATATCATCAAAATATATGAAGTCAAAAGGACTAGAAATAATGAAGGAATTTGATAAGATTGAACAGTAGGAGACATTAAGGCTTCATAAGACCAGGCAGAGAGTACTTGAAAAATCAGGTCGTGAAAACAGCCCCGTTTTGGGTTAAAACCTTGGCTCTGCCTCTTATCTGCTGCATGGTCTTACCCAAATTATTTAAACTGTCAGCTTCGAGCTTCGAGAAAAGTGGGGGTAGTGGTTGTGGTGATATTAAGATAAATGAATATTCTGACGTCTCGAGGCCAGGCCTGGCCCATAGTAGATGCTCAGTAAACACCATCCACGCAGTCAGACTGCACACACGTATGCAGACCATGGGTGGTGTTACTGATGCAGCCAAAAGAGAAGATCTAAAAATCTTAAATCTACAAATAGAGAACACACACACACCCCAAATACATATGTATATTTACATATGTAATGTGTTTTATATATTTATAAACATATATATTTTTTGTATAGTCAGTTATTGCAATTTAAATTAATTCAAATATACTAATTTATCTTATATATGCACACATACCCTCGTTTTCCAAGAAAATTTTACTGAAACGAATACGCAGTAAAATCCCAAACTATAGAAATCGTTTAGGTGTGTATTATGCAATTAGAATTTGTTAGCCAAGGTTGGTGTGAACAACACTGTTTACATTAGCAAGTTAAAATTTTTACTTTGCTTTTTTAAAGATTTTATTTATTTATTTATTTGAGAGAGAGAGAGAGAGCATGAGCAGGGGGAGGGGCAGAGGGAGAGGGAGAAGCACACTCTCTGCTGAGCAGGGAGCCCCATGCAGGACTCGATCCCAGGACCCTGAGATCATGACCTGAGCGGAAGGCAGACGCTTAACCGACTGAGCGGCCCAGGTGCCCCAGCAAGTTAAAATATTTTAAATATCACAAATAACTCCTGAGTTATAGGACATTATTTAGGAAATGTTCCTCTAGGGAATAATGCAGACATTAGCTATAACAACATACTGGATAGAACCAAAATTCAGACTCAAATACGTTCGTTATTAACTAAAAAGTGAAAATTAGTCAACATAGCACAATAATACAACAAATCTGAGGAAAGCAGAAAGAGACTGATAAAAATAAATTGTGAAAAGAAATGACTTCAGGGGCACCCAGCTGGCTCAGTCTGATGAGCACGTGACTCTTGATCTTGGGGTCGCGAGTTCAAGCCCAATGTTGGGTGTAGAGATTACGTAATAATCCCCATGATGACTTCCCCGGGCGAGCGGGCCTTGGTCCAGCTCCGCAGAGCGGCCCCACAGAGGACTTCCCCTGCACCCAAAGGGCAGATCCCGGCACCACCAGTGGGTCCCTGGGGACCTCTGCATCCAGCTGGCCACAGCTGCCCTCCTCCCGGTGGGGTCCAGACCCCGATCCTGGCAGGGAGGCCATTTCTAGGGCAGTCCCTGCTTTCCCTCGGTGCCCCCACCAGGCCCAGGCTGCATTGCTCAGAGCTCCCCTCACATCCCCAAGACCTGCTACTCTGAGGTGTTGTTACGGTCATAATTTTCCTATGAAACCTTCCTTGCTTTTCTTTCTGATTGGACCCTGACTGACACCCTACAAACTAACCAGATGGACACCGTGCTCAGAAAACAGCAAAAATGCGCACGCCGTGAAAAAAACACTAAGGAGAAAAGATAACGCAATTTCTGATGTCAAGATCACGTCAAACACCGGAAACTAGCTTTAACACCAGCCTGATATTTAACAGAAGAGAAACTGGAGGCTTGCAGAGCTGAAAGCAGCGAGAAGCCACAGGAGCTGACCCCAGGGCTTTGGGGAGGTCAAGGCAGGGGGCCAAGACTCTCACACTGCGTCTGAGGCGGGGATCCCCACGAGGCCCATAGAGTGGCCACGGTCAGCAGGTGGGGTGGCACCCCCACTCGGGCTCCCGGAGCCCTGCTGTGTCCAGTGCCCATGCCCCTGGGACACCTGCAACCCTGGGTCTGGCTCCCCATCCCAGAGCGGCCGGCACGCACGCCAGCCACGCCAGCAGCTGCAGGCTGCCCTTGGGCTCCAGAAACTCGCTCCAGGCGCACATGAGCAGGACCCACCAGATAGACATGCCTCGTGTCTGCTTCCGCGACTTCAGGGCACACTACTGTCACAGTCAAAAAGACATTCTTGGTCCTCTGACAGAGGAGGTCTCCGGGGACCCCAGGGAAATGGAAGAACACTAGCTCCGACGTTTAGGGAAAGCGTTTTAATTACGAAAGCACTATGAACTCCTCCTCTGACGGCCCTGAAAACAGAGATCTGCAAACTTCAGTGCAGACCGCCTCACGGGCAACGTCTCATCAGCACGCTGTGCCAGGCTCTGCAGGGGACACAGACAAGTCAGGTGCGACCCTGCCCTGGGGAGCGAGTTCATGGGCCACGAGGGTGAGGGGAGAGCTCCACGGCCAGGTGACGCAGAGGAGCGGCCCTGTGGCTGGTCTCTGGGGGTCTCCTGCCTGTTTTGCAGACTTAAGCCCCATGTTTCATGCAATCATTAGCAAACCAGCCCTCCCCGGGCTCCTATCTGCCACGCGATTCTAGATCTGGCTGCAGAACCTGAAGGACAGAGTTCAAGTGGTAAAAGAAAGTGGCAATGTCCCGTGTGGGATCATGTCCTCCCAAAATCCACTCCAAGCCTTTATTTTCCTGTCTGTATAATGGGGATAATAGTACTTCCCTCCTACAGTTGTTTGAGAGGTCAATGAGGCCTGGCCAAGTGTGGATAGGGGACAGTGATGACCGTGGCAGGGTGCGCTCCCTGACCATGCTCACCCCTGCTAAGTCATGCAAGATGACGGCGGATCGGCACCTGAGTACAATGCCACCATGACAGACGGGGCACCCGCTGGACGCGGGGGCTCAGAGAGCTTGGCACAGAGTTGATTCTGTCCCTGGCATATTTAAATACACGGTTGCCTTTGACTGAACTGGGCACGAGAGCCATATAATCACCATGCTTTGATTCATCCAACACCCATTTGCCCTCTGTGTTCTTGGCACTCTGCTAGGCCCTGTGGGGATGGCGGTCGAGACAACAGACACACACTTCTCCTCGCAGCTCCTGCTCTCAGACGCTCGGCCCAGGCCGTCCTGCTGCGGCCGGGCTGAAGCCACCCTGGCGTCAAGGCCCCCTTACCCCTTGCGGGAGCAGGTGCATGGCCAGTCACCAACCTCGGCTCAGGACACAGACATCAGAAAAGTCTGGCTTCCTTGCCCCCATGCTGGGAGAGGCTAATTCAGGCCTGCCCCCCCTGCCTGACCGCTCTGCTCGGGCCACCACAGTCCTGAGACACACGGGGTGGGGGGTCGTGAAGGCCAAGTGCGCTCTGCTCTCAGCTTCCCCACAGCCCACAGCCCCTCCGCACGCAGCACCATCATCAGGTGCTGGACAGGGTGCCCCTCCTCCGTCCCTCTCCCCTCTTAGGCTCCCACCCCATCTAGACACACTTCTCGGCCTCAGTACCCGTGACATTCTGCTGTCACGTGCTGTCTCCACACTGTTCTTTAATTTGGCATCAGCCTGGGGCCAAGACCAAACACAATTCTGACCCACAAAATTAAAAGAGGATACTGATGGATTAGGGCCTCTTGAATAATAATGTGGAAAGACCATGGATTCCTGCCTAAATGCTCTTTCGTATGAGCTGGGTACCCCCAAGAATTTGCAGCCATTTTTTTGTCGGGGTCCGGGACGTGCTCAGTGGAAGGGAGCATCCCCCGGGGGAGCCCAGGCAGGCAAGGGCATGGGAAGGACCCCCAGGGACTGCAGTGTATCCCCATGAAGATCGATCTCCCACAGGAAATCCTGGATCTCCCTCAGGCCTCCCTTTTGCTGATCGAGGAAGAGCTCTCCAGAGGGAGAGCGATAAGCCCAGGGTCACACAGACAGTCGGGACAGGGAGGGCGATGCCCAGCCTTGCCGGCATGCACGCCTGTTTTTACCACCACCATGCTTCTTGGTGACACCCTCAGTGTCAGAGGTTGAACCCCCTGAAATTACATTTTTTCCTACACACATGGCCATTTTAGGTGGTCCTCCTAATAGCGAGTAATGCAGAGAATGAAACTGAGTACTAAATAATTTGCAACATCGGGCCCTGCACCCTACAGAGTCTGTTGCTTCACTTAACACAAGTGGCAAAGCTTCCAGGGTCTCCCAGCCACATGGGACTTTAGACCAAGGGTCTAATGACTGGATCCAAGTTTCATAAAACTAAGTAGCCAGGGCCAACTGCCAAAATAAGGTTAGTATTTTCAGTACAAAACCAGGATATCCACAAGCCAGGTCGTGAGCCGCATTGAATGAGTGAAAAAGATACCAGCTCCTGTTAGGGCCTATGAAATCTGAAATGGGATGAGCCAGAATCGGGGAAATCTCTGGTTTTTCTAGAATCTTCCTCATTCTCAGGCAGCATGGGGCTCGAGCCCTCCCCACAGCTCTGTCCTCGCCAGCCCATGGCCTCCCGCAGCTGATGGAGGCCCGCGCACCCTGCCCTCCAGACGCCTCTCTGTGCGGGAGGAACAACTCACCTCTCACAGTCAACGAATCCCTCATCTCACATCTAAATTATTCTTTTGCTTGTTTTCTCTTCCCCACTGCAGGGTGGGCTCTAGGAAGCAGAGGTGTTCATACTGTCGTATCACAGAACATAGCACGAGACGTAACCCCGTACTATATATATTACCAATAACACTAATGGATAATATATAATCAATTAAGAAACTCAAGCCTTATTTTCTCATTTTCTTTCAAGAGAAAAATTCCTTCCAGTTTTCTTTTTCTTAATTTTACTTATTTAAGTAATCTCGACACCTGACATCGGGCTTGAACTCAGGACCCCGAGATCAACGGTTATATGCTCTCTGACTGAGCCAGTCAGGCGCCTCTTATTTTTAAAAATTAAAATTTATGGGGCGCCTGGGGTGGCTAGGTCAGTTAGGCATCTGCCTTCGGGTTAGGTCATGATCCCAGGGTCCTGGAATCGAGTCCCACATCGGGCTCCCTGCTCCGCGGAGAGTCTGCTTCTCCCTCTCTCGCTCCCCCTGCTAGCACTTTCTCTCTCTCTGTCAAATAATTAAATAAAATCCTTTTAAAAATAAAATAAAAATTGAAATTTACAAGAGAGCTGTGATATAGAGTCATTTTCAGGGAATTCTTAAAAGACCCACAGCCCTTAAAATTAACAAGTCAGGAAACGACAGATGTTGGCGGGGATGTGGAGAAAGGGGAACCCTCCTACACTGTTGGTGGGAATGCAAGCTGGTGCAACCACTCTGGAAAACAGGATGGAGGTGCCTCAAACAGTTGAAAATAGAGCTACCGTACGATCCAGCAATTGCACTACTGGGTATTTACCGCAAAGATACAAATGTAGGGATCCGAAGGGGTACGTGCACCCCAATGTTTATAGCAGCAATGTCCACAATAGCCAAACTGTGGAAAGAGCCAAGATGTCCATCGACAGATGAATGGATAAAGAAGATGTGGTATATATACACAATGGAATATTATGCAGCCATCAAAAGGAATGAGATCTTGCCATTTGCAAGGACGTGGATGGACCTGGAGGGTGTTATGCTGAGTGAAATAAGTCAATCAGAGAAAGACATGTATCATATGACCTCACTGATATGAGGAATTCTTCATCTCAGGAAACAAACTGAGTGTTGCTGGAGTGGTGGGGGGTGGGAGGGATGGGGTGGCTGGGTGATAGACATTGGGGAGGGTATGTGCTATGGTGAGCGCTGTGAATTGTGCAAGACTGTTGAATCACGGATCTGTACTTCTGAAACAAATAATGCAATATATGTTAAGAAAAAAAAAAGAAGAAGAAGAAGATAGCAGGAGGGGAAGAATGAAGGGGAGAAAGTCGGAGGGGGAGACGAACCATGAGAGACGATGGACTCTGAAAAACAAACTGAGGGTTCTAGAGGGGAGGGGGGTGGGGGGATGGGTTAGCCTGGTGATGGGTATTAAAGAGGGCACATTCTGCGTGGAGCACTGGGTGTTATGCACAAACAATGAATCATGGAACACTACATCAAGAACTAATGATGTAATGTACGGTGATTAACATAACAATAAAAAAATTAAAAAAAAAGAAGACCCACAACCCTTGAAAGCTTAACCAGGAAAGGAATCCGCAATAACTCTCGCGTTGCCCCAGGCCTGTTAGAAGTGTCTCTCTGGAGAGACTAACTCCTGGTGTTTATCTAGATTAATACCATTTCACTGTGAGAGTAAGAATTTCAGTAACTACCCCTGCAAAGTAATATTTTCAAGACAAAAACAGAAATTATTGACAACATTCAGAACGCAGGGGGGTCCTTGCAGCCCCTGAGCTGTCACGGGGGGAACAGAGCCCCAGGTTGCCCTCTGCTGTGGCCCCACAGGACGACCCCGGGGGTGTGCAAAAGCCAGATGGACCAAAACTAACACCACTGCTCATGTGACCACATGCTGACGCTAACTTTTCCGCTTCTAAGTTAGTAGTATTTGAAGCTTGAAAGTGGATCATTGGGAGAACTTGGTGTCTCCTCTTCTGGGCAGGACAGTCAGATCAGATCATCCACATGTCTGTCGTCTGTGAAGCCCTCAAAAGGAGCCTGCAGGCTTCCTTAGAAGCCACCGCCAGACACGAAAACGAAACACAAAATACAGCACCATCCATTCAAAAGAAAGCACAAATATGAAGAATTGCAAGTCTGATAGTGCATGGGACATTACCAAAGGTCCAGAAGGGAAACCAAGCAGAACCTCGTGATGTCTGGATTGCTTCCAGGGAAGCTGATTCCGCCGCCACCTGAGCTCCTCCTCCACAGAGTGAGGCTGACAAAGCCTCACAATCGAACTGGAAACGTCACTCACCAGGCCCCGGTGGCACCTACAAACACGTCTGGTCTGACTCGTCCTTAACTGCCAGATGCACCAAGCAAAACCGACGAGCCTTTGTCCTCCACCTTCTCCTGGGACCACAGGGAACAGCCTGCCTTTCTGTCTAATTGTCCTCACGGCATGGGCTCCTCCAAATAATACCTCCTGCCCCAACGTGTCCTCTAGGACAGCGACCCAGAGAACAAGGAGCCAGAAGAGGCCAAGATGAACCATCATCAACACACGAAAACTTCATGCATTCCAATCTATACAATGCTGCGTATCTTTAAAGACCCTTTCCTGATGCTCTGCTTGTATGGTCGATAAGATTCTCATTCATTCAGACTTAACTTTTTTTTTATTAATTTATTTATTTTAGAGAGGGAGAGGGAGAAAGAATCTCAAGCAGACTCCCCGCTGAACATGGAGCCTGACGTAGGGCTCGATATCACCACCCTGAGATCGTAACCTGAGCCAAACCAAGACTCAGATCACTAACTGAGCCACCCAGGTGCCCCCAGACTTACCTTTTGAATGACCTCATTAATTTCTGGGGTATTTGGTGTGTACAGTATTTTTCCGTGTAATATAGGTTTTAGGAAGGACCACACCAAAGCGCCGTTTGGAGACTGCAGAATTTCTTGATAGAGGTTCAAGCAAAACGGTGCTATCACAATTAGAAGAAAAAGAAATTACTTACAATACGGGATGCACAGGCTAATAGTGACACGCATCTATATATCCATGACGCCTCACTTTCCAATGGGTGATATGGATGCATTTTTCATGCCACAACTAAAATTGGGCAGTAAATTCGAGAATAATTTTTCTTGTTGCTGTCCTTAGCAGTTCTCGCCTTGTAAGAAATTTCGAGATACTGTGTTTGTTTCGGTAATTGGAAAGAAAGGAAAGCAGGACCTTCACATATTCAAACTAAGTCATCAATAAGAGCACTAATTGATGACAAAGACACCTGCAAATAGTAATAGAAAGAAATGCATCTGATCTTTAATGTAGAAAATCATCAACACCTTACAGGATTGGGAACAGAATTAGGTTTTTCCCATGAAATTAGCTTTATATATTGCTGCTGAATTTTTTTCCCTGCACCTACACAGCCATGTTGACCTTACTGCTTTTGATATATTAAAGCGCCTTGTTTTCACTCAAACACTTGATCCCTCAAGGTGGGGGATCAACATTGCTGTGTGCTAACTGGTTTCAATCAAAAGTTTACTCAACTGACCTGTCTAATCAAATAGGTACCACCATAAGGATTAGTAGTAACCAAATACTGTAAGGTTTGTCTTTGTTTTTTGTTTTTTAAGTAGCCCCATGCCCAGCATAGAGCCCAACATGGGGCTTGAACTCACAACCTTGAGATCAAAACCTGGGTTGAGATCAAGAGTCGGACACTCAACTGACTGAGCCACCCAGGGACTCCAGAACATTATAAGGTTTTAAGCTAGTGATGAATACTTCAACTTGTTCTTTTACCCCTGAAGCGGACATTTAAAATGGAAATATCTTAGTTTTGATATCATGATTCCTGACACCCAAGGTATGAATAGTGCTGTTGTGATTATTTCCACTATTCATTACATCTTCCCAAATTCTGTTTGAAAAGGAACAACCAGTTCTTTTTATTCAACAAGTACAATAAAATTGATAGGAGGAATTCCCTGAGATATAAATTAAGAGCATGACTACATAATAAGTTTTTAAACTGTCATTTATAAAGATTGCTCTTACTGATATTTTTAAAGTTACACTTTATAAGCATAATTTAAACAGTAACAATTTTCATTTCAGAAAAGACAAAACCATATATATGTACACAGCAAGAAATCTGAAACCAGGAATCCTGACATCTGCCACTTGAGAGCTGTGTGAACTTTGGGTAAGTCACTTAACCTTCTCTGAGCTTCCAGTATGTCATGTGGAAAAGGAGGGTACTAATATTGTCTATGATTAGTGTGACAATCATTTGAAATACAATGTATGAAAGGACCAAGAAAGACTGGTCTTCCATGGTAGCTGAATGACTGGATGAATGAATGGTTGAGTGGGTGGATGGATGGATGGATGGATGGATGGATGGATGGATGGATGGATCAGTGGATGGGTGGAGGAATGGATGGATGATTAGATGATTATATTTGATGAGCAAATAAAAAATCCTCAAGAGGAAGAATGAAGGGGGGGAAATCAGAGGGGAAGATGAACCATGAGAGACGATGGACTCTGAGAAACAAACTGAGGGTTCTGGAGGGGAGGGGGTGGGGGGATGGGTTAGCCTGGTGATGGGTATTAAAGAGGGCACGTTCTGCGTGGAGCACTGGGTGTTGTGCACAAACAATGAATCATGGAACACTGCACCAAAAACTAATGATGTACTGTATGGTGATTAACATAACAATAAAAAAATCCTCAAGAAACCCAAATGCAAGAAAAAAAGAAAAAATGAGAATTAGAGAAGTAGAAAACACAAATTATCAAATATTAATAACATTAACATGTTTTTATACTGCCAAATTATGTTATGCTTGGCAGCTGTCCAAATCACCCATTAGCTGATGAGCCCACTGACACACTGTCTCTGGCTGGGAGGTCTTTGCTATGTGGCTTCATATCTTACACCCTCCAGCTCTGCAAACCACCACTCTCCTCCTCCTCCCCAGTCCCACCAACACTCTGTCCGTCCCGGGCATGCCATATGTAAACACAGATTTAAATGTCTATTTTTTATATTAAATAAATTCTTAAATATATAATACATAATTTATAACTGATAATATATATTTCATATGTATACTTGGTAGGCAGGTGGTAGGCAGAATCCTAACACGGCCCCTGGATGAACTTCAAACCTTGACTTGCAGACAGAACCCGTGAATATGACAGATGCCATGCACCTGGGTAGGTACACAGGCACGGTGAAGGAATTCTGAAGATGTAAATAAGGTCCCCAATCAGCTGAGTTGATGAATTCATCGAAAAGAAGATTAGCCTGGCTGAGCAAACAGGTAAACCTTTTAAAAAGACTGGAAGCCAAAAACAAACTGAGGGTTCTAGAGGGGAGGGGGGTGGGGGGTTGGGTTAGCCTGGTGATGGGTATTAAAGACGGCACGTTCTGCATGGAGCACTGGGTGTTATGCTCAAACAATGAATCGTGGAACACTACATCAAAAACTAATGATGTAACGTATGGTGATTAACATAACAACAAAAAATTATTTAAAAAAAAAAAAAGACTGGAAGCCTCAGAGTCAGACCCACCCCCCGAAGCCCGGTCTGTTTCGGACCCCTGGCTGACCTGTACTGGTGAGGGGTCTGGGCACAGAGACCAGCACCACCATGTTGGCCCCTGCAAACCAGCTATGCCCTACAACAAGGAGAAATGTATGTAACCTCCTCCAAATCTGCCTTCTATGAAGCTCAGTGGCAAAGGACCATGGATTGATAAGGGACTTCCTGGCCCCACTTTAGGTGGACCCGTTCTAATTAGAAAGGCAGTTGAGGGTTTAGGGTTTGATCAGTTCAGCATCCCCCACCCCCCCCAACCAGTTATGCCTCTTTGGCCACATGATATCATCTCTGATCACAGCGGTCTCATCCATGACACGGAAAGAATACTGGTATCACTTCCCCAGCAACGCAGAGAGAGAATGAGCCTGTGCCCGCGGGCACCAGGGGCTTCCAAAGCCACCTGCCAGGGCAGTGTCTGGCAGCCTTAGTGAAAGCGAGGGGTAAAGCTAACAAGCCGGAGACAATTGTCAGCCGGTGTGTGCCCACCTTCACACAGAATATTCCATACAGAGCAGGGCTAATGGCTGAGACGCAAACCAATCTCAATGAACGCTAATTACTGTCATCTTACTTGAATCTTCAGGAATGTTGAATTTTTCTTTGTCCCCTCCCAGGAGCTCGTTAACTCTGGGCAAGCTAAAGAACGAGTTAGAGCCGCTGAAGAATGGCGCTTGCTCCTTGCAAACCTTCTTCATCACGAACTGGAAAGAACCGAACGCTGAACTTCTGGCCTGCCCATGTTGCAGAGCCTGAGAACATGAGGAAAATAAGCAGCATTTCAACAAGTGACGGAGACTCCTGAAAGGAAGCCCGTTCTCCAACTCAACATACGAGATGTTCAAGTCCAAGCACGCAATCTCTGCTTCGGACGTCTCTGACCTCGAAACACTCTGCAGATCATGCGGTGATTTTCCCTGGCCTATAAACCCATCACGGAGACAAATGTCACATGCACGCGCACCAGCAAATCCTCTTCCGTCTGGTGCTAAGTGATCGATCCATAAAATATCACTCACTCCGACTAACTAATGGCCTTCATGTGCATTTCTACTGCCAAGTTACCCAGACACTTGACAGGTGTCTGCATCATGCCTCAGCTCACGAGCAGAGCTCTGTCCTGCCCGAGGCTGCTGAGCACCTTGCCGTCCACCGCCCCAAGCCTGCACCTCGGCCTCTGTGTGTCTCCCACACATCTGCTCTCCCCACACAGCCCCTCCTGGCAGACGGCGTCCAAGCAAAAGGTAGCATCACGACGCTGACTGCATTCAAGTTTGTGTTTGTATGTGCAGCAAATAATCTGTAATTTGTAAGCCAATTATTTATATGTAAATAAACGTCTGAAGGTTTTTGAAAGCAATTTACTCTCGGAATTAAGTTAAACAGGCCCTTGGAATCTCATTTGTGCTAATATTCGGTTTAGTGATTTCTGACTTCACAGACGACGTGTGAGCTATCCCCAACCACCACGTGCGTGCGTGTGGCTCAAAGAAGTCCCCGTTCCCTGGTTCTTATGTCTCCAGAGCCACAGAAGGTACTCCTATTCCTATATTTTGTTCCCACATGCAGAATTTAGATGCTGGAAGAAAGAGATACACAAGCAAAAGCGGCAAAGACAAAGACACAGCAAATCTGAATTTTTCCCCGGGGGGCCAAGAGCAAACACGTACCTGTTGGAAGTCGGGCGTGTCTAGCAAGGCAGTGATCTTATACGCCTGAAGAAATTCGGAGAGGTATTCCAGAACGTGGCCGGCTTTGGCAAGCAGGTGGCTGAGTCTGGAGACCACCTCCAACAAGGAGCCGAGTGCACTGTGGGCTTCTGAAGGCATCAGAGTCTCGAAGGAAAAAAACACAACACGAGAAATAACCAACATCGGACTTTGACTCTCATGAGGATTGCTTGAGCAGTGAAAACCTGGTTATTTGACTGTCTTCTTTCTAGAACTAGGGAGACGACTTCACTGTGCCATATAAAAGTCCTCTTTATTAGGGCACGCCTCGCTCAGCGTTTTGGCACACAACTGCACCCACACCGTTCAAATGTAAGCCAGGGATGGATGCAATCTGTTGTTAAAATTCAAATCATTTTCACAGTATTTCTCTTTATGTTGGAGGTGCCTAAAGTGGGCATTTAAGAGGTCAAAATAGAACAATACTTACATGGGAAACAAGTCCCACTTGACCGCTGTGGACCATTTCTACTTGGCCTCCTCGCCCCTCCGGGTTGTGCTAAGCACGCTCATTCTGTGGACGAGCGGACAGGGGCTCGGAGACCCAAGGACGTCCAGGAGTCTCACAGTTAGAAGGACAGGGCCGGGCATCTAACCCAGGACTGTAGAAGCAGCCGCGCCCTTTGAAACCTGTGTGTGCTATTACCCTGGCCCGCTAAGTATTTTCACTTATCATTTTCCGCTCTGTTCTGGGATGCAGACTCCACGTGGGCGGGGATGTGTGCCTGCCCCATCACTTACGTAGCCACAGGGGGCAGGACAGCATGGGTGGTATTATGGCTCAGAGTTTGCTGGATAAATGGATAAATGAGCCGACGCTGCCTCTTCCCACAAGAAGGGAGGAATCACGGCTAGCGTCCCCCTTCTGGGTTCACTTGTGCACTGAATTTTCAGGCTGAGGCCCTGACTGTCCCAACTTCTTATTCTTGGTCATTCGCATTCTGCACCTGCCCCTGAGCTGCTGGTTCTGCAGCTGACCTGCAGGCCCGACATCATAGCTCTCTCCTTTCTGGCCGGGCTCTGCTAATAATGATGTCCTTCCGGGGTCAGTGGCCCAACACTCGGCCACCAGACACGGGTGTGGGCTCCATCTCTTTCTCTGCTCGCCTTTCTCATCGAACCCACACCCCATCCTCATGCCCCTCCGCAGAGACTTATTTGGAAGCACAAATTTCACATGGGTGGCTTCTGTGTGCATAACAGAACGGCACTGAAACCCTGGCTCGCCATCGGGCTGCATCTGTGTCTCAGGCGGTGCACGGTGAATTTGGAGGGGGTACTTGATCTGAAAGTTAGTACTTGTCCTCAGAATGTGTGTGCGTGTGTGTAACCCAATACTTCCCCACGGGAGGGAGACCACAAAGGAAAGAGGGTTGGGATGGCAAACCTCCCCTTTTCCTGACCCCAAAGCTCTTCTCCCAGGTTGGAAGCGCCCAAAGCGCCCTTGCCAGATTGACAACACCTGTGGCATCTCTGATTAGCCCAGATGTTGCCAAATCCATCCCTGGGGAGAAACAGGGAACAAGACCAGTCCCTAAGGGTAGGGCTAAGTTTCTGGAAGCATAAGTAAGACTCGAACAGTGGAGGACAGAAGACAATGAACTTCTAGAAGAGGTAGAGCCCAGAGGGCAGTCAGTGGAGGGGTAATCGCGGGTGTCCCCGGGTCAGCCGTGCTCACCGTCCACACGGGCGGTCGGTGGAGGGGTAATCGGGGACGTCCCCGGGTCAGCCGTGCTCACCGTCCACACGGGCGGTCGGTGGAGGGGTAATCGGGGGTGTCCCCGGGTCAGCCGTGCTCACCGTCCACACGGGCGGTCGGTGGAGGGGTAATCGGGGGTGTCCCCGGGTCAGCCGTGCTCACCGTCCACTGTCAACTCTCTCCCGCACACGTTGTCATCTTTGGGTTTCTCAGACCCTCCTCACCCTCACCCCACTGTGTGCAGGAGTGTGTGGGGCAGGTTACAAGCTGGTTCCCAAGGTGACCAGGGCCCGCCCCGTGTTCCCTCCCGTCGGCACACCTTCTCCTGGACAGGCTCTGGCAGAGGCGGGCACGTAACCCTCACAGGACAGAGGCTGTGGGTCTCAGGACATGATGGGGCACAGAAGGCCAGGACCAAGGAGGGGTGGGAGCAGCTCCCGACTCAGAGCAGGGCACGGGCCTGGCCCGAGGAACCCAGCTTCCCCAGATGTACCGCAGGAAGGGTCCTTAAGGAGGAGGGGAACCTGGCACCGAGGTGAGGAGGGCTTTTCCTGGTGGGTCCTCCTGTGCTGACCACACTGAGGGCTGCCAACGCTGTGCCAAGTGTCCCCAGGGGCCTGACCCCAGGGATGCCCCGGATGGTCTCCTGAGCACCCCCTGATTCCGAGCCCCACCCCAGAGTCAGCGCACACGAGACACGGAGACTGGCCGAGGCCGCTGGGGTCTGCAGGCCCCCCCCTGCCGCCCCTCTGCGGACGTCACGAGGCCCAAGTCAGGCCACCCCCCACGGTCACCCCCTTACTTTGTAAATGACATTGCGTAGATTCAGGTTCTGAGTCATGGACACGATCAGAGAATACACGTGGGGCCCGGGCAGGCCACACAGTTCCTTGGCTGCAAACCAAGACTTCCGGTCCTCAGGAAGTGCCACCAGCAGGCGGAGAACGTCTGCATCACACCTTCCAGCCTGGGCCACCAGGAGGGTACTCAAGAGCACCTGCGTCGGAGCGGGAGGGTCAGAGGTGAGTCCAGCTGGCACCGGCAGCGCCCAGCACAGCCCTTCCTCAGCGAGGACCCCCCCCCCCCGAAAGCCCATTCTCCCAAAGGGCTGAGGATTTACCCACACAAATACACGGAATCCAAACCTCTGTGCGCTTCCAAACATCCGAGTGGAAACGCCTCTAAAATGTGCACATAATTCTCCAGTTTTGAAGCGATCTGCCCTTTCTGACGATGCAGGAGGCAGGACCTCAGGACCCTCCACCCTCGTCGACCCCGAGGGGCCCCCACAGCCTTTGACTCTTCCCCCGACACAAGGTCTCAACCTTTGTTTTTCAGCTGTCGGTGTGAAACTATTCTCTTCCTCGTCCATTTTCAAAATGAAAACCAGCTCTCCAAAAACGGTTTTTGAAAAGAAAAAGCGTATCCCCTCAGAGGAGGGATGAGGACATCTGGTATTGCCGCGTGCGCCACAGGGAGGGGTTCTGAGCACGTCTCCGTTTGCGTGTGGCTTTCAGCTAACGACCTTCACGATAGGACAGGGCATAAAGCAAAATTTCAAAAACGGACTTCCCATTTCTATGTATACTGTGATGCGTATGATTAGTGTGAACCATTCAGACCAAGCAAGACCCTTTGTGAACCAAAGCTACTGTTCATTTATTAGGAGTCTCACGAGCAGGCAGAACTCATCAGATGCCTTCCTATAATACCAGAAAGAGCCCAGGAAAATCATTAAGAAATAGAAGATGGCATCAATCGTGTTTATCAGTCAGAGCCCATAAGATGCGCATTTATGTGTTTATGTGTTTACGGGTATTCTACGGAAGTGGCTCGAGTCATTGTGGAGGTGCAAGTCCAGAATCCGCAGGGTGGGCCAAGAAGCTGGAGACCCAGGGATGAGTTCCAGTTGGAGTCTGGAGGCAGAATTCCCTCCTCCCCTGGGGACCTAAAGTCTTTTCGATCACAGCCTTCAACTGATTGGACGAGGCCCACCCACATCATGGTCTTTACTCAAGCGTCCACTGATGTGAATGTTAATCTCATCTAAAAAATACCTTCACGGCAACAGTGAGACTGGTGTTTGACCAAATACCTGGGTGCCATGGCCCAACCAACTTGACATAGAAAATTAACCATCACAAATGGCTAGGGTGCTAGCACCGAAGTACATTTTGAATCTTTGATTGAGTGTTTTCACACCTTAAGTTAACCAAAGAGTCCTTTTCCGTATGGGACATGTATGGTGCAAACACAACTTGAGAAAGATTTCCTCAATGCCGCTGTTTTCAAATGTGCTCTCCTGGGGGTGAAGAGCGGTCGCCTTGGGGGTGGGGTAGGGCAGATGCAGAGAGGGGGCGTGATGGGTGGAGTATGGACATCCAACATTTGCTTTGACTGGGGCAGCCTGTCTTGGATCACTTCCATAACGTGGGCTTCTATATGAAATTTTCCTTGAAAATGGGATCCATCCAAGCCCACAACCCCAGAGACTTCCCCCCGCCTTCGAGTGAGGATCGACCAGAACCGGCCAATGACAGCCCATCCGTGTTTGCCCTGGAGCCTGGTCTTAGCTACCATCTAGAGCATCACCCGGCGGCCCCCACGGAGGGTCACAGTCAATACAACTCCTAGAATTTGTCCCAGGACAAAAATATGTCTTAAAAACTTCTGTACACCTATTTAAACCAAGTGCGGGGGTCCCGTGCCCATCATCCAGAAACTCCGGCCATGCTGCAGTGAGCAACGCCCTGAGCATATCTGCACCCACTCCTCTGTGTCTTCTAAACCTTACTCTTTATCTTCCTAAACCTCACTGTGTCCATTTTTCCTACGTGGAAGGCACCTGAAGCAGGAGTAAAGAAACAGAAATAACACTCCGTTTTGTTGGGCTGGAGGGGCCACGTATGAGTCCTCATCAAAGTGAACCACGGCTTTGCTTAGGCTGATACGGCCACTTATCAGAAATGGGGAGGCCAAGGTGTTGATGTTTTTTCCGACACATCCGTGTTTGGGATCCAGGACGGGCAGGGCCCCGCACTGGGAGCCCGGCGCACCTCGGGGACAGCCTCGGCTCTGCCCGGCTGACAGTTTTCGATGAGGGGTGCAGGGAAGCATGGAGAGGGACGGCCGCTCTCTGCTTAATTACGACCAGGCAGGAAACACCACCAGTGATGTAGACGGACTGGGAATGGGGAGAGCGAGTCGGCCGTGTCACAGTGATGCCAGCAAAATCAGTGAGATGAGCAGAGGGGAAACACTCCACCCTCCATGGGCAGAGAGGGGCGGCGGGGCTCTCTGCCTCCAGTGTCCGGCTGGGCTCAGACCTGCTCATGCGATGACGAGCTACGAGCAAGGATAAGCGCCGGCATCGAGGGCAGGAGCAAGCTATTCGGGCCTGTTGGGAGGGACGGCAGACCAGACAGAAGGGCTCCAGAGGAAGGCTGAGGGCAGCTGGGTCCTTACCCTCGCTCTCCCTGTGTCTGAGGTCCACGAGCCACCCTCTGCCCGGCACCGAGCCGCAGCCTGGCCCCTGGGGCAGAGGTCACCGCCCCCCTCGCCCACTGAGGCAGACCCCGGCTTCGCTGCAGTTCTGGGGGGAGAACACGACTGCCACCTGGCTCTCTGTCTCCACTTCCAGAACATTTTCCCCCTCTCCAGGCTCCAGACAGGATATTGGGGCTACTAGCTACAGGTTTTAGGAAGTCATGGAGAAAATGAAATCGACCTTAGTTTTATTTCTTTTTCTTCTTTTATTTTTTAGAGAGATTAGGGGGATGGGGGGTGCAGAAGAGGAGGGAATCTTAAGCAGGCTCCACACCCAGCACAGAGCCTGACGCGGGGCTCGAACTCACGACCCTGAGACCATGACCTGAGCCAAAATCAAGAGTCGGATGCTTAACCGAGGCGCCACCCAGGCGCACCAACCTTAGCTTTATTTCTTAAAGCAGACCCTAGGAACTGGCAGCGCCCAACAGAGTCAGGGCCTGGATGAATCCTGACCGCGGGTCATCCAGGAGCTCTTGGACAAAGCGGCAATTGCCACAAAGCATGTTGGGAGAGTCACCATCAATGAAGAATTATCTTCTTTGGACAGCACAGTTATTAGGCTAGGACGTTGCCAGGCCCCCAGGTTACGTGCGGCGGCTGATTTAAGAGACAAGCTGCTAAACAGGTGTGGTGGCCCCCACGGCTAACCCTCTGCACTCATGACTTGAATGAACACACACTCGGTATGCTCCTCTCCTTTGGGACGAGCAAGGCTGAGAGAGACGAATGACACTTTGCAAAGTAGAGCCAGGATTAAAGACTCACGGAAGTTCAGAGTTATTGACTGCAACTAGCAGAAGGGACTTTGGCAGAGATCAGCACAAATCCTATAAAACAGGTTCAAAACTATTTACATCAGTGCAAGCAGGGAGAGATGCACCCCGTCGGCAGCAGCGAGGGACGTGTCTGCGCTGAGAGGTGGCAGAGGGGCTGAGGTGTCCGGATTAAAAGGACCAGAAATCCAGCCCGAAGCAGCAGAGATGGGGTCCCTTGTGGGAAATGGGGGAAACCCAGCCTCCAGGATAAGATGCCCCACACAGATGGCCTTGTCTTCCAGGGGACCCCTGGCCAGAATCCTCCTCGTGGGCCAGAGACCCTCAACTCCACTCACACGTTATTGTTTTTTCTCTGGGGGGGAAGGGAGGGCGGCGGGGTGGGGGGCGGGGGTTGCAAGAAAAAGCAGATTTTGACAGGTGTCTACTCCAGCGTGAGCTACACCAAGAACTACATGTTGCAGTTTTTCAGCAGACAAACTCCATGTGTTGCAACAAATGGGATGTGAGGTGTTAGGTAAAACCCCATCGGGCATCTCTCTGCTCCCAAACCGCACCGGTCAGCTGCTCATGATGCCCACAGAACAAGCCTCAAGCAAGAGGTGCAAGCACCTCTGCCCAAGCAAAGTAAGACAGAGTCTGAGAATATCTTCCCTCCTAGGAGCCGCCCCGAAGAGATGAGAGCTCTCTTGGGGCCCCGTCCCCACCTTCCTCTGCAAGAACCCCCCAGGAGGAACAAACCCACTGAGGACCACGGACGGCGTCCGAATTCCCAGGCCGTCCTAAGGTGCTCAGTTGTTTGGAGAAGAAAATAAAGGGCTAGGAGACAGACTCCCAGTCTATCTGGGTCCTGACTCTGACCTCGTCGCTAATTTTAAAAGAATCAAAACATGGCCGAATACAAAGAAGGAAGCGACGGCTGATCTGAAGACAACAACAGGTCACCGCAGCATAAAGTACCTGCGTTCCTCACAGAGCGGGTTGTGGGGGGCTGAAGCCCAGGACACAGGCAGGCGAGGCGGACCCCAGGGTCCCACGCAACCAAGTCTGTGATTTCGGTTTAACGGGCGCTGCTGGTGGTGGTAAAGAACACAGCACCGCAGGGCAGCGGAACTTCCCGTGGGCACCTGCAGCAGGCTCTCCGGAGCCAGATCCGAGGCCCAGGATCAGCCTCCTCTCCGGCCTCCCGGCCTCCCTGCCTCTGACCCTGTGCCCCGAGTCTCCAAGCCTGAGCCTCTCCCACGTGGCTCTTCACACCCGTGGGTTCTCAGCATGGCCACCTGAGCCCCAGTGTGACCACCTGTTCCCACCGCTGTCCCCGCCGCGGACGTGTCCCCTGCACGTGTGATCTTCCCTGCACAGCATGTGTTTATTTGTGTGCCGCTGCATCGAAGGTTCTGGAACGTTCGCTCCCTTAGCACTTGAGGAAGGACACCTAGTGGAAAGGGAGGTTTTCAGTGACTGAATGAATGCATGCATGCGGGTTCTTGCAGTCTGTCCAGGGCTCTAGTGCCACTGCATATTCCCTGTGCGCCACCTGAGAATCTCATGTGGCAAGTTCGCAAACTGACTGAAAGTAGGATAGACAAGCCCAGGGAGGAAGACATCGAGGTTACCACCAAAAACACGGCGTTGCTGTCAGCCTGGCAGTCCAGAAAAAAAACCCAGACCCCACAGTGCGGTCCCCTCCCCAGACGCGAATTCCTTTCCTAAGATCTGTGGACACGGGTGGGTCCGTGGAGATGCTTAGTGAGCAAAGCAAATAGCTTCATCATCTAGCTGAAGAGCAGAAATGCAAGCTTGCAATACACCTCCCTATTACCTACCGGTCCAGCTATTTAGGCGACCACAATGGCTTACATCGTCAGTGAGGCGGAGCAAGACACAGTTACGCAAAGGAGCCGGGGCCAGATGCTTGGCGGGCACAGCCTTCCCTGGATAGATCACCAGTGACACCTGCTGACCGCTGGCCGCCTCGGGCAGCTGCCATCACAAGAGCGGATGATCATGTCCGTTTCTCTCTTTTTTGTGGTCTACTCTTGTTTGTTCGTTTGCCAAGGGCGAGGTGGGTGGAGAGATGGGCGAAATGTAACTTCCAGTTACAAGAAAAGAGCGTCTCGTGATACATATAATTGGTGAATTACTATGTTGTACATCTGGAACTAATTTAGTATTATATGTCAGCTACACTTCAATTAAAAAAAATCTAACTGTTGAGCCTAAACCCAAGTATTATAAAACTTTGCCCCCCGCCCCCCATTACAAGTTCCAGGAACTGAAGATTTCAAACCGAATCTAATCGCTGCTTTTAAACAGGGCAACACGGGAGGTGTTCTCTGCACCCCACCTTCATGCCTGACACCCCCATGCGTGTCCACCTCTGGGATTTTTCCTTGAAGACAGATACTGGGGGACTCGCCATAAATAACTTGGCGGTACTATAATTTGAATTCTGGGTTCCTGACTTCTAACTGATGTCTTTCTTAATGCAGATGAATTCTGAATGATACACGCACCTCAGGGATCCTGCGGTTTGGTCCCAGGCCGCTACAATAGAGCAAGTATCGCAATAATGAAAGTCAAACGAATTTTTTGGTTTCCCAGTGCACGTAAAACTTATGTTTGCTCTGTACTGTAGTCTATTAAGTGTACAATAGCTGCTGATTATGTCTTAAAAAGCACATTTCTGGACTAAAAAATACTTTATTGCTCAAAACCACTAATCACCATCCAAGCTTTCAGCGAATCCTAACGTCGGCTCAGAGGTCTTCGTAACAAATACAATAATAATGAAAAAGTTTGAAACATCGCAAGAACTACCAAAATGCAACAGAGACACGATGTGAGCAGATGCTACTGAAAATCTGGCACGGATAGACTCGCTCGATGCAGGGTACCACAAACCTAAAATCTCTAAGAGTCTGTCCGCTACGCACGATAAAACGAGGTGTGCCCGTAACTGACGTACCTGTCAGAGCTTGTATGGGGACCCAGCTAACCAAAATCAGCATGAAATTAAATGTCTATTGCGGCCCCGCTGATTGTCAATGAAAAAAGTCCCCTAGAGTGCGATCTTCACCGCTACTGCTTCCGGAATGTTCTCAGTACAGAAAGTAAAACGATAGCTGGAAATGCGTGAAAGCCTATCTCACCATGAGCTAAGGATCCAGTGATACCAGCTGTGGGAGGCATGGCTTCATTATCCCCGCCTCTGTGCACAAACCACACCCAGCACCAGCCCTCCTCTCGGTGCGCGCTGACCCTGTGCCCTGGCCTCCAAGGAGGGGACACAGCTCATTGCCCGACAACTTGCGCAATAAGCCAGCCCCTCTGCACACGATATCAGTCAGCACACGGGTATCCTCGACTTAAAGGCAAGCACAGCTGACGTTTAGAGCGTTCTACGTGTTTGAGTTTTTGCATATTTTTGAGAATTCTGCAACCCCTACCTAACGAAGCTGGGGCCCCTGGGGGGTGTTGTGCATCAAGGCTGGGAATAACTGTAATCAGTATCATTGCCAATTTTATCCTTTCTAACCCCAACAAGACAATGTTAGGAAATTAAAGATCCCAAGGTTCTGGCTCCTGGCTTGCCCTCCCATTTCCTTCCCACCCGTGGCTAGCCCCTCAGCACAGGACGGGAGGGGCAGGGGACAGGGGACCACAGCGCCACGCTAGCCCGGGCCAGCTGGGGGGCTGGGGGGGCAGAGATGACAAAGCTCCGCACCTGTGAACGGGAGATGTTGGCTTCTAGAATACTGTGGATAGTCTCGTCTGAGATGTGGATGGAAGAGCGAAGCTCGTGGGTTAGCTTGGAGACGTTCTGCATCAAATCTTTGACTTTTACATCTGAAAAACCATCAAAAGGAAGGAAATCTTGTAATAAGAAACGTCCGAGCTATTATTGACTGGGAAAACACGAATCCATACTGGACCCTGGCAAGGATCATGCAGCCGGTAATGAACACTGGGTGGAGCCGAGATCAGTCATACCGAAATAAAACAGACCTAGGGTGTGTGGGCTTTCCTGCTCACTTGACCACTCTCTCTGAGACTCGCGTATTTTAGGATTTGCTCCAGAAAGATGTTCTTCTTAGAGAAGTGATCAGCTCCTGCAGAAAACTCATTCTCTCCACGTATTTCCTTATCCCGCTTTATTTTAACCAAGCGGAGGATCACATAAGGAGTTTCCAGAACTCTCCGCACCTGGCCTGTTGGTGCTAGGAACTGTACAGATAGAGCGGACGGAAAGCAGAGACTTACAGACACCTCATGGCTTGTCTGGGGAGGCAGGGCCAGGACGACACAAAAGTTTCTCTTCCTCCCCGCTCCTGGTTTTTTGGTCGGCAGAATTCCAGAACTTTCCTTCTTAACCCCAAATACATCAGAACAGCCAAGTTCTGAATACTTTGTCACATACAGCGCAATTTTCCCTTTGTACGTTCTACTTCACTAACGTGTTTGTGTGAGAAAGCACACTTCATTCGTAATTGAGCAAAGCTGGAGGAAGCACATCTTACCGCCCGTCACTGTGAGATTGCTAAGAAAGGCCAGCATGGGATTCCCAGACAACCAGGTCTTCTCGAGGCTCGGGGCCAACCTAAAATGGCAGAAAATTAAAGCGAATTTAGGCAAGATAAAACACCAGAAACAAGGCGGGAGTGAATAATCCTGCCTCCGTTCCCAGGAGATGAGCTGGATGACATCACATTTCCAGAAAGTTCCTCAGATAATCAGACACACTGCATCTCCTGACGCCCTCTAAGCGTGAATGCCCACAACTGTCACGACTCTGGCACTGTTTCCTTGGAGTCCCTGCCTGGCAGGATGAGTCAGGGGGATGACGATGCGTGAGAAGTGGGTCCTCATAAGTGTGGAAAGAACGGATAGACTAGATCACGGAGCGCGTGAGAAATTGGGATATCAAGGAGTCAGTGACCCTTCTTTCTGTGCATAAGTCATTTGCAGAATACAAAGTATGCGACCTCCCCTTCCGCTGGTTTGCACGTGGAGGACACAACAAAATTAATCCAATAAGAAGGCAGTTTGAAGACTCTTTGCCTGCTCTTACAAAACATATTGAACACCGTATTACAGTCTCGGATCTTTGATCTCACATCTTGATCATCCGTAAAGCTAGCCTGAGCGCGAATGCCGCTCGTATATTTCACCACTGAAAAACTTACAGTCGTGGAAAACTTTGCTATTGCTATATGGTCCGAGATTCACAAACCGAGATTTAGAAACTCAAGACATCTTCTTTATGAAGGAAAACACGGGGGCGGGCAGGGGGCCCAAGAGCATACGTACGTGCGCACGTGCTGCCGAGCCAAGTCCAACAGCGGCGGGCATTCACAGTCCCACTCGGTGGCGTGCTCCAGGCTGCTCTTGAAGCTTTCCAAGGAGCTAGAAAGGTTCCTGCGGAGACCTTCACAATTTAGCTGAAGGGGTGAGGACCACATCTTTTGTATTTCCTAGAAAACAGCAGAGATCCAGTTAGAAACACACACACTTGTTCGTCAGAGCTCATGCCTGGCTTCCAGATAAAAGCTTGCCCCTCCCCACCGCAAGGACTCCGTGCAATGCAAGCGTTCTGCTCACCTTCTTCACCCGGGCAAACACAGTGCTGGAGACTGAGAACATACAAGGAGGTCTGATTGCACCTGCCCCTTGCAGAGTAGTGGAAGGAGCCCTTGGCTGGGCGCCTGGGGATCCCGCCTCTTAGCCCTGGCATTGCTACAGACTGTCCAGGCAGGGTTGCGTGCTATCCAAGGTCTGCCAGAGAACGAGCACCGTCCAGCTGGCTACCAGGAGTTCATTCATTCCTGGTTTGAAAACTGAGCCTTTGCAGAATTCCCAGCCACAGAACCCACCCCTGAGAAGAAATCGTATGTGGCTGTCCATACATAAAGCGGGTAAAAGCTGGGTCTTCCCTGCCCTGAAGGTCCCTGTCTCCCCCTTGGTGAGGGGCATAGTGAAATCCCCAGTCTAGGCCAGCTTCTAAGAGTCCTTGCCTATCTTAGCATTCTCTCTCTCTCTTTTTTTTTTAATATTTTCTTTATTTAGTTGAGAGAGAGCATGAGCGGGGGAAGAGGCAGAGGGAGAGGGAGAAGCAGACTCCCCGCTGAGCAGGGAGCCCGATGCGGGACTCGATCCCGGGACCCTGAGATCATGACCTGAGCCGAAGGCCGACGCTTAACCGATGGAGCCGCCCAGGCCTCCCTGTCTTAGCATCTTCTTTCGAGCATTAACCAACCTCATGAAAGACAGACCAATCATTTCACACAAAAAATTTTTAGAATAATACCTATATAAAATACCTATAAAAATGCAAAACATTTATCGTATACAAAATTAAATGACGAACGCAGGTAATGTAAATTTAAAAGAACTGGAAAAGCGGCACACACGTAGGCACGTTTACAGATACACGTGCCAATCCATACCTCCCCTGGACACAGAAATTCTGCCACATAGAACTGAGTCACATCGCCAGAATTTTATTTATGTCATATTTTATTTACATCCCCTGACTCTTCCTGATGTTGGAGTCATGGCCCCAGCTTCTGCCAGTGAAGGGAAGAAAGTGATCAAATGTAAGTCGACACTTTTGTAGTATTTCTGCTCAACACAACGCGGAAATATTTCCCCCAAAACCACCATGAGTTTCTCTTGCGAAGGAAAACCGTCTATCATTCCGCTGACCGGAGAGAGCTAAGAGCTATATTTCCCAAGGAAGGTTAACCGTGGAAGAATACTGAAATGTACCCGAACCCTGGAGTCGCCTGACACAGCCGAGCAGGATCTGCCCGGGGGCCCGGGAGTTGCCAGGATAACCGGGGAGCACTCACGGGGAGCACGCACACGGGACCAGAGCACCCGGACTCACGCCACCACCAGCACCTCGGAACCACATCACGGGGGAGCCCAACCAGCCAGCAGACCACCACACACCTGGCACCCGCTCACTAACCCGTCCAGGATTGTGGGTCCCTTTCCAAGTTCACGTTTTCCCGATCAATATGGGGGTGAAGCTCCCAATCAATACGGGAGTGAACAGAAATCCTACAGAGTTGTTCAGTCATTCGTTCGTTCATTCATCCCTTCGCCCCCCACAGGCTTGCATCCCACGGAGGATGCCAGCTGACAGCCACTGCACAAGGTGGGTGGACGCCCAGGCCCTGTCTCAAGAGCCTCCGTCCTCTGTGGAGGCCCCTCTTCCCAGCACACAGGTGCACGGATGCATCTGGGTCAGAACTTGGGGTACAGCTCACTTCTGAGAACGTAGGTTGAATAAAACCCACTGCCCTGGGGCTCTGCCCTTGTAGAAAAGAAACTTTAGTTCAGAATTCAGTAATTATATGCCAATTAAATGGAATTCTACTCATTTATAATATTCCTGCTATGGATCTTATTCTTAAATTTAGCGACACAATAATTTTGAAATATATGGGGTAGTAGAGAAGGACAGTGCATGTCCCTCCCCAGCAGCAAGACACTGGAAAGAAAGTTCTGGCTTCCTTCATCACAGGCACATTGCACTCCGTGCAAGATGTGTCGGGTGCAACATCCAAGGCTGTACTTTGGGGACAGGGTCAAGCCACCAAGCGCACAAGTCTGGGCCTGCCTACAAGAGGTCAGGGAAGTGTACCCAGCATGCTTTGCAGAGGCAATACTGTCCACAGGTGGGTCCAAAGGGCTATATTTGGGGAGAGGGTCGGAAGCCCCCAGGCCAACCTGGGTTCCAGCCATTCTCCACGTCTGGACTCACTGGGCACTTTGCATGATAATTTGATGCATTTTTATTTTCTGATCTCCATTTAGCTCCTTACTGCTGTTTCCCACAGTTGAGGGTACCGAGTGGACTCAGAGCCGGCGTGCTCCCTTCCGGTGGGACTCCTCACTGGCACTGAGGCAACCCTCTGTCAGAATGTTTTGTCAGATCCTGGAAAACTAAAAATAGCACGGTGCCTTTGGCTCGCCTCTGGGGGGCACTGGGCACTTCACACCCCAGAGCCTGAGAACACTGATATTTCTAAAAGCCTCGCACTCTTGCGAACCTTGACCCATCCTGGAGGCTTTGCATCCTGAGATAAGCCAACTCCTATTTTTGTCATCAAAGACAGGAACTCCTGCTCTCTATCCAAACGGATCCAACTGTTGGCCGCCCGAGCTGTTAGTCACAGAGAAATTGGAACCATAACGGCAATCTCCGAGGCAGCTTTGAAAGCTGGGGATGCTTGCCTTGCTTTATGATTGCAAACCTCACTCGGCACTCAAAAGGCGTCCGTCGGGGGTTTTTGACGGATCCACATTTAATACGGGACAGAAATCTGTGCAACCTGGAAATAAGACTGGGATGGTCTCCGTAAATCAGCGTCTGTATGAAAGACACCATGGTCCGCATGGTGTCATCTCTGTAGGGACCCCCCAACCCTGCTTCCCGAGCACATCACCGGTCCTCCCGAGCCTGACGCAGGCCCCCCCCGGCTCTTGCCCCACACCGTACTGGGGGACTTGGCCTGAGCACCTCCAGCCTCCCTCCACGGCACCCTTCTCTCTGCTTGCTGTGATAATCCAGCCTGCCACGGACACGTGTGAAGGTGACTCTGCTGGAGCACAAAAGCCATAAAAGATATCCAGAACGGGCGCTTGGAGAAAGGAAGGCACTCGGTCCATTGCTGGACTCACGTCGCTGTCATCCATGCCTCCCCAGCAGGTCTGGCCTGCCGGTGGGCCCCGTGGCCTTGGCTCCCAGGGGAAGGCAGCCGGCCACAGGCGAAAGGCACAACCTCGGGCCCAGCTCCAGCTCAAGGCCCCACGTGGCCGTTCCCTGGGCTCGCGTCCAAGTTCATAAAAGGGAGCCACGAGGCTGGTCCCCCTACAGCTATTGGCTCTCGATGCCCACCGCGTGGGCCGTTAGTCAAAACGCACGGTGGGCTGGTGAATGTTTAATAACCGGCTCTCTGGGAAAAAATACGTTATTTGTAGCATTTGCCAATTTCCATGGTATAAACGGTGTCACCGTGGCCTCGCTCAAGCCACCATCACGACCTCCCTGAACACAGAATTAGTTAGAGATGCACAGCGCTGCACTCCTGTAAGGTACTCCCGCCATATAGGAGCAGGAGATGTGAGCCATCTCAAGAGCACAGACAATAGTCAAACACACACGGGGCGCCTGGAGGGCTCGGGCGGTTAAGCATCTGCCTTCAGCTCAGGTCATGATCCCAGGGTCCTGGGATCGAGTCTCACATTGGGCTCCCTGCTCGGCGGGAAGCCAGCTTCTCCCTCTCCCTCTGCTGCTCCCCCCTGCTCGTGCTCTCCCTCTCTTTCTCTTTCTCAAATAAATAATTTAAAAAAAAACACACAGCAAAATAATTAGGAATTGATGAACATCTGTTTTTCACCTAATTTATTGTCACATACGTTCATATCATCTGCTTATCGATGATGTCGAGGTTTAAGAGCCAGCTTGCGGGGTTCCCAAGAATGGAACATCCCGCTCTCACAAGGCAGAAGCCAAGGGGAGGAGGGCCGCAGGCTAGCCTCTGACATGGCTGAGCGTGGTTGTAGGGACCGAGCCAGCACGCTCGGCATGAGCAGACTGCCTCGTGTGGCCAGTGGGGATGAAGGTGACATTCAGGGACATGAGGCGGAAGACAAACCTTGTAGTGGTCGTGCACCACGGCGGCCCCCTGGAGAGCAGGTAAGATCAGACTCCGCGTCCCACCTTGTTTGCAGCTCAGAACAGCACACAGCATGTCCTTGGTCAAGGAAGGGTTTTCTGCGGGAGTAAACACATAGACACGTCATCAGCAAACGATCCTCTCCCCGGTGAGCCGCTCTCCCCAAGTCATTTCTGAAAGACCCAAAAGGATGACAAATTCATAAACATTTCTTAAATCATCAAAATGCATATTCAGAATATGAAGGGGAAGCTGTTGGGTTCCAGACGTCGGGTTTTTTCTGGATGTAACTGAATGTACATAAATTAATGCCCCTCCCTCTCCCCACACTGGCCCGTCTTTCCGTAGCCCTTTGGGCAGGGTCCCCATTCACCAGTTTGCCCAGAACAGCCCTGGTTCCCCAACTGCCCTGGAGTAGCTGTGAATAACGCACTCTTGGATTCCCCAAAGTGCCCCAGTTTGAGGGGTGAGTTATTCACATGGTCAATTTGAGGCCCCCTCCCCCACTGTTCCCTACCTCACGCCTCACAGCCCACCTCTCCACCTGCTCATAAGGCTTCCAATGGCTCTCGATTCCCTGGCCCAGCCCCCAATTCATCTTCATCTCTGAGTCATGGGGCTCCTCCTAAAGGGACATTGTTACAGTGACAAAGGAAATTCTCAACTTTTCCCATTGGTGAGCCCTGCTCTCGGACTCCCAGGGAAGCTACACTTTAACCTTTACCAAGGTCAGAATGACTTCACCAAGGACTTCACCAAACTTCAAAGCGGGGGCTCTGTTTCTGCCCCTAGCACACAGTGTACACCTGCTTCCTTAGCAAATAACCGAAAAGAAACATTTCAAACTAAAGATAAGAGTAAACATCTCCCCAGGTATCCATATCTCCAAAGCCCACAACCTTGCACATACTAAAAGCTTAAGATCGAGTTTGTAATTTTCTGGAATATCCTTCCTCAGGATGCCTTGGAACTCCTGATGTAACAAAAAACATACAACTGTGTTAGGAGTGAGTTGGACAGTTAGGTAGTCAGGACCAAGGTCCCCACCAAGGAAATACGGAGTCAGGACAGCTAAGACAAAACAGCTCTAACATCCCATTTTGCAGCTTAGATAGGACCACACTGACATTCTCCTTTGCAGCCTTTGCAGAAATGACTTCGGCAAAACATCCTAAAATAAGAAAATTAACCACAAAAGCATTTGTCAGTATCACGGGCAAGGGGCAGTTAAGACCTAAGCCCCCAGATATCAGCAAAAAAAGACCATCAGCACGTGGACATTAACCTAATAGGTAGACAGATACGTGACCAAAGCCCTGATTGGCATGACTCAGCACATCCCGATTGCTTAAGAAAGTTCAGCAAAAGAGCTCATAAAAACCCCTAAACTTAGAAACTCCGGGGGCAACCCTCTCGGACCCCCCACCTCCCTCTCTGGGAGCTTTATACTCTTGCTCAATAAACTGTGCTTTGCTGTCCACCACACTTGGTCTGGTCTACCTCTTCCTTCTTCGAAGCGGCATGACCAAGAACCATGGGCACTAAAGGGACACAAATCCTCTAACACCTACACCACATGTTCCGTCCTGGGAGCCCTCTCTTCCTTAAGAAGACTGTGCATCCAGGGCAGCTGCCCTCACTTGGGCTCGAATGAAACTCTCTTTCTTTTTGCACAATTTCTAAAAGATTTGTTCGTTTTGCCTTGATAATAGGAATCTGCCCAAAGGCTGGTGTGCTACCCATAGCCTTGTGCAGCCTCTGGCCGTCCCTGTCCCTGCTCATTCCTGAGGCTCCTCCCCGCTTCCCAAAGCCACCTGTACCTCCTGCCCTGCCCGGGGCTCCTCTCCTGACCTTGCCTTTCAGAGCTCTGCCTCAGGACACCTGCCTCCCACCAGTGCTGAGCCCGCCCTGCTGTGCCCCTAGCAGGTAAGTGCATGCTACAGGTAACTGTGCAGGGCCTTTGCTCACGTCCTGTCCCGGGTCACTGCTGGCCCCTAGAACACGCCTTTGCACCTAGCAGATGCCTGGTAAACACCGTCACCTTGCTCTATACAAAACGAGATGTATTGCCAGGAGTAGCAAAAACTTTAATTTTTTTTTTTTGGTTCGGCAAAAAAAATCCACTTCTGCATCTTACATGATTACATCGTTTCTCCAAAGTAATTTTAAAAAAACTGTTTTGAACTCCTGGTGATCCTTGAACAAGTTTGGGTTTGAATCGCATGGGCCTACACTGCGTGGGCCCACTTACATGTGGATTTTTTACAGGACAGCATTGCAAATGCATTTTCTCTTCCTTCTGATTTTCTTAGTAGCATTTTCTTCCCTCTAGCTTACTTTATTGTAAGAATACAGTGTATAAGGGGGGGTCTGGCTGGCTCAGTCAGTGGATCTGGGACTCTTGATCTCAGGGTCCTGAGTTCAAGTCCCATGTTGGACGTAGAGATTACACAAATAAACTTTAAAAAGAATACAGCATATAATACATATACATACAAAACATGTGTTAATTAACTGTTTAAATTATGGGTAAGGCTTTTGGTCAACAGTAGGCTTTAGTTAAATTTTGGAGAGTCAGAAGTTATACGTGGATTTTCAATTGCACGAGGGGGTGGAGGCCCCAAACTCCGCATCGCTCAAGGGTCAACCATACACACAACGTAGACTGCGTAGAATACACCCAAAGTCATGCTTTCCAGGGGCGCCTGAGTGGCTCAGTCGGTTAAGCGGCTGCCTTCGGCTCAGGTCATGATCCCAGGGTCCTGGGATCGAGCCCCGCATCGGGCTCCCTGCTCGGTGGAGAACCTGCTTCTCCCTCTCCCTCTGTCTGCCACTCTGCCTACTTGTGCTCTCTCTCTATCTCTGTTAAATAAATAAATAAAAATCTTAAAAAAAAAAAAAAAAACAAAGTCATGCTTTCCAGAAGCAACCACCTGAAAGCTTCATTGGTTTAGTTTCTCATTAATGTCGCGATTTCTCCGAGTTTGAAAGCAGATCTCCTTATTGTAAAAAATGCAAAATATGTCTCTTAAGCAATCTGCTATGAAAATACGAAACAAAAGGGGTAAAGCACTATGAAACGTGCCGGCATCGTCTTTGGAGACAAAAGGAGCCTCTGCTTTGGAGAGGACATGACAACATGTTCAGGAGTTATGTTATCCAAACCTAACAGGGCATCCGATGCTCCAGGAAAGAACTCACTGACCGTGTGGATCTAGGCAAGGACCAGGTCCACCCTTCACTTTCCTGCTGTAAACTGAGAAAGCGGGAGAGGTGGGGACTCAGGCCTGGCGTTTCTGGAAGGTCGGGTCAGGGAGGATGTGCTGGGCTGTCAGAACTGCCCCTGCATCTAGCACACCCTCCAAGGGACCACCTTCGAGGTCCCTTTCCGGACCCCTGCCCTCTACTCCCCCCCCCCCCGCAGTCCCACAGGCTCCTCCACTGGACTCCCTGACTTCTTCACCCCCAAGTCCCGGGCAACCCACTCCCATTCTCCGGGCCTCAGGGTGCCAACTGGGAACCCCAGAGGTCGAAGAAGACAAGTCCCTCCGGTCCAATGAGCCCATCAGGCCACACCCCTGTCCTCGTGCAGACATTTCTAACAGATTTCAAGTATTACATCCGGAAGACAAAGAGGACAGCTCTCCTCGTGGGGATACCGAATTTCATTCTGTGACACACAAGTAACTACCATATCTTCAATAGTAACGGTCACTGATCTGAGCGCTAGTCCCTTTGTGTGACGGAAGAAGAGTCACGCGCCCCTTGTGGCCCACCCTACCCCCAAATCCTCACTGGCTGGTGCTTAGACCCTTCCCCGGCCTGTCATGGCCCCCTCCCATTCCATAAATGCAGTGACGGTTTAATGAGGAAAGTAGATGACAGTCTGAATGTGACCCCGTCATGCCTGAGTTTTCTTGAAATGAAATAGACAAATTCAAAATTAATTCTGTTGCCAATGTAATGTCGAGTCTGCAACCTTCATTTAGTAGCTGCACTGCAGAATGGCAAAATAAATACACATCCAGGTATTAATGAACGTTTAATTCCTTTAAAAGCCATGACAGTAGACTTTAGCCATTACATTTTGACTGAGAAACGTCAGAATCCTTATGTGTCTGAAGGTGGCTGGGTTCAATGTCAGGTAAGCATTCGGGATGCAGAAAAAAAATGCCATTTGCAGTTGACTTGAGCATGCTTCCTCGGGCTGAAAACACGTGTGGCCTGTCCTGAGGTGTGCTTAGATATTCAATGCTTGATAGTCAAAAGAATTGCCAGTGTTCACATCTCGAATCGGAAGTAGAGATTTTCTTTTAAAAAAGGGGGGAAAATCTACATGCCAACTGAGGTTTCACTTACATCGACGAATGTGTCCCTACCTCCGCCACACACACACACACACACACACAGAAGCACGCACATACACACGCACGTGTGCATGCACACATACACGCAAGCACGCATGCATATGCACGCGCACATACACACGTGTGCATGCGCGCACGCGCAGGCACACACGAGCACACGCACACGTGCACACACATATACGCATGCACACGTGCATGCACGCGCACACACATGCACATGCACACACGCGTGCATGCATACACATGCATGCATATTCCCTTTTCCTGTTTCTCAGCCTAGACGATTCCTGTGTTGGTCCCTAAATTACCGTTTCTCATCCTCAACTTGCACTGTGCGGGGCTGCCGAGCGCGGGCGGGCACCCACAACACGCGAGGCCCAGAGAGGTGACCTGGGTCCCCATCTGGTTTTATTTACCTCCTCCTACCCGTGCTTTGAATCAGGCCTGGCTCCCACTCTGGAGGGCTCAGCTGGCAGCTGCCGGGCAGGACTGGGACTCAGCCCATTTGATCCCGAAGCCCCCGCCCCACTCGGCCTGATTCCCCTTCCTGTGGGCGTGGAGCTGGGTTTTGCCTCACCTGGGATGCCCTAGAGTGATTACTGAGGGCTGCCACCTAGGGGGCGGGGGGGGGGAGGGGGTGAGGGCAGGGAGGGCAGCCCTGCAGACAGGGAGGCTCAGATCCTCCACTGCGGTCCCTGCACACTCAGGCCTAATAGCACTGACTCTAGGAGAGGGAGGCATAGAACTAAGGACATTACAGTTGCATTTGACAGAGGTCTGCTCCCGGTCACGTAGGCAGCCCACCTGCAAAAATGATGATCCCACGGAGAAACAGCACCGTCGCTTTCTGCAGAGTCGCGATGGTTTCCGGGGGCTTCTGAAGCTGCTGGAACATCTGACACATTTCCACACTAAGGAATAAAACAGACAATGGCATGGAAGGGTGAAAATGGGCAAAAGCAGTGTGAGTCAGAATCCTTATTCCTCAGTCCGTCCACGACGGACTCCAGACACACAGACGGCCGTCTAGACCTCTAGGAAATACTAGGTCTCCCGCTCTGGAAGCACCAACTCCGGGGCCAGGAAGCCGGACATCTGCCCTTTCCTTGCCTTCATCCGTTCTCAAATGCAAAGGTCAGTGATCAAAGGGGGGGAAAAAAACAGGAGCGGTGAAAGTCAGTAGAAAGAAATCTTACGGTTCACTATGTGCAGAGAATTCACTGCAACGGATGCATTTAGTATGTAAGATTCTTATCTTTCAGCAAAAGTTGGTGTAGCGTGCATGCGTGTGTGTGTGTTTGCACATGTGTTTGCACGTGTGTTAGTCTTTACGGAGTCCACTGGTGGTGTTGGAATAACGTCATCCAGACCAATGTTTTATGAAGCAGCTGTGCTGTAAGCCCTGAAGGCTGGTTTTTCCTTTTGTAATGCAAGTGCCCAGCTTAAACTTTAATTGCAAATGCTTGCATTTCAAAGATATCTCAAAACCACACATTACCAGCCACACCCCTCGGAGGCACCTTTGTTTGAAAAATCTTGGTTGATTTTGATAATTGCCCATTCCAGCCGCTCACTTTTTCTCTTCCGTGCTTTAAATGCCTTCTCTTCGGTTTTAAATTCACTGATAGACAGTGAGCCAATGAAACCCTAGGTTCCCACCTTTGGCCCCAAATAAGCAGAAGCCCCAGCCGGCACTCTTTCTATCTGTGACCTCACTTTGTGGCCCCAGGTATGGCATGTTGTTTCCAGAACTTGTCAGTCATAAGCCGTTACTTTTGCAGAGGTCCCCGGTGGTGGCCACTGAGGGCTGGTCCAGCCACAGTGGTGGTTATGGATGAGCTGGTACCCGCACACAGCAGGGGCCCTTCCTCAGTTCTACCATCACGCTGACCAAAAGGGCTCAGGAATTCAGATTTACTTTTTTTTTTTGAACCCCAAATGGCTTTTGTCTCCCTCTTAGAGGAGCCAATACTGTTTCCAAAACTCAAAACCATCCTCAACCTCAGACACAACTGAGCGTATAAGTAACAGAATCTGTGAAGCACCTGCCAAGGAATTTAACAAAGGCTGTGTGTCTATTCTTTTTCTTTTCTTTTCTTTCTTTGTTGTTTTGTTTTTTTTTTTTTTTTGACACTGTGGGTCACATCAACTGATGAAGGACACAACTGCCCAAGGAAATTCCCCGAAATTCCTTGAAAAGGAGTATCCTTGATGAGGTTCTGAGTCAGTGCCACACTCAGAATTCTCCAAAACACTGTGACAAACAGAGTAAGGTTTATTTGTTTGTTTGTTTAAATACAATCTGTTTTTACAGCATGCTGTTTTAAAATTTACTTTCCCCAAAGAATGAAACTTTCTGGAAAAAATAAAAATAAAAAGTTTAAAATCTGTCCTGCTTTTTGGGGCTGACTCTGAACAACCACAGAACCACCCTGCTTCAACACACCTAATGGGATGGGAACAGCCACCTGCCCTGGCAAACGTGGATTTTCTCCAAATGGAGGCTTGTTTTTCCGTTGTTGAGAATCCAACCAGTCCTTAGAGAATGCAGTTATCACATGTTAATATGGAAGGTTCAGCGTAGTGGTGCTGTGTATATTTATCAGGACAAGAGCAAGTTTACTGATTCAATGCACTTCTGCCTGGGGTGCGGGCCTCCTCGAGGTGATCAAAAACTGGAGTTTTGGGGCACCTGGGTGGCTCAGTCGGTTAAGTGTGCAACTCTTGGTTTCAGCTCAGGTCATGATCTCGGGGTCGTGAGACCGAGCCCCGCATCAGGCTCTGCACTCAGCGCAGAGTCTGCTTGAGATTCTCTCTCTCCCTCTCCCTCTACCTTTCCCTCCTGTGCGCTCTCTCTCTCTCAAATCAATGAATAAATCTTTAAAAAAAAAAAACAGGGTTTCTTCATAGTTATACTAACTAATTGCGCATTTGACAGTCTGACGTTGCTTGATGTTTTTGAAGGTAAGGCAAAATGACACAAAAATCTTCTAGGGAAGCCAGATTCAAGGGTGGTGTTGCTCTAAACTAGAGAACAAACAAAATAAAGAGGTTTTATTTTTAGGTATGATAAAAATATGGTGGAACTGGAGAATATTTGGGGGGCAGGAAATAGTTATTCCTGAATTGTGTTTTAGTGCCATAGAAAGACAAACATCTATCATCATCATTTCTGGCCAAATCAAACATGACGGTGTGTAGAGCCATGTATTAATCACCATCTGGGGGTGCCTGGGTGGCTCAGTCATTAAGCGTCTGCCTTCGGCTCAGGTCATGATCCCAGGGTCCTGGGATTGAGTCCCGCATCGGGCTCCCTGCTCCATGAGGAGTCGGCTTCTCCCTCTCCCACTCCCCCTGCTTGTGTTCCCTCTCTTGCTGTGTCTCTCTGTCAAATAAATAAATAAAAATCTTTTTAAAAAAATCACCATCTAGTATTACATATCTTGGTAAATTGTGGGATTTTAATTATTACATTTTAGTTGTGCCTAAAGGATCGTGGACCTGGAAGCAAAAGAATCATGATTTCATTTTCTGTACAGCCACCGAAGGCTGTCTTCTATCTCGCTCAGTACGTGGGTCGTACTGGGTGAGACACTAAACTGCTCCAAATCTTGGTTTCCCAGCCTCCAACATGAGGAATGCGGTGTGGCCCAGCATTCTGTAAACTACAGCATGCTCATGGGTCACCTGGGCATCTTGGTAGAACGTGGGCCCTTGGTGGGCAGGCGTGCAGGAGTTGGGGACCCGCTTTCAGGTGAGCTGCTGGCCCCATGAGCTCCCACTGCAGAACGAAGGGCTCCATCAGACCTCAAACCCATGACCAATGGGATGATCTACTTTGGACATTTGGTGTCTTCCCCATTGAAGAAGCCGATGATAAGGAGAGTGAAAACAGAGAGAGAAGGAAAGCAAGTGATTGCTAAGCAGGAGAACCCTGGGAACCCAGCCTTGTGAGCTTAGTGACTGGGTGGTGGCCACACAGCAAGTCCACGGCCCATTCATTTCCAGTCTTGGGGCACGGTATAAAGGCCCTCCCCGGGGACCCAGAAACATGAGATGAAAGATGGAGTCAGCGGAGGAGAGGGATTGCCAGGACCGCCTCCGGCTCACACTCAGAACAGGAAACTCAGAACAGAGCATATTGTGTGGTCTGGGGTCAGAGGTATTGCAGAGAGAAACCCAGAAGCTCTGGAAGTCAGCGTGCAGATTTCGAGGCAGGAGACCCTTGTCTCACTGATCAAGGAAATTCTGCCAAGTTATAAAAGATGGCTGGATTCAAGGTGTAGCCCTATAGCGGCAGAACCAGCAGAAAACAGACCAAGCTCTCTGTCAGATAAGCGAGTGTTTTGTGGCACCTCCAATCTCCCTATGGGATGAAGAGAGATGTAGGAGCAGGCAGGTGCCATAGACCATCCAAAGGGTACTGTCACACACAGGAAGGATGGACTGGGACAGAGCAGCCTCTTGGAGACTGCATACCCAGGACACAAATCCTCCAACCTGAGGCAGCAGAAGCTTCTAGAACATGATGAGTAACAGGACCTGAGCAGGGCTCCCCTGACCTGCCTCTCAGAGATGGGGGCAGAGCTTGGAGGTGGATCAACCACAGTGTTGGGTCGAACCTAAAGAGGGAAAAAGCCAGGGCACCTGGCTGGCCCAGTCAGTAGAGTGCGCAACTCTTGATCACGGGGTTGTAAGTTTGAGCCCCACGTTGGGTACAGAGATTATTTAAAATCTTTAAAGAGAAAAGAAACCAAGAGCTGCCTATCCCTTTCCAGGGCTGGTTACAACTGAAAGCACACTTTTCTGCATGGAATACATAGCCTTATATTCTTATTTGCCTACCAAACAGTAGGTTCTTTGGCAGCCAGAGTATACAAATAGAAAAATTGTGTATGTACCTCGCTGGGGACAAGTGAATAGAACAAGAAGTTTTTACCTTTGAAAATGAAATAATGTACTGTCAAACACTGTTAGATAAATCCAAAACCTATCTGAATGCCAAATCACGAGGCAAGTCATGAAGACCCTGGACTCAAGTCACTGGATGTTGAAACGAACTCGAGCATGCAATCAAGGTGAAGTAGAGAATCATACTTAACCTGGTTCCAGGCCATTCCTGCAGAGTCCTGTTTTGTAGTTACTGCAAGGGGGCAAAAAGGAAGTGAAATAGGTGTTTCATTACCTTTGCTCCATCAGCGGGACCTCTTGCCAATACTCCGTCAATGCAATTAATCCCTTCAGGAATTGCTCGAAACTTGATAACGGCTTGAGGATGTAAGGAAAATCAGCCATCTCCTTTTTGGTCCTCTCTTCTTTTCCCGATGTGATCTTCTTTCCAGTGGCTGCACTAATAAAACTCTCAAAAATGGGCTGGAACAAAGTTCTCATGGAATTTCTCCCCTGAGAGTTGTCCAGGGGAAGTTCCTTCCTCAAGAGAGCCATTCTCCTTAACACGATCTGGACTGCTTCTTCAAGGTGTTGATGAATTACGTTCTGAATCAGAGAGGTGTTGGAAAACAAAGCTCCACTCAGATCACCTCTTGCACCAGAGACCTCCCCAGCTGTTTCTATGGCTTTCAAAAAGTTATCTGGATGCTGAGCTAATGTCAGCAACAGGTTAAAGACACTCCAGTCATCCTTCTCTAAGTCACTCCAGAGAGCTTCCAAGGTGAGATCAATCACCGTTCTCAAGTAAGTCCCGATTTCCACGCTGTCTTGGGATAGCATTTCATCCAAAAACAAGATTTCTTCCTGGGTTCTTTCCCACGTTGTACCTTGAGGGTAACTGTGAGTGGGAAGGGGATTAGGAGATAAAAAGTCTATCTGGTTGATAATATTATTTATAGGAACTAAGCAATCCAAAATTTCTTCCCATGCACTGACAGAATCCATAGCAAATATTCGAGTCCCATTATTAAAAGCTACCACAAGATGCTCCATGGCTCCCAAATTGCTTTTCACAGAAGTTAAAAATTCAGCAATTTCTTTCAAAATATCAGAAAAGTCCTTAGACTGGTTCACATATGAGAATGTGCTTGAAGACATGTTGACAATATCAGAGTCTTGTGAAATATTAAGTTTGACCCCAATCATCCCAAAAGCCAAGTCAAGAAATGGTGTCAACAAGTCGTTTATATTTTCAGATATGAAATGGTCTACATTCTTCAAAGTAGTTAATTCACTCACGACGTTTTGAACACTTTGTTGCAAAACGGAATAGAGACTGCCAAAGAATTTCATAGCGTCAGTGGTATTGGAGATGGAATGAATTTCAAATATGGTGGCCATCTTCTTGGCAACTTTCGTGGCTAGCCCCACAAGTTCCACAGCGGAGGTCACCGAGGTGGCAAGATCTCTCATCTCAGCGATGTCCCTCACCAGCATGGTCAGGGTATCAGACATTTCCAAGAGGGGCTCTAGGGCACCACTTTCTCCACCAGCCCTTGAGATAACACCAAGCAATCTCTTAATATTGTCTAATGTTGCCCTGTTTCTTAGAGGGAATGAATTATTTGTAAAGGAAAGCAAACCAGTTAGATTGGAAAGTATAACTTCTCGGAGTGTAGGATACAAGTCACGGAAACCCTCATGAGGAGAGTTTACCAGTACATCCATGAGACGTGCTAGCTCCGTAGAACTTCCTCTCACAAGTTGAAGAGCTGACCTAAGATTGTGACTGAGTTGGAGGAGATCCTCAGAGCTGTTCATGTGAAAGAGCAACTGACTCATGACCACAAGAAACTCCGAATTATTTTCGGTCTTATTTTTCCCTGGGGTTTCCCTTAGAAGAGCATTAAATAAACCTCTCATTAACTTCAGTCCTTGATGATGATCAAAATAAAATTTTCCCTTGTCTAAAATAAATGAACTTGTGATTAGATGATTTAGGGTCTCCTCCAGGCTTTCAAAAAAATGGGCAAGTTGCAAAGTTAGGTTTTGAAGAGTCTCTGAATTAATCATCCAAATTTCTTTGATAATTTCAGAAAGCAGGGGTCTGATAGGAAAGTCGTGGCCTAGATCTATCATGATTTGTTCAAGCTCAAGCCCTAGCTCCTCAAAGTAAGAAAAGTTGTAAGTTGCTTCTCTTTTTTTAGTAAAACTTGATGCTTCTAAATTACTGCCTGTCAGATTGGCATCTAGAAACGTCACAAATGGAGGGTCCAGAGAACGGGTACTATTTTCTAGGTGCTGATCCCCAGAAGGCAATTTCATGATCTTTTCCAAATTGAAAGAAATCGTATTTTGAAGAGATGCCTCTGTGCCTTCACTAATGTTAAGGATCTTGTTTAAACGAGCTAGTGTATCAGGAGCATTTCCATCTAATGGAATTTTTGTAAAGTTAACATTTTTTAATTTTGCTAAGATTCGCGAAGCAATTTGCTTTATGGGGCCACTGGGACAAAGTTCGGAGATGCTGCCATTGCTTTGATTTTCGGACGACGGGACAAATGGTAACACTTTATGCCAAAATTCCCGCATGGTCTTCACAAGTGAAATTTTAACATGGAAGACTTCAGAAAGCTCTAGAAGAATGGAATTCCAATGCGCTAGTTCATGAATTACACAGACCATCTTCCTTATAATCTCCTTCTGTGAGCCTTCATCCAAACACTGTAAACCTTCACCTGGGGGAGAGAGGTGGAGGTGCTTGAGGAGACTGGCCACTTTGCTATAAAAGAAAGACGATGTGAGCTCATAGGATTTACAGGCATCTAACTTCGGATTCTGCCAAAACCCAGAAGTTGTATGATTCCAGCACCAAACCACAGGAAGGCAAGTGAAAGCCTCGGAAAGAATTCCTGATTTCTCTGATATTAATTCAACTGCGTCCAAAAGACGTTTTATCACGATAGCAAAGTCTTCCTTGGTGACATTGGAAGTGCTTATGCCATGAAGGAGAGTGAAGTTATGGACATCCTTGAGGACCTCTGTCATGTTTTTGTCAACTCCCCTCTGCAGGAGCCTCACGGCATGAGGAAGCATGTAGTACACGTCTACCACAGCATTAACATCATCCTTAGGGAACAAGCGTGAGAATTTCAGCAGATGATTAACACTCCAAGAATGTGAGCTGTCTACAAATTTTTCCACCAAGCCCACAAGCAGGTTGGTCCCCAAACTGCCGGTACCTAAGCTACTGATATTCTTAAAGAAATCCATTAGGCTTTCACTCATTTGCTCAAGTTGGTCGACCAGCAGGTCTATGTCTGTCTTCTTGAGAGTGTGCAGGAGAGACGCTACCTTCTTGAAAACTTGAATATCACCTGGATCTTGTGGAATATTATGAAGAACCGAGGGCGCCAGGGAGTTGAACACATCCCTAATCAGTTGGATACCAAGACCTACAGCGTTCATGACTTTGTGTGGAATTATTTGTGGTGTATTTTGGAGATCATGAGAGAAGTTGAAGGCAAGGTAGCTGACTAAATGATAAAATGAACTGCCTAACCTGTTGACATCCTTTTCTTTTGGACTGGTAACAAATGGATTTAAAAACTTTTCAGATGTAGAAGAGGAGTCATTTTCTAAGATGTGAGTGGAAATATCCTTCCTAACTTTCTGAATTTCCTTCACCAGAGCTACTAAATGCAGCCCAAGATTTGTAAACTGGCTAGGCATGTCATCTGACAATTCTACGGGTCTTAGAATTAATTCAGTAAAACGTGGCCAGTTGGATTGAGATACAAAATCAAAGTCTCTTGTCAAGTTGTTGATAATCATCCTTACTTGGTTTGTGGAATCATTTAAAAGGGTTAATAAGATCTCAAATTTGGGTACCTTTTCCTTTTCAAAGACTTCAGTGAGCACGGCATTCAGAAAGTCAGTTACGTTTTTCAATATAATATTCACACAATTTACATCTGACTTATTCAATGTGCAGTGAGGTCCCTTTATATTGAGAATCCAAGTAACAAGCTTCAATGTAGAGTTAATTTTGTCTTTCACATCTCTGAAACTCCTCCAATTACCCTGAGAATAGGCTTGTGCAACACTGGAGTTATACATCATGTACAGATGGTTTGTGATGTCTACCCATGCAACGCATCCCTTCAGTCTGCTAATCATGTCCTCGGAGGAAAATGTGGAATTTAACATGGCCAGAATACGTAATGTCCTCTGTGAAGTATTTACGTGTAATAAGCCATCTTCCAAAATAAACTCAGTAACATTTTGGAAAATATCAGCACAGGACAATAAATCTTGGTCATGTGACACATTTCGAAGCAATAACATTGTTTCTCTTAGCTTGGTGACCACATTTTCAAACTTCACTCCATAATTTGTGACGTTATTTGAAAGCAAGTGATTTATTAGTTGGATGTTTCTGTCGGTGTACGCTGAGGTATCACTTAACTCCATGAAAACGTCAAGCAGAGAATAGAAAAACTCTCTGCTTGCATTTGTGTTTAAGGGAAATGTCTTCAGCTGACGCAGGGCAGTTTCCATGGTGAAAAGGGACTTCCCTACTTGGTTGGGGCTAAGTGACTTTACCCTAACTAATGCATCACCTAATACTACCCAGAGATCTCTGAGAGTCAAAAAATCATCCCAATCATGAAAGCCATCAGCTTGAGTTACATTTTTAAACAAATTCAGTATGAGTCTGGCAGGGCGATGGGTGGGAAATATTCCCTGGCAGCTTTGAGAAATTTTCACATCACTTTCCAATTCATCCAAAAGCTGAGTGAGACCAACGTGCAGAGGAGTGAAAACGTCCATGTCAAACTGGAAGATTTGAGATATGCTTCCCCAGATTTCAGTCCACATTTGAAGCCAGGAAACAGTACAGTGAACAGCCATTAACTCATTGAATGTACTGCTGTTCGCTGAGAGGTTGGAAAGAATTTGTGCCCACGCAAGAATAAATGAAGACCCTCTATCTATTGAATAATCTACAGAAGAGATGTTCTTATTATCCAAGGAAAAGCATTCATTACCCAACAGGGCTTCGACTGATCCATTGAAGAGTTGGCTCATGTATTGAAAGAAAGAAATATGGAAATCTTCGTCTACGATGAGCAGCTGTTTGAGGCCTGTCAATGTGGCATGGATCACTCCCAGTTCTGGGCCCTCTGTAGACATCAGGGATTGGGCTTGAAGCTCCAAGTAGTTAAAAATTGAAAGCAACTGCTGACAAGAAGATCCCTCAGAAAGTCCCTCAAGAACCCCTGCTGTCTCATACAAAAATGCAAATGCTTTACCGATGTTTTGAAAATCGAACTGCTTTATGATATCCAAAATGTGCTCTGAGGTTTGTGCGAGGAAAGATAGTAAAGGTTCTGTGCTCGGAATGCTCAAGAATTTATAAATATATTGGAAACATGAAGAATAAATCTTCAGAAGCAAAGCTGAATCATTGTCCTGGAAGACATGTAGATATATCTGAGTCAAGATCGTATCAACATCTCGTCTTTCGGGCTCAGAAAGGGCTGAGAAAAGTTCAGATGCATTCCTTATAGCATAGACTGTGTCCAGAGCTTCAGAGACTTGTCCCTGCTTCAGAAATCCAAATTCATAGAGACTGCATATCACAGTTTCACTCAAATGTACAAAGTCCATTTCCATAGCTGGCGATTGAGGCCAGTCTGAATGGAACAACTGGGAAAAGTTAAGGCTCTTGCTAAGGACCGTCTCATCTTCTGGGACAGAAAAATTAAGAAGTGTAGACAAGGTTTCCAATTTAACTCTTTCTCCTTTTGAAATGCCATACATCCACAATTCCAGGAGCTTGGGATCAATTTCAGAAAGTACTAATTCCATGAACCTCAAAATATTGTTCGATTCATTCTTTATCCAGAGACGTTCAAGAGTTTCTATTTTGTCGATCACCGCTTTGCCAAATTCCAAAAGTTTCTGAGTATCAATAGGAGATGGGTCACTCTCTAAACTTCTTAAATGATTTACCCACAAGTGGCTTGTGTTCAGAAGAGTCTCCGTGAGAGATGGGAGGGCATGGAATTTGGGCATGCTGGGTGAGTCGAAAGAATCAGGAAATAATTTCTCCAAAAATCCCACAAAAGATAAAAAAAAGTTTATATCCTCGTCCTCGAAGGAATGCAACTTCTTTTCCATCATGAAAAGTTCCTTTGTGGAATTCAAGACCCTACAATATTAATGGAATTGTCTTAGTATCCAATTAATTAATTAATTAATTAACAAGACAAATTCAATTTCTCAAATTTTCCAAGTAATACATGTATTTAGAGCAAAACATAAATGGGCTATTTACTTCACAATATATTTCACAACTGGAATTAAATTAATGTGAGCATCTGGAAGTGTTTTAGAAATCCACAATGCAGATGCATATATGTAGCTTAAAATCTGCTTCCTGCACCAAAAGCAATGCATTTTAAATTATTTTACTCCATGATTTCATATGTAGGATCATTAAAGGTAAGTTTGCTATGTATGCCAGAAGAATCTGAGGATTCAATTCTTTGTCATGTCTCAGAATGTCCTGGCTACAAAGGTAGTCCAAATGTCAGGATGTATCAGAAACTGCCCCCTATGACAATTCTCTGAATGGCCTGTTCTAGAAGCTATTCCAGTGCTCCTTAAACAATGCTGTACTTCCCACTATTAGAAACTCATGATTTTAGATAGTGCACTTTCTCTCCAGGTGTCTACTTGTAAAATACAAACAGTTCTCAAAGGAGCATCTCTGGGGTTACAACAAGTCCACACCTGTGATAGAAGTCCACACTTGGAGAGGTTACTAACTTCCACTAACTCGGGAGCTACCAGTCCACTTTTCAAATCCTTGGGGCCCTATGTGTTTCAGAGTTTAGAAAGACATCATGGGGGGCACCAGGGTGGCTCAGTCAGTTGAGTGTCCAACTCTTGATTTCGGCTCAGGTCATGATCTCAGGGTTGTGAGATCGAGCCCCACGTGGGGCTCTGCACTGAGCATGGAGTCTGCTGGAGATTCTCTCTCTCTCTTTCTCCCTCTGCCCTCCCCCCACTCATGCTCTGTCTCCCTCTCTAAATAAAAATAAAATTAAAAAAAAAAAAAAGGCAACATGGTGCACGTATCAGGTATGTATTCCTGCCCCCTGCACCAGTGGGGACTGGAGCAGACCCTCAACTCATGAACACTCCCTGCAGTGAGACCAAAGATGGTCTCACCGTGTTGGGGTCTCTGCGGAAGGAGCTGGGATGCCACCATACAAAAAGCCTACATGTTCTGACATCGTAAGACACATTGAAAAATTGTGAATAGGGGATTTTTGACCTGTATTCGCTACTGATGGCTTAAAGGCTGAATTCCTTTCTAAACTTCTTTCAGTCTATCATCCTATCAGCTAAGGCACAGTCTGACACAGGAGAGACACAGGAGAGATCAAATAATGAATGTTGTTTTCCCCCCTCTAATGGCTGGGATCTGGGAGCAGAAAATACAGCCTTCATTTAGTTTACTCTTTATTTTTTTCTAAGATGTTATTTACTTATTTATATATTTCAGCGAGGGAGAGAAGAGACAGAGAGAAAGAGAGAGAGAAAGAAAGCTCACAACCTGAGCCAAAGGCAGACGCTTAACCGACTGTGCCACCCAGGTGCCCCATCTTTCAGTTTACTCTTACTTGCAAGAGAGTGGATACTTTGAACCAGGGAACACTGAGAACATTCCCCAGGGAACTTCTCCAGCAAGAAAGAGAAAGCTCTGCTATTAGGAATTCCATATGGATCTTGCTCAAATCCAGCTTGCATAGAAATACATGCACAACTGGGGCGCCTGGGGGGCTCAGTCAGTTAAGCATCTGCCTTCGGCTCAGGTCATGATCCCAGGGTCCTGGGATCGAGCCCCGAGTCAGGCTCCCTGCTCAGCTGGGAGTCTGCTTCTCCCTCTGACCCTCTTCCCTCTCATGCTCTCTATCTCTCATTCTCTCTCTCTCAAATAAATAAATAAAATCTTAAAAAGAAAAAGAAAAAAGAGCTATGTGAGCAAGGGCTGCAGTAGAACTAACTAGTACCACTGGTAGAACTATTGTTCCATGTTTTTACATCACTTTACAATTTATAAGGCACTTTCCTAACTATGGTTTTAGTTCACTCCTACAGAAGCCTGTTGGGGTATAAATCGGTATCTCCAGGTCATGGAAAAAGAAATATGTCAAATATATATATATATATATTTTTTTTTTTTTTAAATTAGCAGATTCACACTGCTGTTATATGGCTGGATCAGGACATGGCCTAGAGGTTGTCTTTTCAGGCTTAGCTACCATCATATGAATTGCAATTAATGCCCATCCTTGTTTTTATTTACTCATCCCATTATCTAGCATCTAGCATAACAGATGCTATGCCAGTTGCTCTGGGTCTACAGCGATAAAATGAAACATGCCCTCAGAGCACATATTGATGGGTTTTACTGCTGTCTTTCTGGGGCTATTAAATATTTGAGACTTTCAGGAAAGGACAGTATTGTAAATCTGACCTGAGCACGGGACTGATTCTCCAGGGGGTCTAGCCCATCTTCTTCCTCCTTGGCCCACTAACACCTGAGCTTGAAAAGTCTCCTGGGATGCAGTGTTCCATGATTCATTGTTTGCGTATAACACCCAGTGCTCCATGCAGAGTGTGCCCTCCTTAATACCTATCACCAGGCTAACCCATCCCCCCACCCCCCTCCCCTCTAGAACCCTCAGTTTGTTTCTCAGAGTCCATCGTCTCTCACGGTTCGTCTTCCCTTCTGATTTCCCCCCTTCATTTTTCCCTTCCTTCTCCTAATGTCCTCCATGGTATTTCTTATGTTCCACAAGTAAGTGAAACCATATGATAATTGACTTTCTCTGCTTGACATATTTCACTTAGCAAAATCTCCTCCAGGCCCATCCATGTTGATGCAAATGGTGGGTACTCATCCTTCCGGATGGCTGAGTAATATCCCATTGTATATATGGACCACATCTTCTTTATCCATTCATCTGTTGAAGGGCATCTCGGCTCCTTCCACAGTTTGGCTATTGCGGACACGGGGGTGCTATGAACATTGGGGTGCAAGTTCCCCTTCTTTTCACTACATCTGTGTCTTTGGGGTAAATACCCAGGAGTCCAACTGCTGGGTCATAGGGTAATGAAGTACTATATGATGACTAACATAACATAATTTAAAAACAACAACAGCAACAACAAAAACACACCATATGTATGAGGGGATGGTAGGAAGTAAATACACTATAATGTGAATAATGAGAATAAATAAATAAATAAATATATATTTACGTATACACACACACACACACACACACACACACACACACACACACACATTTCCTGGAGTGACAAATCCTAGGTCCAGAGAGATGTTACAGAATAGCTTTTGAACTTTGGTGTGCACTAGAACCACCTGCAGAATTTCTTAAATCTACAAAACCCAGGTCCTACACACAGCCAAGGTTTAGCAAGTCCGGCACAGGCTCCGGGAATTTGTACTCTTAGCAAACTTCACAGATAATTTTGATCCATTCCCGAATTTGAAAGCTATGCCCTAATGCAAAGCTTCTGTCCCATGTCATCCCAACACACCCCACAAGCAATAAATAAAGTGTGCTTTAAACTATGCAGGGGGCTGCCTGGGTGGCTCAGTTGGTTACGTGTCCAACTCTTGTTTTCCGCTCAAGTCATGATCTCAGGGTCATGAGATCGAGCCCTGTGTCAGGCTCCACGCTCAACGCAAAATCTGCTTAAGACTCTCTCTCCCTTTCCTTCTGCCCCCCAACTCTCTAAAATAAATAAATAAATCCTAAACTCTACACGATATCCAGGGTGCCTCGCTGGCTCAGTCGGCAGAGGATGCAACTCTTGATCTCAGAGTTGTGAGTTCAACCCCCACATTGTGTGTAGAGCTTACTTAAAAAAATAATAATAAATAAATAAAATGAAAAGCTCATCTATTAAAAAATTAAATAAATAAAGAAGCTATATACGATCTCCATAATTATACATAAAAATTTCCATCTCAATGCATGAGCTGCATATAAGCTGGCAGATTTCGTTCCAAAGATTACTTCTCTCCCAAAAGTCTCCAGAGCTACCAGAATCTTCAATCGCTGATCCCATGTCTAAAGTAAGGAACTGAATGAGACTATTATTCGAACATTCCATTTTTGGAGCATCTATTATAAATCATGCTTATGAAGGAAAATCTTATGACTATCATCTGTATTTCTTTTCAAAATCCATGGAAACATGAGTCATAGATGCTCTGGAGCAATGCCTAATATGAAATACTGCATCCATCAACAGTCACTATCAGGAGCTCACATTGTAAAGCAAGTGTTTCCTGAGGCATCTGGGTGGCTCAGTGGGTTAAGCGTCCGACTCTTGATTTCAGCTCAGGTCATGATCTCGGGGTCATGAGATTGAGTCCCACGTCAGGCTCCATGCTGGACACAGAGTCTGCTGGAGACTCTTTCTCTCCCTCTCTCTCCCTCTGCCCACCCCCCCACTCACACTCTCTCATACCCTCTCTAAAAAACTAATAATTATATAAATAAATAAAGCAAGCTCTTCCTATAAATAGGTTTTGTTTGTCTTCAGATAATAGTTACATCAAAACCTGGAAACTGAATTCTGAAAACTTACCTGGAGATGGAAGCACCTGGAAACTTGAGTAAGTTCCTCAGAAATGTGAAATAATTATCGGTGATGACTTCCCAATCCATGTTTTCTTCATAACAAGGAGATTCCTCAGAGAAAGCTAAATAGAAAGGCATTTCATATATTGATTTCAAGTTGGACACAAGAGTCAAATCTGCCAAAGTGAAAAATGCTTTAGTGTTTCAGTTAATCTGGTTGAAAATAAAAACAAAAGAAGGATTAGAAATCCTTGTGATTTGGCTTCCACGTCTGGCAAAGGTCAACTATCACCGGTCATCAAGCAGTGTAGAAAGTGATCCACAGAAAACAGAAAACAAATATGGTGAGACCCATGATTATCCCCCCTGTTGCCTTAGAGAGAGTGTCCCAGCAATGACACAGGAGGTGGAACCAAGTGGAGCTGGTGGGCACCTTGAGTAGACGGATGAAGGTTGGAGTCCGAAAGATTGCACAGATACACAGAATAGACTCCCAGGAGGGAGCTGCACAGATAGAGCACTCCTGCTGTATGCCTCCTTCAATATTCAGCTGAGGGTAAATCAGTGCATGCAGGTGAAGAAGCCCCATGAGACCAGGGAAAGATCCACCCAAAAAGATTCAAGAAAAGTGTCCAGTGGTCACATGGGCCAGAAACAAATTCGGGGGGGGGCGGAGCAAGACGTCGGAGGAGTAGGAGACCTGGATTTCGCCTGGTCTCAGGAATTCAGCTGAATAGGGATCAAACCATTCCGAACACCTACGAACTCAACAGGAGATCGAAGATAAGAAGAGTAACAACTCTCTGAACAGAGAAGCGACCACTTACTGGAAGGTAGGACGTGCGGAGAAGTGAATCCGAGGCGATATTCGGGAGGATAGATGGCGGGGGAGGGGCCTCCGTCGGCCGCTTCTGGCAAGTGCTAGAGCCGCGGAGCACAAAATCGGACCTTTTAGAAGTCGGCTCCGCGGAGGGACGTCGCTGCAGTGGCTAAGCGGGGGGTGGAACCCTCGCGGGACAGTGTGGTCTCAGGACCCTCGGGGTCACAGAAAGACCGGGGGAGCCTGAGTGCGGCAGAGCTCCCAGGGATCGGAGCGGGGAAGCCGGCTGCAGAGACGGAGCCGAGGCGCGGGCTCTCAGCTCGGGGTGGCCATAAACTGTGATCCGCGGCCCAGTCGGGCCACTGCTCCTGCAGCAGGGACCCAACAAGCGGCAGAGTTGGGGAGACTCCCCTTCCTCCCCCGGGAGGAGCGGCGCGGGAGCGCACCGCAGGGATCTGCTGGGTTTGGAGACTCCACACGGGGTCGGGGGCCAGAGATAGAAACGCTCGGCCACAGGCCGGGTGAGCACGGAGTGCGGCCGGAGACCGGGGACATGGGAGGGACTGCTTTTCTCTGGGGGCGCACTGAGGAGTGGGGCCCCGAGTTCTCAGCTCCCCTGGGCAGAGATTGGGAGGCCACCATTTTCACCCTGTTCCTCCAAAGCTATACCAAGAGCGTGCAGGGAACAAAAGCTCCTGAGAGCAAACCCGAGCAGCTTGCTTAGCCCGGACCGACAAGGGTGGGGCAATTCCGCCTCCGGCAAAGACATTTGGGAACCACGACAACAGGCCCCTCCCCCAGAAGATCAGCACAAACAGCCAGCAAGCCAAGACCAAGTTGACCGATCAAGGAGAACGGGAGAACTCCAGCGCTAGGGGAATACTGCACATAGAATTCATGGCTTTTTTACCATAATTCATTAGTTTTTAAAAGTTAATTTTTTAACTGTTTTCTTTTTGAATTTTTCTTTTTCCCTTTTTCAAACAACATCTTATCAATCCCTTTTTAAAACATTTTTTATTTTTCATTTTTAGAGTCATATTTTTATCCCTTCATAGTAGTTACCCTTATTTTGGGCATATATGTATAAGTTGTTCTCTCTTTAAAATTTTGAGATACACTTTCTTCTAACAGATCAAAATATACCCTAAATCACTAGTGTATGATTTTGTTCTATTCTCCTGCCTGATCACATTCTCTCCCTTTTTTTTCCTTTTTTTTCTTTTTTCTTTTTCTTTTTAAATCTTCTTCTTTCTTTTTAAAAATAACTTCTTATCTCATCAATTCCTTTTATAAAATCTTTTATAATTTCCATCTTTACAGTCATCTGCCATCCCTTCATTGTAGCAACCCTTATATTGTACATATATAAGTCTTTCTTCCCTTAAAATTTTAGCAGGCACTTTCTTCTAACAGACCAAAATATGCCCAAAAGCTAGTGTGTGGCACTGATCTATACACTAGCCTGATATGTTTGATCATATTCTGTTTTTTTTTGTTTTGTTCTGTTTTTGTTTGTTTTTATCTTTTTCTTTTTCCTTTTTTTTTTTTTCTCTTCTTTCTTTCCCTTTCTTGTCCCCTGGTGTCAGGACTTTTCTGATTTCTATAGAGTATATTTGCTGGAGACACTGTTAACCTGTTAGCATTCTGTTCTCTCATTCCTCTGTTCTCCTCTGGACAAAATGACAAGACGAAGAAATCACCTCAGCAAAAAGAAAAAGAGGTAGTACCGTCTGCCAGGGACCTACTCAATATGGACATTAGTACGATGTCGGACCTAGAGTTCAGAATCATGACTTTAAAGATACTAGCTGGGCTTGAAAAAAGTTATTAGAGAAGCCCTTTCTGGAGAAATAAAAGAACTAAAATCTAACCAAGTCGAAATCAAAAAGGCTATTAATGAGGTGCAATCCAAAATGGGGGCACTAACTGCTAGGATGAATGAGGCAGAAGAGAGAATCAGCGATATAGAAGACCAAATGATGAAAAATAAAGACGCTGAGAAAAAGAGAGAGAAACAACTACAGGATCACGAGGGCAGAATTCGAGAGATAAGCGATACGATAAGATGAAACAACATTAGAATAATTGGGATCCCAGAAGAAGAAGAAAGAGAGAGAGGGGCAGAAGGTATACTGGAGCAAATAATAGCAGAGAACTTCCCTAATGTGGGGAAGGAAACAGGAATCAAAATCCAGGAGGCACAGAGACCCCTCTCAAAATCAATAAAATAGGTCAACACCCCGACATCTAATAGTAAAACTTACGAGTCTCAGAGACAAAGAGAAAATCCTGAAAGCAGCTCGGGAGAAGAGATGTATAACCTACAATGGTAGAAACATTAGACTGGCAACAGACCTATCCACAGAGACCTGGCAGGCCAGGAAGGACTGGCAAGATATCTTCAGAGCACTAAATGAGAAAAATATGCAGCCAAGAATACTATATCCAGCTAGGCTGTCACTGAAAATAGAAGGAGAGATAAAAAGCTTCCAGGACAAACAAAAACTAAAGGAATTTGCAAACACGAAACCAGCCCTACAAGAAATATTGAAAGAGGTCCTCTCAGCAAAAAGAGAGCCTAAAAGCAGCATAGATCAGAAAGGAGCACAGAAAATATACAGTAACAGTCACCTTACAGGCAATACAATGGCACTAAATTCATACCTTTCAATAGTTACCCTGAATGTAAATGGGCTCAATGCCTCAATCAAAAAACACAGGCTATCAGATTGGATTAAAAAACAAGACCCATCAATATGCTGTCTGCAAGAGACTCATTTTAGACCCAAAGACACCCCCGCGTTGAAAGTGAGGGGGTGGAAAAGCATTTACCATGCTAATGGACACCAAAAGAAAGCTGGGGTGGCAATCCTTATATCAGACAAACTAGATTTTAAAACAAAGCCTGTAATAAGAGATGAAGAAGGACACTATATCCTACTTAAAGGGTCTATCCACCAAGAAGATCTAACAATTGTAAAGATCTATGCCCCGAACATGGGAGCAGCCAATTATATAAGGCAATTAATAACAAAAGAGAAGAAACACATTGACAACAATACAATAATAGTGGGGGACTTTAACACCCCTCTGACTGAAATGGACAGATCATCTAAGCAAAAGATCAACAAGGAAATAAAGACTTTAAATGACACACTGGACCAAATGGACTTCACAGACATATTCAGAACATTCCATCCCAAAGCAACGGAATACACATTCTTCTCTAGTGCCCATGGAACATTCTCCAGAATAGATCACATCCTAGGTCACAAATCAGGTCTCAACCGGTACCAAAAGATTGGGATCATTGTCTGCATATTTGCAGACCACAATGCTTTGAAACTAGAACTCAACCACAAGAGGAAAGTCGGAAAGAACTCAAATACATGGAGGCTAAAGAGCATCCTACTAAAGAATGAATGGGTCAACCAAGAAATTAAAGAAGAATTAAAAAAAATTCATGGAAACCAATGAAAATGAAAACACAACTGTTCAAAATCTTTGGGATACAGCAAAGGCAGTCCTGAGAGGACAGTATATAGCAATACAAGCCTTTCTCAAGAAACGAGAAAGGTCTCAAATATACAAACTTACTCTACACCTAAAGGAGCTGGAGAAAGAACAGCAAATACAGCCTAAACCCAGCAGGAGAAGAGAAATAATAAAGATCAGAGCAGAAATCAATGAAATAGAAACCAAAAGAACAGTAGAACAGATCAACGAAACTAGGAGCTGGTTCTTTGAAAGAATTAACAAGATTGATAAACCCCTGGCCAGACTGATCCAAAAGAAAAGAGAAATGACCCAAATCAACAAAATCATGAATGAAAGAGGAGAGAGCACAACCAACACCAAAGAAATACAAACAATTATAAGAACATATGGTGAGCAACTCTATGCCAGCAAATTAGATAACCTGGAAGAAATGGGTGCATTCCTAGAGATGTATCAACTACCAAAATTGAACCAGGAAGAAATAGAAAACCTGAACAGACCTATAACCACTCAGGAAATTGAAACCGTCATCAAAAATCTCCCAACAAACAAAAGCCCAGGGCCAGATGGCTTCCCAGGGGAATTCTATCAGACATTTCAAGAAGAATTAATACCTATTCTCCTGAAACTGTTCCAAAAAATAGAAATGGAAGGAAAACTTCCAAACTCATTTTATGAGGCCACCATTACCTTGATCCCCAAACCAGACAAAGACCCCATCAAAAAGGAGAATTACAGACCAATATCCTTGATGAACATGGATGCAAAAATTCTCACCAAAATACAAGCCAATAGGATCCAACAGTACATTAAAAGGATTATTCACCATGACCAAGTGGGATTTATCCCTGGGCTGCAAGGCTGGTTCAACATCCGCAGATTAATCAACGTGATACAATACATTAACAAAAGAAAGAACAAGAATCATATGATCCTCTCAATAGATGCAGAAAAAGCATTTGACAAAGTACAGCATCCTTTCTTGATCAAAACTCTTCAGAGTATAGGGATAGAGGGTACATACCTCAATATCATAAAAGCCATCTATGAAAAACCTACAGCGAATATCATTCTCAATGGGGAAAGGCTGAGAGCTTTTCCCCTAAGGTCGGGAAGGCGGGAGGGATGTCCACTCTCACCACTGCTATTCAACGTAGTATTAGAAGTCCTAGCCACAGCAATCAGACAACAAAAAGAAATCAAAGGCATCCAAATCGGCAAAGAGGAAGTCAAACTCTCACTCTTTGCAGATGATATGATACTGTATGTGGAAAACCCAAAAGACTACACCCCAAAACTGCTAGAACTCATACAGGAATTCAGTCAAGTAGCAGGCTATAAAATCAATGCACAGCAATCAGTGGCATTCCTATACACCAACAACCAGACAGAAGAGAGACAAATCAAGGAGTCGATCCCATTCACAATTGCACCCAAAACCATAAGATACCTAGGAATAAATTTAACCAAAGAGGCAAAGGATCTGTACTCAGAAAACTATAAAATACTCATGAGAGAAATTGAAGAAGACACAAAGAAATGGAAAAACGTTCCACGCTCATGGATTGGAAGAACAAACATTGTGAAGATATCAGTGCTACCTAGAGCAATCTACACATTCAATGCAATCCCCATCAAAATACCATCCACCTTTTTCAAAGAAATGGAACAAATAATCCTAAAATTTGTATGGAACCAGAAGAGACCGCGAATAGCCAGAGGAATCTTGAAAAAGAAAAGCAAAGCTGGCGGCATCACAATTTCGGACTTCCAGCTCTATTACAAAGCTGTCATCATCGAGACAGTATGGTACTGGCACAAAAACAGACACATAGATCAATGGAACAGAATCGAGAGCCCAGAAATGGACCCTCAACTCTATGGTCAACTCATTTTTGACAAAGCAGGAAAGAATGTCCAATGGAAAAAAGACAGTCTCTTCAACAAATGGTGTTGGGAAAATTGGACAGCCACATGCAGAAGAATGAACCTGGACCATTTCCTTACACCACACACAAAAATAGACTCCAAATGGTTGAAAGACCTAAACGTGAGACAGGAGTCCATCAAAATCCTAAAGGAGAACACAGGCAGCAACCTCTTCCACCTCAGCCACAGCAACTTCTTCCTAGAAACATCGCCAAAGACAAGGGAAGCCAGGGCAAAAATGAACTATTGGGATTTCATCAAGATAAAAAGCTTTTGCACAGCAAAAGAAACAGTCCACCAAACCAAAAGACCACCGACAGAATGGGAGAAAATATTTGCAAATGACATATCAGATAAAGGGCTAGTATCCAAAATCTATAAAGAACTTATCAAACTCAACACCCAAAGAACAAATGATCCAATCAAGAAATGGGCAGAAGACATGAACAGACAGTTTTCCAAAGAAGACATCCAAATGGCCAACAGACACATGAAAAAGTGCTCAACATCACTCGGCATCAGGGAAATCCAAATCAAAACCTCAATGAGATACCACCTCACACCCATCAGAATGGCTAAAATTAACAAGTCAGGGAACGACAGATGTTGGCGGGGATGTGGAGAAAGGGGAACCCTCCTACACTGTTGGTGGGAATGCAAGCTGGTGCAGCCACTCTGGAAAACAGTATGGAGGTTCCTCAAACAGTTGAAAATAGAGCTACCATACGATCCAGCAATTGCACTACTGGGTATTTACCCCAAAGATACAAATGTAGGGATCCAAAGGGATACGTGCACCCCAATGTTTATAGCAGCAATGTCCACAATAGCCAAACTGTGGAAAGAGCCAAGATGTCCATCGACAGATAAATGGATAAAGAAGAGGTGGTATATATACACAATGGAATATTATGCAGCCATCAAAAGGAATGAGATCTTGCCATTTGCAACAACGTGGATGGAACTGGAGGGTGTTATGCTGAGTGAAATAAGTCAATCAGAGAAAGACATGTATCATAGGACCTCACTGATATGAGGAATTCTTAATCTCAGAAAACAAACTGAGGGTTGCTGGAGTGGTGGGGGGTGGGAGGGACTGGGTGGCTGGGTGATAGACATTGGGGAGGGTATGTGCTATGGTGAGCGCTGTGAATTGTACAAGACTGATGAATTACAGATCTGTACCTCTGAAACAAATAATGCAATATATGTTAAGAAAAAAAAAAGAATAAGAAGATAGCAGGAGGGGAAGAATGAAGGGGAGTAAGTCGGAGGGGGAGACGAACCATGAGAGACGATGGACTCTGAAGAACAAACTGAGGGTTCTAGAGGGGAGGGGGCTGGGGGGATGGGTTAGTCTGGCGATGGGTATTAAAGAGGGCACGTTCTGCATGGAGCACTGGGTGTTATGCACAAACAATGAATCATGGAACACTACATCAAAAAGTAATGATGTAATGTATGGTGATTAACATAACAATAAAAAATTATTAAAAAAAAAGGAACAAATTCTGTTTTCATCAGCCAGACTGGAACAATCCACAACTTTCATTAGACAATGAGTACAAGATGCAAGTTACCCTTGCCTAACTCCTGGGTAATATCTGCAACCACACCAAGTACCATTCCTGTCCTGCCTAACAAACCCTAAAAGCAAGATCCTAAAGGATGAAACTGCTTTCAAGGACATAGGAAAACAGGGGCACCTGGGTGGCTCAGTTGGTTAAACATCAGCCGTCAGCTCAGGTCATGATCTCAGGGTCCTGGGATCGAGTCCCGAGTCGGGCTCCCTGCTGAGCGGGGCACCTAGAGTAGAGTCTGCTTCTCCCTCTCCCTCTACTGCTCCCTCCACTTGTGCGTGCTCTTCCTCTCTCTCTCTCTCTAATAAATAAATAAAATCTTTAAAAAAAAAGAACATAGGAAAACAAAATAGCACGGACACAACAAGGCTAAAATCATAATGTTTAGCATCCAATCAAAAATTACCAGGCATGCAAAAAAGCAGGAAAATGTGACCCATAGTTAGCACAAAAACATAATCAAAACTAACCCAGAACAGTATGGCACTGGCACAAAAATAGACACATAGATCAATGAAACAGAATAGAGACCTCAGAAAATAAACCCACACTTATATGGTCAATTAATCTACAACAAGGGAGGCAAGAACACACAATGGGTAAAAGACAGTCTCTTCAACAAATGATTTTGGGAAAACTGGACAGCCACACGCAGAAGAATGAAACTGGACCACTTTCTTACACCATCCTCAAAAATAAACTCAAAACACACCAAAGATCTAAATGTGAGACCTGAACCCATAAAACTCCTAACAGAAAACATAGGCAGTAAACTCAGTCTTAGCAATATTGTTTTGGATCTGTCTCCTCGGGGCAACAAAATCAAAAATAACCTGTCAGGACTCCATCAGACCGAAACGCTTTTGCACAGCAAATGAAACGCCATTAACAAAACAAAAAGGCAACTGACTACACGGGAGAAGATATTTGCAAATGATATTTCCAATAAGGAGCAAATATCCAAAATATATAAAGAACTCATTCAACTCAACAACAACAACAACAACAATCTGATTAAAAAATGGGCAGATGACCTGGGTAGGTATTTTTCCAAAGAACACATACAGATGGCCAACAAATACAAAACACAACCTTTCTGGGAAATGTTCTTGGGTCATTTCTTCGATCATTCCAAACCCTGCGTCATCTCTACTTTTGAGAACTCCCAGTCGCAGTCAGTGGACCTCCTACACGACTCTCCAGGTTTATAATCTCTTAGAATATTCTCTCTTCTAATTTCTGGTCTATTTCACTTGAAAACACTTCTGTGTACTTACACATTTTTAATTTCTAACAATTCCTTCTTGTTTGAGGAGATCCGTTGAAAATCGCTTTCTGCTCTTGTTGTACCTTTATTTCCTTTGTTTTAAAGTTTGTATGAGTATTTCCCATTTCTTCTGAGGTTTTGCTTTTCTGCTTGTTGTGATCTCTGTCTTTGGAGGCTTTCCTTGGCGTCTGATGAACCAAGGTTGCCCGTTCACGTGTCAGAAGGAGGTTCTGAGAAGCGCCTCATGCAGAGTGGTGGCCTCTCAGTTGGAGGGCTTCGCTCGCTCTCGAGTCATCAGGCAAAAGCCAACCTTTCCAGGAGGGGAGACCCTCAACTGTTGGTCCAGATGCACTTCTTTCCTCTTGGGTGGGTCAATGTCTCCCAAAGCTGCACAGCAGAATTCTCCAGATTCCTGCTAGCACGTGGTGGCAAGGAGGAGGCCTGACCGCCAGTATTCTGCACACACAAGAAGGATGCTGGGCATTTTGCTATTCAGAACAGGAAGGTTACATCAGTCCCCAGCACTGCTGGTGACATCCACGCCCTCAGCTGTGTCTAGAGCTCCAGGGTCAGAGCAGGCTACGTGAGCCTCTAGTCTTCTGCTGACACAGCGGGGTGTGGCTCGGACGACGAAGGTAGCGTGGCTCAACATTTCTACCTTGTCCACGGTCTCATCCAATCTATTGTCTGTCCCACCCCTCAAAGTCACTTTCAGACGCTTGTCCCTCCAGTGCAGGAGACTAGTGGGCTTTCTGCAAAGAAAGTCAGCCCCCTTTGTCTTCTCCTTCTGCACGCTGGAGGGATGCTTCTCTGCTGTGCCCGAAACCATCCGTCCACTTGCTTTCCTGTGTCTCAGGGTTGATCGCTCCCATACACGGCTGCTCCCTTTCTGGTGGGCTATGTTTCCTTCTTCTTTTTTTTTTTCTTTTAAGATTTATTTATTTCAGAGACAAAGAGAGCACGAGCAAGAGGGGCAGAGGAAGAGAGACAGAGAGAATCTCAAGCAGACTCACCACTGATCACAGCGCCCCACACAGGGCTCGATCCCACAACCCTGAGATCACGACCTGAGGTGAAACCCAGAGTCAGATGATCACCCAGATGCCCCTATGTTTCCTTCTTTTATTTAAAAGTTACTCGATGTGGCTTGGTTTTCTGGTATCATTACCTTTTTAAAAAGTCTGATATGATATGACCTCGCTGATAGGAGGAATTCTTAATCTCAGGAAACAAACTGAGGGTTGCTGGAGTCGGGGGGGAGTGGAAGGGACGGGGTGGCTGGGTGATAGACATTGGGGAGGGTATGTGCTATGGTGAGCGCTGTGAATCGTGCAAGACTGTTGAACCACAGACTGGTACCTCTGATACAAATAATACATTATATGTTAAAAAAGAAAAAAGAAGAAGAAGAAGAATATTGCAGGAGGGGGAAGAATGAAGGGGGAGAAATCGGAGGGGGAGACAAACCATGAGAGACGATGGACTCTGAGAAACACACTGAGGGTTCTAGAGGGGAGGGCGGTGGGGGGATGGGTGAGCCTGGTGATGGGTATTAAAGAGGGCACATTCTGCGTGGAGCACTGGGTGTTATGCACAAACAATGAATCATGGAACACTACATCAGAAACTAATGATGTAATGTATGGTGATTAACATAACATTAAAAAAAGTCTGATATGAATCACATACACCTGTGCTAATTATCAAGCTTGTTGCCACTTTCTTTCTCCTAGATGCCAGAGAGCATAAATAACTTGCCTTAAATTAGGGTTTTTTTAAAAAAAAAAAAAAACAGCTTTATTGAAATATAGCTGACATACAGCAAATCACATATATTCGCATGTACAATTTGTTAGGGTTTGGCATATGTACATACCAGAGAAATACCGTTACAATTCAGGTCCAGCCCCCTGCTCCTGTCCCCAGGCAACCCCCAATCTGCGTTCCGCCACCATCGATTAGTTTTTATTTTCTAGAAATTCATATAAATGGAATTATAGTGTGTGCTTTTTTTTTGCCCGACATCTTTTATTGAGCATGATTAATTAGAATCAGTAGTTTGAGCTTCGTTCATGAGGGAGCGCGCTCATTCCTTTTTACCGCGGAGTAATATCCGCTCTGGGTGTCCCACGGCTAGTCTTTCCTGTCCTGCGAGTCACACTTGGCTGGCTCCCTGCTTGCAGATGTTGCAGATACAGAGGCTATGACCGTTCATGCTCAAGTCTTGGATGGAAATACGCTTTCTTTTCTTTAGAAGCAAAACGGCTGGATTATATGGTATTTGCGGGTATAACTTTTTAAGAGGCTGACGCTGTTTTTCAAAGTCAGCATACCATTTTACATGCCCACCAGCACCATATGACCATCCCAATTCCCTCCACATTCTTGCCAACACTTGGCACGTCTGCTTAAACATGCCAGCCATTCTCTGGACGCCTGGGGGGCTCCGTCAGTTAAAAGGCTCGGACTGTTGGTTTCAGCTCAGGTCATGATCCCAGGGTCATGAAATCAAGCCGCGGGTGGGGCTCCATGCTTGGGCAGGGAGCCTGCTTAAAATTCTCTCCCTCTACCTCTGCCCCACCCTCACTTTGTGCTTATGCATACACACTCTCTTTATCTCTCTCTAAAAAAATTTTTTTTTAAATAATGATCTCCTAACTTACATGCATTAGTTGATGTACTCCTGGCTTGTGGAAACACGCATTAAACCTTACCCTAGGGGCGCCGGGGTGGCTCAGTCATTAAGCATTTGCCTTCGGCTCACGTCCTGGTCCCAGGGTTCTGGGATCGAGCCCCGCATCGGGCTCCCCGCTCAGCGGCGAGTCTGCTTCTCCCTCTCCCGCTCCCCCTGCTTGTGTTCCCTCTCTCGCTGTCTCTCTGTCAAGTGAATAAATAAACTCTTTTAAAAAAAGAAAAAATAAACGTTACCCCAACGTAGTACCTGGTCCAAGGGAGCGCGGCCATGGCACACCAGGGAATACACACTTGAACGTTTATTCTTCACTTTGTACTTACGTAACACCCCACACACTACACACACCCTACTAAGTAGTAACTTGCTTAATCCTCACAGGATTGTGCCTATTTACAGATGATGAAGCTGAAGTTCCCAATCACATGGCCAGTCGGGGGCATAGCCTAATCAGGTCGATTCCAAAGTCCAAGCCCCTTACCACCTCTCTATTCGTCCCCCAAGAGCTTGTCAGGGCCTAACTGCCAAGCCCCTTGCTGTCACCCCGCAGGTTAGGAGCACCCACAACCTTGACCATGAACTGGGAGCAGGCAGTTCTGCATATGGCTGGCCAGAATGTTTTACCCAAACCTTCCCACCACAAACACCTAGAGGAGATATTGAATATATCTTAAATATTTTTAAAATCTTTGAAGGCATCGGGCAGCTTTCAAGGCCAAGAGTATTTGTGGGGCCAGGATCCAGAAGACGGAAGGCAGGTGAGACAAAACCCAGCATTTGAAGCCACTTCTCCACTGAAGGCAATTTCTACTTCAAAAAGCAGAAACGAGGGCTGAGAAAATGAACAGAGCTTTCAAACGGTCTCACCAGAGTAGGAAATAAATTGGAATTCTGGGCCAACCAAGGAAAAAATGTCTTTGGTCAACACCACAGCCTCAGGCTGGGACCCCAAAAGGCTGCATTCTAGCAGTAGGAGCAGACGACAAACACGTAAGAGCTCACAAACACTGACACCATGCTTTTAAAACAAAAGGAGTCAACTTCTGGCTGAATTAGGGTGACATGCCCCTCCCTCTAAATGCCTGTCAGAAACAAGCAAGCAAGCAAGCAAGCAAAAAGCCTATCTGAAGGATGGAAAACATCCAAAGTATCAAATTATCGCCACAATTTTTAATATATAATGTCTGGAATAGAGTCAAAAACAACTACAGATAAAACATAAGAAGTGATAAAAGAAGAAAATCATACAATAGAAACAGACCCTCGGGAGATCAGATTATTGGAGCTACCAGCACAGACTTTAATTAAAAACTATAAAAACTAGAAACTGAAACTCTAGAACTTACTACAATAACTGAAATTAAGAAGTCAATGGAATAAGCTTAATAGTACATTAAATGCATTCTTAAGAAAGAAAGAGGGAACTACAAATTAAGTCAGAGATAAACTATCCAGACTATATCATAAAGAAAAAACGAAGGGGGGAAAAAAAACACAGAAAAAGAGAGAGAGAGAGATGCCACTTTTGCCACTTGTATTCAACACAGTACTAGAAGTTCTAGCCGCAGCAATAAAAGAAGAAAAAGAAACTGAAACTATCCAAATAAGAAAGGAAAAAGTAAAATTATCCTTGTTTGCAGATGACATTATCTTATACATAGAAAACTCTAAATATTCCCCCAAAAACTTTTAGAACTGATAAACAAATTCAGCAAAGCTGTAGGATTCATAATCAACACACAGAAATTGGTTGCATTTTTCTATATTAACAATGAATAATATGAAAAGGAAATTAAGAGGTGCCTGGCTCAGTCAGTAGAGCACATGGCTCTTGATCTCAGGGTCCTGAGTTTGAGCCCCACATTAGGTGTAGAGATTACTTAAAATAAAATCTTCTTTAGAAAAGAAAGAAAAGGAAAGAAAATTAAAGAAACAGTTCCCTTTACAAAATAGAAAAAAAATAATAAAATAATAAAATATTTGGGAGTAAACCTAACCATCGTGGCATCCTAGTTGAACATCCAGACTACAGCTAATACTAACATTAATACTGACATCAGGGGCACCTGGGTGGCTCAGTCAGGTAAGCATTTGCCTTCACCTAAGGTCATGATCTCAGGGTCCTGGGATCAAGCCCCAAGTCCACCTCCCTGCTCAGCGGGGAGTCTGCTTCTCCCTTTCCCTCTACCCTTCCCCACCAACTTGTGTGTGTGTTCTCTCTCTCTTAAATAAATAAACAAAATCTTAAAAAATGATAAGGACATCCATGATGTGTGTGTGTGTACATATATATATATATATATATTTTTTTTTTTTTAAGATTTTACTTGTTTATTTGAGAGAGAGAGCACAAGCAGGGGGAGAGGGCAAGCAGACTTCTCACAGAGCAGGGAGCCCAAGCAGGGCTCGATCCCAGAACCCCGAGATCATGACCCAAGCCGAAGTCAGACGCTTAACTAACTGAGCCACCCAGGCGCCCCTCAATGATGTATATTTTTAAGGAAAAGACAATGCTAGAGATAAAGGAAGTGTCATTTCCTAACGATAAAAGAGCTCATCCAATAAAAATATATGTCAGTTCCAGGGGCACCCGGGTGGCTCAGTCAGTCAAGCATCTGCCTTCAGCTCAGGTCATGATCCCAGGGTCCCGGGATCGGGTCCTGCTTTGGGCTCCCTGCTCAGCGGGGCGTCTGCTTCTCCCTCTCCCTTTGCCGGCCACTCCCCCTGCTTGTGCTCTCTCTCTCTCTCTCTGTGTCAAATAAATAAATAAAATTAAAAAAAAAATAATATATGTCAGTTCTAAACTGTATCTAATAAAGTAACTTAAATGACATATAGCAAAACTGATAAAGCTAAAAGGAAAACAGACAAATCTACCATCTCACTGGGAAATTTTAATTCATCTATGTCTGTAAAAGAGGCAGATAAGAAATAGATAAGATGTGGATGATTAACAAACTTGACCTAATTAATATATACAACTACTAAACCCGACAAGGGTGGAATTGACATGGTCTTGAAGAGCACATACATTTACCAAAATTGACCATGTGAGCCATAAACACGTCTCAACAAATTCCAAAGACTGAATGCTGAGAATGTTCTCTCACTAAAATAGGCTAGAAATTCGGAGTTTTCTTTAAAAATCACTTGAAATGTCCCCAAATGTTAGTGGAAATTAAGCAATATACTGAAATCATAATAAACACCAGAAAATTTTGAACAGAATGGTAACAAAACTATGACATATCAAACTGTGTGGAATATACTAGAGCTCTGCATAGAAGAAATGTTACAGCTTCAAAAGCATCTATTAGAAAAGAAGAAAATCTGAAAATCAAGAAGCTAGAAAAGGAACATCAAACTGAATTTAGTAGAAGGAAGGAAATAATAAAAATAAAAGAAGAAATTCATGAAACAGGAAATTCATGAAATTTCCAAATTAGGAAGATCCATGAAAGAGGAAACAAATGTACAGAACAGAGAATCAGCAAAACTCCGTTCTCTGACAAGCTATATTTCCGTAACCGACAAGCTTTTAGGCAGCATGATGCACCCAGTGGGGACCGTCCAAATGGAAGTGAAGCTCACAGACTCTGGAGTAAGACCTCCAACATGTGTCTTGGCTTTGACACTTGGGAGTTCTGTGGTCTATGCAAGAATTTAATCTTTGTGAGCCTCGGTATTCCCATCTGAAAATGAAGTCAAAACGGACCCCAACTCAAGGGTTGACATGAGGATTGGATGAAATAACTCATACAAAACACAACAAATGTTGTGATTGTCAATATTATTGAGACTTCTGAACCCAGGCTTCTCACTGATGCTGAATGTCACTCTTTGTCGCCTATGTTTCTGAAAATGGTCAGGAGCGGGTGAAGTTCTAGTACCAGATGAGCACCCAACCGAGGAGGCGCGGCCATCAGCCCAGCACTGTCGGCGGGTGCTGAGCTCAGTGTGACCCACCTGCAGCCGATGCAGAGACCCGACGTGCGGCTGGTGGGCTTGACACTGACACAGAGAGGGAGTCTGCCACGAGAGGGGGTTCTCTGGCAGCCTCTAAAAGTAGTGGTCCAAGTATGGAGGGTCCTCAAAAAGTTACAAATATATCCTATGATCCAGCAATTGCCCTACTAGGTATTTACCCAAAGGACACAAAAATACAGATTCAAAGGGACACATGCACCCCGATGTTTACAGCAGCATCACCCACAATAGCCAAACCACGGAAAGAGCCAAGATGTCCATCGACAGATGAATGGATAAAGAAGATGTGGTGCAAATAGCCAAACTGTGGAAAGAGCCAAGATGTCCATCGACAGATGAATGGATAAAGAAGAGGTGGTATATATACACGATGGAATATTATGCAGCCATCAAAAGGAATGAGATCTTGCCATTTGCAACGACGTGGATGGAACTGGAGGGTGTTATGCTGAGTGAAATAAGTCAATCAGAGAAAGACATGTATCATATGACCTCACTGATAAGAGGAATTCTTAATCTCAGGAAACAAACTGAGGGTTGCTGGAGTGGTGGGGGGTGGGAGGGATGGGGTGGCTGGGTGATAGACATCGGGAGGGTATGTGCTATGGTGAGCGCTGATGAATTGTGCAAGACTGTTGAATCACGGATCTGTACCTCTGAAACAAAAAATGCAATATATGTTAAGGAAACAAGAAAAAGAAGACGATAGCAGGAGAGGAAGAATGAAGGGGAGTAAGTCGGAGGGGGGAGACGAACCATGAGAGACGATGGACTCTGAAGAACAAACTGAGGGTTCTAGAGGGAGGGAGGTGGGGGGATGGGTTAGCCTGGTGATGGGTATTAAAGAGGGCACGTTCTGCGTGGAGCACTGGGTGTTATGCACAAACAATGAATCATGGAACACTACAGGAAAAACTAATGATGTAATGTATGGTGATTAACATAACAATAAAAAATTTTTAAAAAGATGTGGTGCATACACACGATGGAATATTACTCCACCATCAAAAAGAATGAAATCTTGCCATTTGCAACGATGTGGATGGAAGTAGAGAGTATTATGCTAAGCGAAATGAGTCAGTCAGAGAAAGACAATTATCATATGATTTCACTCACATGTGGAATTTAAGAAACAAAACAAACAAGCAAAGGGGAAAAAAGAGAGAGAGACATAAACGAAGAAACAGACCCTTGACTCTCGAGAACACACTGCTGGTGACCAGAGGGGAGGTGGGTGGGGGATGGGGAGGAGAGGTGATGGGGGAGGAAGGAGCGCACCTGTCGTGATGAGCACCGGGTGATGTAGGGAAGTGTTGAATCACAATATTGTACAGCTGAGACTAAGATTACACTGTTTGTTAACTAACTGGAATTTAAATAAAAACTAAAAAAAATAGAAATAAAAACCCGAGCAGTTTGAGGAGAAAAGAAGGAAGCGAGATTAAGTGGACGTGGCCACAGAGCAAGAACAGATAACTTCCCCTCCCCACCCCAAGTCGAAGCAGCAGGTGCTCCGCAGGGAAGCCGGTAACCCACGGAGCAGAAGGGCACACGGCACACGGCACACCCAGAGCAAGCAGGGTCCCCCAGGAGAGCCAGACCCAGACGACCAGCTCTCGACCAGGACGAGTCACAAACACAGGTCACACCCTGGCAGCATCTTCTCAGAAAAGAGGCCCTTTGGGACGAGAGAATGACCGCCTGTGGGTCAGGCCGTTGCAAACTTGCACAATTCGTATTTGAGGGGGTTTTTGGTTTTTGGGGATGGCACGGGAAGAGGGGGAGCTGGCTCGACATGGGGGTGCTGCCCCCGGAGTGCAGGGTGGGCCCTAATAGCACGAGACTGACAAGGCCCTACACGCAGCACCTCTGGACTTCTCAGGTCCGTCATGCCTGGTCCATACAGGTACGTGTTTATCAGCCAAACCAGGACAGGTTGAGAGAAAAGTGGTCGCTGGTAAAAACCAGCTAGGACAACCAGTGAAACCAGGACCCCTGCGCGGTCTTGCCGTAACAGACAGCAGTAACTTACTGTGGACGTCACAGTGGCAAATATACTCGGTGAGTCTCTGCTTCTAGCTCCTCATCATTAAATAGGGGCGTCTCTCATGAACACGCACGGAAGGGGAAGCAGCCCCCACGTTCCCACGGCGAAGCCCACTGACTTACCAGACGGACCGTTCTGGACGCTTCCTTGCATGTTCACGAGGTGGACCAGTTCACAGGTCTCCTGATAAAGCTGTGAAGCCTTTCCAGCAGGATGTTTCTTCCAGGGACAACTGTACTTTTCCTAGTGCATGAAATATCCTGCAATCAAAGAGAATCCAGAGAAGGCTCGCATCTCCTCGTGGTTTTCCAGGAGACAGATCATTACGAATTCATCTACATGCGAACATACACGGGTGCCTGGCGGTCATTTGCGTCAGAAATTAGAACATTTGCAATAGCTGTCTTACTAGGTATTTGATTGCTTATGAATTCCTGCACCCTGATTTGCAAAATGAGGGAGAATCACTCACGGGAATACGTGAAACATAAGACACAACAAATCAAGAGAACAGAAAGAGGAAAATAAAAGTACATAATATGAAATCAACCTTGAGGCCAAGAAGCTTGTGAAAGTTTAAGCCAATGGTAAACCTTTGAAGGGCTTGTTTAATATTTCGTATTTTTATTTATTTATTTTTAAGATTTTATTTATCTATTTGAGAGAGAGAGAGAATGCGCCTGCACACGAGCAGGGGGAGGGGCAGAGGGAGAGAGAATCTCAAGCAGACTCCGCACTGAGTGTGGAGCCCGACTCGGGGCTTGATCTCACGACCCTGAGACCACAACCTGAGCCAAAACCAAAAGTAGGATGCTCAACCGAATGAGCCACCCGGGAGCCCCTGATATTTTGCATTTTTAAACGCTTTCCAATAGTACCAAATAGGCCAGTCCTTTTTTTAGATTAAGAACAAATTTATGCCTCCCCCTAGAAATAGAATGTACTAGAAGTAGGACTATACTATGTGGCTCCATTGCTTTAGTAGACGGCTGGGATCACCTAGCTCCCAACTACTCACCAGTTTCCCACTGCACACAAACTTACAGTGCTGTGGCAAGCTGGTCCTTACAGTCACCAGCAAGGTCACGGTCCCCGGGTGAGGTGGCCGCTCCCAGCCACCGGCAGAGCCGCCTGCAGGAAAGGCCCACGTCCACCAGCTGCACCACCACTTCCTGCCAGCCCAGAAATCCCTCGGGTCCCGAAACTGGCACATCTGTGCGCCCAGTGACGACCTCTTGCAAAAGGCGATCCTTGACAGGAGAAGAACACGGTGTTTGTGATACATTTAGTGAGGACAGTGTGGCACCACGAAGCACCCGTGCCCAGTCTCCCGCCCCGAGGACGCTCTTGACTGTGACCCGTGGGCCTCTGATAACCTAAGGGACCGTCCCAGACTTGACTCTGTACCCCCAAATCAAGGCTCGTCCAGCAATCAAGCAGAAGGGACGCAGGTGTGAAGCCCATCTGTGTTGGCTAGTCCCCCAGCGGCCCCCACTGGACCCAGCCTCCTCGGAGTCACACTCCTGTGATTCTGTTCCCATAACTGCCACAGGCTGGGCTGCGACCCACATCCTCCAACAAAAAAACACAGCAGAAGCGCACCTGCCCCTTCCAGCCCGACCCTACCTGGGAGTGCGAGAAGCTAAGAAATGAAACATGTATACAGAGGAAGAAATGAACAGCGGAAAGGTGAGTGGTACTATAATTTGTAGTGCTCGGTGAGAAAAATATGGGTCGAAGGTGACATCATCACCTTTACTAACAAATTGCTCCCCGCTCTCAAGTGCTCAGCAAGGGGCAGGGACACGGAAGAGCAGGCTGACTGATGCCCGAAGATACTCTTCCACCCTTCGCGACATTTGCAGCCAGGGATGGAGAGAACAGGGAGCCCAGAAGCCAGGGAAGCAGAGGGGCACGGTCTGAAGGTTTGGGGTGCTCTTTAAGGGGAAACCGGCTTGCTGTCGAGGAGATTTTGGCCGGATGGGTGCCGCACAGCGTCCTAAGTGTGGCGAGACAGGAGGGACGGAGCAGGGGCGGCTGGGATTCCATACGGGGTCTGACCTTCAAAATAAGCCCATTGGTCTTGGCGGACGAGATCAGAAGGTGACTACTTACCACGTCCTCTGCTGACCTCTGTAGCTTGTTTAAAATGCTGGTCTTGTCGGAGGAGTCGTGGGGACACGTCAGCCCTCGGAGGCCCTCCCAGGCCCCAGGGTTCCCACAACACAGGAGAGCCTCCCTCCCAGACAAGCTCGCGTTTAGATGCCAGTCCGTAGCATTCTGCACCAAGAGCTGAAAGGTGAAGGAGAGCAGGAGGGGTGGCTTAGGGAGGCTTGCGCTCACCCCCCAAGGGCTGGGGAGCCACAGCCAGACCTCCGCAGCAGTCCGAATTTCAAAATAAGAACAAGGCTCTTCGAAAAGTTGCCCTTTTTGCTGGCACATGTTGCCTGCACAGCTCACAGCAGGGGCAAAACTGAAGATTGCATGAGCTTCTTGAATGTTCTATCAAACCTGTTGATTTATAACCCCATGCTATGCTTTACCTGCTTCCACCAAAAGAGCACATCCTTTTCCGGTTGCAACTGGTCAGGTCCGCCCAGTGTGGAGCTATTAGCTGATCTCTCCAGGCACGTGAGCACTTCTGCAAGGTCAACAAACTGATGTATTACTATCCCCCTAAAGCATGGGCTTTACGTGGCCGTGCATAGGCCAGTGAATTCTAAAAACCTGCAGCCCAGCAAACTGCACCTGTTATCAGACATTTTATGATCTTCCTGAGAGAAGAAAATGGAGAAAATCGATTGCACTATCATTTCAGGCCTCCTCGAGATGTATGAGGACGGCACCGTGGAGACAGGGGAGCTTTACTCCAAAAGTGACATCTGTACTCATTTCTTCTCTCCCCGCCACGAAAAGGTGAGAAGCCTCCAGCCCCTGTGGTGTCACCTTGGGCCGAGAAGTAACACCACTAGTCAGTGGAGGTTCAAAGAAGGGCTTTCTGGAAAGAAGGAGGAATGGAATGCATTGTCCCGGCCCCACGGAGGGAGCAGAAGAATGACCATCCAGGGATACACTCTGGCCCGATCTGAACACCAGGGCTGAGCGTGTGAATGGGAGTCGCACCCATTGGGCGGGAAACTGCCCGTCATGTCACTGGTCCCAGAAGGAGGCTACGCTCACGGTGACAGCAGTTAAGCCCCCGCCCCACCCCCACGCCCACCGAGTCACCCTGCAGAGCATAAAACCCACGGTGCCAACTACCTCCAAGCTCAACAAAGGTGTCACGCAGTTGGAAGTCCACTTTTAAATAATCAACCTCACGTTGGCTCCTAGCGCGTAGGTGACAAATAAGACCAAGCTAGTTTACCTTGCACAAAACGCAAATTCTGGGCTATCGCGTTCCTGAGAGCCCCGAGGCGTGGAAGCAATCTCTTCAGAGCCGGCCACCACGGGGGCAGGTTCCAAAGAACATTCTCCAACTTCTGTAGATGCGGTAACCTGAGGGCACCGGAAAAGATTTTAAGAAGAGTTTCCAAATGCCGCGTTGTGAGTGGTGGGCACGGGACCCGTCAAAGGTGACTTGGATACCTGCAGCCCCTGGGCGGGGAAGGGAGGGAAACGGGGTCCACTCGTGCAGGCACAGGTGCTCCCCAGCTGAGCAGCTGCAGGGACCACGTTCCCTGGGAAGGCAGGCAGTCACTGTGGGGGCTTGTCCAACTGCCCCAGGATGCCGCAGCTCCCCCCACCACCCCAGAGGCTCCCTGTTGCCCCGGGAGGATACCTGACTCGGGAAGAGGGAGGGAGCAACCCAGAAGAGCAGCAGGAAAGACAGGGACTCTGCAATGAGAGGAGCTGAAATTGGAACCCAATGTGCGAGTGAAGAAGCAGATGGGGGTCACACTGTGGGAGCAAGCGCCCCAGCACGACAATGCAGACCCTCAGGGCGTCTATGCAAGCACCCGGAATCCTGTACCCAGGGAGAGAAAGTGAGCTGCAAGGAGAGACCCAGAAGATGCTGCTAGGGCACACCCGTGCAAGGTGCCCGAGGCTGGTGCCCAGTGGCAGGTGGCACCTGGCCCCTGCCTGGCCCTGCCTGGCCCCATGCCCACACTGGCCTGCCTCTCCCGCGTTTCATCGTCCTGGTGCAGGAGGTCCAGCAGGAACAGAGCCACCACGAGCACGCCTGCCTCTGAGGACGCGTGTCCTCGGGACCAAAGGAAGCCTTGTTGGGCTTCCAGTTGGAAGTCGTGACTTGGAAGACAGAGGTGTGAGCAATCGGCGAGACTAGGGTAGAAGTAATGAGTGCAGTGTCCTGGGCCAGCAGCTTCCCACCAAGGGCAGTGTGGACGGCCCGGAGGAACTGCGGGCAAGCGAGTGGCTGATTTCAGGAGGGGCAGATGTGGTCTAAAATAACAATGACAGCGAGCACCGGGTGATGCTAGGAGGGGACGTGAGTCCGGCGGCCAAAGCAGGTGTCAGCACCGGGGAGGGCGTGAGGGACTGGGCAGTGCTTGTGAGCAGCTGCTAAGCGTGGGGTGCTCTCAACCCGGGGTCTCCCTGCTGGCCATACAAGGGGCGGCAGGTCCTTCCTTCCTTAGAGGTGAAGATACGGGGCCACTGGGGCTCCTGCATGGAGCCAGCAGCAGACCAAGGGCTGGATAACCAGCAAAGGCCTCAGGGGCCACCGAGAGACGCCATCAGCATGGGGAGGTGGAAACCCAGGGGCCAGATCCCTGTGCGCTGGCCACAGATTTGCTTGGCCGTCTGTATCCCTGAACAGAAGTGGGTGCAAGGAGAAAGGGACACTCTAGGGGCTCACTGTTGGCCCGGGGCACACAGCAGCCGGGGGAAGACCCCCCCCATCTGCCCACCCTGTGTGTGGGCAGGAAGTATGTGGGGGGCAGGGGAAGCTCGGGTCACCCACACCTGGTCCTCCGAGGGGGTGCCATCTCTCACATCCCTGATCCCTGGAGGAGCTGAAAGCCAGAGTTCCCCGGGGCTCTCTGTCCCCCGGGCAGAAGTGGCAGGGGTGTGGCAGATTTGTAGGGTCATGGAGGTGACCCACTCCATCACTAGCACCCAGGCAATCTCTAAGATAACACAGGGAACTAGATCTTCATAAGCAAGATCCTCCTTCCTAACCGGGTTCCAGAAAACTCGAGGGAGTTGTTAATGTTTCCACTTATGTGTGTATGTCCATATGTCATGATGCCACGTGTGCCCTAAGAACACGACCTGATCCCATGCAATTCTAACGATCCAATTCTCCCTTCATGCTGGGTAAGCAGCAAGAGCTCCCGAGACCTGTGGCTTGAAATGGACCCTTTTGAGACAATACTGAGAAACCTTTTGTCGGCTTCCAAGGAGAGCCTACACCTCAGGGGTGTAATGAGGTCCAGTTCCTGCAAAGGGCAGTACCTGCTGAAGAAGATCCAGTATTGCAACAGAACCAACCACTTGGGAATCCATTCGGCTTCTCTCGAAAAAGAAGAGGCCACCAGGGGTACCTTTTCCCACTTCTAAAGTATTTGTGGACTTTCCGCAAACATTTCGACGATATAAAATTTCAAAACAACCATGAAAACAGTTCCTTTCGTGAAAGCGCCTCTAAAGTGGTTTTGTTCATTTTAAACCTATGTCTGAAATCCAGAAGGCTGACCCCCTTCTCGGATACATTCCCGCACCGGATTGTTGTCCACATCTGAACAGACAGAGGGGGAGCGCCTGGGTGGCTCAGTGGGTTAAGTGTCTGCCTTCGGCTCAGGTCATGATCCCTGGGTCCTGGGATCGAGCCCCACATCGGGCTCCCTGCTCGGTGGGAAGCCTGCTTCTCCTTCTGCCTGCAGCTTACCCTGCTTGTGCTCTCTCTCTCTCTGTGTGTGACAAATAAATGGATAAAATCTTTAAAAAAAAAAAAAAAAAAACCCAGACATCGGGTTGGGGCAAATGGTTCGGGATGGTCTCCACTACGCCAGCCTGCAGTCTCCCAGCTACTGACTGGAAACCCACTGTCTAGTCGCGGTTTTATGAATTCTTCCCTCCCCATCTCATTATGCACTCGTTAACATTCAGGCCCGCAAGCCTAACCAGTAATCAAACAGGAGGATGCGCCTTACGTCTTGGGAGATGGATGGCTGCTGGTGGGGCCATCTGCCGCCAAGCTCTCACTCAGGATGCGAAGCACAGCATACAGAGCCTCCACCACCTGCCGTGGCTCACGCTCTTCCACAAACGCATTGCCGAGAGCCTCCAGGCCGCGGGCAGCCCCGGCGAGCACCTGCTGGAGCATGCTGCCCTTCCGCCACCACTCGAACACCTACGCGTGCAGAAACGGAAACATCACTGTTAACAGGAACGCCGTAAACATGAGAACATTTGCCTGAGACAGAGTAATGGAGCCTTCTAGAGGACAGACAGCCCATTTTTACGATGTTGCCAGATTGAAATGTCTGTTAACTGCCGTACGATCTGATTTCTATTCAAAAACGAAAGATTAAAAATGACGTCAATGGAGGCACGCTGCGTTTTCATTGGGCTGCCATTTCCCTTTCCTTCGCCCACTGCCACTTGCAAAAGAGAAGGCAGGGAGCCTGGGTAGTTCAGTCGGTTGGGCGTCCGACTCTTGGTTTCAGTTCAGGACGTGATCTCAGGGTTGTGAGATCGAGCCCCGTGTCGGGCTCCACACTCAGCAGGGAGCCTGCTTGAGATTCTCTCTCCCTCTCCCTCTGCTCCTCCCCCACCCCCCAGCTGACACTCTCTACCTCCTTCTCTCTAAAAAAATAAATAAAATCTTAAAAAAAGAGAGAGAGAGAGAAGGTCACAACATACATCACTAAACCAGGGACATATGCCTTGAAGACTAAACTGACATGTTTGGGACAGCATAAATATGTTGATATATTTCCGATTTATACTAACGAATACATGGTTGCTAGTTATGGTTCTTCGTCATGGACTTGGGAATGATGATACTAAAGGCAAGCAACATCCTGGTTTATCATCAACGTGACACCAACATAGACGCTTTTTGCCCAAATCACAAGGCGCGGGCAAAAGCATGATGAGCACGCGGGTGCACTGAATCACCGTGCATTAACCATGGGTGCAGGCTACCTGGATGGCGCACAAAGCAGAGGTGGCCCCCCGACCACGCTGGTGCTGGCCAGCTCAGCACTGCCCTGTGATCATTTTAGTCCCACCTAGCGACCAGTCACACCTGCATTTCTGTAATAACCTTTATTTTGTAGGAAACTTTTTTTTATTATGTTATATTAATCACCATGCATTACATCATTAGTTTTGGATGCAGTGTTCCATGATTCATTGTTTGTGCATAACACCCAGTGCTCCACGCAGAACGTGCCCTCTTTAATACCCATCACCAGGCTAACCCATCCCCCCACCCCCTCCCCTCTAGAACCCTCAGTTTGTTTCTCAGAGTCCATCGTCTCTCACGGTTGGTCTCCCCCTCCGATTTCCCCCCTTCATTCTTCCCCTCCTGCTATCTTCTTCTTTTTCCTTTTTCTAACATATATTGCATTATTTGTTTCAGAAGTACATATCTGTGGTTCAACAGTCTTGCACAATTCACAGCGCTCACCGTAGCACACACCCTCCCCAATGTCTATCACCCAGCCACCCCATCCCTCCCACCCCCCACCACTCCAGCAACCCTCAGTTTGTTTCCTGAGATGAAGAATTCCTCATATCAGTGAGGTCCTATGATACATGTCTTTCTCTGATTGACTTATTTCACTCAGCATAACACCCTCCAGGTCCATCCACGTCCTTGCAAATGGCAAGATCTCATTCCTTTTGATGGCTGCATAATATTCCATTGTGTGTATATACCACCTCTTCTTTATCCATTCATCTGTTGACGGACATCTTGGCTCTTTCCACAGTTTGGCTATCGTGGACATTGCTGCTATAAACATTGGGGTGCACGTACCCCTTCGGATCCCTACATTTGTATCTTTGGGGTAAATACCCAGTAGTGCAATTGCTGGGTCGTATGGTAGCTCTATTTTCAACTGTTTGAGGAACCTCCATACTGTTTTCCAGAGCGGCCGCACCAGCTTGCATTCCCACCAACAGTGTAGGAGGGCTCCCCTTTCTCCGCATCCCCGCCAACGTCTGTTGTTTCCTGACTTGTTCATTTTAGCCATTCTGACTGGTGTGAGGTGGTATCTCATGGAGGTTTTGATTTGGATTTCCCTGATGCCGAGCGATGTTGAGCACTTTTTCATGTGTCTGTTGACCATTTGGATGTCTTCTTTGGAAAAATGTCTGTTCATGTCTTCTGCCCATTTCTTGATTGGATTATTTGTTCTTTGGGTATTGAGTCCGATAATCTTTTATCTACGATTGGAGATTCTGACCTTGGTCAGTACATGTCCTTTGAGGAAAAGGTGATGTCACGTCCACTAAAACGAATGGAGCGTTATTGTCAGACAGGCTCTGCCTCACACCGTACCCACAACTCCCCGGAAAGTACCCTGCTGTTAGCAAGCCAGACCCCCTGGTGGCCTCCAGCCTGTGCTACATAGTCACTCTGGGACTCCCTGCCACACCAGCACATCCACAAAAACGGGCCACAGCATGTGTCTCACTGTTTCCCTTAAATCAGTTACTGTTTGAGTACGATGCTTCTTGTCAAAACCAGAGTGAAGGGACAGGCGGAATGGCCCCCCCAAGAGCTCCAGGGGCTGGACCCCTGCATCTGAACACCCAAGGAGGTTGTCCAAGGAGGCCCGTGGAAACCCTGCATGCCAAAAACAGACCATGATTCTTGCCATGGCCACGTGTGGCATCTCAGTGTAAGACAGGCTTTCCAGGGACATTTGCAGTGAGGCCCCCAGCGAGGGGAGGCTGGGCGGTCACATGCGGGAGAAGGGCACTTACATGGGCAGGACGTGGGGCTCCCAGGGCTTGTCCCTGGAAAGGACATGCAACAAAACAGGGAACGGAGCATGGGGAAAAGGAACAGGTTCTCAGGTTTGCAGCTGCCCAGGCCCCTCCTTGCAATACTACAGTGAATACTTACGTCTCATGTTACCTGCTTTCCCAAAAAGAAATCAAACACGAAAAATCAATAAAATCAAAGTAAAAGAGATGGGGAGAAAGAGATGGGTGCGGACAGGCCTGAGCGGTTCGCTGTGGGACGGCACCTGCTTATAGACTTGCAGCCAGTTGACCGCGTGCACCAGGTAGTCTGTGGCCTCGGACCAGCGGGGATGACAGTCTCTGGCATGACCCGTTTGGTCAGCTTCGTCCTCAGAGGTTCGGGACAAGACAGAACACACCATCTGCTCCAAGGCCTCCACTGTGGGAATCTGCCAACGAAGAGGGAACATAGTTACAAGTCCGCTTTTCTCTAGAATGTTCCCTTCTGAGAATAATACCACAACCTTGGCAAAGGAAGAACTCCGGGGGACTCCTGAGTGGCTCAGTCGTTAAGCATCTGCCTTCGGCTCAGGTCATGATCCCAGGGTCCTGGGATCGAGTCCCGCGCCGGGCTCCCTGCTCAGCGGGAAGCCTGCTTCTCCCTCTCCCGTTCCCCCTGCTTGTGTTCCCTCTCTCTCTCTCTCTCTCTCTCGTTAAATAAATAAGTAAAAGTCTTAAAAAAAAATAAAAATAAAAAGGAGGAGCTCCAGGCTTTGCACAACAGGAGAAGGGACAGGCTGATAAAGGGTCGCTTATGTGGTCGGTGTGGAGGGAAGCCTTCTGGAATGATGTGTTTCAGGATTGTCCACAAGCAGGGGAAACAGCAGTTTCTCCAGGTCGAGGACATGGGATGAATCAAATTCTGCTCTTTTTCACTCTCTGGGCAAAAGCAGACAGCAGGCCAGCCCAGTTCACCTGGCACCTTGCACCCCCAAAGCTGCTTCACCAGAAACATCTTCTCTTCCAGTTGCCAAAGATGGACGAAGCTGGGACAAGTCAAACTGGACTTGTGGGTCAGAAACGGTTTGACATTTTGGACCCAAATGAGCTTCTCCATGCAGTTCCTCTGTGGCTACTCTGTAAAAGCACTTCCGTGTGTGTGGGAACGAACCGCGTTCCCGTTACCCGGATTTACAGTAACTGGGCACCATGTTCTAGAACCTCTATGGATGGCGACAGCCAAAAAGGATTATGCCCCACAGGTTCCTTGGAAGCTTCCTTTAGGACGCAGAGAACTAACACTGTCACAAGGCCACGGGATCCCGTGAGGGAAACACGGCCCTGTCCCTCCCCACAGGACTCGCCAGTCTCTAGACGTGGACACGGCTCGGTCAGGTTCCCTGCCATGGCCCTGCGACAGGTCACAGGGGAGGGAGGACACGGGGATCCCATGGGGACGTGAGCCGTGATGTATCTGTCTTCTCGGTGGGCAGTGGAGAAAGGAAGGCAGAGAGATTTCTCTCTTCCTTTGCATATGCAAAGGCCCGGGGTGGCAGTGCCCACAGTCAGGCGGGACCGGGGGAGGCCCTGGGAGGCTCTGCTGTTGCTGGCTGGTGAGGGGCCTCACGCGGGTGGGGGGCAGGGTCGTGGTCCCCCCGAGGCGCTCACCTCCGAATCCCCAGAGCCTATGAGTAGGTTCTGCATTGGCAGGTGAGTTATGGTTGCTACCCAGCAGAGTCCAAGAGGGGGAGACCATCCACATCCCAGCGAAACCACAGCGCTCCTTACACAAGGGAGGGGAAGTCAACAGAGCCTCGTGAGAAAAACAGCCCATCGTCACTGGCCTGAGGGAAGAGAGGACCTGAGCCATGGCGCACAACGGCTTCTAGAAGCTAGGAAGGCAAGGAAACAGCACCTCCCTGGAGCCTACAGAAGGAACGCAGACACCCTGGTTTTAGCCCCAGGACACCCGTTTGCGGCTTCCGACTTCCAGAGCTGTGCAGTAATAAATGTGTGTCGTGCGGGGCCACCAGGCTGGTGGTAACATGTTCCGGCAGCCAGAGGACCTCACGCCTGTGACATAGGCTCTGTGCACTTCCCCAACCATTGCCCTTGCAATTCTAATCTTTTTTTTTTTTTTTTTAAGATTTCACTTATTGATTTGACAGAGGGAGCCAGAGAGAGAGACAGCGTGCAGAAGCAGGGGGAGGGGCAGAGGGAGAGGGAGACACAGACCCGCCCCCAACCCCGTGGAGCAGGGAGCCCGATGCAGGGCTCGATCCCAGGACCCCGAGATCATGACCTGAGCCGAAGGCAGACGCTTCACCAACAGAGCCCCCCCAGGCGCCCCTGGAATTCTAATCTTGAAACACTTACCCTTCTAAGGTAAAGGTTCTATGTAATGTGATGCAAACTATATTCTGAAACAATGAGAAAGCAGGGTCGCAGAGTTCAGAATGCCACCTGGCTTTCCTCGTGCCCACGACAGATGCCACGGGGCCCAATTCCAAGTCCCACGGGAGGTCAGTGGTTAATGAAATTGTGCCAGGTGCGGGATGGGAACAGAAACCCGTCCATCCGGGCTGAGCCTGAGACCTGCCCGGCAGAAGGAATTTTCCAGGCACCTCGCCACCCAGCCACTAGCGGTGGCGTCGGGCGGAGGCCAGTGGCTGACCCCCAGGCTCATGGCACAGATCGGTAACCCGGAAGTGAAGACCAACAGTCTGCAAGCACACACTGGCTGTGAAAGTGTGAAAAGTGCCACCCGGGAAGTACCAGGATGTGGGAGCTCAGAGAAGCGAGCAAAACCCACGCCCTGAGCGCAGACCAAGACCCGAGCAGGGGAGTGTGGGTGCTGTGCAAACGTCCAGTCCCTCGACCCCGATCAGCAGGGCCCTCACCCCGGAGCGATCCGTGCAGCAAACAGACAGGTGTGCTCTTCTTGGACCCTGCCCCGTGCAAAGCAGGAGCGCCGGCAAACTCACGGAGGTGACGAAAGGGGAACGTGCAGGTAGAGACCCTCGCAGAACCTGAGGAGTAGCAGCGGCGAGCAGGGTCTCCAGCGATCAGCTCGTCCGACCCATTTATCTTACACAGTTTGGAAAGGGAGGCTCCTATCTGGTGAGCCTTGCCACTCCTGCCCCCTCGCTCCCGTCCGGACCCACTGCAGGTGCCGGGAGTGAGAATTACTGATTATTCCTGTAACTTCCAAACCGCCTTCGGGGCTGGGATACCGTGACCAGGTAAGAGGAAGGGTTTTTCAAGATTAGAATTCACTTCTAGAAGGGCCAAACCAGTCCAAGCATTCCGATGCTCGCGGAGGACCCTCTGTCCTGCTGCCTCTCCCATCCCACCCCCCACCCGCCCGGAGAGCACCCCCAGAGGAGCACTCTCAAGGGAAAAGCATGAGAAGCATCAGGAACGCATACCTCCTGCAGCCGAGCTGAGTAATTCAGGATTTGTTCTGCACGAAGGTCATCGAAACCAAATCGGGATTTGAGGTCAGCCCGGACCGTCTGTGGATCCCACACCAGCTCTTGCAGGGACAGGTTGTATCTGGACTCTGCAAGGCAACCGATGAGTTACACCCGTCAGTTGACATGACAGCAGTGCGATACACGATTCAGAGAAGGTGCCTTGTTCACTCCGACAGGAGAAGCAAACAGAGACCAAATGCTATTCACACAATCAGGTCGGAGAAGCAAACAGAAGCTACTGCCGGATGCCGCAGACCTTGGAAGGATGACCCCAGGTGCCTAGTGTTCGTGACTGCAGAGCTTCCAGAAGGAATGGGACAACGTATTTCAAGAGCTTTGTGAAATTCAAATCCCTGAGCCCCACAATTTCACTTCTAAAAAGTATTTCTCAAGAAACCGCACCAGATGCATGCAGAAGAGGTAATGCACAACAACGCCACTGCATTCGTTTTATACTGATTAAATACTAAAACCCATGAGGCGTCCAGCATGGGGGGGGAGGATAAATTGCAGTAAATTCACAGCAGAAAATGCAGCAGTCTTTAAAACGACATTTCCGGGGCACCTGGGTGGCTCAGTCAGTTGAGCATCTGGTTCTTGATTTCAGCTCGGGTCGTGATCTCAGGGCCGTGGGATCGAGCCCCGAGTCAGGCTCCGTGCTCCACGTGGAGTCTGATCGTCCTGCTCACTATGGTCTTCCCCCTGCTCTATCTCTGCCTCTCCCTCAAATAAATAAATAAATAAAATCTTCAAAAAAAATAAAAATAAAACCGCATTTCCAAAAATTACTTAAGGTCATAGATAAAAGTTCCCTTAACAGAGTTAGTCAAGGTATAAAACTCATTAGGCGCCCAAAAAACCCAGTAACGCCACCTGGAAATGGCACGTGCAGAATACAAGTCCGAGACCCCCCCTCCCCTGAGGTTTGACATAATTTCTGTGAACATGGCCTGACGATTGCAAACCTAAAAGCTTACAGATTCCAAGGTGAGCCGTTTCAGATCGTGATCCACAAGCCTCTGCTGAGCGTCCACACATGCAAGGACCACAAAACCATCCTCACTTGCGTGACCTCTCGGTACCCTTATTTTTTTTTAAGATTTTATTTATTTAACAGAAAGAGAGAGAGAGAGAGAACACAAGCAGGGGGAGAGCAGAGGGAGAAGGAGAAGCAGGCTCCCGCTGAGCAGGGAGCCCGACATGGGCCTCAATCCCAGGACCCTGGCTGGCATCACCACCTGAGCCGAAGGCAGATGCCTAACCGACTGAGCCACCCAGGTGCCCCTCTCAGTACCCTTCAGTTAATGCTGTGGGTCTACAGGAAAGGCACAGTCCTGCCACTTACAAATGAAGGCCCAGCCACAGGGAACTTTAGGAAGGCTTTGAAGGTGGGGCAGATCCCAGAAATCCAAGACTCCTTGCTCTCAGTCGAGTTGTCTTTGCATAAAGGGGACAAGGTCTGCTTCTGAGATTTTATTTTATTTTTTTCAGGTTTATTTATTTATTTGAGAGGGGCGCAGAGGGAGACAGAGGATCCCAAGCAGACCTCGCACTGAGCGCAGGGCCCAACATGGGGTTCAATTGCACGAGATCAGGACCTGAGCGGAAATCAAGAGTCGGAAACTCGACCGACTGAGTCACCCAGGCGCCCCTGGTTCTGAGATTTTACACCGGCATTTGTTCTGTGTCAAAGAGGCAGGCCCAGGCCAGGCATTTCCCTCGCCAAGTCTTGCTGAGTTCCCCACAACACTCCAGAGAGGTGTAATAATTACCCTCTCTGGGGGGAGAAGGAAGCAGACATCGGGAGTCACCCAACATCACGCGGGCTTTAGTCATGACTCAAACCCAGATCTGATCCCCGACCCTGCGTTGTAACCGTTAAACTCTACTGCTCTCAGAATGTATCAGGATTACTCACAGAATTCTAGAAAGGAGGGGAGAAAGAGTGACACCAGTCACTGATGGCTATAAAACTATAAAATCATTCTAGAACGACCAGAGACAACAGGGCCCGGAAACTCACTGCTGAATGACAGAGCTCAGATCACGGGAATTAACAACTTCAGTGACGAACATGCCCGGGCCCTTGGCCCCAAGTCACTGACAGGGCACATCCCAATCCCCTCCACATGCCATGATCTGCTCGTTAGGCAAAGGGATTTTTCTTGGAGACAAGAGAAACAAGGACAATTTTTAGTCGCCTCGAGGTGCTTTGTCATTGTATTCCTCAGCTCTGACTCCCTGGCAATTGATAGAAAATAGCTTATTTTAATTACATTCTTAGCTGTACTTATATCTCCAGTTATAAGGTAAATGGATTGTTGTAATTTGGATCATACACGAACACTTGAGCTTCCTGATGAGTTTGATACAACGGAGGTCACTGTGGAGAGTCTGTTCTGAGGGTAAGGACTGGTGGTTCCCACCCGTATCACCCGCAGGAGAAGCAAATTCGACGTTAATGACTAGTCTTCCCTCTTGCAGAACCTCAGAGGACAGGAACTCTCCTACCCAGGGGCGCTGGGGGGGGGGGGTCCTCCCTACGCTGAGTCACCAGCATCAGGAAGAACCTGGGTGTGAGTGGGGGGATGGAGGGTGTCATGTCAGGTGGTTCCAAGGAGCCAGAAAAATCTGGAAGGGATAGAAACCTGTGTGTAACCACCCCATGACCTAGGTCAGGAGACAGACTTTGAAAGTTAGCGGCAGGCAGAGAGAACGTGATCCTGGGCCCCCGGCCCCAGGCCTGTTTGCCCCCCGGTCGAGCCCTCACATCTGCACCAGGAATGTCTGCCCACGATGCAGGTCTAACTGCTGCTCCAGCATTCTTCAGTGATCTGGCCCAGGATCTCCTTCTGGATTACCTCCTGCCATCGCCCACTGCCCCAGGCATACTAGGCATAAAACAGATGGGGCCCTTGCCAAAGCCCAGAGCTTCATGCACAGTTCTTCCTGGCAGTGCTCCCTCGCGTCCCTGATGAACTAGAATCATCCTTCAGAACTTCTCCTCGATGCTCTTCCAGAGAAAGATGCCAGATCCCTACTCTGTGGGCTTTGTTTTTTTCTTTATTGACACATCTCTTTCCTGTACCAAACAGGACTTCCCCGAAAGCGAGAACCGTGTATCACTCCGTTTCTTATTCCCACCCATAGGACAGTGTTTGGTTCATAGAAAGTACTCAATAAGTAATGAATTAATAGATGGATGGATAGATGGATGGATGGATGAGTGAGTGGAGGGATAGATGAGTGGGTGGATTATGGATGGGTGGGTCAGTGGGTGGGTGGGTGGATGGGTAGATAGATGAATGGATGGATGTGTGGATGAGTGGGTACGTGGATAGATGGATGAATGAATGGATGTTGGGGTGGATGGATGGATGGATGGATGGATGGATGTGTGGATAGATGGGTGAGTGGGTGAATGGATGGGTAAGTGGACAGATGAATGGATGTATGGGCAGGTGGGTGGGTTGAAAAATGGGTAGATGTTTGGACAGGTGGGTGGGTAGATAGAGGGATGGGTGGATGGATGGATGTGTAGATAGATGGGCGGGTGGGTGGATGAGTAGATAAATGAATGGATGGATGTGTGATAGGTGGGTAGGTGGATGGATGGATGAATGAATGCGTGTTGGGATGGATGGATGGATGGATGGATGGATGGATGGATGGATGTGTGGAAAGATGGGTGGGTGGTGGATGGATGGATGAATATGTGGATGAATGATGGATAGATGAGTCTATGAATTCTAAGTCCACAGTCTGCTCCCTGAATTTCCCTTACAGAAAGAGACAGAAATGGAGAAAAAGAAAGAATTAAAAGTAAAATGTTCAGGTCCAGTTGACAATTCAAGAAATAATACCCTGAACAGAGAGTAGAATAGTGGTTACGGAGGGCTATGAGGTGGGGAAGTGGGGAGATACTGGTCAAAGGGTACAAACTTTTAGTCATTAGACGAATAAGTTCTGGAGATCTAATGTACAGCATGGTGACTACAGTTAATAATAGTGTATCATATACTTGAAATTTGCTAAGAGGTCTTAAGTATTCTTACCAAAGGAAAGGTAAACTAACTATGGGAGGTGATATATGGGCTCATTAACTCCAGTGTGGTAACAACTGCACAATGTATACCTGTCTCAAATCATCACATTGTACACTTTAAACATACACAATTTTAGGGGTGCCTGGCTGACTCAGTCTGAGGAGCGTGTGACTCCTGATCTTGGGGTGGTGAGTTCAAGCCCCATGTTGGGTGTAGAGATGACTTAAATAACTAAAACTTACATATATATATATATATATATGCAATTTTATTTGTCAACATCAAATAGAATAAAATAAATCTTCAGTGAAAAAAAAAAAGAATATTGTGAGTCAAGAACAGAGCTAAGGAATTCCATCCCCTTCCCTGTGGAAGGGGTTTGTCTGTTTAGCTCATGGGCTTTCTAAATCCATATCAATCTGCTTCTTCTCACCAGCCTTCCTATTTTTCAAATATTTTTTTCCAGGTAGGAGCAGAGGAGAGAAGAAAGATTCAAGTCTCGGAACAAATGATAAGTCTAACCTTCAAGGACATCAAATAAAAGAATTTTAGAATCAATTATTTTTTAATTAAAAATAACCCATTTATGAGCAGTGGCCACAGAATTTCAATAATGGTAGAGAGTCAAATTCAAGTTTGAATTTCAGATTTTCAGTCTACCTCCACCTTTTAGTAACAGAAACAATGGATTCCTTTTGGCATTTGACATGTTCATGACATCGTTTTTTGAACAGCATTTTAGCTCTGTGGTGGCTGTCGATAAACGTAACCAGGGGAACACTTGAAATTTTGCACAAGCCCTTGGGTACACATACCAGCGGTGACCACTCCATGCTCCTGCAGAAATGTCAGCATCGACATGGTCACGTTCAGCACGATTTCAGAAACCGTGGAGAAAGTGTGGTTGAGTGGCAGCCAATCTAAATCTTCCAAAGTTGCCAAGGACCTGGAAACCAAAAGAAAACCAAAGCAACGTGAGCTGGCTTAGCAAAACCGAGCGCAACGGACTCAGACTTACTTGTGACCTACCAGCCAGGTTCCAGCCCTCTGCGGGATGTGGACAGACCACAGACCTACCAGCTTTCACCATGGCTTCAAATGTGACCTGGACTCTCTGGACTGGGGATCAATGCTCACTCGGGCAGTGGCGGCCGGCCAGGGTCCAAGGTGCTATCACCTCCAAAGAGCACATGGGCAGACAGCCTGGCTGCTTCAAGCTCAGGTCATCAGTTTAAACTCTAGAGGTGCCCTCCTGGAATGGCGAGCACCCCAATCCCGCACTGTCTGAACCCATGCATCTGAGGATGTCAGGGGCACGATCGGTGGTCGCCAACCTGTTTCACAAAACAAGGGACTCCGGGGAGTGCACGTATATATTGTGTTCCTGTTATTCTTTAAATACTTAAATGTTTTATTTTATAAGTAATTGTACTAAGTATAATTACAAATAATTAGGCCTGTAAACCAGAAAATCCATTCAACTGAAGAGGAATATGCCTAAATTTTAGCAACAAGAGACCAACAGTATATAAGCTATGCATCAGACAGATTATTTCCCTGTAGCTTCTCCTTAAGGAAAATTTCTCAAGGTATCCCTGTGTGATGAAGGGTATCCCAAGATGACAAGATAGACCATTAATAAATTATCAGTTTGCCCAATACCACATTCTTTTTTTTAAGATTTTATTTATTTATTTGACAGAGAGCGAGCGCACAAGCAGGGGGAGCAGCAGAGAGAGAAGCAGAGGGAGAAGCAGACCCCCCGCTGAGCCGGGAGCCCGATGCGGGGCTCGATCCCAGGACCCTGGGATCATGACCTGAGCTGAAGGCAGACGCTTAGCCGACTGAGCCACCCAGGTGCCCCGCAAATACTTATTTCTAAATCTAATACCGATATTCTTTTTTAAAGAATGGTAGTTGTTTTTTGTGGGTTTTTTTTTTTTTAATTGAAGTATAGTTGACGGCATGCAGATTTTCTTGACCTTGTGTCACCAAAGCAAAATACAGAAGTAAAATTAACACTGGAGCTGATATGGTTCAACAGCCGCCAGCAATATCCTCTAATTTCATATTCTGTCCGTCTCCAAAGAGCCCACTCACTGCCTGTGCTAACATATTCAGGGTTTAGAGCAAGATACCGGAGAAAGCACACCCACTATATTCAAATATGTAGGTTATAAATCAAACCAACAAACTGTCCAAATATGCTCCTTGACAGGAGAACTTGGAAAGTCATGTTCAAATTTAGAATTTGAACTTGGAAAGTCATAAGAACTTGGAAAGTCATGTTCAAATTTAGAATTTTCTGATCCTTGGGGGCGCCTGGGTGGCTCAGTCGGTTAAACGTCTGCCTTCAGCTCAGGTCATGATTCTGGCTCCTGGGATTGAGCCTTGAGTCAGGCTCCCTGCTCAGTGCGGGGCGAGCGGGGGCGGCTGGCCTCCCCCCCTCCCTCTGCTCCTCTGCCTCATGCTCTCTCTATTTCTCTTTTTCTCAAGTAAATAAATGAAACCCCCCCCCAAAAAAAGAATTTTCTACGTGCACCATGACATCCCTGTCCCGGCAGCACATCCCCCCAGCTTGCCCCCAGCTCTGTCTGTACCTCCAGGGGCCTTGCACATGCGGACACTCGGGCATGCACATCCAAGCACCATCCACACTCTCTGCCCCACACTCCTGCCAACAGCCACCACTGGAGCTCCCTGGACCTCACTGGGGGAGGGAGGGAGCCAAGGGAGCTCTGGGGCCAGGGGGCTCTGTGGGCACATCCCTGCAGGCCCATGGGCTTCCTGAGCCATGAGCAGAGGAACAACCTACAGAGGCCAGCACAGGGTTCCCCCTTTGGGGCAGGGACCTCCCCGGTTCTAGATTGCCCCTTGTGCTGCCTGTTCTCACTGATGGCAAAAAAGACCCAGTTAAAAATCTGGCAAGAATATAAACCCTCACTAACAAAATACCATACTGATACAGTATGTTTACACAAAAGAATTCAATTGGGGGAAAAAGAAAGACAATGCTCTTAAACCCTGGGGAAGCCAGCACGGGAAGGTGATCAGAGGTGACTCCCATGTAACCCGGGTGTCAGACACACCATCGGAGACCAGTGTCCAACTCACTGAACTCTACCACTGGCAGAACTGAACTTCTCAGTTCTAGATGATACCTGGGGCAATTACAGCATGATTTATTAGGGAATTAAATTATTATACTCATGTCACATCTCTGATAGTGAAAAACTTTCAGAAAGCCAAAAGTCCAGTTACAAATGATCGAAAAAATTATGATATAGAATATAGAATATCTTGCCAAAATGGAATATTAAAATAGCAACTACTGGGGGCGCCTGGGTGGCTCAGTCGGTTCAGCGTCTGCCTTCGGCTCAGGTCATGATCCCAGCGTCCTGGGATCGAGTCCCGCATGGGACTCCCTGCTCAGCAAGGGGTCTGCTTCTCCCTCTGCCTGTGACCCTTCCCCCACTCAGGAGCTCTCTCTCTCTAATAAAATGATAAATTCTTAAAATAAAATAAAATAAAATAAAATAAAATAGCAGCCATTAAAAATGATCATTTGAATCACCTGACTGGCCCAGTTGAGGGAGCATGTGACTCTTGACCTCGGCATTGTAAGTTCGAGCCCCACACTGGGCATAGAGATTACTTAAAATTAAAATCTTAAAAAAATAATCATAATAAAAGTGATCACTTGAAGACAATGAGATGAAACTGTGGAAAGAGCCGAGATGCCCTTCAACAGATGAATGGATAAAGAAGATGTGGTCCATATACGCAGTGGAAGATTACTCAGCCATCAGAAAGGATGAATACCCAACCTTTGCATCCACATGGATGGGACTGGAGGAGATGATGCCAAGTGAAAGAAGTCAAGCAGAGGAAGTCAATTACAAAATGGTTTCACTTATTTGTGGAACGTAAGGAACAGCATATGGAGGACATGAGGAGAAGGAAGGGAAACATGAAGGGGGGAGAAATCGCAGGGAGCGATGAACCATGAGAGACTGTCGACACTGAAATACAAACTGAGGGTGTTAGAGGGGAGGGGGGTGGGGGGATGGGTTGGCCGGTGATGGGTATTAAGGAGGGCGCGTACTGCATGGAGCACTGGGTGTTATACGCAAACAAAGAATCGTGGAACACTACATCCAAAACGAATGATGTATTGTACGGTGACTAACATAACATAATAAAATTAAATAAATTTTAAAAAAAGACAACGGGAATGTACGAAGTGTTAATGATGTAATGTTAAGTTGCCTAAATCAGGGAGAGTGGGCTCTGGACAACATGACTGTCCTTTTATAAAATATTCACACAGGTAAGCAAGGAACAGACATGGAGATGCAAGAGTCCCAGCCATCTCAGGGCGCCATGATTCCCCATTTCTGTCTTGAATCCAACAAGAGATCAAGCAGAGATACAGATTTCCCCATGAAAAAGTGAGGAGAAAACCCAACACACCTATCATTGGTTAGATTTCTCTTCTACACTTACTTCAAAGCCGCCTGGAGGAGGTGTGCCCCATCAAGGATTCGGTCTTCCACTCGAATGTTGTTTTCGTACAGTCTTGGCAGAAGAAGTAGAAAATTCCAGATGTGAGGCTGCTGGTGGAGTTTTTCCAATTTCGAGATCACCTCCTCGGTCTTATTGAGATCCATCTGTTAGGAAAAAATACCAAGAGTTTCCCCCCTTTCATGTCATTCATGATTGAAGAAACAGTGGGGCTGGGTGGGCTTTCGGAACCTCAGGTGGTAGAGACGCATGCCTGGCATGTCACTCTTTGGAACAGACAAGATTTGAAGATCATCCCGTTGGGTTGGGATTTTAAATATCGTGAAGCTATGGGCGGGTACAGAGAGGTAGAGGTCTGATTTTGTAACAAGCTACACCACCATCTAAGATTTGGGGACTTGGCAATAAATGAGTAGTTGTTCAGACAGGAACAAAAATGGACAACCTGCTCTTATTTGAGGGTTTTCTGTTAGCACAGCTGAACTCAACCGTAACAGGAGCACAGTGTGAATAATTAAATACTGGACGCCCTCCCTGCAAAGATCCCTATCCCCAATTCTGCTTTTCACGGTACAATCATAAAGCCTTGCTCTGGAGGAAGGAAAATCAAAAATCACAGCTAAAAGAACATTCCAGGGACGCCTGGGTGGCTCAGTCCTTAAGCATCTGCCTTCGGCTCGGGTCATGGTCCCAGGGTCCTGGGATCGAGCCCCGCATCGGGCTCCCTGCTCCGTGGGAAGCCTGCTTCTCCCTCTCCCACTCCACCTGCTTGTGTTCCCTCTCTCGCTGTGTCTCTCTCTGTCAAATAAATAAATAAAATCTTTAAAAAAAAAAAGAATTAAAAATGTGCATTCCAGTGGGTAGAAGTGGGAAGGGCTTCCTCCCCAGGCAAAGGTGTGAGGAAGGGGTGATAGAATCCATCTCACTGGAGCCATAAACCAGTTGCTTAAAAATGAGCCATGTAAGCAGGGCAGGGAAGGTTGGGTGCCAGAGCAGGACTGCAAAGGTGTGTATGGGAAAAACAGGAAGAAAACGCATATTCCAACAGCATGGCTGGCTTGGTCAGAAGGCACCCATCCGCGTCTGGCACATGGTACAGGGGCTTTGGAACATTCTAGATGCCTGAGTTTTCCATACCGCACGCTAGCTATGGCAAAGCAAAAACCAAGCGGCGGCCTCCAGGGCATCCCTGAGCCACTGACCTCCCCCAGGGGAGTCACAACCCAACCCCAATGGCATCTCTGGGGGGACAGGCCCAGGTCTGGGCTCTGCGCCCTCACGTCCACAATTCCAGCCCTAAGCAGGCCCAGCCCACAGTCTCACTTGAGAAAATTAAAATTCGCCTTTCAACCCATCTCTTGAGGGACTCTGGCTGTCTCAGATACACTGTTGCTACAATCAAATCACTGGAAAGAAGTGTTTTGGGATGCCTGGCTGGCTCGGTCGGTGCGGCACACAGCTCTTGATCTCGGGATCATGAGTTCGAGCCCCACGTTGGGCGTCGAGATGACTTAAAAAAAATGTATTTGAAAAATAAAATAAAAACCAGTGCTTTGAACTTAAACCACTAAGTCTCTGGAGACTAAGTTTCAAATTTTTGTTAAAATACTTACGGCTAAAAAACTGGAGATGGGAGAAGAATCTACAACAAAAAAGATTTCAGATGTTAGTTCAATAAGCAATCAGAAAGCGTTCGCTGGGCCCCTGTTTTAGTTCTAAAACCGAGTCAGCTATCACGAATCCCAGTCCAAAACGCGAGGACACCCCAAACTCGGGAACAAGTCTCAAGGACACGGTCACTCTGGATTTGCAAAGCAAGTATTTACCGGACACCTGGAAAAATGACTTAACTGGTCAAGCACATCTCAGTCACGGGCCAACAAAGTATTGATTACTCTATCGATCTCTGATGCCACAGGCATTGTGAGTACTCAGGAGAGGACAGAGAGCAGACAGGGCAAGAAAGAAAAAAAACTCAAAGAGGCCAAGAAGACCAAAGTTATCATTTTTCAGGTTCTCTGTGGAGTCACAGTGGGACATGGTAAGAAATACAGACTGGTCTCTGCCCTCGAATTTCGGGGGTGATGGGGTGACAGGAGCTTCCTTTGTTATATCTGGTCTTGGTCCCCAGTCCCTGACAGGAGAGCCGGTAAGACTTCGGGAATTTCTGGAATGATAAGAGTGTCTTTTGTGTGCTAATGAGATGCCTGGGGGCTGGAGGCCCCCAGATAGGGTCAGGATGGGGGCTGATCCCCCAGAAAGACCATGATTCAGCCCCACCCCCTTGACCTCCAGGCTGAGGAGAGGGGCTGGAGATTGAGCTAATCACCAATGACCACTGAGTTCATCAGTTACACCAACCTAATGGAACCACCAGAAAAACCCCAAACGATGGGGTTCGGAATGCTTCTGGTTGGTAAACATATCCACGTGCTGAGAGGGTGGCACACCCCGATTCAACAGGCACAGAAGAACCCTTCCGGGCCTATATGCTTCATCTGGCGGTCCCTCTGTAGCCTTTACAATATCTCATAAAAAAAAAAAAAAAAAAAACAATAAAGGGCGCTTGGGCGGCTCAGTTGGTTAAGCGTCTGCCTTCGGCTCAGGTCATGATCCCAGGGTCCTGGGATCAAGTCCCGCATCGGGCTCCCTCCTCAGTGGGGAGTCTGCTTCTCCCTCTGCCTCTGCCGTGCCCCCTGCTTGTGCTCTCTCTCTCTCTCTGTCTCTGACAAATAAATAAAATCTTAAAACACAAAACAAAACAAAAACAGTAAACCAGCTAGAGTTCTATGGGTCATTCTAACAAATTAATCAAACCCCAGGAGGAGGACTCCAATTTGTAGTCAAATCAAATAAAACTGTGGGTGCCTAGGACCCACTACTTGGAATTGGGGGTCTGAAGTAGGGCAGTCGAGGGATGGAGCCCCCTAACCCATGGGGTGTGAGTCGCATCGGGTGGTTGCAACAGAACTGAATTAAATGATAGAGCACCCACTGGAGTCCACTTGGAGTGGCAAACCCACACATCCGTCAGGAAGTGTCAAGTGTGAAGGTACAGGTTTTCTCTGGTGCGTACGCATGAAAAGTGGCTCAAACAGCAACAAACTGAAAACAAAGTGGAGATAAAATTTCTTCTCCAAAAAACAATAGTTCTTGGGGCGCCTAGGCGGCTCATTCAGTTGAGCATCCGACTCTTGATCTCAGCTCAGGTCTTAATCTCAGGGTGGTAAATTCAAGCCCTGCATTGGGTTCCACGCTGGGCGCAGAGCCTAATTTAGAAAAAAAAAAAATCAGTTCTGTTTCACTGAATATTGAAAACCTCATGTGACCACCACATTTTATAAAAGCAGAATGAGCTCGTGATAGTGCCTAATATAAGAACTCCATCACTCGGGAGTCTGAAGGGATTCTGGTCTTTTGCGGATGCATTTGGGTCGGTTGTGAAACCCGCCCCGCCTTGTCCTGCCCTGGACGAGGGCTGCTTTCTCTCTCAGAAATAACACATGGTGTCACCTCATTGTCCATTCTCCGATCAGGCTCTTCATGACATTCCCTTGTATATAATCCATGAAAAGATACAAGTTAAATAAAAAGAAACACTCGAGGTGGGTACTTAGAGTCGCCAGATTTCCCAAATAAAAACACAGGGTGGCCGGTGAAATCTGAATTCCAGGTAAACAGCAGATACTTTTTCACTATGAGTCCAAAATCGTGGAGACATGCTTATACTAAAAACTCGTTTACTGTCTCCCTGAAACTCAAATTTAGCTCAGCTAAAATTTAAAGCACGTGGCAGCAGACAGTGGGATAGGGAGTGGGGACAGGGGGGGCTGGGGCTCCAGCTCGTTACTCAAGCTGACAGCCAGGGCAGGCGTGGGGCCAGGCGAGATGCGGCCTCTCTCATGGCCCAAGCCTCCCCACTGGTGAGTCAGGCTCTCTGAGCTCCATATCCGATTTTTCTTCTCTGTCATGGACTGATAAATAAGTCGGAGCCTCTTAGGACGTGGGCATGCTTCATAAGGAACAGACATATCTGGCCCCATAGCCTAAAAGGTTTGTCTGAAAAGCAAGATAATCCTCAAGGACCTTAAAGCATCACTAACATTGAAAGACCAATCCAACTCAGCCAGAGGGAGGGGGACAGAATCAGGAGAATGTGCGTGTGCGTGTGATGCAGAGAGACAGCAAGGATGGGTTATAGCCCCTCTGAAGGTTGCACCTGCTCACGGCGCCTTCCCGGGCGGGAGGTGGTAGACATCGGGCCTCGCAACCAGCCCCAGGTGCTGAGCCTCCTGCACAGAGGGTAGACCTCTTTCCAAGCCCCACAGTCCCACAGCCTGATGCCATAAGGCAAACTACTGCGTAAACAGGATTTCAAGGACCTTCTGGGTGCTCAGCGCGTGTCCAGGCAAGGGGTTGACAAGGTAGAGACCGACTTGCCTGGAGCCTTGGATCTTCCTGCCCACAGTTCCTGTAGGATTTTTGCCTTGTCCAAGATTTCACAAATTTCCTCGGCAAGGTCCTGTATCTCTTCCAGGAAGGCCAGGTCGTTGACCTTCTCGTGACGGCCAGCTGCAGCCTGGAACCTAGACAAACTTTAAATAAATGGAATGAATATCACAAGGACGCTCCGCACAGGATCCCATTTCTTGGGTGTTTCTAAGGTTCTCGAGACCCAGGGCCTACGCGCTCTTGACTAAGCCGGCACACGTTTACACCTCCACCAGCTGCCCTGCAGAGCCCTCTCTCCGCGACCTTCATCCAGAAGGGAAATGATCATTTTTCAAAAATCTCCGCCAACTGGAAATTAGAAAGTTGTCCTCAATCTATCATCCGTGACGCTCAACCACCATATCTGTATATTAGCGGCTCCACATGTCTGGTTTACTCCGCACTTGTCACACAGCACATCCTGGGACAGCCTCCGCCAGGGACAACAGAGTCTCCTTTCAATTCTAGAAGAGCCCTCTGGCTGTTGGGTGCGGGCAGGGTTCAGGAGGACGGGGCAGAAGGTGAAACCAGGCTTTGGAGAAAGAGAGAGGTGGACAGACTCGCATCCCTCTGGAAGTGGATGGAGAGGACCTTGAATGAACTCACCAGAGGGGTGTGACGCCACACCCCTTTTATTCTCTGTAACTCTGAGGCTTTGACCCCTGCGCCTTGCTGACCGCTGCCAACCCCCTCCCAGAGTGACGCGATTCCTAGACATAGCAGAGGGCTCACCAGGGGGTGATTTCCATGTCTGCATGTCTTGCACGCCTCATAGGACAAATCTCAGGCATGAAGACAGGGGGTCTGGGGAGAAGGAAGGATGTAGGACGTGCAGGATAGCAGTGGGGGGGGGTCTCCGCCCCAGGGTGGCATGACCGCTGTGCGGGGCAGACGTGAGGTGTCCCATCGGGGTGCTCCTGATGCCCCGCGGACACCAGGACAGAGGCCAGGGAGCCTCTTCCCTGGGGGGAGAGGGGCAGTCTGCAGTGAGGAGGGGGTCTGCAGGGGTCTGGCTATTCAAGCTTCTGTCCCATTTTCGATTAGGATGTTCACTGTCTTCTTTACTGAGGTTTTAAACATAGTATCCCTTCGCTTTGTCACATTTGGGAGAAATAAGCCCTTGGGTTTTTTAGTTGCCTTTGATTTTATTTTAGCTCTGAGTAATCTCACCACTAGTGGACAAAAGATGTAAAATACATAAGCAATATCGTTCATCAGAGCAGCGACCTCAGAGAAAAATACCAGGACACATCCCAGGAGAACAGTCACATGCACAACCACACGTGCTTCTGAAGGAGTGTCCCCTGGAAGGTGGGTCCCATGGGGGTGGTCGGAGTGGAGCGAACAGAGGGACCACTAGGGAAACTGGTGGGTGCCGCCTCCCCGCTCGGGCTGCAAATCCCCACCGGAAACCCACCCCTCCCAGCGGTCAGACACCGGTGTGTGTGGACTAACCTCGTGCGTGGGAAAATGCACGACACCGTGCAATTCTACTCGGAAAATGAGGGCAAATTGCTATCCTAACCTCTTCTTAACCTTATATATCTCACCTATGGAGGGAAGGAGATTTTTTTTTAACTAGTCAATAAGAGAGAACCGTCGCGCCACCTTTGGAATCCACACTGGCCATTTGGTCTACAGAGAGGCTCCAATTCAGCAGGAACTTATTTTTAATCAATAAGACACAGTAGATTTAAAATAAAATAGGAAATCATTTCCCAAACCGCTAGGAGTGTGACCAGGTGTCCATTCACAGGCCGCACATCCAAGAGAAAAAAACAATGAAAACTGGGGGACATTTTTCCTGACTAGGAAGTGGCAGAGCTCATTGGATTTTGTTCGATCCCAATTCCTGTACTTTACAAATTAGAGCACATGGTGACCATGAAGCAACATTTGTCACAGGTAAATCTGCTCTGAGATAATGACGAGGCTTGTGTGACCCCTCCCTCGGTCACGGTCATTTAACCTTAATGAGGTCAGAACAGATCCAACACTGGGGCGCCCATGTGGCTCAGGTGCTAAGCATCTGCCTTCGGCTCAGGTCGTGATCCCGGGGTCCTGGGATCGAGTCCCGCATCGGGCTCCCTGCTCCACGGGAAGCCTGCTTCTCCCTCTCCCGCTCCCCCTGCTTGTGTTCCCTCTTTAGCTCTCTCTCTCTCTCTCTCTGTCAAATAAATAAATGAAATCTTTAAAAAAAAGAACAGATCCAACACTGACCGATGGATAAAACCAATTCAAGGCCTTTCGGGTCAGAGCCCACTTGGAAATGAGGCCCGGAGAGTCGAAGTGGGTTTGCTGGAAGCAAGCGCAGACACAGCTGAGCCAGGACCAGACCCACCCCGCCATGCGCTGTCATCTGTCACCTGTCACCGACACCCCACAGAAACCTCACCTGTTAAAGGGTGGTCTTCACCTCCAAGGGGTCGGAATTCCAAAAGCACAAGAAAGCACTTACTATTTCTGTATAAAGGATTAAAAGGACCCTGGAAGCTCTCCTGGGAACCCGTCAAGTTAGCACGTTATAGAAATTGCTGTAATTCAAGGCAAGTTTCCCTGTAATGACGAACTGGTTGTGTGTTCTTTTTCTTTTCTTTCTTTGTTTTAAGATTTTTTTTTTAAAGATTTTGTGTATTTATTTGAGAGAGAGAGAGAGAGCATGAGCAGGGGGAGGGGCAGAGGGAGAGGGAGAAGCAGACTCCCCATGGAGCAGGGAGCCCGACGCAGGACTCGATCCCAGGACCCTGAGATCATGACCTGAGCCGAATGCTTAACTGACTGAGCCACCCAGCACCCCTAAGATTTTATTTTTAAATAATCTCTGCACCCAACATGGGACTCAAACTCACAACCCAAGGGCAAGAGTCGAATGCTCCACCAGCTGAGCCAGCCAGGCACCCCTGTACATTCTTTTTCTAATTATTATTTCAAAACTACCTCGCTTGTCCATAAGACCAGATTATGAACTATTACGAATGTGAGAAATGTTTACAGCAGAAAAAATACATAGAAAATCCCAGATTAAATATTGATGTGTGTGTGTGTGTATGCGCAGGTGTGAGAGAGAGCAAGCAAGCAAGCGTGCCCCAGGGAAATCCCAGAACTGTAACAGGATTGGGGTGGACAGCAGTTTCCACCTTCCTGAGTCCAGGCGTGTCTTTGGTCTGTTCTCAAGGGACGTTTGACCTTGCAAGGTACAGAATGCTGTGGGGGGCGGGGGAATCAGGACACACATGCAAAGGCCACTTGCAAAATAATCAGAAAAAAAAAAAGAAAGAAAAGGCCATTTGCCAGGTGACTGAACTTCTTTCTCAGCCCTCAGAGCCCTAATGAAACTGCCCTCTCAAAAGACCAGGAACCAAGGGTTACTCTAGCAATGCTCACACCTTCCTGCCCAGTGAAGGGCCTGAGGATCTCAGAAGCGGGAGAAGTGCTCAGGCCCACCCCTCAGTTCCCCACCGAGGGCTCCCCTGGGGTCAGAGTGTTTCTCAAGTGGTGTCTCCCTTGAAAAATCCTCTTTATTACATTTTTTTTCCAAGTAGGCTCCGTGCCCAGTGTGGAACACAGGGCTCAAACTCATGACCCTGAGATCATGACCTAAGCTAAGGTCAAGAATGGGGTCCTCGACCAACTGAGCCACCCAGGCACCCCAGAAAATCCTCTTTAAAACAGCCTGATATTATCCCCCTAAGAGGGTTGGTAGAGGGTCAGCAGAGGGAAGGTGTGTAAGACCTCAGCCCAGAGTCCAGCACCCAGCTGTCTATAAATAAGAATGACGGGCAGAGCTAACACACCTGATGCGGGGATAGGACCCATTTTCAGCGTAAGAGCTGCAGGGACAAGCAAGCAAGATAAAGCAAAATACGTGTGTCTATCAACGTCTGTGCCAATTTTCTTCATCAGCTCACAAATAAGACCGGTTCTTACAGAATTAGAATTATTTCTTAGGACAACCAGATCCAGGGACACTTGGATGGCTCAGTTGGTGAAGCGTCTGCCTTCGGCTCAGGTCATGATCTCAGGGTCCTGGGATTGAGCCCCGCATCGGGGGGGGTTGCCTGCTCAGCGGGGAGTTTGCTTCTCCCTCTCCCCCTGCTGCTCCCCCTGCTTGTGCTCTCTCTCTCTCTCTTTCTCTCTCTCTGGCAAATAAATAAATAAAATCTTAAAAAAAAAAAAAGAATGAATAATTGGCACACCCAACAAGACAGATGGACCTTAAGAGCATCATAGTCAGTGGAAAATAACAAACCAATCTCCAAAGTTACATTCTATGTAGTTCAACTTATGTAACCTTACATAAATTTTTCTAAATTCTGTATAATTATACATAACATAATTTATATATAATTATATCTCCAAAGGAGAAGAGTATGGAGGTACGGAACACACTAGAACTTGCTGGGGACATGATGAGAACAGAGAGGTAAGCACAGCTATAAGGGGAGAGCATGGGGATTTTCTGTGCACTGATCAAACCAATACGATATTGATTGAACACATCAAGATATATATTGATTGTGATGGCGGTTACATGAACCTATACAAGAGATCAAATTGTATAGCAATACACACACACATACACAAATGAGTGGGTGTAAAACTGATGAAGACAGAATGAGACCTATAGTCTACTTAACAATATGGTACCAATGTCAATTTCCTGGTTTTGATATCGTACTAGAGTTACAGAGGATGTCACTATTTGAGGAAACTGAACTCAAACTATTTTACAACTCTTTTAGGTCTATAATCACTTCACGATAAAAGTAAAAAAAAAAAAGTCAAAAAATAAATGACAAACTCAGGCAAGAATATTTACAACCTATATGACAAAGGGTTTAACTCCTTAATATGTAAAGAGCCTCTGGAAATCAAGAAGAAAAATAATGAATCAAGAGAAAAAATGGACCAAGGACATGAACAAATATTTCATAGGAAAATAAGTATAAATTATACACGGAGATATAGAAATAGGCTCAACGTCCTCATAATAAGAAAAAGGCAAATGAAACTTCACTGATACATCATTTCCCCTCAGTTTCCTGACAGAAATATAGAAGTTCAACCAGAACTCTCCTGGTCTCATCACGGGGAAAAAGCTATCCTCACGTCTTGGAAGACAGAAGGCAGAATATTACAGTCCTCATAAAGGAGCATTTGGAAAACACCACCAAAATTAAAAATGTATTCACCTCTTGACTTGCAATTCTGCTTCTAGAAATCACTCCTACAGCTACACATACGCAAGTATGCAATGGCCAAAGTCATTAGGAAACTACAGCCAAATGCTGGAGTTAATAAGTCAATAGTGAAGAAAGTTAAATAAAAAATATTCCATTTACATGAAAAAGGCCACAAAGAGGAAAACCGGAGTACAGAAGAGATAATAAAAGCAGAAAGCAAGTGCCAATATGTAAATCCAATATATTAAGTATGAACAGTCCATACATCAAATGGCAAAGATTGTCAGACTGGATAATAAAGCAAGAACCAACTATACGCTGTCTAAACTGTAAATTTGCAAAGACACAGGCAACCAAAAAGTTAAAAGATGGGAAAAGATCTATCATGAGACAATAAGCCACAGAAAACGACAACGTCTACATAAATAACAAACATGGCAAGCTTCAAAACATGGACTATAACCAAGGAGAAAGAGATTCCATATACTTCTATAATATTTTGTGTATTATGCATATTATTTGTTGCATATATAATAAAACACATTCTATGCATCATATACGTCATTGTACAGCATCATTAGGTCACGTGAAATGAGTCAATGAGGAAAATGTAACAATCCAAATGTGTGTGTGCTAACACCAGAGCTTCGAAGTAAACGGAGCAAAAACAGTAGAACTGAAAAGAAAAATAGGAAAATCTACAATTATGAATGGAGACTTCGGTTCCTTTCTTGTTAATTTATAGAACAAGTGGACAGAAAATCAGTAAAGATGTTGAAGACTTGCACAACATCCCACCCACTAGTGGAAGGCAAATCGTTTCTTCGGGTTCACGTTCAATATTCATCGAAGGAGAGCATAGCCTAAGGCCATAAAAAGAGCCTTAACTTAGTTAAAAAGACCTAAGCCACCTAACATTCTCTGACCACAGTGGGATTACGTATAAATTAGTAATAAAAAATTTTAAAGAAAGTCTTCAAATGTTTAGAAATAAAGCATCTGACCTACAAATCACACACAAGTGGCATTCAGTTAATATTTTGAACTTACTACAAACGAAAATACATCACATCAAAATTTATGATGGCATAAAGCAGTATCCAGAAAGAAATACGAAGCTTTTAATCTTTACAACAGATAAGGTCTAAAATCAATGATCTAAATTTGAACATAGAGAAAGTAGGTAAACAAGAATACATTACACTTTCTAAGTCAAAGAAAGAAAAAGCAGCCAGGCAAGAAAAGCAAGAAGTAAAACTATATTTCCGGATGGCATGATCATGTATGCCAAAAATCCTAAGGGATATATTACAAAACCACTAGCAGTGATTGTCCATATTAAAAAATTTTTAAACAGGGTCACCTGGGTGGCTCAGTCGGTTAAGAGTGCCACTCTTGATCTCAGGGTCATGAGTTCAAGCCCCACGTTGGGCATGGAGCCTACTTAAAAAAAAAAAAAAAATTGGCCAGGTTCATCAAGATCATTAACCACCAGAGAAATGTAAATCAAAACCACAAAGAGACATCACACCCACCCGGATGGCTACACTCTAAGTGTCGGGGAGGATGTGGATCAACTGAACCCTCATAGACCGCAGCTGAGGGGGAAAAAGGTGAAGCCATCCTGGAAACAGTGAGTTTCTCAAAACATTAAACACAGAGTCACCATCTGACCTCCCATATACCCAAGACAAACGAAAACAGAAGTTCATACTTACATAAACTTGCATACCCATATTCGTAGCAGTGTAATTCACAATAGCCAAAATGTACAAACAACTCAGAGGACCATCAGCTGGCGAACAGATGCACGGAATGTAGGTCAGCTACACAACGGAACATGGTCAGCAATGAATGTGAATGAAGGGACTGACACTTGCCCCCTGAGACAAACCTTCGAGGCATCACACCAAATGAAAGAAGCCAGTTACGAAAACACCCATAAATTGCCTAATTCCGTCTCCGAGATCTCCACAGCAGTCAAATCTCTAGAGCCAGAAAGCAGGTTAGTGGATGCATTGTAGGCTAGGAGTTGGGGGAGACGGGGAGAAAATGGGGAGTAAATGCTAATGGATGCAGATGGTTTGGTTTTTTGTTTTTTGGTTTTTTTTGGAATGATGAAAAATGTTCTAAAATTGTGGGGATGGTTGCACAACTCTGTGAATACACCACAAACTCTTGAATTGCATACCTTAATTAAGCGTCAGTGTTATGGTATGTGAATTAAATCTCTCTAAGGCTTTATTTTCAATGTAATTCCAAGCAAAATCCCAGCAGGCTTTTTTGTAAGAATAAACAAGCCGATTTTAAAGTTTACACGGGAACGCCTGGGTGGCTCAGTCGGTTCAGCGTCTGCCTTCGGCTCAGGTCATGATCCCAGGGTCCTGGGATCGAGTCCCGCATCGGGCTCCCTGCTCAGCGGGGAGTCTGCTTCTCCCTCTCCCTCTGCCCCTCCCCCTGCTTGTGTTCGCTCTCTGACAAATAAATAAATAAAATCTTTAAAAATAAAATAAAGTTTACATGGAAATTCAAGAGGTAGAACTAAAATAATTTTGGGGAAAACATAATAAAGATGAAGGTCTTATATCACCCAATTTCGACACTTTCTCTACAGCGATGGTTACTGAGAGTATTTGCCTGAGGGAAGTCATGATCACTAAAATAGAAGAGTACGGGAACACAAGTACATAGGGTAGCGTTTTCAACAAATGGTGTTGGCACAACCGAGCTCCCATAAGCAGATGCAGCTCAACGCTTGCCCCACGTCATGTGCAAAAATTAACTCAAAATGGATCGTGCACCTAAACAAAAGCTAAACCTGTAATACCCCTGCAAGGAGAAAATCGTTCCTCTAGGAGGACAGCTTCAAGACCCTCACTGAGGTTAATCATCCTGTTAGGAAACAACACAAAAAAGCACAAACCAAACCAAAACAAACCAAAACAAACAAGAGATCTGCGGCTCTTCAAAAGACAGGTCACAGATGGGAAGGAAGTATTCATGATACATCTTTCTGATATGAAACTTGTATCCAGAATACGTAAGGAACCCTAAGAATTCAATAAGAACAAAGATTAAAATTCAGCGATTAATTGTGAAAAGATCTGACCCAACACTTCACACACACTAAGTTTCCATGGCCAATAAATACATGAAAAGATAATTCACCCTCTGTCTTACGGTTCCCAGACCCAATTCCAACGTGGGAGGCTCCCCGCCCCCCTCACAACACCAAGCAATTGTCAGACACCGGCAGGGTGTCCAGGGATCCAACTCACTTCTGACACCGTCTCTCCAGAGACAGCGTCAGACCCCACGGGCGAAGGGCTCGGTCCCTCAACACCGTCCCAGCCCCTCTCCAGACGCCAGCCCAGGCTGCTGTCACCTGTGCTTCTGACCAACCTGCTGGCTCACAGAACTCAGGGAAACACGTTTACCAGTTTATTAAAGGATATGACAACGGATACGAATCTACAGTCCGATGGAAGAGCTGCCCCAGGGGAAGTCTGGGGAAGGGGCGCAGGGCTCTCAGGCCTCCCCAGGCACCACTGTCCCCAAGCTCCCTGTGCTCACCACCCCGGAAGCTCTCCGAACCCCGTCCTCTTGGGCTCCCGTGAGGGCCCCCTTACATGCGCTCCCTTCATTAAATCGCGGCCATTGGCTGATTGGACCTTCAGCCCCTCACCCCTCCTGGGAAGTGAGGGGCGGGGATGGGGAGCGGAGCCTGAAAGACCCACCCCTCTAATCACCAGGTTGGTTCCCCCGGCAACCAGTACCCCACCCCCAGCCCCCAGGAAGGGTCTGAAGGTCACTATCATTAACATAACAAAGACACAAGTGCTAAATCCTGAGCATTTAGGAAATGTCCAGGGATTTGGGGGCCCTGAGCCAGAAAGCAGGGATGAAGACCAAACACCAAGAGGAATAGATTTTTCACTCAGATGACCACGTACCTGTTTCTTATAAATCACAGTATCGCCACCATCACTCATGATTACAGAAATACAAATTGGGGCGCCTGGGTGGCTCAGTCCTTAAGCGTCTGCCTTCGCCTCACGTCATGATCCCGGGGTCCCGGGATCGAGCCCCGCATCGGGCTCCCTGCTCGGCGGGAAGCCCGCTTCTCCCTCTCCCACTCCCCCTGCTTGTGTTCCCTCTCTCGCTGTGTCTCTCTGTCAAATAAATAAATAAAATCTTTTTAAAAATTTTAAAAAAAGAAATACAAATTAAAACTACACTCAGATAACACGACTCCACCATGAGAAAGGCCAAAAGTAATGGCGAGAAGTGGAGCGTCTGGATCCCTGGTACACCGACGTGAGGAGTGGACCACTGCACAAACGCTCTGGGAAACAGCGCAGAACTGTGCTATAAAGCTAAACGCCCACGAAACACCTGTCCCAGCGACTCCGCTCTCTACAGAGACATTTTCTCCACATTTATAGCAGCTTCATGAACAGTCACAACTGGAGATACAGGGCATGCCCATCAATGAGCGGTAAATGGATAAACACAATGGGGGGCGTCTACACTGAGCAGTATGGAGAGAGTAAGATGGGGTCACTCGCGTCAAGCCATCGCACCAGAAACCACGAGACACGGCCCCGACCCGCCCCAGCCCATGACAGCCCCAGAACTGAGGACCAGCAGAGCCCGAGGAGGTCAGCAGGGACTGCGACCGATTACACCCCTTTACCAAGGGAGGATTTTTGCAGCAAACCCTCAGACTCTCCAGACACTGACCCCTCTCTGACCACTCCAAAAGGGCAGCTGCCGACGAAGGCTCTGCCCAGTGGATCTCTGAGCAGAACAGATCCTTCCCTACTCGAACATAAGAAGCAGTAAGTGCCGAGAGCTGACCCAGGACGGAGGCCTCGCTCAGCTCTACGTCCACAGACTGACTTCGCGTTTGCCTGGTTAACTGCCTACCCCCGCGTTACCTCCTCTGTTGCGCAGCTTGTCTCGGGTTCTGCTCTGCGTGCTGCGTAAGGAGCCAGCCAAGTTCATCACGTGTGAAATGTCACTGAGTTTGGAATCCTGAACCCGCGTTATAATTATGTTACCCTTGCTTTAGGACTGAATAGAGCCAGCGTTGTGGGGAGACACGACTTCTGTGTGCACCTTCATTACGCATGCATGCATCCTGAAACATTTTGCTGCGTGAACCATGTACACCAAAGATATATCTTGTGCACCAAGTTCTTAAAAAGACAAATCTAAATCTAATCCGATGGCAGCAAGCAGGTACGTTGTTCCTGGGTCTGTAAGGGGGGTAGGTGGGCAGGTTGGCCTGGGAGGGGGCACAGAGGATTGGGGGATGATGGAAACGTTCTCCAGCCCCATCACCATGGTGGCCGCCTAGCTAAACAAGCATGCCAAAGCTCACTGGGCACTTAACCATTGATCATTGTATAGATTCATGTCAGTTTTTGAAAGTTAATTGTATTTCCATTGCACGAGGGAAAATCAGTAGGACACAGTGTAACTTTTTAAAAAGATGTCATTTGCAATAGCAACAAAAAATATACGGTAACTAGGAAAAAGTTTGAGGAAAGGTATCCACGGCCTTCACAGGAAAATATCAAAGAGCCACATGGAGAGATGCTCATCGCGATCATGGGATTCCACGCGACGCCAATCAAAATCCCAGCAGGATTTTCTCGCTGACCTTGATGACAAGTTTGTAAAATGAATAAGGAAGCACCAAGACTCCTCTGCGGGAGAAAAGCGGGGTAGGAGGGTTTGCCCTGCCAGACATGAACACACTGGAGAGCTCTAGGAAGAAAGCCATGAGGTGCAGGCCAGGCTGGCTCGATCTAGAAAAGTCCGGAGTCCACAGGGCACCAACCAAAGCCTAATGTCCATGGGGAGTCCCACAAGCAGATCAACGGGCTTTGTGGGTAGAACTAAAATAATCGCTTACCCAAATGGGAAAACAAGGGGCGCATGGGTGGCTCAGCCATTAAGCATCTGTCTTTGGCTCAGGTCATGATCCCGGGGTCCTGGGATCGAGTCCCGCATCGGGCTCCCTGCTCAGTGGGGAGTCTGCTTCTCCCTCTGCTTGCCACCCCCCCTCCCCGCTTGTGTGCTCACACTCTCAAATAAATAAATAAAAGATCTTAAAAAAAAAAAAACTGGGATATTAACATGGTGTACAAATAAGACAAGTTTTACTGGGGGAGAAATTTACAAATGAAAGCTAGCAGAACACACTTGATTCCCCACATTCTCGTGTCTTCCACCGACAGGCAGCTCTGCTGGGCACAGAGTGCTCAGGGGAGAGAGCAGTGCCAGAAGGCTGTGTGGGGTACACACGGACATCGGGGCAACCCTGTCATAGGGAGCACTTCCTGGTGGGCCAGGTGGCCTGAGTGCTCAGGCTGACATCCTCCCACTGGTGCTGAGCCCGCTCTTGGCTAAGCTCTGGAAAAGGGCCTAGAAATAACCCCAGGACCCTGAGGACTTGTCTTTCCTCTGTGGCTCCTGAGAGAGAAGTCTGTAAAGGAGAAAGGAGGGGCCTGAAGGCAATGAAGAAGCGGAAATCAGGACCACAGTTGCAGCCCAATAGAAAAAAAAAAAAAAAAAAACGAGAAAATGCAGGGTCCGTCAGTGCAGAGGCCAGAACCCTCCAGCTGGGCATGCGAGGGAAGGCGTCAGTGTCACCGAGAAGAGCATCCTGATGCTCCTATCTCCGAACACCCTAACGGTGCCCCTTCATATCCAAGGCCATGAACGGAGGGGGAACCCGAAGAGTCTGGAACAGGATCAACCCCAGGAGCCCTGGTCTGGTGGAACAGGTCCGGGGGTGGGGGGGCGGGGGAAGCATCCAGGAGGAACCACTCCCAACACCGCACGCCACGGAGAGGCCACGAGGAAAGCTGCCTGGGGGCCAGGGTTTCCTGGGGAGGGGTCCACAGAAGGGGCAGCCTGACCCTGCGAAGGCTGGAGGTGGGACAGCATGAAGGGGGAGGAGACAGAAGTGTGTGATCGCAGAAGGACAGATGGGGCCATGAGCACGGCCAGAATCCTCCTGAGCTCCCTCTCGAGCACCCATACTCCTGGACGTCCCCCACGTCCTCCATCCTTTTAAGGGACAAGGCTGGAACTCTTGGATGTCTTGGAAGGAGATCGAGGCTTCGGCTATTTGTAAAGGACCCTGGGACGGACAAAAGTGGTAAAATGGAAACAGGGACGACACACAGGACAGGGTGCAAAGCACGTGCAGCAAACCCAGAAGCCGGGAGGAGCGACAGAAAGTCCGACCGCGGAGCAGGAGGGACAGGAGGGGATCCTCAAGGGCTCGGGGCAGACCTGAGAAGGAAAAAACAGGACAAAGCCGACGGGAAGGCAGTGAGGACCGCGGGAGGGCAGGCCACCCCATGCCAGAGCGAAGACAGTCCCAGGGTGCTCGGAGTCCGCCAGCCTCGGCAGGTCACCCATGGAGAAAAGGGGGCAATGGACACGTGGGCGTGAGATTTGCTTCTGTGCCGAGGCTTTGCCTTAAAAACACAGGAGTGATTCCTGACGCCGTGTCAGAAATGTGCCTTACTCTGGTTGCAGGAATGACTCATGCAGGAGCCCTGAGAGCCTCCCGTCAGAGCCAAGGGCAAGCGCCCCACAAAGCCACGAATAAGGAAGTCGATTCTCATACTCATGTCCTACAGCAGATGAAATGTGGGATTTCTGCTCAAAGTGAACTCTCCCCGGGGCATGACAAAGGGCGCGGAAATTCACACACTAAATTCACCACGATAATGTTTAAAGAGACTGAAATGGACACTTGGGCTCTCCGACATGTGTAAGCCGAGCCGGCTCCCCAAGAGCGATCAGAAGAGAGTCTTTTCAGGGCTTTGAGGGTCAAGGGAGTTCACATCTGAACCACTATGGGAACAAGCCAGCTGGGTCAAGGGGCAGGTCGGAGCCTGGAGCTGAGCGAGGTGGTGTTCTTGCTCCCCCACGTGCATCCCCATCACCGTTTGCAAGTGTCTTCTCCCGCCTCACTTTGCACCTGTCAGACCTCTGCCTCGGGCACCTGGAGATGTCGAGAGGCATTTCATTCTTGGCTTTGACATCCGAGGCTTCCTGTTGCCCCTGCCAGGCACAGCGGGCCCCCAGGATGGGGTGTGAAACTGTCAGTGGGTTTGGGAGAATCCCTGAGTTTCAGCAAAGTGAGATGGGGGTAAGGAAGTGGGGGGGCACGGGGGCACAAGGGCACAGGGGAAGATGACAGCTATTTCCTGATGAGGAACCACAGTCTCTCATGGTTACAGCAGAGAAATAAGATTTCGGTATCACTCCCGGGCCCTTCATGGTGCTAGGTGTCTCAGAGATTTTGTCCTCCAAACTCACGACGCTGGAGGCAGGTAAGCAAGATCCCAAGGTTCAGAGAGGTCGAGAAACATGCACAGATGCCCAGAAGTAAACAGGAACAAGGCCATGGTTTGGGGGGAAAGCCCAGCTTTTCGTAATTTGACAGCACCTCAAAGTCCGTTCTGAGGGAGGGACAGACGGGAGGAGCCCCGGGGCAGAGATGCTGGCAAGCTCGAGCCCTCCTAAGCTTCCCAGAAGAGGCTTTTACGCTCTTACACTTTTATACTTGCCTCACACACAAGAAGACCATTGACTATTTCGGGGTTATGACGACAGATGGTTTCTAAACGATTTTCTTGACGTCGTACTTTTAGATTACCTGTCTCAAAAATATCTCTAAAGCACCATGGATAAACATTATACCAGATGTGTCCAAAATGATCTGGAAACTTCCCGTTTTCTTCCTGTAACTGGAAGTTGAAAGACGAAGATCGGATATGTTACCACGCTTTACAGTCTAATGTCCTAGATTATCCAACGCCGGGAAGTGCAGATGAAACCAAACCCAGATCCTTCATGCCTGGCACTGTTGAACCATTAGCCCCTTCCCGTCATCTCTACCTCTGCTGAGAGAAGCTTCTAGAATATTCAGGATCCTTGAAGTCAAACCCCCTTTATTCTGACTTTGCTCAGAGGAAACACATAGGCTCTTTCTCTGTGTGGTCTTCAATGCCAACGGACCCCCCCCCCAGGCTGCCAAATAGGGTTGTCACCTGCCCCATGTAAGTCAACAAGAAGGTAGTAAATGACCACCATTTTCACCTGACCTCAGCCACGAAGAGGATCCCGGTCAGAAATCGCCCAGCAGGAAAACCCCTGTGGATAGCTCTCTCACACAATCACTGGTTTGGCTGCATTTGGCACCAAAATGCATAGTTGGCCAAGCAAGTAATTTTGAAGCCAGACTTTTAATCCACAAAAAAACAAACTTACACGCGAGTGACATTTGCAAATCGGCGGTCACTTTGTGGTTCCAAGAACAGCAGTGGAAAGACCTCCTACCAAAACCAGTTGTTAGCTGGAGACATTCTCATGTGACTCTGCATTTAACACAACTGTAAATTCTGTAATGCGTATGCTCTCTGCCCTCTCCCAAATTACTGAGGCTCTCCTAAAAGCATCATGCCTGTTCGCATGAATTCGGAAGAGGGTGCTTGTATTTCTCTTACCGTAAATGGTGCTCCGTCGGCCCCGCGTAGCTCATGTTCCTGCAGACTGACCCGGTGTTGCAAAGAAGGGCCTGGACAAAGGGGAAGACGCCTCTGCTGGGCAGATCCCGGGCTTGCAAAAAACCTGAGTGTCAATGCAAGGAAGAAATTAGTCCATACAACTGGGACCAGACATTAATGCCTATTTGTCAGAAGGGTAGTATCTAAGATGGTGTTATTATA